>NC_091438.1:94189324-94827770 GCF_964237555.1 Oryctolagus cuniculus
TGAAAGGCTAACAGAAAAAGAGTAAGGGAATAGAGACTTGAAATGTTAATAGTTTCTTTGTTCTGCTTAACTGGGAGAGCTTTTGGAAAATATCACTAAATTGTTCAAAGTTTATCCAAGTGGGTCAAGCAGGGCAGTTTTCAATATCCTGTCATTTTTGTCTTAGAAACACCAACTAACCATATGAGAAAACTTGCTCATTGCCCAAATTGCACATTGAAGTTGGCATGCATTATTTATACTAGTTCTGAGAAGGAAAAGGTGGGGTTATAGGTGCTTTCTTAAATGTAAATATTTGCCTCAGTATATTCTTTTCCATCTTCTATCTTTTTTACAACACTTCCTTTCACTTGCTGATTTATGACATTATGGCTAGAAACTAGGAAATCTTGGGTTTGTTTTGCTTTGTCCTTAGCAAATATAAGCTAGAATTGTGATTTCTATTCTGTTTAATTACAAAAATTTCTGTTGCTGCCACAGATTTTTTGGATGCCAAAGAGTTTAGGTTGAAACTCTTTTAACCTGAAACTCATTTTAGTTAGAGTGAGTTAAAAAGAGTAGAGCCTGCCTTTTTCTACATCTCGGAAATATTTTGAGTAAACATCAGAAATACTTGGAATAGATTTTATAAGGTTGCTGCTGTGAAGATTATTTTAATAATCAAAATGAAATTCCATCTTTAAGATTGATCTTTTACGAATACTTTGTGTCTGAGAGACAGATACGCAATGAGGCAAGTTGAGAGGATGTTTTCTAGCCATATAACTTTCTAGCTGTGTGAACTTACATATACTGCTCAAACTATCTGTGCCTGTCTCCTCATTTGTAAAGTAGGGATGATAGAACTTATCTGAATTATTGTGAAGCTTAAGCAAATTAACTTACGTAAAACAGAATGATTCCCAGAACACATTAAGTGCCATAAAATTGTTAGCTGTCATTAATAATATTGGGAATGTTAATATTTTATTATGTAATTTATTAATATTGGCTATACTTGGATTAAAAGTTATAGCTTTGTACTTTTGTTTTAGGTATATTAACTATTACCTTTTTCTCATTATTTTGTTTACATTTTTGAAGGTTTCCCAATGAGTGGATCATGATGACCGTAATGTAGGGACTTGCCATAGTATGGCTGCTTCCCGATCTACTCGTGTTACAAGATCAACAGTGGGGTTAAACGGCTTGGATGAATCTTTTTGTGGTAGAACTTTAAGGAATCGTAGCATTGCTCACCCTGAAGAAATCTCTTCTCATTCTCAAGTACGATCAAGATCACCAAAGAAGAGACCAGAGCCTGTGCAAATTCAGAAAGGAAACAACAATGGAAGAACCACTGATTTAAAACAGCAAAGTGCTCGGGAGTCATGGGTAAGCCCTAGGAAAAGAGGACTGTCTTCTTCAGAAAAGGATAACTTAGAAAGGCAGGCTGTAGAAAATTGTGAGAGAAAGCAAACAGAACCTGTTTCACCAGTTTTAAAAAGAATTAAGCGTTGTCTTAGATCTGAAGCACCAAACAGTTCAGAGGAAGATTCACCTATAAAATCAGACAAGGAGTCAGTAGAACAGAGGAGTACAGTAGTGGACAATGATGCAGATTTTCAAGGGACGAAACGAGCTTGTCGATGTCTTATACTGGATGATTGTGAGAAAAGGGAAATTAAAAAGGTGAATCTCAGTGAGCAAGGGCCGCTTAATTCTGCAATAGTTGAAGAAATCACAGGCTATTTGACTGTCAATGGTGTTGATGACAGTGATTCAGCTGTTATAAACTGTGATGACTGTCAGCCTGATGGGAACACTAAGCAAAATAGCACTGGTTCCTATGTGTTGCAGGAAAAATCAGTAACTGAAAATGGGGATTCGGAAACCCAAACTTCAATGTTCCTTGATAGTAGGAAGGAGGACAGTTACGTAGACCATAACGTGCCTTGCACAAATTCAGAAGTGCAGGTCAAGTTGGAGGACCACAAAATAGTAACTGCCTGCCTGCCTGTGGAACATGTTAATCAGCTGACTACTGAGCCAGCTACAGGCCCTGTTTCTGAAATTCAGTCATCTTTAAGGGATTCTGAGGAAGAAGTAGATGTGGTGGGAGATAGCAATGCCTCAAAAGAGCAGTGTAACGAAAACACCAATAACGTCTTGGACACAGCTCTTGAAAGTACACCAGTCTCTGGAGAATCAGAACCATCTTCTGTTCTAGACTGTGTTTCAGCTCAAATGATGTCTTTATCAGAACCTCAAGAACATCGCTATACCTTGAGAACTTCACCACGAAGGGCGGTACCCAGAGGTAGTCCCACTAAAAACAGTTCTCCTTGCAGAGAAAATGGACAATTTGAGGAGAATAATCTTAGTCCCACTGAAACAAATCCAACTGTTAGTGATAATGTAAGTGAGTCTCTCACAAATCCTGATGAAATTTCTGAAAATGAAAAAGATAAATGTTGTGACTCTCAAAATTACGGAAGTGATGGACTAAGTAAGCCATCCTCAGAAGCAAGACTCAATATTGGACATTTGCCATCTGCCAAAGAGAGTGCCAATCAGCACATTACAGAAGAGGAAGATGATGATCCTGATGTTTATTACTTTGAATCAGATCATGTGGCACTGAAACACAACAAAGAGTATGTGTAAATATGGTAACCATGAATTCTGCTTTGTTTCTTATTCCCCAAGTTTTCACTATCCATAATTGTGTATTAGTAGTGTTTTTTAAAAAAATATTAGAAGTAATATTTATTTATTTGAAAGGCAGAGAGAGAGCTCCCATCTACTGGTTCACTCACCAAATGACTGCAAAAGCTGGGGTTAGGCAAGGCCAAAGCCTCGTGCTCAGCACTTTATCTTGTCTCCCTTATGGGTGACAGGGACCCAATTACCCAAGACATCACCTGCTGTCTCCCAGGGTGCTTATTAGCAGGAAACAAACCGGCACCCATACGGGATGTCGGCACTGCAGGTAGTGGCTTTACCCACTGTGCTACAGTGCTGGCCCCTAGAAATCTGCTTTTATCTTTGACATTTGTGATTTACAGAGGTAGATGTTACTTTTAAAACTGTGACAGGTAGTTGTATATTGTAATTAGCATAGTAACAAGTTGTCTACTATGTAGTTAACATAAAACATTTAACATAGGTTTTCCTGATTTTGAGGATGAGAGAAGACTATCTCAAAAATCATTGCCTCAATCTTTGCATTAGGTACCTTTGTTATAAGGAATTTTGTGTCCAAATTTTTCACAGTTTCACTTTAAGGTATTCTGGGCACTAATGTAAATGTATTTGAGCCAACTGTATCTAATGATCCAGAAGAACTGTAACACAAAGTACTTACCATAAAAACTATGAGCAACAATAGAAAACACAGGCTTACATAATAAGTTAATCATCCTTATTCCTATAGGGTAGGCTTTTTATTTTGTTTGTTTAACAGAAATATATATATAATTTGTTTGTTTGAAAGAGAGAGAGAGAGCGAGAGAGAACTTGAGTGCCAAATGCTCTCAACAGTTAAGGTTGGGCCAGGCCAAAGCCAGGAGACTGGAACTCATTCTGTGTCTCCCCTGTGGGTGACAGTGATTCAAGTACCTGTCATCACCTGCTGCCTTCTGGGGTGCTCATTGCTGTAAGCTGCATGAGAAGCAGAGCCAGGATTTAACCCAGGAGACTCCGATATGGGATGCAGGCATCCTAAGCCCTAAGCAATGTTTTAACCACTGTGCCAAATGTGGTTCCCCCCCGCCCCGGGTAGACTTTGAATCAGAATCACAGATCATTCACCTGTGCAAAAATACTTTGATTTGAGGAACTTTTCTGATGTTTTTTTGTTGTGACAGTTGCTAGACTTGGTGTGTTCAGATCAAAGTATTAAATCTTGGTTATGGGATGTACTATTCTTTTTTGTGTATAATATAAATAATTCAGATTTGTGTATGGTCCTTGATAGCCTTTGAGCATAGGTCTAATTCTTGAGTATTTTTTTAAAAAAGATTTGTCTATTTGTTTGAAAGGCAGAGAGAGAGAGATCTTCCATCTGCTGATTTATTCCTCAAATGGCCACAATGGCCAGAGCTGAGCCAATCCATAGCCAGGAGCCAGGAGCTTCTTCCGGGTCTTCCATGTGGGTGCAGAGGTCCAAGTACTTGGACCATCTTCTGCTGCTTTTTCAGGTGTATTATCAGGTAGCTGGATTGGAAGTGGAGCAGCCAAGTCTCCAACCAGTGCCTATATGGGTTGCCAGCACTGCAGGTGGTGGCTTTCCCTGCTACGCCATAGCACTGGCCCATTGGGTGCTTTTTTAAGTGATATTTTTATCTGAGAATCTTATAAATATACTTGGGAAAATGTTAGGAGTCCCATGTATTTGATATGCTTGAAGTCCAATTTGAGATAGAAAAAACAGCTTATAAATGAATTTTTTTTTTCAGATAGGAGTAAATGGAGTCATTGCTGTTCATAATAGTTTCAGGTTTTTGTTTTGTAGTTGCTTATTTATTTGGTGGACAGAGAAAGAGAGAGCTCCCATTCTCTCATTTACTTCCCAAATGCTTACAGTAGCTGAGTTGGGGCCAGTTTGAGCCATCACCACTGCCTTCCAGAGTCTGCATTGGTAGGAAGCTGGAGTCAGGAATTGGAGCTGGGCATTGAACCCAGACACTCATATGTAGGATGCAGGTGTCTTAACCTGCATTTTAACCATTATGTCAGATATCCACCCTTTTTAGTTATCAGTTTTCAAAAGTAGAGATATTTATCTGCAGGTGCAAGGAAACAGTCATATGTCTTGGGGAAATACCAAAATCTCAAGCAGTGCGAATTTTTACAAAATTATATTTTATCTATTTTGCTATTTGCTTTTTATTGTTACTTTAGCAAAAGAGATGCTATCCTAAGCTCTGGCTAGTTTTTAATTCTGGAATATATTTTTCTAATAATTCACTATATTATTACTTTTTTTTTGTAAAAAGACCACCTGGTGAGAATAAATATTTTTTGAAAGGCCAGGTCTGTCTGGGCCAGGCTGAAGCTAGGAGCTAGGAATTCCACTTTAGCCTCCTGCAGGGGCCAGATTACTTGGACTATTCTCTACTGCCTTCCCAGGCACATTAGCAGGAAGTTGAATTTGAAGCAGAGCAGCCAGGACTAGAACCATCAGTCTGATATGGGACTACACAAGTGGTGGCTTAACCTGCTATTCTACAGTGCCAGCCCCTTGATGGGATTTCTGAAGATTGGTGTTTTCATAAAGCAATTTTCTCCCCACCCCCCTGGGAAGATTGACACATTTATTATTTTCTCACATAATTACCTTATTGTGGGGCATTTGTAATAGAACACATTACAGATGCTAAGCACCTGCCTGGTTCCCCTCAGTGTAGTTGCAAGGAGCGGACCAGGGCAGAACCATCCTCACCGCAAGATGGTGCCCGCAATGCTCCCTTCTGCCACAGTTTTCTAAAACTAATAGCCATAACATTTAAAAGGTGATGTTCCACATTAATAACCCTTTGTGGATGACAGCAGTACAGTTCCATGGGTTCTTTTGGATATGCAGAGTCCTTTGGAATTTGGGTGCTACTTACTTCTTTCATATAGTATTTTCAATGCCTCATTGGGTAATTTTGAACAAAAGAAGTCACTCATTTTTGCTTTTTTGGCCTTGCTTCAAAATTATTGAAGCTCACATCTTTGACACTTCATTTTTAACTTTTCCTTTTTTCAAAGGAAGCAAATGGGGGAAAATGAGATGGAGAGGGAGCATCATAATTAGTTTTTCAGTGATAAGGAAAATTGGGAACAGCGTATTTGATCAGATGTACTCTTATTTAGTAACGTCCCATTTTCTTACCCTGTGACTCCAATCCTATATTGATATTAAAGATCTATTTATTTATTTGTTTGAAAGAGTTAGAGGCAGAGAGAGAGAGAGAGAGAGATCGTCCATCCACTTGTAAACTCCCCAGGTGGCTGTAACTGCCAGCACTGGGACAGGCTGAAGCCGTGAGCCAAGAGCTTCATTTGGGTCTCCCACGTGTGTGGCAGGGTTCTAAACACTTGGGCCATCCTCCATGCTTTTCCCAGGCCATTAGCATGGTGCTGTATTGGAAGTAGAGCAGTGGGGACACAAACTGGCTCCTATATAGAATGCTGGTGTCACTAGCGGTAGCTTTACCCACTGTGCCACAATGCAGGCTCTTATTCATATATTTTTTTAATCTGGAACTCCAATGACTGACTGTAATGTTGGCACTTAACTGAGTTGTCATTGTTAAAAATAGCATAGTGTTATGCCTATCAAGTGCTTTCAAGTCTCGAATGATGCTAAAAGGCACTTACTGTTAAAAAACAAAGCAAAAAAAAAAAAAAAAGGAAAGCACTTAGTGTAGATGGATTATTATTCTGTTGTACACAGACAAGACATGTATACAGGCTGTCAAATATTTTTTTCCCGTGTTTTCCCTGTGCTAGAAAATTCTCTGGATAATTACCTTTTGAAACTGGGATTGAGTATTGCCCAGTATCTACCAGTACTGAATGAGTGTACTTAATGATAGCCAGTTTTAAAAATAGATCATTAATGCAAAATAATGAGTATGTCATAGTTTTCTTCAGCGATGTAAACATAACAACCTTATTTTAATTGAAACACCCCTTTAAGCCATCAATTATAATTTAATCAGCAGCATTCTTTCCTAATATTCAGTTTACAATTTATTCATCATGCTTGTAGTCATATCACATATAGTGTTATCTTATTACTTGTAAATATTTGAAATGATGCTGTGTGTAGGATTCTGAACTTTGACTTGATTTATGGTAAATTAGGCCATAGGCCAGGGAGGGGAATCTGCAGGTATTCTGGATGCTTACTTACCCTGTTGTCTCTGTCAGTGCCATTCCTCTTCTCTAGCACATACACTCATATGAGCTTTTATATATTTATTTTTCCAAGTGGATAACCTGACTGCGATCAAGGGACTAGAGAGTATCTTTTTCTCTGGCAAGATTCCAAGCTGTGGATTATTTTACTAGACAGGCCTTCTCAGAGATTAGAATGTGGGGATCAAAAGAAATGCACTTTATCTTAAAGCTTTCTGTTGTCATGTTGGAGTGGTAGATAATACCTAGTCACTCCCTTTGTGGTCTGAATGGCTTGACTGAGATCATGCACTTACCTATGATTGCCTTTCTGTTTGGAAGTATGCTTTTGCTGATTTTGAATCAGAAGCATTGAAATTAATCTCTTAAGTTTTGAAGTTCTCTCTAGGAAATATAAATAAAGATGATTTCAGGTCCTGGGCTTTGAAGTTCAGAGCATTTCATCCAGTTAAAAAAGGAATCATTGGAAAATAAATTTTCATTTTCTTTATTTTAAAATATTTATTTATGGGGCTGGCACCATTGCATAACCAGTAAAGCTGTTGCCTGCAGTGCCAGCACCCCATGTGTGCACCAGTTGAAGTCCCAGCTCTTCCATTTCCAGTCTGGCTCTCAGCTAATGCTCCTGGGAAAGTAGCGGAAGATGGCCCAAGTCCTTGGGGCCCTGCATCCATGTAGGAGACCTGGATGAAACTTCTTGCTTCTGGCTTTGGATGAGTCCAGCTCCAGCCATTGCAGCCATCTGTGGAGTGAACCAGTGGATGGAAGATCTCTTTCTCATTCTGTGTGTGTGTGTGTGTGTGTGTGTGTGTGTGTATTTCTCTGTAACTCTGCCTTTCAAATAAATAGATCTTAAAAGAAAAAAGAGACCTAGTTATTTATTTGAAAGAGTTAAAGAGACAGAGGGAGACACAGAAAGAGAGAGAGTTCTCTCTGCTGGTTCATTCCCTAGATGGCTGCACGGTGGGCCTGAGCCAGGCCAGAGTCAGAAACTTGATTTGGGTTTCCCATGTGGGTGCAGGGGTCCAAGCAATTGAGCTTTCTACTGCTTTTTCCATGCCATTAGCAGGGAGCTGGATTGTAAGTGGAGCCTTGAGACTCAAACCAGCTACCTTGAATTCTCATTGTGTAAAATTACTTAAATTTATATTGACAGGGCTTGGATAGCTTCATTTAAGGATCTTTGGCACTAATTATAAACATTAATTAATTATAATTAATTAATTATAAACATACATATGAAAGGTCAAATTTAGGGTTTCTGGATTTCTGAGGTCTTGCTAAGACCTTGCTAAGATGAACTCGTTGATAACAGATTGTTAACATTTAAACCAATTTTTAAGTTTCTAGATAATGAACATGTAAGTGTATTGCTTATGTACTCTCCAGGGAGAATCTTATGTTTTGCTCTGGTATACAAGTATATTACTCAAGTATTTTCCAGGTGAGAATCTTATTTTTAAGCCATATTAAAGATATTTCTAAGAATTGTAACTTTTAAACTTAGTTCTCTGAAAATGCTGATGATGCTAAATATGTCCTTTGGTTGCAATGTGCTTATTTTCTAGTTAATGAAACATTTGATATTTTTTATCAAGGAAGTTACATAGAGATAATGTGTCAGTTCATATATATTGATTACCTTAGAATCTACTTTGCCCAATGATCAAAATGATTTCTTTCAAGAGGCCAGAAAAACTCTAGGACTAGGGATAGATTTTGTGCTTTTTGGGGAGCAACTCGGACTAGACTAAGTTACTGGAATTAAGACTTATTCTATGCATCTGCTCTCCCACAATATGGCGCTGGGAGAGGAGTAAACAACTTTTACACAGCTGCCTCCAGTTCGACCAATAACCTGCAGGAGCTGATCCTGCTCCTGATTGGAGGAGAGCAGCGTGCTCGGCGTGTGGGTAGCAGAGTTGGGATTGGTGGAAGAGGACTATAAAGGAGGAGACAACATGCACCAGGAACACCTGGAGGAACATCTGAGCAGCCCCCGAGAGAGCCGGCCGACGGTGTGCCGCTCCCCCGCGGAAGTGGGGAAAGTGGCAGGGGGAGCCGCCCTTCCACGGAGGTGGAAGGATCCGGCATCCAACCCGGGAAGAACCAGCAGACAAAAGAGCAGCGCAGGGTCCTGTGTCGTTCCTCCGCGAAGAGGGGGGAGCGACAGTGCTTCATAATTCACAAAGCAATTTCATGTAGTTTTTCATTTGACACTCATGACAGTTTAGAAGTAGATGGCATTACATATACATTTAAAATAGGATAGACGGAATTATATAATACATATTTTCTTTTAAAAATTTACTTTTTAAATTTATTTGAAAGGCACAGTTACAGAGAGGAAGAGAGAGATTTTTCATCTGCTGCTTCACTTCCTGAATGGCTGCATCAGCTGGAGTTGGGCCAGACTCAAGCCAGGAGCCAGAAATTTCTTTTAGGTCCCCAACGTGTGTGCAAAGGCCCAGGCATTTGGGCCATATTCTGCTGCTTTCCCAGGGAAATCCAGCAGGGAGCTGGATTGGAAGTGGAGCAGCTGGGACTTGAACCAGCACCCATATGGAAATGCTGGTAACACAGGCGGTAGCTTTACCTGCTGTGCCACAATGCCGGGGCCCCATAACACACATTTTCTAACTCATAATTAAAGCATTTTTGTTGTTTGAAATATCGTGAATCATGATACAAATGAGATTGTATTTCTGTCTTCTAGTCTGAGCTCTGCTTGGTAATTTCATCCAGTGAGGAATTACTACATAGACTTTTGGGTTTCTAGATAGAGAACTCTCATAGAGCAGGTCTTGAGTACTCAGTTGTCAAGAATTTTCTACTCAGATTAAGCCCTATAATTGCAATCATGGTTATCTCTTTTTTTATATGTCAGAATCAGCATTATTGGTAAGTAACCTGTTTTATTTATTGAATTAAATACTTTCATGTCCACTGTTTTAAAGTGTATTTTGTTAGTGTGTTCATGAAGAACAAATTGAGGAAATAGAAAAATTATAGGTGTAGCTTAGCTTCACATGGAGGTTTTGAATAATTTGTAAAGAATATTTTCAAGAGTTTTGAAATGCAAAAGATGTTTAAATTCATATGTTATGAGGAAAACTGCTTGTTTGGCCTTCTCAACTCATTTCACAAGGCTATAGAATAATACCCATGTTCACCCCATTAGGTTGGCACAAATATGGGTGTGAGGAGGGGGGTAGATGCTTTTTTTTTTTTTTTTTAAAGATTCCAGGCCAGCTCTCTGCTGTGGCCAGGAAGTACAGTGGAGGATGGCCCAAGTCCTTGGGCCCTGCACCCCATGGGAGACCAGGATAAGTACCTGGCTCCTGCCATCCGATCGGCGCGGTGCACTGGTTGCAGCGCGCTGGCCGCGGCAGCCATTGGAGGGTGAACCAACGGCAAAGGAAGACCTTTCTCTCTCTCTCTCACTGTCCACTCTGCCTGTCAAAAAAAAAAAAAAGATTTATTTATTTGAAAGAGTTACGGCCTGCGCCACGGCTCACTAGGATAATCCTCCGCCTGCAGCACCAGCACCCCGGGTTCTAGTCCCGGTCAGGGCTCCAGATTCTGTCCCTGTTGCACCTCTTCCAGGCCAGCTCTCTGCTGTGGCCCAGGAGGGCAGTGGAGGATGGCCCAAGTGCTTGGGCCCTGCATTCGCATGGGAGGCCGAGAGGAGGCACCTTGATCCTGGCTTCGGATTGGTGCAGTGCGCTGGCCACGGTGGCCATTTGGGGGGTGAACCAACAGAAGGAAGACCTTTCTCTCTGTCTCTCACTGTCTAACTCTGCCTGTCCAAAAAAAAAAAAAAAAAAAAAAGTTACACAGGAGAGAGAGAGCTCTTCCATCAGATGGTTCACCCCCAAATTGACCATATCAGGAGCCAGGAGCTTCTTCTGGGTCTCCCATGTGGGTGCCGGGGCCCAAGCACTTGGGTCATCTTCTACTGCTATCCCAGGCCATAGCAGAGAGCTGGATCAGAAGTAGAGCAGCAAGGTCTCGATCTGGCACCCATATGGGATGCTGGTACTTCAGGCCAGGGTGTTAACCTGCTGTGCCACAGCGCTGGCCGCGGGAGGTAGATGCTTTAAGTTTAAAATTTTCCAAACATTCAATGACTTTTCCTCTGAGTGCCAGCATCTTTTATTTCCAATAGTGTGGATTTTAAAAAGATTTACTTGCTTATCTGAAAGAGAGAGAGAGGGAAAGACAGAGACAGAGTGAGAAATAGAGACAGATCTTTGATACACTGGTTCACTCTCAAAGTGACTGCATTGGCCAGGGCTAAGGTAGGTGGGAGCCAGGAGTATTTTTCTGGGTCTTTCACGTGGGGGCAGGAACCCAAGCATTTGGACCATCTTTTTCTGCTTTCTAAGGCCATTAGTAGGGAGCTGGATTGGAAGTGGAGCAGCTGGGTCTCTAACTAGCACCCATATGGGATGTGTGCATTGCAGGCGGTGGCTTTACCCATTACGGCATAGTACTTTCTCTTGCATTGATTTATTTTAAATGCTCTGAAAATATAAGAGCATCAAATTATTTTGTTTAAACTTTTTGTTGGAGAGAAAGGATCATGCTAATAGTTTATTGGCAGTGAGAATAGGAAGTAGGATTTTTAAAAATTATAATCAAGACCTGATGTATCTTTTTCTTTTTTACATATAACTGTACATGTTTATGGAATTCAGAAAGATATCTCTGTATACTTATACAGTGTCTAATGATCCAGAATAAGGTGAAAGATTGAATGGAAATGTACATGTTTATGGAATTCATAAAGATATCTCAGTATACTTATACAGTATATAATGTTCAGAATTGGGTGAAATAATAAATTTTTGCATTTGAAAATGTTGAGAACATTCAGAATTCTCCCGACTATTTTGAAATATATAATTAAGTAGTGTTAGCTGTAGTTATTGTTCTACTATAGAAGTTATTAAACGTTGTCCCTCCTATCCAGCTGTACCCCTGTACCTGGGTACAATCTTCTGTCTCCCACCTTCTTCTCCTCACTTTCCCAGCTTCTGGTAGGTTCTATTCTATTCTCTACTGAGGTATCATCTTATTAAAAATTTCAGAAAATACATCTCTATAGAATCTGGTTAAATAAGTACAGTTTTTCATGTAAGTAGTGTTTTTGTTTTGAGGTACCAATCATAACTAAATAATTTATTTATTTTTAAGGTACTTTCTTATTTAAATGTGGAATATCTATATTCTTAAATTTACATTATTTACAGAGATAGCATAATTGAACTAGATTTAAGAAGCACTCTAGCTCCCTTCCAGTTGCTTTTTTTAACTGTTAGTATAATGTTGAGCAAAAGTTTGCAACTTTTGTGATAGTTTCCCCATCTATTAAAAAAATGTTGGTACTATTTCATTCCTATAATTCTGGTTATTATGTTATGTGCATGATTTTGAATTTGTCTAAATAGTTTTTATAAAATGAGATACTCAGTTGTTAATACCACAACCCAAAGGGAAGTCATTCTACTGTAAAATGTATTTATTTTTAGTATTATCAGAATGTTTCATATGATTTTAAGCTTTTTTTAAAGAAGGTTTTTATTTAATGAATACAAATTTCATAGGTACAGACTCAGGAATACAGTGGTTCTTCCCCCTCACCTGCCCTCTCACCCCCAGTCCTGTCCCACCTCCTACTCCTTCTTCCATCCCACTGTTTCTCCCATCCCATTCTTAATTATGATTGGTTATTAACACTCTTATTTATGATGTCAGTGATCACCCAAGGCTCTTGACATGAGCTGCCTAAACTATGGAAGCATTTTGAGTCCACAAACTCTGTCCGTATTTAGACAGGGCCATAAGCAAAGTGGAAGTTCTCTACTCCCTTCAGAGAAAAGTACATCTTTTTAAGCATATTTTTACAACCTAGATTTTGCCAATAGACTTTAGAAAGTCAATAGAATGATAAGGATATGGTTGAAGTTGTCTTCACTTATTTATTTATTCATTTTGGACAGGCAGAGTTAGACAGTGAGAGAGAGACAGAGTTAGAGAGAGAGAGAGAGAGAGAGAGAGAGAGAGAGAGAGAGAGAGATGTTCCTTTCTTTGGTTCACTCCCCTGATGGCTGCCACTGCCAGTGCTGCGCCCATCCGAAGCCAGGAGCTGGGTGCTTCCTCCCGGTCTCCCATGCAGGTGCAGGCAAGCACTTGGGCCATCCTCCACTGCCCTCCTGGGCCACAGCAGAGAGCTGGACTAGAAGAAGAGCAACGGGGACTAGTTCCTGGAGCCCCGACGGGGACTAGAACCCTGGGTGCCGGCGCTGCAGCGGAGGATCAGCCAAGTGAGCCATGGCACCGGAAATCTTCACGTATTTTTTAAAATTTTTAAATTTATTTGATTTGAAAGTCAGAGACAGTGAAAGCTCATCTGCTGTTTCACTCCCCAAACACCCACAACAGCCAGGACTGGGCCTTGATGAAACTAGGAACCCAGAAGCCAATTCACACCTGGGTGGCACAGACCCAAGTACTCAAGTAGTTCCTCCTGGTTCCCCAGATCTGCATAAGCAGGAAGCTGGAATCGGGCTGGATCTGGGATTGGATCCCAGGCACTCCACTATAGGATGAGAAAAAACCTTAACTGTTAGGCCAAACACCCGCCTCCTAGCTTTCTGTTTAAAGAGGAAAAAGTCAAGAATTTTGCACAGATTTAGAAAAGAAGTTGAATGGTCATCTTGAAGATACATTCCTGTAAGAATCACAGTCTTTAGGGAACAAAACATTTCTAGAAGTCTATAAAAATCTGAAAACGTGCTGCAGGGTGGATGTTTGACCCAGTGGTTAAGACACACCAGGTTGGGAAGAGAAAACTCCCTATTTGATTTCCTGGGTTTAGGTCATGAGTCTGCTCCCAATTAGAACTTCCTGCTAATGCACACCTTGGGAAGCCGCAGGTGATGGCTCAAGTAGTTGGGTCCCAGCCTCCCACATGGGAAACTCAGATTAAATTCTGACTCCTAGCTTTGGTCTGGCTCAGCCCTGCTGTTGGGGACATTTCAAGAGTAAATTAGTGGATGGGAAATCTTTCTCCCTCTCAAATAAATAAATGATTTTTTTAAAGATAGGTATTCAAGTTCAGTAACTAGAAATAAATTTTAAAGTTTTTGAAACTAGCAAGGGAAATAAAGGTAGCTTGTTTTAATTAAAAAAAAAAAAAAGACAATTTGTTTGAAAGGCAGAGAGAGAGACAGAGGGAAGAGAGATTTCCATCAGTTGGTTCACTCTGCAAATGGCTGCAATGGCCAGGGCTGGGCCAGGACGAAGCTAGGAGCCAGGAACTTCATCCAGGTCTCTCACGTGGTTGGAGCTTCCTCGGGGTCTTCTATTGCCCTTTGGCTGTCCTCTGCTGCTTTCATACTTGCCCAGGCACCTTCACAGGGAGCTGGATCCAGAGTGGAGCAGGTGGGTCTCTAACCAGCACCCAAATGGGATGTGGGTGCTGCAGGCAGCAGCTTTACCTTCTGTGCCACAACACTGGCCTCAGTCAGCTTGTTTTAATTAAGAACTTGTTGGTTGCAGAAATCTGAAACCCATTCAGGGTATCTCAAACATAGGGTTTTTTTTCTTTTTAATTTTAATTGATTTATTTGAAAGAGTTAGGGAGAGAGAGAGAGAAAGAGGTCTTCTATCTGCTAGTTTACTCCCCCCGATGTCCGCAATGGCCAGGGCTGAGCCAGGAACTTCATCTGAGTCTCCCATGTGGTTTGGCAGGGGCCAAAGCACTTGGGCCATCATTCTCTGCTTCCTTTCCCAGGTCAGCAGCAAGCTGGATCAGCCATGAAGAAGCCAGGAAATGGACCGTCACCCATGTGGGATGCCAACATTGTTGGCGGTGGCTTACCCTATACAACAATACCAGCCCTGAAAGAAATTATTTTAAGCAGCACTAAGCAATTTTGAGAATAAATAAGTTCTCATATCCAATATTCAGGCTGCATGAAATTGGAACATGTTACTATTCAAAATGATATACACTCTTACCTTTGCTTCTCATTGTGCAGAGCAGGCTTTTTTTTTTTTCCTGTTTGTATTCCTGTTTTTTGTGTACCTTCCTTGTGTGCTCTCTTGTAATTTCAGCTGGCAAATGACATTGGCTTCCTATTTTTCCTTGTCATGGTCCCAGTTCTACATGTGTTGCCTTTTACTGATAGAGCCTCTTGACATTGAGGCTTGATTATGGACTGTCCAATAGATTGGCTTCCCTTGGTCAGTTATCCATCCTTGGCAGAATTATAATTGTCAGTGATGGAGTTATTAAAAGAAGGAAACATAAAGAAGGTTGATTGGCATTGTAGACAGTCACAACATGCCCATTATAAATCATTTGGTTCTTTGGGCTATTTTTTTTTTTTTTTCAATTTTTTTGAAAGACAGATTTTTCTATCCACCAGTGTACCTTCTAACGCCCTCAACAGCCAGCCCTGGTCCAGGCCCAAACCCAGGAGTTGAAAACTCCAACTGGATCTCCCAGGTGGCTGTCAGGGACCCAGTACTTGAGCCATTGCTGCTGTACCCCAGGGTACACATTAGCAGGAAACTCGGTTGGAAAGGGAATAGACAAAACAGAATCAGGCACTCTTTTATGGCATGGGGACATCCTAAGCGAGGACTTCTGCACCATGTGCCCACTCCAAATTGTATTCTTCATCTGTTAATTGTCTGTAAAATGGGATGCACATAGGGTGCTAATGGGAATGTAAAATGATGGACAGTGTGGAAAATAGTTTGCAGTTCCTCAGTAAGTTAAATGTGGGTCTGCTATATGACTGAACAACTCCACTCTTAGGTATGCATTCAGAAAAATTAAAAAGATATTTCAATAAAAACTTGTACATATATATTTACAGCAACATAATTCACAATAGCTAGATGATGGAAACAACCCAGATACCTATCAACTGATGACTAGATACCCAAAATGAGGTGTATCAGTACAATGAAATATTATCTAGCCATAAAAAGGAATGGCATACTAACACCTGTTCCAAATGGAATGAAGCTTGAAAATATGCCAGTGAAAGAAGACACAACTTGTCATATGATATCATTCATATTAAATATCCAGAATAGGCATAATTATATATGCAGAAAGCGTATTAATGGTTGCCAGGGGCTGGAGAGAAGACAGAAAGAGTGATTACTTAATGAATATAGGGTTTCCTTTTGGGGTGATGATAAGTGTTCTGGAATTAGATTGTTATGATGGTTATATAACATGATGTGCTAAATGCCACTGAACTATACACTTGAAAATCGCCACCATTGTACAATTTATGTGAATTTTACCATAAGTAAAAAATGTGAAAATTAAAATTTTAAATGCAGGATATTACACCAGGGTATGCTGGAGCTAATTCACTGAGAATTCAGAGTAAAATGCTATTTGTATTTTTTTTCTCATTCTTATAATTTCTGTTTATTTTTTGGAATATGTTGTGATTCATGTAAGTACAGTAGAACATATAATTTATGAATAAGTATAAATATTGGGACCATGCTTCACAATTTTTATTATTTTATCAACTGTGGTGCTTATAGTAAGAAATATAGAAACTTGTTTTTAAACAAAAATGCTAATTACTGGCAGTTTTTGCATTAGTATTTGCAAATGTTTTTAAAGTAATACAGATTCTACGTAAACAAACTGTAGCATTGTGGTAATATATTTTAGAGAAAATATAGGATCTTGTGGCCTTCCCTTCACAGTCTTGAAAATAACTTGAGTTGCTTTTAGCCAAATTATGTGATCTGTTATAACTGGACTGTCATTTTCACTGTGGCTGTTGTTTCTAAGAAGAGTACTAAATTTGGTTTTCAAGATGAGACTTAAGAATGTTCCTTATATTGGGAGTCTGTGAAGCCAATAACGCTAATGATACTAAATAGGAATGTATAAGTATTTAAAGAAAAATCAATGACTTGGGGGAAAGGAATCATGATTTCTTCATGACAGGGGAAGGTATTTGCCTGATAAATTTATGTTTTCTTGGACCATCTTCTACTGCCTTCCCAGGCATATTAACAGGAAGCTGGGTCAGAAGTAGAGCAGCTGAGACTTGAACTGGTGCTCACGTGGGCCGCAGGTGGTGGCTTAACTTGCTGTGCCAAAACACCAGCCCCAGTCAAAAATAAGTTGTTTGTTTATAGCTGTTTTTCATAGAGCTTGCTATTTGTTTAGAAAGATGTCATGTGGCATATACATTGGGGTTAGTATTGCAGAGCTTCAACTGCTGCTTTTGTATTATTGAGTTATTGTGGCATTCAGACTAAGCGCCCTTTAAGATTTTCATGTGCTAAAAATAGATTACAGAGTGTCCTAAAAGAGATCCTAGCTTTTACATTTTAAAAAAGCTATTTATGTGAGAGCTAGAGAGAGAATTTCCATTGCTAGTTCATTCCCCAAATGCCTCTAACAACTAGGGCTGGGCTGAACTGGCTGGAACTGAAGCTGGGAGTGGAGAAATCAAGTTTTTTTTTTTTTTTTTTTTTTTTTTTTTTTTGACAGGCAGAGTGGACAGTGAGAGAGAGACAGACAGAGAGAAAGGTCTTCCTTTGCCATTGGTTCACCCTCCAATGGCCACCACGGCCGGCGCACCGCGCTGATCCGATGGCAGGAGCCAGGTGCTTATCCTGGTCTCCCATGGGGTGCAGGGCCCAAGCACCTGGGCC
The DNA here is from genome assembly GCF_964237555.1 of Oryctolagus cuniculus. NCBI lineage: Eukaryota > Metazoa > Chordata > Mammalia > Lagomorpha > Leporidae > Oryctolagus > Oryctolagus cuniculus. Next base: position 94,206,932 of record NC_091438.1, read on the forward strand.
ATCCTCCACTGCCTTCCCGGGCCACATCAGAGAGCTGGCCTGGAAGAGGGGCGACCGGGACAGAATCCGGTGCCCCGACTGGGACTAGAACCCGGTGTGCCGGCGCCGCTAGGCAGAGGATTAGCTTATTGAGCTGCGGCGCCGGCGAGAAATCAAGTTATATCTCCATATAGGTGAGAGGAACACAATGACCTGAGTGACCCATTGCTTCCACTAATCAAGAATTCAATCCAGCTCTTCCACATGGGTGGCAGGAACCCAATTTTTTGGGCCATTACTGCTGTCTTCTAGGTCTGCATTGGCAGGAAGCTGGATGTAGGAATAGTATTTGTATTTGTTAATGTGTTTTCACCAGGAAGTATGGTAAGTAATGGAGAAGTTCAGGAGAACAGAGAAATGTCCTTGATAGGACAACTATTTTTTGTAATATGAATTTATTCATTTCATTAAAAAAAACCTTTACATTTTTTCTTTAACTCACAGCTGCATAGCAACATTAGAGATGATCCATTTTGGTTCTTCAGTTTCTACCCACCTAGATATATACAAAGTAAAATTTGGCTTATTCATAGCTGAAAAGTTTATTTTAAAAACAGGTTTTGTGTGTGTGTGTGTGTGTTTAAGAAGTAGGATAGCATTGGATAATGATTATTTCTGTTCTAATAAGATCAAGGTATTTATTAGATTATCTTCTCTAGTTTATTAGGTGGTGTGATGTGAAAGAATAACTCAATGCAAATGAAGACAAATTTCTCTTTCAGAAAAATCACAGCCGTGATTACCTTTTTCTGCAGATGAATGAGTTAACTTTGTGGTCTATTCCATTTTGATTTTTGAAATTAGTACTGAAGACCAAGAAGTTATAAAGCATCTAGATGATGATTTAATGTGGTGTAGTGGGTAAAGCCACCATCTGCAGTGCCAGGATCCCATATGGGTGTGAGTCCTGGCTGTTCTACTTCCAATCCAGCTCTCTGCTATGGCTTGGGAAAGCAGTGGAAGATGGCCCAAGTCCCTGTACTCTTGCACCCATGTGGGAGACCTGGAAGAAGCCCCTGGCTACTGGCTTCGGATTGGCACAGCTCCAGCTGATGGTGGCCATTTGGGTAGTAAACCAGTGGAGGGAAGACTGTCTCTCTCTGTCTCTCTGTAAATCTGCCTTTCAAATAAAATTAACTAAATCTTTTTTTTTCCTCCAGATTTTATTTATTTGAGAGGTAGATTTACAGTGAGAGGGAGAAACGGAGAGAAAGGTCTTCCATCCGTTGGTTCTCTCCCCAGTGGAGCTGTACCGATCCAAAGCCAGGAGCTAGGTGCTTTTTCCCAGTCTCCCAAGAGGGTACAGGGGCCCAAGGACTTGGGCCATCTTCTACTGCTTTCCCAGGCCACATCAGAGAGCTGGATTGGAAGAGGAGCAGCTGGGACTAGAACTGGTGCCCATGTGGGATGCTAGCGCCACAGGCGGAGGATTAACCTACTGCACCGTCCTCAAATTAAACAAATGTTTTAAAAAATTTATCTACTGAAAGCAAGATGTGTCATCTGTTACTCAAAAGAATTGGCAAAAGATCATCAGACACTTTATTTTTTAAACAAGATTTATTTATTTATTTGAGAGGCACAGTAACAGTGAGTTGGAGAGTGAAAGAAAGAACTTCCATCCCCTTTTATTTCCCCAGTTGGCTCATATTGCCCGGGCTGAGCTACCCCAAAGCAAGGAGCCATGAATTTCATCCTGATTTCCCACATGTGTGTCAGGGGCCCAAGTACTTGGGCTGTCTTCCTTTACTTTCCCAGGTATATTAGCAGGGAGCTGGATCGGAAGCAGGGCAGCCAGAACTCAAAATGGTAATCTGATATGGGATGCTGGCATTGCTAGCTGTGACTTAACCCACTGTGCCAGAATACTGCCCCGCTTTAGATACTTTAAATAGTTTGTAAATAAGGGCATATTCTGTAAACACTTGATTTTCCTTTTTCCTTTAGGTTAAATATGAACAATACCTGATACCTATTTTTTAATATTTATTTTTAGTTGATAAATAGAAGTTGTATATATTTATGAACTATGCTGTAATATAATGTTTTCTTATGTGAATTCATTGTGGAATTGCTAAATTGAGCTAATTAACGTATACATTACCTCACATACTCATTTTTTTGTGGTGAAAATACAAAAGATCTGTCAATAGTTTTCAAATATATATCATTTTTAACTGAAGTCACTGTTGTGCATCAGACCTCTTGAACTTACAACTCCTGCTTAGCTGAAATGCGTTGACCCGGCATCTCCCCCACACTCTCGTCTCTCCATCCCCATTCCTTTTCCCTGGTAACCATCATTTTATTCTTTATTACTATGAGTGAGACTTTTTTGGATTTCATATACATACTGAGTATTCTTTATTAAAAATGCTTGGGACTGAAACCATTGTGGACTTTTGAGTGTTTTATGTATATGAGCTATCTCGAGGTTGGATCCAAGTCCAAATGCGAAATTGTTATGTTTCAAATGCACTTTCTATGCATAGCCTGAAGATAATTTTTTATGGTGTTTTTGATGTGCTTATGTTTTGACTGTGACCTTTCACATGAGTGCAGGTGTGGCATTTTACACTTATGTGGCACTTAAAAAATTTTAGATTCTGGAGCATTGCAGATTTTAAGTTGTTGGATAGAAACGTTCAACTTGGGTATCTGGCCTGTTACACTTAGCACAATGTCCTCAGGGTCCATTCATCCTTTGAAAGATGATAGGATTTCCTTTTTAAAATCTGAATAGTAGAAGCTGGAGCTATGGCGATGGGTTAAGCTGCTGCCTGCCCCATTGGTGTCCCATACATGTGCTGCTTCAAATCTCATACTTCCGATCAGGCTCCCAGCCATTGTGCCTGGAAAGCAGCAGAAGATGGCTCAAGTGTGTAGTTCCCTGCCATCCACGTGGGAAACTGGGATGACACTCCTAGCTTTTGACTTCAGCTTGGCCCCGCTCTGGCCATTGTAGCCATTTTGGGGAGTGAACCTGTGAAGGGAAGAGCTCTCTGTTTCTCTTTCTCTGTAACTCTGCGTTCCTCCCCTCCCTTCCTCTTCACCCCTTTTTTTTCCTTTTTTTTAATTTAAGGTTTATTTATTTGAAAGGCAGAGTTACAAAGAGAGAGAGAGAGAGAGAGAGAGAGAGAGAGAGATCTTCCATCTGCTGGTTCACTCACAAGATGGCCAAAATGGCAGGAGCTGGGTTGATCCGAAGCCAAGATCCAGGAGCCTCCTCCAGGTCTCCCATGTCGGTGCAGGGGCCCAAGGACTTGGGCCATCTTTTACTGCTTTTCTAGGCCATAGCAGAGAGCTGGGTCTGAAGTGGAGCAGCCAGGGCTAGAACTGGTGCCCACATAATATGCTGGCATTGTAGGCGGTGGCTCTGCCTGCTATGTTACAGTGCTGGCCTCAACTCTGCCTTTAAAGAAAGTACATAAATCGGGCCGGCGCCGCGGCTCACTAGGCTAATCCTCCGCCTAGCGGCGCCGGCACACCGGGTTCTAGTCCCGGTTGGGGCGCCGGATTCTGTCCCGGTTGCCCCCCTTCCAGGCCAGCTCTCTGCTGTGGCCAGGGAGTGCAGTGGAGGATGGCCCAGGTGCTTGGGCCCTGCACCCCATGGGAGACCAGGAAAAGCACCTGGCTCCTGGCTCCTGCCATCGGATCAGCGCGGTGCGCCGGCTGCAGCGCGCCGGCCGCGGCGGCCATTGGAGGGTGAACCAACGGCAAAGGAAGACCTTTCTCTCTGTCTCTCTCTCTCTCACTGTCCACTCTGCCTGTCAAAAAAAAAAAAAAAAAAAGCTGAATAGTATTCCATTGTGTGCAATGCAGTTTCTTTTTCTTTTCTTTTCTTTCTTTCTTTTTTTTTTTTTTTTTTAATTTTTGACAGGCAGAGTGGACAGTGAGAGACACAGGCTCAATAGGCTACTCCTCCACCTAGTGGCGCCAGCACACCAGTTCTAGTCCTGGTTGGGGCGTTGGATTCTTTCCCGGTTGCCCCTCTTCCAGGCCAGCTCTCTGCTGTGGCCCTGGAGTGCAGTGGAGGATGGCCCAAGTCCTTGGGCCCTGCACCCCATGGGAGACCAGGAGAAGCACCTGGCTCCTGCCTTCGGATCAGCGCGGTGCGCTGGCTGCAGCGCGCCAGCTGTGGGGGCCATTGGAGGGTGAACCAATGGCAAAAAGGAAGATCTCTCTCTCTCTCTCTCTCTCTCTCTCTCTCTCTCTCTCCACTCTGCCTGTCAAAAAAGAAAAAAAGATTTATTTATTTATTTATTTGAAAGGCAGAGTTACAGAGAGGCAGAGGCAGAGAGAGAGAGAATCGGTCGTACATCTGCTGGTTCACTCTCCAAATGCCCCCAACAGCTGGAGCTGAGCTGATCTGAGGCCAGGACCCATGAGCTTCTTCCAGGTCTCCAACGTGGTTTCAGGGGCCCAAGGACTTGGGCCATCTTTTGCTGCTTTCCCGGGCTGTAGTAGAGAGCTGGATTGGAAGTAGAGCAGCTGGGAGTCGAACCGGCGCCCATATGGGATGCTGGCACTGCAGGTGGTGGCTTAACCTGCTACACCACAGCTCCGGCCCCTTATTCTCTTTAATGAGAACTCTCCATAATGTTTTTTGTAATGACTGTATTAATTTATATTGCCACCAACAGTGTGCCTGAATTCATTGTTTTTTTCTCCAATATGTGTTTTGTATGTTTGATAATGACAATTTTTTTTAAAAAGATTTATTTGAAAGGCAGAGTTACAGAGCTGGACAGCAGCAGCAGAGGCGGAGTGGGGGGAATGGGGAGCGAGTGATCAAATATAGATATTTTCCATCCACAGTTTTACTTCCCCAATGACTCCAACCTTCTGGGCTGAGCCAGGCTGAAGCCATGAGCCCAGAGTTCTCTCCGAGTCTCCCGTGTGGGTGGCAGGGGTCCAGCTACTTGGGTCATCTTCCATTGGCCTTTCCAAGCACATTAGCAGGGAGCTAGTTTGGAATGTTTATTTTATTTCTTGGAACTTTACTGAATTTAGTAGTCTTAACCATTTGTTAATAGAGTCTAGTATTTTCTGTTTATGAGATCATGTAAACAGGTCAGTTTAGCATCTTCATTTACTGTTTGGGCACCTTTTGTTTCTTTCTCTAACGTAATTGCTCTGACTTCTAGTACTAGATTGAATAGAAGTGCTGAGAGTCAGCATCCTTGTTTTATTCTTGATCTTAGAGGAAAACCTTTCAGCTTGTCAACATTGAGTATGATGTTAACTGGGAGCTTTTCATATAAACGCTTTATTGTGTTGCTACTTTCCTTTTTTTCTGCACTTGGTGAGATGTTCATAAGACGTGTGTCCTACATTCTGTTAATGTGGTGTATCACATTTGTAGATTTGCATATGTTGAACCATTCTTACATCCTTGGCATAAATCCACTTGATCACATCAAATTGTATTTTTAATGTGCTGTTGAATTTGGTAGTTTTGTTGAGAACTTTTACATCATTAATCATCAGGAATATTGGACAATAATTTTCTGCCTGGCTTTGGTGTTAGGGTGATGCTAGCCTTATAGAATGAGTTTGAAAATATTCTCTCTTTAGTTTTTGGAAGAGTTTGAGGAAGATTGGTATTACTGTTTTTTATTTATTTATTTATTTATTTGAAAGACCCACAGAGAGGCAGAGAGAGAGAGAAAGAGAAAGAGAGAAAGAGAAAGAGAGAAAGAGATGTCTTCCATCCCCATATGGTTGCAACAGTCAGTGCTGTGTCGATCCAAAGCCAGGAGCCAGGAGCTTCCTTGGGGTGTCCCATGTGGGTGCAGGAACCCAAGGACTTGGGCCATTTTCCACTGCTTTTCAGGGCACAGAAGAGAGCTGGATGGGAAGTGGAGCAGCCGGGACTAGAACTTGACGCCCATATGGGATGCCTGCACCACAGGCAGTGGATTAACCTAGTGCGCCAGGGTGCCAGCCCAAGTATTCGTTCGTTCGTTCGTTCGTTCTTTGAGAGGTAGTTACAGATAGAGAGAGACAGAGAGAAATATCTTCCTTCCATTGGTTGACTCCCCAAATGGCTGCAATAGCCGGAGCTACACCGATCTGAAGCCAGGAGCCAGGTGCCTCCTCCTGGTCTCCCATGCGGGTGCAGGGTCCAAGGACTTGGGCCATCCTCCATTGCCCTCCTGGGCCACAGCAGAGAGCTGGACTGGAAGAGGAACAATCGGGACAGAATCTGGCGCCCCAAATGGGACTAGAACCTGGTATGCTGGCGCCGCAGGTGGAGGATTAGCCTAATGAGCCGCAGCACCAGCTAAGATTTTATTTATTTATTTGAGAGGTAGAGTTACAGACAGTGAGAGAGAGACAGAGACAGTACCTGGAATTTATTTTTTTAAAAAAGATTTACTTTATGTATTTGAAAGAGGTACAGAGGTAGAGACAAGGAGAGAGAGGTCTTCCATCCATTGGTTCACTCCCCAAATGGCCACGATGCCTGGAGCTGAGTCAATCCGAAGCCAGGAGCCAGGCGCTTCTTTGAGAACTCCCACGTGGGTGCCAAAGCCTAAGGACTTGGGCCATCCTTTGCTGCTTTCTCAGGCGCTTTAGCAGGAAGCTGGATTGGAAGTGGAGCAGCTGGGACTTGAACAGGAACCTATATGGGATGCTGATGCTATAGGCTGGGGCTTTAACATGCTGTGCCACAGTACTGGCCCCCAAACTGGTAATTTTTAATGAATTTGTATCTTAGGATTAATATTGCATAGGGTTTTCAAATTTAGCTACACCTTGGAATCATTTGGAATGTTTAAAAATACAGAAATGCCTAACTTTGCCCTCCAAAATATATGATTTGATTCATTTGTGATGTACAGGTCACCTCTGTTACTTTTTAAAACATTTCCAAGTCATTCCAGCATTCAACCAAGATTGGAAATCATTGTTACATATGGAACAGTTTTAGGACTCAATTTAACTGAGATTAAATTTCTATTTTTTTTAATAACTTTGTTTTCAAGTTAAAAAAGAAATCTATTATCTTTTTAAAAGGATTTTATATAGCTTTAAGATTTTATTTATTTGAAAGATAGAGAAAGATTTTCTATCCTGAGAGAGAGAGAAAGATCTATCCTCTGCAAGTGGCCTCAACGGAGGGGGGAGTAGGGGGAGCACTGGGCCAGGCTGAAGCCAGGAGCTTGGAACTCTATCCTGATCTCTAATGTGGGTGGCAGGGGGGGTTCAAGCACATAGGCCATCTCCAAGTGCTTTTCCAGGCATGTTAGCAAGGAGCTGGATCAGCAGCAGAGCAGCTGGGACTTGAACTGGCTCACTGATCTGAAATGTGGGTGTCATATGCCATGGCTTAACCTGCTATGCCACTATGTACTGTATGTCAACACTGGCCCCATCGGATTAGTTTTTTTTTAATTAAGATATTTTTGTTATGAATTTACTTTTGTTTGGTTTTAGGGAAAAGACTTTCAAGGATGACACAACATAATATACAGCATTCATATTAGAAACAAAACAGATAGGTATACCTAAAAATTAATTCCTATAGGAAGTGTACTATTTAGTGACGTAGGGAGCAAGCCAGTACCTTCATGTAAACCACAGCCATCATCATCATATTTCCTTTGAGAAGTAACTTCCATAAGAGGAAAGCTATTGATGCTTTCTGATTAGACACCGAAGTAAGGGAAACATCCCTTACGTCTTTTTAAATACCTGCTTCTCTGAGGGCAGTTACTTGACAGACATTCTTTATAGCTCAGGACAGAGTTGGTCAACCCAGATCTAAGATGTGATTTTGAATGAAGAAAATAGACTTAAAATTTATGTATATAGGGGCTGGTGCCATGGTGCAGTGGGTTAATACTCCACCTGCAGCGCCAGCATCCCATATAGGCGCCGCTTCTAATCCTGGCTGCTCCTCTTCCAATCCAGCTCTGCTGTGGCCTGGGAATGCAGTGGAAGATGGCCCTAGTGCTTGGGCCCTTGCACTGGCATAGGAGACCAGGAAGAAGCTCCTGGCTCTCGGCTTTGGACTGTCCAATCTGCGGCTGTTGTAGCCACTTGGGCAGTGAACCAACATACAGAAGCCCTTTCTGTCTCTATCTCTCAGTGTCTGTAACTTTACCTCTCATATAAATAAAGAAAACCTTTAAAAAATTATGTATATAATATAAATTTAGTCTATATATAACTCAGAGATGATGTGCAGTAAGGAATGACCAGAGTGGAGCAAAGATCTTATACTGCTAAAGTATTTAGCTTAGAAGAGCCTTTTATAATCATTTATCTGGTCTATTTTTTTTTTAAGAGAGATTTATTTATTTTATTTGAAAGTCAGAGTTACACAGAGAGAGGAGAGGCAGAGGGAGAGAGAGGTCTTCCATCCGATGGTTCACTCCCCAAATGGCCGCAACGGCCGGAGCTGCGCTGATCTGAAGCCAGGAGCCAGGAGCTTCTTCCAGGTCTCCCACACGGGTGCAGGGGCCCAAAGGCCACAGCAGAGAGTTGGATCCGAAGCGGAGCAGCCAGGTCCCGAACTGGTGTCCATATGGGATGCCGGCGCTTCAGGCTAGAGTGTTAACCCATTGCGCCACAGCCCTGGCCCCCTGGTCTATTATCTTTTTAAAGTTGAAGAAGCTGAGGTCCAGGGTTTAATGACTGGAATGATTCCATGGTTAGTGGCTTGTAGAACTGAAACTTGAACCCGTACTGTTTTGGGAATCTTAAAGTTATAAAATAGAAGGGATATCTCAGATTTTCTTCCTAGAGAACATTTTTTTCCTTCCAATTTTTTATACTATATGCATGTAAGAGTAATGAAATATTTATATTATTACAAGATAATTATGAAATCCAAAAGTCTGTGATTGTTTAGCCAGTCTATTTTAAGAAATAAAATACTGGTAGCACTCCAGAAGTCCCTTGTGAACTGTTCTTCAGTTACACCTCACTCATTTTTCCTACTTAGAGGTAGCAATGTGTTGTTTTATATTTGAGAAAAATATTCCTTGATGTTTTAAAAGATTTTAGCAAACTATGTGTGTATCCCTAAACAATAAAGTTTTTCTGTGCTTTTGAACCATACTGCATGTACTCTTTGTGATGTCATTTGTGTTGATGTAATAGGTATAGTTTGTCTGTTTTCTTTGTATGGTAGTCCGTTTAATATTTACACCATGGTCTGGCCATTTTGATTAGGTGTATATTTTGGTTGCTCTCGGTTTAATGTTATGAATAAGGCTGCTATGATGTGTCTCCTTCTGTGTATATTTTGGAGTTTCTTAAGGATTACATATAGAAGGTATGGGATGTCTGGGTCTTGGGGTATGTGCGTCTTCACCCTTGCTAATTAATTCCACTTCAAGAGAGGGCTGTTTGTTTACTGTTTATCTTCACTCCAAGGTTATGTTTCTTCAGGACCCCAGCGCAAAGCCTAGGCTGATTTCCCGTACCTCAACCCTTGGTAGACCCTAGATTCCTTTTTATTTTATTCATTTTATTTTATTTTTAAATAGCAGGGAGCTGGATCAGGAAGTAGAGCGGCCAGGATTTGAACTGGCACCCAAATGGGATGCTGGCACTGCAGGCTGAGACTTAACCATCTGTGCCACACTGCGAGCCCCTAGATTCCTTTTTATTTTAAAATTATTTATTTGTTGATTTGAAAGAGTGACAAAGAGGGAGAGGGAGAGAGAGCTTCCATCTGCTGGTTCACTCCCCAAATGGCTGCAACATCTGGGTCTGGGCCAGGCTAAAAGTAGGAGCTAGGAATCTCATCTGGATCTCCTGCATCAGCGGCAGGGGCCCATGGACTTAGGCTATCTTCTGCTTCTTTCTCAGGTGCATTAGCAGGAAGCTGGATTGGAAGTGGAGCAGCTGGACTTGAACTAGGAACCCCAAGATGGGATTCTGGCCCCCTATATTCAATCTTTATCTACCATTTTAAGTAGTCAAAGGCTCTGCTGAGCTTCCAGATCTCACCTTCAGTATCAGTAAATTGCTCTGGGCTAAAAATGCCCCCAAAACATGTTTTATCTTTCTAATTTCTATCTTCTCATAGATCTTGACTTTATAATATCTTAGTTGTGTTTGTTCTTTTGATGCTTTTAAGAGCTTTTAAATAGTTTTTTTTATTAGTTGTCTTCATCTGATTGGCCTAATCTATTTTTTAGAAGAAGAATTTTGTCCCTGCTGAGCTTCTGGTTTTAATTAATATATTTAAAACTTTTTTTATTCACTTTTTAAAGTGACATGCTCAGATTCTTTCAATCTTTTATCTTGCTTTCTTGTGTGGTTGATAATCTCAAACAGTGAGCTATCTACTTTCTTTGGGAAGTTATTAATGGGTTATCTTAGCTGTAGGATGACGTTATATTCCTCCAGAGAGGATTGCCTTTGTATCTGTGGTGCATTGCTGGAGCTGGGAATGGGCAGAACCACTGCCTTAACTTTAGTGCTTGGGGCCTTGTTGGTGCCAAGCAGGTTGAGCCTCTGCTTGAAACACCACATCCTATATATCCACCTACCAGTTGGAGTTCTGGCTGCTCTGCTTTGAATCCAGCTCCCTGCTAATGCACCTGAGAAGCCAGTAGATGATGACCCAAGTGTTTGGGACCCTGCCACCCATGTGGGAGACCAGGATGCAGTTCCTGGCTCCTGGCTTCAGCATAGTTCAGGCGTATGTAGACCCTCTGTGCCTTTCCCTCTCTCCCTCTGCCTTTCAAACAAATAAATCTTCGCAAACAAACCTATGGTTGTGGCTTGGCTGTGCCGTGGCCACCAGGATAATAAAACCTGGGGTAGTAAATACCTATTCTTTCCTCAATCCCAAGACAGCTGTTCTTGGACATGAGAGTGGATCTTACCCTGATGACTGCATCTTCTGCCTCCTAACCAAATGAAATTCAGAAAATTGAGCTCAAGTTTGCATGATTCAGTACCTGCCTTCAAGACAAAAGCCAGTGTAGTGCTGTGTTTGCTTCTCCCAACTTACTCCTTCACTTAGATTTTAGCCTGTTAATAAAACACTAGTATCTGGCTAGTTTTACACTTTAAAAAAATTATTATTTATTTGAGAGGCAGAGTTAGAAAGAGGGAGAGACAGAGGTCTTTCATTGCTGGTTCACTCCCCAAATGGCTGCAATGGCCAGAGCTGGGCCGAGGTGAAGACAGGAGCCGGGAGCCATTAGTTTCTTCCAAGTCTCCAGCATGCGTGCCGGGGCTCAAGCACTTGGGTCATCTTCCACTGCTTTCCCAGGCCATTAGCAGGGAGCTGAATCAGAACTGGAGCAGCCAGGACTGAAACCGGCACCCATATGGGATGCCGGCACTTCAGGCAGAGGCTTAATCTACTATGCCACAATGCCAACCCTAATTCTACACTTTAAAGAGAAACAAGTAAGTGTGCTTTTCTTTACTCATATTAATTCAGAGTTTTTAGTTATTGTCAATATAGGATTGATGTTTATTCCGAGAGGGGATATCAGAGGATTAAGTATTAGTTACTGTCTTATACGCTATCATAAAAAACTTTGTGATCATCCTCAAATAACTTCTAGATTTTCATTGAAAGTGAGTGGGAATTAATTTATGAATTATTGAATTTTCAGTTCCTGTAGACTCAGCCCTTAATGAAGGATTAGAAATAGGAATGGGCATTTGCCTCAGCAGTTAAGATTCTGCCAGGGATGCCTGCATTCTATATTGGTGTGCCTGTGTTCAAGTTCCTACTCCACTTCCTAATGAGGTTCCTGCTAATGTATATTCTGGGAAGCAGCAGGTGATGGCTCAAGTACTTGAGTTCCTGCCACGCATGTGAGAGGCCTGGATGGAGTTCTTGGCTCCTGGCTTTGACCTAACGCAGCTCTAGCTGTTGTAGGAATTTAGAGAACAAACCAGCAAGTGGAAGATTCTATCTCTCTCTCTCTCTCCCCTCTTACCCTCCCTCTCCCACTCTCCCCTTCTCTCCCTCTCTCCCTCTCTTGCTCTCTCCCTGTCTCCCTCCCCCCACCCCACTTTCTCTCTCTTTCAAATAAATAAAAACAAGTAAAACCTACACAGAGGAATACAAAATGTACAACTCATATCACCAGAAACATAATTTTTAAATTATATGTTCTGCTTACATAAAAATAAGTTTAGTGAAACCTAGAAAGTTTAGTATTTTTGGAGAAAATGGAAATATAACATTTTCTTGAAATGAAAGGGTAGTTAAGGTAGATTGAGGCATTTCCTCCCAAACTGATAAATTGCTAAAATGGCTAGAATTTCTAAAAATTTCTTTAGAGGCAGAGAGAGAAACAAAGGATTCTTATCTTCTGATTCACTCCCTGCACTGGGTGGAAGCCAGAAGCTGGAAACTGAGTGCATGTCTCCCACGTGGTAGAAGAAACGCAATTTTTTGAGCCATCACCACTGTGTCCCAGTGTCTGCATTAGCAGGAATCTGGAGTCAGGAGCCTGAGCCAGATATTGAATATGGAATATGGGTACTTTGATATGGGTTTGGCCATAGGCAAGCTAAACTCCTGCCTCACTAGAATTTATTTCTAAGATGATGTGATTGTTATTTGTTTCAAATTAAAAAATTTTTTTTATTTGAAAGGTAGAGGGTCAGAGAGAGAGACAAAGACAAATCTTCCATCCATTAGTTCACTTCCCAAATACTGGCAACAGTTAGGGCTGGGCCAGGTGAAATGAAACATCACCTAGTGCCTCCCAGAATGTGCATTAGCAGCCAGCTGGAAGCAAAAGGGGAGACAGGACTTGACCCCACTCTCTCAGTGGGCCCCTCAAGTGGCGTGTTAATCATTGTTTGAAATGCCCACTTCCATGTTGGTAATTCTTAAGAACTAGTTTACTGTATATAGTTTTGTCCTGTTGAGAATGAAATCCAACATACATATCGTATAGTTCTTTCACTTATTTCTTTGTGCTTACCAGTGCATATTTATACATACATGTAACATTAGTTGACTCATAAATTTTTCAATGTCCCTTTCCTTTTCTTACAGTGTAGCTAAAGAAATATATTTTTTCATGTCTTCTTACTTCCTCGGGTTTTCAGTGTGTTTAATCAGCTCTGTTCATAGGGGAATCAAGCTGCTCTTTTCTAATTGCAAAGTATGATGAAGAGCTCATTGTTTTCATTTAAGAAAATTATAAAGCAGAGCAAAACTTAAAATAATAGAAGTATCTATGTACTTTTAAATTCATCATCATCAGTTAACAGCTTAGCATTACAACATTTGTTTTCTTTCCCCTTTTCCCTCCATTTTGGTGTAATACACTTTTCCTTTCGCTGAGCCATTTAAAAGTAGGTTGTAAACACGTCACTCTTATACTTCAGTATATTTCTCTTAAATGCAAGGGTTATCCCTGCATATCCTTAATACTATTATCATACTATACCAATTTACTGTTGGTTCTGTAATCCACAGTTTGTTTAAATTCTTCCATTTTTTTTCTCCCTGAGAATCTTATCCAACATTATGTATTTCACTTGCTTTTCATTCCCCTCTGTCCATTAGTCGAGAATAGGACTTGGCAGACTTTTTCTTACAGTTTCATTCATAAGTAATTTAGACTTTGTAGATTATGTGGTTTACATTGCAGCTACTTTATTCTGTCTGTTCTCTAACTCAGTGAATATGGTTATGTTCTAATAAAGTTTCATTTATAAAAACAGACAAGCCATATTTAATAGACTGCTGATCTAGAATAATAACATCCCTTTTTCTTCTTGTTTTTGGTCTCTAATGATGCTATTTAATGACAGTTTCAAGAATCAGGACAATTTTTTTGGCAAATTTCCCCCAATTTGGATTTTTTAAAAATGTTCCTATATTAGTTTTTTAAGATTTCAGATATACATGTAATATTAAGAGTTATTTCCACAGAGAAATTTAAAATTAGATTCTTAAAAAAGATTTTAGAGAGGTTAAAAATAAAATCTTTGCTTTTTTCTATGTCTGTCTCTCCATCCCTTCTTTCCTCCTGCCCTTCCTTCCTCCTTTACATTTTCTCTTTATTGAATACTCTGTATGGGATATTACTGCCTAGAAATTGGGCAATAAAATTAACTGCCACAATATCTTTCATTTATATCAGAATTCTTACTTATGTGCTTTTTCATACAAATATTTTTATATTCACAAAGGTGAATGAAGGATTCAAGAGTATTTGGATAGTGAAATATAGTGAAAATAGCTTAGATATAGAGTTGAAGGACAATTATTTTAGCCTGACATAATTCCAGTATATACAAAATGAAATTTCCTATATTGCATCTTGAAGACATGGAACAAAAGGAAAGTTAACAATTTATTGTCATAGTTGAATGCAGGTTTTTTTTTTTTTTTTTAGCATTATATAAGATTCAGCTTTAGAACTGGATAATAAATACTTTTGATACATTTTATGGGAAAGCTGTGCCTTTAGTTCTAGTTTTTCTTTATTTTTTTAATATTTATTTATTTGAGAGAGAGAGAAGAGAGAGATCTTCCATCTGCTGGTTCACTCCCCAAATAGCTGCAACGACTGGAGCTGAGCTAATTCAAAGCCAGGAGCTTCTTCCAGGACTCCTTGGGTGTGGGAATCCAAGCATTTGGGTCATCTTTGCTTTCCCAGGCCATTAGTAGGGAGCTAGATCAGAAGTGGAGCAGCCAGGACTTGAACTGGTGCCCATATGGGATGCTTTACCTGCTATGTCACTGAGCCAGTCTCTCTAGCTTTTCCTTTAAGGTAATTAGTTTAAATTCAGAATATTTTTAAGTTTACAAAAGAGGGGCCGGTGCTGTGGTGCAGCATGTTAAAGCTCCAGCCTGCAGTACCAGCATCCCATATGGGCACTGGTTCGAGTCCCAGCTGTTCTACTTCTGATCTGGCTCCCTGCTAATGCTACAGTGGAAGATGGCCCAAGTCCTTGGGCCCCTGCACCCACACGGGAGACCAGAAGAACCTCCTGGCTCTTGGCTTCAGGTTGTCTCAGCTCGGGCTGTTGTGGCCGTCTGGGGAGTGAACCAGCAGATGGAAGACCTCTCTGTACCTTTCTCTCTCTGTAACTCTGTCTTTCAAATAAATAAAATATTTTTTAAAAATTTACAAAACAAATTGTGAAGTACAGAGTTAAAGATTTCCTATATCCCTCACACTCAGCTTCTCCTGTTTTTATTATGTTAGTATTTGTCAGTTGTATAATTTTTTAAAGTTATTCTGTTCATAGCTGTTAAATAAAGCTTGTAATAATGTTCTGTTGGATGTTTTCATTTCTTGGCTGAATATTCTCAGAGTTTAACCAATCCTCACGTCACCACTCCACCATGAATTACTAGTATGGCAAGTTCCTAATCTTAGCAAGTTCCTAAGTCTGTGATTTGGTTTCCTTATCTTTAATGATTTGTCTATCATGTTGTTTTTTAGGTGTTACCCAGTTTTTTTTCCCTTTTATTATGATTCCTTCCATATCTGCACAACGATGTGTATGGTGATCTTACTGGTAAAATCTCTTGAGTATTCTGGGAAATAGTTAAAATTATCTGGACAGAAGACTTGAAATTCACTGTTTTCTTACAATCTTTTCATTATTCTGGGCTTTAAGTCTTTCATTTATTTTAGGCCTTCCAATTTGATAATCATTTTGTCTTAAGTAAAATTGGAATTGGAGAGTTACACTTTTTTGTTCTTTTTGTTGGACCTACTATTTAGAGTTCTATTAGAGTAAATTTGTTTATTGAGTAAATTTGTTATAAAGTAACAAAATGAGGCATTTCTTTCCAGTGTCAGTTTGCTCCTAACATAATAAAGGACAGCTGCCTTTGTAACTTTTTCCAAGCCTCAGCTTATTTTTTATAACTCTGTTTTTACGTGTCTTTGTTAATTGTTACTGTGTCTATTATACCAGTTAGCTGAAAGTTTAATATACTCAAGTCTTTTAAAGGGATTTATTTTAAAGGCGAAGTGAAAGAGACACTCCATCTGCTGGTTTAGTCCTTAAATGGCTGCAACAGCCAGGACTGGGCCTGGTGTGTGGGGCAGGAGCACAGATACTTGGACCACGGCCTCTGCCTTTCCAGGTGATTAGCTTTCTTGAACCAGCACTCCCAACATGGGATGCAGGTGTCCCAGTGTGGGACTTGACCCACTGCATCACAATGCCTGAAGTGTGCAGCTGTTGCTTAAAACAGGGATAGAGGCACCATGACAAGTTTTTGATTATATTTAGTTAGTGGGGTATGAGTTCAGAAGGTGAAGTGTGGAGTTAGGAATACTGGGGGGGAGAGTAAAGTGTTCTAGTATCCAACTTGTTACCATAACCCTAAGGCTGAGCCTTGGGTGAGCCTGCTTAGTAGAAACAGCCAGTGGAGACAGAGTTTCTGTACTACTTTGTATTCTGCAAAGCAAAAGGCAGCTTAGGGAAAGCAAGTTCAGATGTAACTGCTAACTTATTCAGGATTGACTTAGTACAACCCTAGTGTTTGCTTCAGAATTCTAGCTTTTAAGTGAAATATCACTAGCTTGCACGGAGTCTTATCCTTCATTGTTAGCAATTTCACCTTAATTTTTAAACATTTCATCATAGATGAGTTAACATGGATTTGAAAATAACACATTTTAGGCAGGGGGGCTGAGAGTTTTATAGAGAACATCATGTGGTAATTAAACTATGGCTGTGAGCCTCAAAATTGCATTGTTTCATTCTTTTTATTTCTACTAGTTTGCTAACTTCTGAACTTGGGTGATTTAGTATGTTTTCTGGTTGCACAGAAATGAATCCATTTATCTTTTCATTCAAAAAGATATATATTGAGCATCTGTATGCTGGGAAGTGTGCTGCACATATGCTAAACAAAACGGTGAACTGATGTGTTTGCCATTATAGCATTTGAAGTCTAGTGGGAAACAATGGATTTTATTGGAAGCTGTTAAGAATAGTTGTGCTTTGTTAATATTTAAGGACTCAAATCACTTAGCTTAAAGTGAACTTGGAGTGATTTTTTTTTGTTCTTTTTGCAAAATGTACTTGAACATTTAGGCTTTTTACCCTGAATATATGTATTCAGGGTATGTATGCACACATATGTGAGATTTCAGGGTGTGAGGCATTGGATTTGTGCGGGTATAAAAATGTTGTGCTCAGTGGATCTTTGCAGACAGGGAAATAAAAATATCTTTGTGGTCTTACCTATAAATGCGTAATTCTTAAATGTTGAGAATATGTAACAGACTTGTTGCTGGAAAAATAAATTTCTAAAATTGGATGTAGAATAATAGAACATAGAGAACCATGAGACTTAAGATCATGTCTGAATTGTGTGACAGTGTCCTGTGATGTGCTTAAGATCCCTTATTCCAGCAGAGTACTGTAGAGTGACTGAATTTGATGGCCCCTCCTAGTGCTAAAATTCTATGATTTTACTTTTTTATTCAGCAGTTTCATAATGACTTTGATTATTGGAAAATCAAGATGCTTTCTTTTTTTCTGTACTTGTTCAGGTTCAAGAATTAAAAATTTAAGATGGGGAAAGAAGCCTTTGGTTTCTCTAACTGATATTTTCTGACTAGGTACTTCATAAACTCAGGAAGACCTCATTTATTCCCAGTAATATGTCTTACTAAACTCTTTCAGGTAACTTTAAAAAAGACTGTGTGACTTAATAGTAGATCCTGGTTTGAACTCAGTTGTGATTTATGCTCTTACTAGGAAATTTTAGTGAGATATTTTTCTTTGTCTCTGTAGTTATCAGAGACTGTTACAGACGATTGCTGTACTCGAGGCTCAGCGTTCTCAAGCAGTCCAAGACCTTGAAAGTTTAGGCAAACACCAGAGAGAAGCTCTAAAAAATCCCATTGGATTTGTGGAAAAACTCCAGAAGAAGGTATACATTGAGTATTTTTTAGAATCTGTATAAGATTACTTGGTAATGAGAGAATTGAATTTATTCTTCCTATGTGGGTGTATACTTTTTAAAAAAATTTTTAATTTTCCTCCCTTCTGTAATTAAGCATCCTATTGAAGGCAGTGTACCACCTTCTTCCACCCCTGCCAAACACACCATAAAACATACAGAAATGAAAGGCGCTGGGAAATGTTTTTGGGATATTTGAATGAGAACTACTCAAATAATGTCATAATTTTTAGTTATTTTCCTGTTACCTTCTCTATTCTAGAGTATTTTCTCTATTCTGCCTTCAAGACATCAGGATTGCCAAGATAGAAAAAAAAAATATTGAAGGATATAAAGCTTTTTTGGGAGGTCGGGGGCTGGTACTTTTGCACATCAGCATATTGAGAGAGAAAACAATGGTGATAAAAGTATAAAATCTAAATGTTTTTAAGGTTGTAATAGCCTTTTTTTTTTAGTGGGAAAATTCCTTGTAATTTTCTGTTTTCCTTAAAATAATTTTTTAAAGATTGATTTATGTATTTGAAAGTCAGAGTTATGCAGAGAGAGAGAAAGAGAGAGAGAGAGGTCTTCCGTCCGATGGTTCACTTCCCAATTGGTCACAATGGCTGGAGCTGTGCTGATCTGAAGCCAGGAGCCAGGAGCTTCTTCCAGGTCTCCCACACGGGTGCAGGGGCCCAAGGACTTGGGCCATCCTCTACTGCTTTCCCAGGCCACAGCAGAGAGCTGGATCGGAAGTGGAGCAGCCGGGTCTCAAACCGATGCCCATATGGGATGTCGGCACTTCAGACCAGGGTGTTAACCCACTGCGCCACAGTGCCAGCCGCAAAACACAGTTTTCGCGTTTGAGAGTTAACTGTTCAAAAGTGATACAAGTTTTTATAATGATTGCCTTGGTATAAAATATGGAGATTATCTAAGTGTGCATTTTGAGCTGAAATAAATGTCTAGATTTAGGGAATCAGTAACTGCCCAATAAACTTAATAGAAATAATATTATCAACATTGTATGAAAAGATTAAAACTGAATAATTTTGTTTACCTTAATAAAAATCATCTTGTGTAATTTGACAATTTTCATCGTTATGAATTACCTGTTTCTGATGAGCTACAAAAGCAGTATACCAGGTGTTGAGGGAACAACCCTGGGACCTTCATTTCATTAGATGTAATAACCTTATTTGGATTTTTTATATTATTTACCTGGCAAACATTCTGTTCTCTATGTTTTTCCAGAAAACATTGCATATCGTAATAAATAAACAGTCTGTGTTAAAACTATCTGTTAAAACTCAAGGTTTTTTGAGCTCTACTGTACTTTCTGTTAAAATGAGGTCACCTTGAATGTTCATTGATTATGCATTATTAATGTGAAACAATTTGCTGGTGTAAAAAGATACATTTTTTATAGTGGTTTATTACAATGAATTCAACTAAACAGGTAGTGCTTGAAAAGTAAATCTTAATAAAAAATACATTAACCTTAATTTTGTTTTACTTGTATTCCCATGGAGGCAAAAGATGCAATTTGGCATTTTCTCAACATTTATTTGCAGTTGATTATTTGCTGGTTCTTCATTTCTAGGTTTAGTTTAGAGCTGAATTTCTTTTCACTTTATTTAAGAAACAGAGATGTGATGTAGACTATTTTAAGATTTTTTTTTCAAATACACAGAAGTATTTTAAAACTTGATACTTTAATTCCCATGAAAGCTTATGAGAGATCTTCCGAGAGTTTATGAGAAACACATTATAAAAAAACATGCATGAATTTCAAAATACTTTTGCAACAAAGGAATGTGTCTCTTAATTCCATTTTCCATGAACTTTTTGAGGTACCTCCTAAGTTCCTGAGAAAGAAATTTTTCTACTAGAGTTAATTAAGTTTAATATGTTTGTTTCTCTGTTTTTGCTCAAGCATGCTTAATTTGCCTAGGTTTATCATTAGTTAAGTTGTTGACATGTGATCTCTTTATTTTAGTGGGCATCTCAAAATTCTCAATTGAAATGAATGGAACTTGTATTTATTAGTAAATAGAATATAGGAAACATTATGGCTTTTTAGTTTTATTTGATTATGCCATCATTATTTTAAAAGACATCTCCTAATTTTATACAATTGTAAATTTTATTAGAGTAATTGTGTTATGATAATATAGTATATAGTAAGCAAAATGAACATTAAGAATTCTTTGTCAAAATTAATTTTCTGGCCAATTTCATCATTTGTGACCTGCTTTTTTTTCTTTTTTTTTAATTATAAAGCTGTACTTTGGAAATTTATATTTATTAAATAAAAATTAAAAAAATTATAAAGTTTAAATACATAGAGAAGTTGAAAGTATTGTGAAATTAACACACATATACACACCATCTAGATTCTGCAACCACCATTTTACTTTATAATATATTTAATCCTTTTATCATTATTTTATGAATAAATCATGAACATGGAAGTACATCTAAAGTTAATTCTGTTGCAGTCAGAGACATTTAATATGCTGTTGCTAGATACTTTTTTGTTTTGGTATTTGTTTAAAATGTGTTACTAATATAGTACAGTATGTCTGCATGGTTCAGATTTGTTATCTAAAAGTAGTACTTACATTTTGCTGAATTCATTTTTCCTTTTATTATTATCTTTAGAATTTAATGTTTAGTTTTTCTCATCTTAATTAACTTTATTGTCTGTTGACTTCAAAGAGTGAATAGAAATGTTTAGTTGATTATTTGGATTTGCTGTCATCTGAAAATTTGATTATAGTTTATTATTTTTTGAATTAAATTTAAATAGTCACTTGGATTTTGTTGCTGTTGGTTTTTTTTCAGGCTGATATAGGGCTTCCATATCCACAGAGAGTTGTTCAGTTGCCTGAAATTGTATGGGACCAATATACCAATAGCCTTGGAAACTTTGAAAGGGAATTTAAAAATCGTAAAAGACATACTAGGAGAGTTAAACTAGTTTTTGATAAAGGTAAGAAGTTATGTAAGAATTTAAATAAAAAAAATCTGACATTGTCTTACTTGCTTAATTCTGTACATGGTCTTGTTTTTAGTAGGTTTACCCGCTAGACCAAAAAGTCCTTTAGATCCTAAGAAGGATGGAGAGTCTCTTTCATACTCTGTGTTGCCTTTGAGTGATGGTCCAGAAGGCTCACACAGTCGTCCTCAGGTGAGCAGTATGAAACATTGGAGTAGGAAAATTTGAATTGTAGATGAAATGTTTTAACATTTTACAGGTTTATGATTTTTAAAATTAAAGCAGTCTTTAACTGGAACATGATCTTTGAAGTTTGGAGAAGCACATTGGAGTCCCATCTTGCTCCCTGTGGAGCCTTAGATATCATTTATGTTATGTTAAAATCTCCAAGTTACAGTTTCCTCTAATATTAAATGAAATTAATATTACCTATATTGTAAAGTTATTGTTAGGATTCAGTGGGTAGATACATTGAATGTTTCTAGTCCAGTATTTGACACACAGTATTGACCCTAAAAATTACAATGACTTTTGGTGTATAGTGGAATATTAACCAGGATTTAAGGCCTATACTTGTGACCATTAGATGAACCTAACCAGACATGTTAATTTTCCCACTTTAAAAATGATTTTGTTTATTTAAAAGGCAGAGTTACAGAGAGACTGGGAGAGAGAGAGAGACCTTCCATCTGCTGGTTCACTCCCCAAATGGCTGTATAGGTCAGGGCTGGGCCAGGCTGAAGCCAGAAGCCAAGAACTCCATTCCAGTGTCCCATGTGAACAGCAGGAGCTGAAGCGCTTGACACATTGTACCTGTTTAGGACATATTACACTACTTTCCAGATCAGAAGTGGAGCAGCAGAGTCAGTGTCCAGAGTCTCGGATGGCGCTGCCACACTGTCATCACCCCCCTGCTTTTTTTTTTTTTAAGATTTTATTTATTTATTGAAAGGCAGAGTTAGACTGAGAGAGTTTTCCATTTTGAACTCCCATTTTCTTATTTTCTTTTCTGTAAAATGAAGTTGCTGTCATCTACATCACAGGATTACTAGGATTATAAAATCAAATTAACTACAAGAATGTAAGAGCATTTTATAAATAGTAAAAACTGATGTTTACCTTTAGAAAATAAATTTACTAAAATATGTTGAAATTCTTTAAAAATTTAACAATTTGTATGTTATTTGGCTTTATCAAAAGGTAGTCTTTATTATTGTCCCTTTGACGAAAACCTTGTTTTATGTGCAGATGATAAGAGGCCGCCTTTGTGATGATACCAAACCAGAAACATTTAACCAACTGTGGACTGTTGAAGAACAGGTAATATTTTAAATTGTGTATATTTTAAAAAAAAGTTGTTAATATTAGAGTCAGTGCATTATGAGCCAAGTACATATTGTTTATGGAATCCCTCTTAATCATGAGTTTAAAATATTTAGCTATATTTGTACATACTCTTCTTTACACTAAAAGACTTTTTGGATCTTGAGAATATGTCAACCCCTGTTTGGGGATAATTTTTAAAGGAAGCCTGAGTTTCGGGAGTGGTGTGGAGTAGTTGTTTTGTAATCCAGATTTCTGGGGTTAGGGGGTAGAACATGAGGCCAAGTAAGCAGAACTCAGAGTGCGTTCTTAATTTGTGTGTGGAGGGAATCTGGCAAGGCCATGGCAGTGTTCTCTCACATTCTGGCATACAGTTTAGGATTGTTTTTGGTATTAGGCTAGGATTGTTTGTGGGTGAAGTTTGAGACACATCTGTGACCCATATGGGGATTAACTCCATAGCTATAATGAGTTTAGCAGTTTATAAAAGGCTTTAGGAAACCTTTACTTATTTCAAGCATCCAGATTATTTTCCATATTTAAGACCCTGAAATAATTTAGGAGATGGGTTTTGAATACTTTGAATGGAGAACCACACAAGGAGGGGAAATAGCTCTTAATATTCTAAATCCAAATGAATTTGCATTTTTTGTTAAAAAGTATAGGGGAGAGCCTGGCATATTCCAGCAGGAAAAAGATAGTGGAAATCACTGAGCTGTGTAGAAGACCTGTTTACTTACTTATTTTCTGTTTTCTTGTGCTTTTTAACTTAAGTGAATTAGGTCTTTTTTTTTTTTTTTTTTAAGGTTATTTATTTTGAAAGAGAGAGAGACAGAAATTTTCCTTCCGCTGGTTCACTCCCCAATTTGGCTGCAATTTGGCTGCAAAGGCTGGTCAGGCTCCAGGAGCCAGGAACTTCTTCCCAGTCTCCCACGTGGGTGGCAGGGGCCCAAACACTGTTATTCCTAGGCCACTGGCAGGGAGCTAGATCAGAAGTGGAGCAGCCAGGTCTTGAACTGGCATCCATATGGGATGCTGGCACTGCAGGCAGCAGCTTTACCTGCTATGCCACAGCACCAGCCCCTGAGTCTTATTTTCTAACACAACCCCCAAGTTGTGGAAGGAGGATTACACTTGTATTACAATGTATTACATTGTATGACAATGTATTGTGAATGTATTTATTTATAAATTCAGTATTTCAGATTGAATAGTTGTTTTCTTAAATTTGGTCTTGTGCTTGCTTAGAAAAAACTTGAACAGCTACTCCTGAAATACCCTCCTGAAGAAGTAGAATCTCGACGCTGGCAGAAGATAGCAGATGAACTGGGCAATAGGACGGCAAAACAGGTACTTGAGGAGACAGCTGCGGGTCCTTGGCATGGTTTTGGTAGTTTTTGAATGAAGGCTAGCACAGCTGAATCAGCTGAGCCACCATATCCTTTTTAGCCATGGAGTGCTATAGTATGTGGTGTTAAATAAAAATGTATTTAGTGGCAATTTGAACTTATTCTAGACTTTATGATGAATTTTAAACTGTTAGCGATGATTGATTGACATTTACATTTTAATTTTTAAAAGCTACTTAGATATTCCGTACCATGTCATTATGTTAAAGGGCTTGTCATGTTTCTTTAGGTTGCGAGCCGAGTACAGAAGTATTTCATAAAGTTAACTAAAGCTGGCATTCCAGTCCCAGGCAGAACACCTAACTTATATATATACTCCAAAAAGGTAAACAGAAAATATTTGACAGTAAACTTCAAATTAAATTTATTCAATTTAGAATTGCTATGTAAATGTGTACATATTTGTCAGAGTTGTTTTATTTTAAAAATTATGTTTAGTGTAAGCATTTTATTGGGCATATGCAAAGGATAGGATTCTATTACTGGTACTCAGTGAAAATCACTGAGCTTTAATGATTCTTCATTACTGATGGTAATACTGAGCTGATGGTAGTGTTATTACTGATGGTAATAATAGTGAGTGTTAATGTTATGGTTGAGTGCTCTGGACCAAGTACTGTGCTATAACCTTTTTATAAATAAGGAAACTGGGATTTAGAGTATGTTGAGTAAATTGGTACCGTAGCTAGTGAGTCTAAGAACCACTAAGACTTTTCCTCTTTCCTATGCAGACCACCACATTAAAATGTAACTTGTGTTTTGTTGTAATTACAAAAAATGAAGACAACTAATTTGTTTTCTTTTACTTACTTTAATAAGTCATCCAATGCTGTCATCATCCTTTATTGAAGCTGACTCTTTTATCAGTCTTTTGAAGCTTGTTTGTTTTTTAATTTTTTTGAAGCTTGTTTTAATTTGCCAATTGTTTAAAGATTTTGGATTCCCACCACCCCAAATATAACATTACCTATAAATATATAGATTTTATCTTTTTAACTTCAGAAGGTTGAAACCCTGGTAACCAGTGTTTCAACCTAGTGGCTCTAATTATCCTGGTTAATTTCTGGGCTAATTTTTTAGCTGTGTTACGCACTTTTATGTGTTCAGTGCTAAGACTAGATGGATACTGGAGAAACCTGATTGTGTTATTTTGTGTATACTGTAGGTTGATATGCATTTTGGCTGTGATGTTAGCACAGCCACAGTCACAATATTTCCTTGCTATGGTCAGAGTTTAAATTTTGACACAGGTGAAATGATTGTTCTCGATGTAGCTGAGTTATTCTTTGTGCCTCTAGTACTGATCATGAGAGGCGGTCTGCATAGAGGTTGAGAGCGAGGGCTTTAGGATCATGTGGACCTGGGTTATAATTCTGGTTCTGCTATCTAACTGCAACACATTAAACAAGATGCTTAACCTTCTGTGCCTCAGTTTCTTCATCATTGAATTAGAGGTGAGAGTAACTGTAAGAATCTTATGTGTAGAAGATAGCATTGGCATAGAGTAAGCAACCAGTGTTAAGTAATTATTTTCAGTTATTCATCTTGGTGTAGAAAGTTTCCTTTTGCTGATTAGTTTCACACCTGGCTTTGGCCACTTAACTCTCTTCTGATCTTCTTTAAGATGACCACAAGAAGAGTTCAGTGCAGCTAATATTTGAATTTCAAAAGTGTGTTAAATATTATGGATACAAATATAAGCTAGACACTGAACCTGTGGTCTATTTTACAAGTGTTGGGGTATTTCCTCTATATCTTTTCCTTTCTTTCTCTCTCTCTTTTTTTGAGATTTATTTATTTGAAAGAGTTACAGAAAGAAAGAGATGGCTGCAATGGCCTGGGCTGGGTAAGGCCTAAGCCAGGGTCCAAAAGCTTTTTCCTGTCTCCCATGTGGCTGCTTGGGCTCAAGATTTTGGGCCATCTTCCACTGCTTTTCCCAGGCCATTAGAAGGATTGAAGTGGAGCAGCTGGGACTTGAAGTTTTGCCCATATGGCATGCTGGTGTCACAGGCTATGGCCTAACTCTCTATACCACAGTGCCATCCCGCCCTGTGGCCCTCCCCCGACTTTAAGGCTAGTTGTGCTTTTAAAATCCAGACAATAGCATCATAAAAGAAGATAGAAATGAAACACATCCAGTAGACTTGCTAAAAGTAACATTTCTATGTTTTTTATATCTTCAGTGACTTTCCTCTGTCTTAATCAATTTATTTTTTCATTTAGTCTTCATCAAGCAGAAGGCAGCACCCCCTTAATAAGCATCTCTTCAAACCTTCCACGTTCATGACTTCTCATGAACCACCAGTGTATATGGATGAAGATGATGACCGATCCTGTTTTCACAGCCATATGAACACTGCTATTGAAGAGGCATCCGTAAGTTATCTATTAGAGTACAGAATGAAAGGGCCATAGTTTTCTAATTATTCCTAGTCTTTAGGGAATATTGATTTCTTCTAACAAGTCAGATTTACAGTTTTTTAATGATGTACTCTAAACTTTAAAAAAAAGATTTATTTATTTATTTGAAAGGCAGAGCTGGTTTACTCCCCAGGTGTCCCCAACGGCTGGAGCTGTGCCAATCCAAAGCCAGGAGCCAGGAGCTTCTTCAGGGTCTCCCATGCAGGTGCAGAGGCCCAAGGACTTGGGCCATACTTTACTGCTTTCTCAGGCCCTAGCAGAGAGCTGAATTAGAAGTGGAGCAGCTGGGACTTGAACTGGTGCGCATATGTAATGCCAGCACTGCAGGGAGCAGTTATACCACTATGCTCGCCCACTCTAAACATTTTTTTGTAAAGAAAATTTCAAACATATATACAAGGGGCCGGCACCGTGGCTCACTTGGCTAATCCGCCTGAGGTGCTGGCATCCCATTTGGGCGCTGGTTCTAGTCCAGCTCTCTGCTGTGGGAGGGCAGTGGAGAATGGCCCAAGTGCTTGGGCCCCTGCACCCGCATTGGAGACCAGGAAGAAGCACCTGGCTCCTGGCCTCGGATCGGCGCAGCGCCAGCTGTAGCAGCCATTTGGGGAGTGAACCAATGGAAACAGGAAGACCTTTCTCTCTCTCTCTCATTGCCTATAACTCTACCTGTCAAATAAAAAAGTATATATATACATGAAGAGAGAATAGTATATTCAACCCACATATTCCCATTACCCAACAGTTATAGCTTATGGTGATCTGGTTTTCATTTATTCATTTATTTATTTTTAAAAGGTTATTTATATGAAAGAGTGACATATATATATATATATATATATATATATAGAGAGAGAGAGAGAGAGAGAGAGAGAGAGAGAGAGAGAGAGAGAGAGATATCTTCTGTCTGCTGATTCACTTCCCTACAACAGCTGGGACAGGACCAGGCTGAAGCCAGGCGCCTAGAACTCTATCCAGGTGTCCCATAGGGTAGCAGGAACTCAAGTACTTGAACCATGATCTGCCGCGTTCACGAGCATTAGCAGGGAGCTAAATCAGAAGTGGAGTAGCTGGGAAGTGGCACTTTGATATGGGATGCGGGCATTGCAAGCAGAAACTTAAACCATTGATTGCTCCACAGTGCTCGTCCCTGGTTTTCATCTAATATTGCCTACACAACCCACTCTGCCCCATGTTATTCTGGAGCATGTCCTGTATGTTTCAAAATATGATTATCATGTCTTTGCAAAGGTAGTTCTTTATGTAATAAAATAGGTAGTGTGTTCACATTTTCCCCAGTCAGGATATCCTAAGTTTGTTTCCTTCAAATTTATTTGTATTGGTTTAGATCCAGATAAAGCCCATAAATTGTAATAGGTTTTTGTGTTCTTGTGCTCTTTTTTTCTATTTGCCCCTCATACTCTTTTTGTTGAAGAAGTGGGTCATTTTGTGCTGCAGAATTTACCACATTATGAATTTTATTGTTTGAGTATCCTTCATGTGTGTTTTTAAATAAATGTTTAAAAATTTTATTTATTTACTTAGAGTGCTTCTGTGTGCTGGTTCATTCTCAAATGCCCTCAATAGCCAGGGTTGGGCCAGCCAAAGCCAGGAGCCTGAAACTCATCTGTGTCTCCTACAAGCACTTGGACCATCACCTGGAGGGTGTGCATTAGTGAGAAACTAGACTTGGAAGCAGAGGCAGAACTCAAACCCAGGCACTCCAATATGAGATGTGGGAATGTCAAGTGACATGTTAACTTCTGTGCCAGATGCCTGTTCCTTTCCTGTCATGTAACTTGTTCCTCCTCTTCTTGAATTTCCTCTAAATTGACAGGTCTAGAGAATTGATGAGATTCATGTGTGTTTGTTAGAATGGGCAGGACTACTTCATGTATTCATTCATCTGTCTAATTCTTTGTCTTTTTTCTTTTTTTTTTTTTTTTAAGATTTATTTTATTTATTTGAAAGTCAGAGTTACACAGAGAGAGGAGAGGCAGAGAGAGAGAGAAAGAGAGAGAGAGAGAGAGAGAGGTCTTCCATCCGTTGGTTCACTCCCCAGATGGCCACAATGGGCAGAGTTGTGCCGATCCGAAGCCAGGAGCCAGGAGCTTCTTCTGGGTCTCCCACGTGGGTGCAGGGACCCAAGCACTTGGGCCATCTTCTACTGCTTTCCCAGGCCACAGCAGAGAGCTGGATCGGAAGAGAGCAGCCGGGACTAGAACCGGCGCCCATATGGGATGCTGACACTTCAGGCCAGGGCGTTAGCGCAGTGTGCCACAGCAGTGACCCCTCTTTCTCTTTTTTGACATAGCAGTCACTAACCATTGTGTTGGTCATTTAGTTTATTAAATATTATAAAATCATGATATTATATCATTTATTTGAGGGAATGTTCTATAAAGTAAGCCTCTTACCAATGTATTTGAAGGTACATATAGGAAAGGCATAATACTTTCTTGATTCTTTTACTTTATTATTTTTAAAATAATGAGTTAATTTGTCTTTTATCCTCCAAAGGTGACTGACGAACTTAAAGATTGGTGTTCTTATCTTTCATTTGCAGTTCATTGAAACAACACTGTTTGATCATTTGGAGACTAGTCAAGTTGACTTCTAAATTCTTATAATAAGTCTCTACTAGTGTTTAATAGCTTCCTTAATACTGTTTTGAAAAGGAAGACAGAGTCTCATCATGTGTATTTCCTGCCTTAGATCTAGAGTCAGTCCTGTTTTCTTTTATTGGGAATGGTATTTAGAGATTACATCCTGACTCTAGGACTGTTGCATGCTGCTGGATTGATTATTGTTTCTAGATCTGTTTACTGGATAGATCTGGAAAGTATATAGTGTTTTGTTTTAAGGTTGAAAGTCATTATAATCATGTGAATATTTTCATTTGAAGTTCAGTTTAAGAACTATAAGGTTTAACTCACTTTGCTTATCTTAAAAATGTGTCTGCTTTCCCCCGTGCAACAATCTATGTTTCCCAGGATATCAGCATCTTACTTTGTCGCCCACTACTCACAACAGTTTCAGAATACATACTACTAACACTACCATCAACCAAGGATTACTGAAAGCCAGTTTTTTTTCAGGCCTTTTTTTCTACCTTAGAATGTATCTTGCTACAGAAGTAAATTACATGAAATTAAGTTTTAAATAATTTTGGAATAATAATTGCTATCTGTATTGTTAACAATTAAATGCTAATTTTTGTTAATTCATTTCATTTGCTTTTCACTCATAAAGATTCCTTTTTGTTGCTGTTAATACTTTTTATTATTTTACTATTCCTGAAACTGCATTTTGTTGAGTTCCTAATGTTTTTCTCATTCCTTCATTAATGAACATAAAGGTTACTTTATATCTTTCTTAATTCTCTGATTATATGTGTATGGAAAAGGAGATTTTAATGAAAAGTCAGTAAATAAATGAACTCCTTTACTCTGTTTCTAGACTACTCAAGTATTGATTATATTATTTGCCTTTTATACTTGTTTTTAGAAAAATGGCTAATATCTGATATATCAAGGCATCTGTATGATTTATACTTATTATGATAGGAGAATTTTTTTTATTTTTAAAAGAGATTTAGTTATTTGAAAAGCAGAGTGACAGAGAGTGGGGAAAAGAGATCTTATGTTCACTACTCAAATGGCTGCAATAGACAGGTTAGGCCAGGCCAAAGCCAGCTGACGGCACTCCATCCTGGTCTCTCACATGGATGGCAGGGACCCATGAACTTGGGCCATCCTCCACTGGCTTCCCAGGTACAGTAGTAGGAGCAGAATTGGAAGTGGAGTAGCCTGAACTACTGTGACACAAGTGGTAGCTTAACCCACTGAGCCACAAGGCCAACCCCAAGAGAAATATTTATTTTAACCTTCAATATATTGGGCCCTGCTAGGATTCAGATACTTAGTTATGGACACCAGAAGTATTTTATTTTTTATTTTTTATTTTTATTTTTGACAGGCAGAGTGGACAGAGAGAGAGAGAGAGAAAGGTCTTCCTTTTGCCGTTGGTTCACCCTCCAATGGCCACCACGGCCGGCGCACCGTGCTGATCCGAAGCCAGGAGCCAAGTGCTTCTCCTGGTCTCCCATGGGGTGCAGGGCCCAAGGACTTGGGCCATTCTCCACTGCACTCCTGGGCCACAGCAGAGAGCTGGCCTGGAAGAGGTGCAACCAGGACACAATCCGGCGCCCCGACCGGGACTAGAACCCGGTGTGCTGGCACCGCAAGGCGGAGGATTAGCCTATTGAGCCACGGCGCCGGCGGACACAAGAAGTATTAGGAAGTATTATCTTTGTGTTCATAGATCTTTGTCTTAAAGGAAAGAAAAATGCATAAGCACATCAACAAATGACAAATTTTCAAAAGTGCTTCAAGGGAAAAATAAGTGCTATCATATTTATTTAAGAAGTACTTAGATTGGGAGTTCAAATGGAAGACCTGGCAGAGTGACAGTGAAGATGATACTTGAAGGATGAATAAAAATTAGTCAAATGAGCAGTGGTAGTAGAATAGTTGCAAGAAGTATGTTTTGACAGAATTGATAAAATATAGTAGATTCAATTTAATTTAACCTTTTTGGTGTTGATTTTTTTTTAAATGAGCCAGAAGTGTAGAATGGAAAATTTGTACATTTCAGTTTATCTTTGCAAAAGAGCAGTAGCTAGAGAGATTAAATGTGTGTAATTTATTCTACAGTTTGAAACCCTTATACCACTTTAGTCCCGTTTATGATATCTCCCTTCTAAGTAAATTTAAAATGATTATGACTTGGAAATCTGTTCATGAGAGAGGATTTAAAAAAATTTTAATTGTAAAATACACAGAATATAAAATGTACTGATATTTACCATTTTTAAGTATGTAGTACCGTAGTGTTAAATATATTTGCATTATCATGTAACCATTAACAGAACTATCTTTGTCCTATAAAACTGAAACTCTGAACCTATGAAACATTTCTTTATTCACCTCTCCTCCGGCCCCTGTCTTCCACTATTCTATTTTCTGTGTCGGTGAATTGGACTGCTGTAGGTACCTCATATAAGTGGAAGTATGCAATTAGCCCTCCCTAGCCATAGGTTTCACATCTGCAGTCAACCAGCTGTGGATTGAAAATAATTTGGGGGCAGCGCTAGCACACCAGGTTCTAGTCCCGATCGGGGCGCTGGATTGTGTTCTGGTTACCCCTCTTCCAGGCCAGCTCTCTGCTGTGGCCCGGGAGTGCAGTGGAGGATGGCCCAAGTACTTGGGCCCTGCACCCCATGGGAGACCAGGAGAAGCACCTGGCTCCTGCCATCGGATCAGCACGGTGCACCGGCCGCGGTGGCCATTGGAGGGTGAACCAACAGCAAAAGGAAGACCTTTCTCTCTGTCTCTCTCTCTCACTGTCCACTCTGCCTGGCAAAAAATAAATAAATAAATAAATAAATAAAAATTTGAAAAAAAGAAAATAATTGAGGAGAAAAAAATTGCATCTGTACTGACTATTACAGGCTTTTTTTCTTGTTATTCTCTTCACAGCATTTATGTTGCATTAGGTATTGTAATAATGTAGAGAAGATTCAGAGTATATGGGAGGATTGTATAGGTTATTTGCAAATAGTATGCCATTTTATATTGGAGGCTTCAGCATCTTTGAAGTTTGGTGTCCACAAGGCATTCCTGGAATCAGCTCCCTTCTGGAGTCTGAGGATGGCTATATAATATTTGTCCTTTGTGACTGGCTTATTTCACTTAGCACAGTGTCTGCAAAGTTTATGCATTTTGTGGAATGTATCGCAATTTCTTTCTCCTTAAGACTAAATAATACTCTGTTATGTATACCACATTTTGTTTATTTCTTCATCTGTTGATGGGTAGTTGGATTTCTTCTATCTTTTGGTATCTTGAATGATGTTGCTGTGCTTTCAATTTTTTGGGAGGTATAGATCAGAAGTTGAATTGCTAGATTGTATTGTAATTCTATGGGTTTTTACATTAATTAATTAATTAGAACGGCAGAGAAAACCCCTTACCTGTTGGCTCACTCAGCAGTAACCCACAATAGCCAGGCCTGGGCCAGGACAAAGCCAGGAGTGGGGAACTCAGTCCAAGTCTCCCATGTGGGTGGCAGGGACTTAACCACTTACCTGCCACCTCTCAGGATATGCATTAGTAGGAAGCTGGAATCAGAAGTAGAGCTGGGACCCAAACCTAAGCACTCTGATGTGGGATGCCGATATCCCAAGTGGTGTCTTAACCTCTGCCTGCTCTTACTTTTGTTTTTGATAGTAACCATCCAGTTCGATGTGATATGATGTAACTTTTCTGAGTTGTGGTGACCAAATTTCATAATATCCTTACAGGGCTGGTGCTATGGTAGAGCAAATTAAGCTTCTGGTTAAGCCTCCCACATTGTGTATCAGAGTACCTGAGATTGAGTCCTGCCACTTCTTCTAATCTAGCTTCCTGCTGATGCACCTGGGAGGCGGCATGCGATGGCCCAAGTACTTAGATTCCTGCCACCATGTGGGAGACTTGGATGGAGTTCCTGGCTCCTAGATTCAGCCTGGCCCAACCCCAACTGTTGTTGATATCTGGGGAGTAACCCAGTAGATGGAAGATCTCCTCTCCATCATTTTGTCTTTCGTATAAATAAATAAATAGTTTTAAAAAAAACATTCTTAGATTTAAAATGCAAATTTAAAATTTATAAGTATGTGTACTCTTTGCTTTTGCTTAAAACATCTGAGTTATTAAATTTAATTATAACATTTCTTACCCTATTTAATCATTTGAGCTACACCATATTTGTTTATACTATTACTTATGTTGTCTTTCTTAGTGGTGACATGCGAAGGTAAAAATTATTTAAAAACTTGAATTGACAAGAATTTGAAATGGGTGAAAGATAAAGATAAGGTAAAATGTGAAACTGTAAAGAATCTTTTATCCAGCTGCTTACGATAGATAGTTGGGAAACCACTGGGAGATTTTTAAGTAGTGGTGTGAACAGAGGACCAATCTGAGAAAGATTTTAGAAAGTATTAAGTACTGACAAGATTTGTTGGATTAGATTTACGAGTGAAAACATTAGGATAATTCTTAGATTTCTACCATGGGCTGCTGAGTGTTGAGACAAATTTAGGTTCAAATTACCCAACTCTGCAAATAATTAACTTTATGACATTGGACAAGTGTTATAATTGCTATAAATGTCAATTTCCTTGATGTAAAGTGAGCATAGTAGTTAATAGTTCCAAACAAAGCAGGGGAAATGAGAGGGGTTGGGTTGTTTGATTCAGGGTTAGAAAGCAGTGGAGTAAGGGTGAGTGAGTTGGGGATGCTTTTAGGAAATGGATGTCCATGCAACCAGACATTAGGTAGCAAAGGAAAGGATTGGATGCGGGGTGACAGAACATGGAATATAGAAAGAAGATACTGAGTAGAAATTGCAGTGGGGTTTTAAAAAACGTTATTTGCAGTGAGACAGTAAAGAAGAGGACAAAATGATCACATTGTGGGTGGGAAAATCTAAACTTTGTATTTTGGACATAAAATTCTTCCAGTGGAAGGAGGGTCCACAGTATCGCTGCTAGAGTGGGAGCCTGAGATGGGATG
This sequence comes from Oryctolagus cuniculus, assembly GCF_964237555.1. NCBI lineage: Eukaryota > Metazoa > Chordata > Mammalia > Lagomorpha > Leporidae > Oryctolagus > Oryctolagus cuniculus. Next base: position 94,240,613 of record NC_091438.1, read on the forward strand.
GAGAACTGGTATAAGAATGGATGCTAGAAATAGGGGACTGGGTGACTGTGGAGGTTCTGAAGTTGCCCACAATGACAAAAAGCATTCTCAGAATTTTTAAGATTTATTTATTTATTTGAAAGGCAGAGTTGCAGAGAGAGAGAAAGAGGGGGAGGGGAAAAGAGAGAGAAAGAGATACATCTTCCATCTGCTGGTTTACTTCCAATTGCTTGCTACCCACATAGGGGAACAATTTGGAGTTCTAGGTTCCTAGCTTCTGCCTGGCCCAGCTCTGGCTGTTGCAGATTTAGGGGAGTGAACCAGCAGATGGAAGACCTTTCTCTCTGTCTCTTTATCTCTCTCTCTAACTGCCTTTGTTTCTTTTTCTTTTTCTTTTTTTCTTTTTCTTTTTTTTTTTTCTTTTTTGACAGGCAGAGTGGACAGTGAGAGAGAGAGACAGAGAGTAAGGTCTTCCTTTTGCAGTTGGTTCACCCTCCAATGGCTGCCACGGCCGGCGCACCACGCTGATCAGAAGGCAGGAGCCAGGTGCTTCTCCTGGTCTCCCATGGGGTGCAGGGCCCAAGTACTTGGGCCATCCTCCACTGCACTCCCTGGCCACAGCAGAGAGCTGGCCTGGAAGAGGGGCAACCGAGACAGAATCCAGTGCCCCGACCGGGACTAGAACCCGTTGTGCCGGCGCCGCAAGGTGGAGGATTAGCCTAGTGAGCCGCAGCGCCGGCCTCTAACTGCCTTTCAACAACAGCAAAAAAGTCCTCCAAAACTGTTAGTGTCAAATATTGCTAATGTGTCACTAATTTTATTTAAATGTTGAAAGGTAAGTTATCTTAAAAGTGAAAAAAAGGGAAATTATCTTAAAAGTGAAAAATAAGATCTTGCAAATAGAAAGAGACTCTGTATCAATATTTCTTAAACTAACATTTTTGTGTTCTGGTTTGTTCTTTTCAAAAGGATGAAGAAAGTATTCCTATTATGTATAGGAATTTACCTGAATATAAAGAACTACTACAGTTTAAAAAGTTAAAGAAGCAGAAACTTCAGCAAATGCAGGCTGAAAGTGGATTTGTGCAGCATGTTGGCTTCAAGGTAAATTTTGCCTAATCTTCCTATTTAATTTTTGAAAAGTGATATACTTTAAAATGGTTTCTGCCAGTTGAACTCTAAAATTCGCAAGCATACAAGGAGAAGTCAATAAGTTTATCTTGTCTTACTGGTTTACACAAAGTAGCATGCCAGCGTTCACGATGTCAAGAGAAGTATGATTGAGTAGAAAGAAGACAAACATGCAGCTATCTAGAATATGAGGTAGATTATTGTGTGGTGGTTTATCTTTTGGTTGCTGTTGTGCATGGATCAGTAAAATTTTTTTCCCCTTTCAAGTTGCTTGCTCATTATCCCATTATATAAAATATAGGTCCTGCCCTTATGCTGTTTTCATTCTCATAAGGAATTTAGGGAAGTGAAACAAAGCAATTAAGTACAACTACAGTGCCGCCTAGAGACTAGTCAGACTGTTCAGATGCCTTGGAAATTTTGTCAAGGAGCTTATTGTATCCTAAAAGTTTGGGAATTGAGAGGTTTCATGCAGAGTATAACATGAAATTTGTGTTTCAGAAAGATCCTTCTATTTACATAAACTATTATTGTTGATAACTTTTAGGAAGGCAGAGGGTTTAGAACTGAACAGCTCTTAGTATCTGTTATATTGTTAAATACCATAGAACAATGAATTCAGTTGTGTTATTTAATGCACTTAGAAAACAATGTAAAGGGGACAAAAAGATTTTTCTGGGTGTAGTATGGAGGCTGGATTCGAGGAAGGTAAGTCTGGAGGCAAGGACACTATTCAGAGGTTCCTTTGTAAATTTAGACAAAAGATGAGGGTATCTTGAACTTAACTGGTGGATATGAAAATACAGAGAGGTTGACAGATTTGGGAAAGCTTTAGGTGGTAGAGCTGACTTGCTTGATTAAATTAGAGGAAGTGGTAATGGGGCTGTGAACTTGGTGGTGGTGGTAGTATACATAGAAGAATATGTGCTGTGGGGCCAGTGCTGTGGTGCAGCCGGTTAAAGCCCTGGCCTGAGGCACCGGTATCCCATACGGGCTCCAGTTCTAGTCCTGGCTGCTCCTCTTCCTATCCGGCTCTCTGCCATGGCCTGGGAGAGTAGTGGAGGACAGCTCAAGTCCTTGGGCCCCTGCACCCACCCCTAGCTCCTGGCTTTGGATCGGTGCATCTCTGGCCGTGGCGGCCATCTGGGAAGTGAACCAGCGAATAGAAGACCTCTTTCTCAGTCTCTACCTCTCTCTCTGTAACTCTGTCTTTCAAATAAATAAAATAAATCTTAAAAATATAAAGAAGTACATGTGCTGTGTTGCTGAGAAAGTAAAGTGAAAACAAAATTATACCTCTGGCCCCTTGGAGCAGCTATTAGCCGTAATATATTAAATGATTTTTCCTGCTTGATCATTCATTCTCTGACCCTCCTTTTTCCATTACATTTTGTTAACCAGCAGCTCTCACCTTTCAAAGGAAAAACGCTCCATTTCTCAAAACAAAACTTGCAAAACCCAACCATGGCTTGTTTCTAAGTTTCTCTGCCACTCTGGTTGGCCTGATGATCAAAGAAACAAGAAATGGGATTGATTTTCATTTCCCCAGAATTGCACAGAAAACACTGAGCTATCAAATCCCACCATGGGCCGGTGCTGCGGCTCAATAGGCTAATCCTCTGCCTGCGGCGCTGGCACACCGAGTTCTAGTCCCGGTCGGGGTGCCAGATTCTATCCCGGGTTGCCCCTCTTCCAGTCCAGCTCTCTGCTGTGGCCCGGGAGTGCAGTGGAGGATGGCTCAAGTCTTTGGGCCCTGTACCCGCATGGGAGACCAGGAGAAGCTCCTGGCTCCTGACTTCGGATCAGCGGGCCGCAGCAGCCATTGGAGGGTGAACCAACTGCAAAAGAAGACCTTTCTCTCTGTCTCTCTCACTGTCCACTCTGCCTGTCAAAAAAAAAAAAAAAAAAAAAAAAAAAATCCCACCATGTACGAAAGAGCTGAATCTGTCTTTTTGTCATGATAGATATTGGTTATTAAGTAAGGTAGGATTTCATGGTTACTTTTGTTTATGTTATCTGTGTTAACCTATCAAAACAGTTTTGTAATGTATTTGGATCATTTTAATTATAATAGTGCGTTAGTGTTTTTTTTTTTTTCTTTTTTTTTTATTTGTTTTTATTTTTTTATTTATTTATTTTTTTTTTTGACAAGCAGAGTGGACAGTGAGAGAGAGACAGAGAGAAAGGTCTTCCTTTGCCGTTGGTTCACCCTCCAATGGCCGCCGCTGCAGCCGGCGCACCGCGCTGATCCGATGGCAGGAGCCAGGATCCAGGTGCTTTTCCTGGTCTCCCATGGGGTGCAGGGCCCAAGCACCTGGGCCATCCTCCACTGCACTCCCTGGCCATAGCAGAGAGCTGGCCTGGAAGAGGGGCAACCGGGACAGAATCCGGCGCCCTGACCGGGACTAGAACCCGGTGTGCCGGCGCCGCAAGGTGGAGGATTAGCCTATTGAGCCACGGCGCCGGCCCAACGCGTTAGTGTTTTTCAACACTGGCCGGCCTGAGTACCTAAACAAATGCCCAAGTTTGAGAGATTTAATTTAAAAATTTTTGATAGGTTTAATATGTTAAAGATTATTCCTTGCAATGTGCTTCTTACTCACCTGGGTCTTGATCTTGAGTTGCTGGAATTTTACCTAGTTTGCTGGAAATTGTATCTAACTGACAACCTTTTGTGTTATTCTACTCTGCAGAGCATGGGGAGCAAGGAGAAGGAGTCTTGGCACATCACATGTTTCTCTGCAGAAAATGAAAAAGCTTGTGAAATGCTGTAACTTAACAGTTTTCCCTCTCTGAATCTGTTCTAGTGTGATAACTGTGGCATAGAACCTATCCAGGGTGTTCGGTGGCACTGCCAGGATTGTCCTCCAGAAATGTCTTTGGATTTCTGTGATTCTTGTTCTGACTGGTAAGTGTTCTGACAAGGAAAGAGCTTTTCAGTCAATTTGATCTCTAAGCTTAGAAAATAGCCATGCTTAGTGAATTAAACTTTGTTCTAAGCAATTAAAATTTATCATAGCACATCTCAGATAACTTTCCATTTGAGATGTTGATAGATTAGTGGATTTAAACAGAGCTGTGAGAAAGCGTTGTAATACATAAACTGAATTGTACCCAGTGGCATGTAATGATATGTTCCTGTGTGTTTTCTTTGCAGCCTACATGAAACAGAAATCCACAAGGAAGATCACCAATTAGAACCTATTTATAGGTCAGAGACATTCTTAGACAGAGACTACTGTGTGTCCCAGGGCACCAGTTATAATTACCTGGACCCCAACTACTTTCCAGCAAACAGATGACATGGAAGAGAACATCATTTCCTAGTCCTCTTCGACACATAGCAATGGTATCATTGTTAAGTATGTGCACAGTTTGGAAAGATTCTCTGCTTTCCCTGAAATGACACTCACAGCATGAGAGCTTCCTGAGTGTTCTCGTCAAGTACAGCTCTGCACGGTTGTGGCTCTAGATCACTGCCCAGCAGCTGAACATTCCTGGTGAGCAAAGGGTTTCCCTGGTGAATTTCTCACCACCACCTTGAAAGCCTTTAGGTGGTGATCTCAAATGGGCGAGATGGAAACGAGAGCACACATTAAAGTGAGAGTAAATTCCAAAGGTTTCAGAGAACTTGATCACAAGTATGATAAGGAGAAGACAAAAAGTATTTATATTAAAGCAGTTTAGTAGCTTTCAGTTTTGTGAAAATAGTTTTCAGCACAGAAACTGACTTCTTTAGACAAAGTTTTAACCAATGACGGTGTTTGCTTCTAGGATATCCACTTTAAAAGAACTCACTGTCCCAGTGGTGGTCGTTGATGGCCTTTAGTAAATTGGAGCTGCTTAACCATATTGATATCTAATTTCTTTTAACCACAATGAACTGTCCTTCTTACCAACAGCGAAGCACTACAGGAAGCAACTGTGGCACTGCTTCCTTAACCAGCTCGTGGTGTGTGAATGTTACAAAGTCGTCACTCAGATATATTTTTTAAATGTAATGTTAAATAAGATGATCATGTGATGTGTACAGACTATGGTGAAAGTGCCAGTGGTAGTGACTGTGTAAAGTCTAATTCACAACATTGATTCCTTTAAAATACACAGCCTTCTGCCTCTGTATTTGGAGTTGTCAGTACAACTCATCAAAGAAACTGCCTAATATAAAATCATATATATGGTAATAATTTCCCTCTTTTGTAGTCTGCACAAGATCCATAAAAGATTGTATTTTTATTACTATTTAAACAAGTGATTAAATTTAGTCTGCGCAGTGAGCAAGAGTTCACCTGCATTCTTTTATACTGCTGGATTTTGTTGTGTATCATTTAAAACATTTTGTATGTTTCTTCTTATCTGTATACAGTATGTTCTTGAATAATGTTCATTTGTCAGGAGAACTGTGAGAAATAAACTATGTGGATACTGTCTGTTTATATTATAGAATGCTTGTTGTGACTTCCTTTTGCTTAGGTTTTGGATGTTTTACCAGTGTTAAAACCAGAAATTAGAATTTTTAGGGGGTTTACTTCACATATATAAAGGGGCTTCTTTCAGTCCTTTGTAAAGAGTAAAGAATATGTGATGGAAAAAGTGAACTTGCAAAGTCCTGTGGAAGATGCTCCTGTTTTCAGTCCGCGTGTGCTGAAACAGTATATTAGTTTACCATAAAAAGGGGTCGGGGGGAAAGAAAGAAATAGAGGCCACGGTTAAAGAAGAAGGCAGTTATCAATGCCCAGATGTGAAAACTAAGCTTAAAATTGAAAATTTTTATTCCAGTTATTCTTGATGAAATTTAAGACCCCACATATTTAAATACATGGTTTTGAAAATCACCTTGTTTTCTGACTTTAGGAAAAAATAAGTATAAATATTTTTAAGGTGGAGTAGGTATTATACTTCACCTGATATTTAAGACTCCTTGTTTTAAATCTTGGGGACATTATTTACTAGTTCTCCTCAACACACAGCAGTATACTAAAATCATACCCTGAAACTTTTAAATTGAGAAAAGTAATGTAATTTCAAATAAAGGACTGAGAATTTTAAAGATCATTGATGATATTGATATAATGTAATTGGAGAGGAAAGTAAATGTACTCTGGAATTCCTGTGGAGGAGCAGAGTGGCACTTGGGACATTTTGATACTAACCGTTACATCTGCCCAAATACCTGCCTTGAACCTGTGATTGGGCAAGACAGCAGCAATTGATGGTAACTTCTATGTTTGTGCAGATATAATAGTAATTAATTTTGGAGAGCCAATCAGATACAAAGTCTCATCAAGTATGAACAATGCTTTGGAAAAGGATTGTGATGTGATTGTTGTATAAACAAAGTAGACAAACCCACTTTGAGGCTAAGGATTTTTGTCTTTGGAGTGGTAAGAGGAGTTATTTTCTGCTTCAGCCAGATGTGTTTGTTTTGAGCTCTAAACAAATAGCCTCCAGTGCTGTCAAAAGGCCCCTAAGGACAGTAGAAGTAATACTTCATTGTTTTAAGTTTAGGGTTGCATGAATGCACAGGGCTGTCATTTATAAGTTGGCCTCCCATCTGCCTAACAAAAGTATTGGCTGTAAGAAACATACTTGTTAAAGCATTGCGTATTAAATGGTATTCACTATGTTAGTTCAGTTTCCTGATATATTATGTTCAAGTTATTTGCTAATAACTGAAGATACTTTTAATGAGACTTAAAACTACTGCTATAAGGTTTAGGCAGGGGAGGTATCCTTTGGTGTGATGCACTATTTATGATAGCAAACACTGACAAGAGAGCTTACTGTGTGCCAAGCAAGCATGCAGTAATTAACTTGGTTCTTAACAACCATATGAGGCAGGTGCATTTACTATCCTGTTTTCTTACAAGGACCTGAATCTAAGAGAGATGAAATCACTTGTCCAAGGAAGATCATAAAGTTAGTAAAGTGGTGATGCTTGGACCTTAACCCAGGCAGATTACTCTAGCGTCAGTGTTGGCCTCACTGCCCAACTTCCCAAGCAAGAATATTCCCTTGGTCAGGCTCTGGTGTTAGGAGTGGAGATGTGCAGGAGATGTGCAGGTCTCCTTATGTCAGCTGGTTCCTAGAGTACAAACCTGAGCCTATGTCCAGGCTGGAAGCACAAGATAGAGACCCTGTAATGCTCAGCCATTGTGAATTAGGAGACCGCTTGCATGGCCTAATAATAGCCTTTATCCATTTTCCTTCCTTCTCCCTGGTTTACATTATTGAACATAACAATTTATTGAGACTTGACGAACATTTTTAAAAAATGAAATAGACAAAATAGTGGTTGTGTGTGTGTGTACATGTAGTAAGTATTGTTTTGTGAAGTTTCTCTTTCAGTTAAAAGTGCTGTGTATCTCACTGTAGATAAAAAATTTTGAAGTCTGTTGATGCAGGTACATTGGATAGAATGGGGAGTCTCTAGGTAACAAGTGGGTTTTCCCACAAGATTGTGAAGACATTGTCCTTTTTTGAAATAAAAGATTTGTTTGTTTATTTGAAAGGCAGAGAGATAGCCTTAACAGCCAGAGTTGGGCCAGGTCAAAGCCAGGAACCTGGAACTTCAGCCAGGTCTCCTACATGGATGGCTGGTGCCCAGATACTGGGGCCATCTTCTGTTGCTTTCCCAGGCGCATTAGCAGGGAGCTGGATTGGAATTGGAGCGGTCAGGACTCGGACTGTGGCTCATATGGGCTGCCCGTGCCGCTGTGACACCTTAACCCGCTACACCGCACCTGGCAGTGTCCTTTTTGGACCGTAAAGCATTACTTTTATTTCTTAACCTTGATGAAGAATGTGCTGCTGTTTTCATGGTCCCAAACAAAAACCTACCTTTTTCCCCCCATAGTTCATGTAGCTGTTTAAATGGATTTTGGAGAATTGTGGCACGAGAGCTCCATAAGAACAGAGACCATCCATGTCTGTACCTCTGGGGCCTTTTTTTTTTTTTTTTTTTTAATAGATTCTCTGTATTTGTTGGTTGTATGACCAAGGTTTTGGTGAGCTCATTCCTCTCAGAAGTTAGTAGATAACATATACATGTGCCTGAGTGTGTCTGTTCCTCAGAGGGCTTGCCTTGGGAAATGTCCTTTCCAGGGCCGTGAGAGGACAGGGAATCCCAGCCGATCTTACTTGGGGCATGTGCTTCAGCCCTACAGGGCTGAGATAGTTTTGGTCTCCTGTGGGACTTCAGTTAGGCCATGTGTCTTAATTCTCTGCCATGTCTTTTTTTGTTTAAGATTTTTCATTTCTTTGAGAGGTAGAGTTACATACAGAGGGAGGGAGAGACAGAAAGGCCTTCCATCTACTGGTTCACTCCCCAAATGGCCACAGTGGCTGGATCTAGGCTGATCTAAAGCCAGGAGCCAGGAGCTTCTTTTGGGTCTCCCATGTCGGTGCAGGGGCCCAAGCACTTGGGTCATCTTTGACAGTTTTCCCAGGCCATAGCAGAGAGCTGGGTTGCAAAAGGAGCATCCGGGTCTTTAACCAGCACCCATATGGGATGCCAGTGCTGCAGGAGGAGGCTTGGCTCACTATGCCATGGCACTGGCCTTCTGCCTTGTCTTTAAGGTGATGTAATAGAAGGGACACTGGAGTAGAAATTCCAGTCCTGGTCCCAGTTGTGGAAGTGAAACTCAAATGTATATAGAGAACCACCTTTCACTGAGAACCGAGTAGTAGTAAGTGATTTCCAAATATTGTGAACTCGGTTAATCCTGTGAGGGTGTGGTTTCCATTGTACAGATGGGAAAACTGGAGGCACGGAATTTGAACGTGTTTGCTGTCAGTAATCAGTACTATTTGTGGGAGGCTGGCGATGCAGAGCCCTGCCTGGACAAGGCTTATGCATAAGTCTAATGCAGAAGACTAGCCATGAACAAACAAAAATACTAACCTTGCAGCAATAAAATCTGTTGGAAAAATAATCTCGAAGAAAAAGAATACTGGAAGAATGGGAAACAGCCTGCCATTTTAGACGGAATAATCATTGAAAGCCTTGACAAGGGCAGATTTGGACAGAGATCCAAGTGAAGAGAGCAAATTTGTTGTGTGGATGTAAGGCAGGCTTGAAGGAAGGGCCTTGGCACCAGTGAGGGGTTTGTCTTGTTCGAGCAACATGAGGATGGCCAGTGTCATTGGAGCCAGGTGAGAGGGGAAAGTAGTTGATGGGGTCAGAAGCCCCGCCCAGGCATGGCCTTGAATGTGGATCACTCTAAAGGAATTTGTGTGTTCTCATGTCTTCTAGACACACATGAAGTCCTTTGCTAGACAGAGAGCCCGAGGTCATTTCCTGTTTTAAAGTCCTATGACTCTGAAGTAGTGCTGCCATTTCAAGCCTTTCAGATCAGAAACGTGTTCTGGCAGTTCTGTGGAAGACCTAATTTGCAACCCAAGACATTCTTCAAGGGTAAAGCCGTTGGCCCTGCTGATTCGGCTCATTTCCTTTTCCCTACACAGTCACAGCTGCGGTGGGCAGGCACTGTGTTTGCTGAAATGTGGCATGTGTTTGAAGAATGTTAATCCCTATAAAGAGTCATTGTATGTTTTCTGGCACAACCGATAATTTTCATCCTGTAACACTTTTCTTTCTAATTTGCTCAGATACTCCTGCTCCCCTATAAAGAGGGTGACAACTTGGGGTAGTAATCAAGGAGTTGATGAATGTGTGAGTGGTGGCAACATGCCCCTTTGTATTAACAGAGGCATAATTGTAACCAAAGAAATTTAATTTCTTCTCTAGCACTGGTTTTTCTGTTTAAGAATGAAGGCTAGAGAAAAAGTAAATATGAAAATTACCATGTATCATGAATACATTAAGGATTCCATCTGTAATAGCTCAAGATTGATCTATGGCCAAAATTAAAACCAGATGAACATAGCAGAAATCTCAGTTATTACTGTGTTTGCTTCTAATTCTGTTTGGAATAAGGCTTCAAATGCTTCCCAGAATGATGTAAGTTATAAATAAATGAAAAAGCTTTATCCTGTCTTCCATTTATTTTATTTATACATATCCATTTCAAGAAAAAAAAATGACTTTTAAAAATACAATTCTGTCCTGGAAATGGATTCTTATCTGCACAACCACTGAAGAAAAAAATCATGCAAACTGAAACTATGGTCCTTTGTAATGACGGCGTAGAAGATGCAGTTATTTCATTAGGATACCTAAGAAGCTGTGGTCTGACACGTGGTAGCACAGGTGAGAACCCAGACTTCACTGGTTGGATGCAAGGTTGTAAAGCCCTGGGAAAGGCCCCTGTGAAACAAGTACAACACTAGAATTTGCGCACACCCTCTTAACAGGCCCTCCAACCCACATAGTTTTGTTATTACTGTATTTGTAGCTTGCTTGGCAATAAGTAAACAGTTGATAATTACAAATCAAAATTATAAGTTGGTATTTGTCCAGTAAATAACAAGTCATCTCAGGTTTTCAAATTATTTGTGGTCATTGATAGTCATTTATAATTGCTGAAATTACAACACCATGTAGAGAGGCGACTAGGTTATACAATCTGTCAAACTTGTTCTCTTAGCCATTATGAGAGTATCCCAAGTGGCCAGTTTCCTAAAAGTAAATACAGAATGTTATTTATGACTAATCTGGGACTTGCTGTCTTGGAAATGGCAGTTTCACTTAAAAAAAAATTCTGTCAAGTTTTACTTGCTTGATGCCCCCCACCACCACCACCACAGCGTACATGCCATCTTCTAGTCAACCCCCCTCTGTCTCTGAGCCACTGGTGGATGAGAGAGGAGACTCAGCCACCAGAGCACGCATGCCCGGGGCCGCCCTCACCGTGAGGACCTTCAGGGAACAGTGTGGGAATCCTGCAGGGACAGGAAGATGGGAGAGGGGATTAAGGGTGTTGAACCAAATGATCAGGACTCCAGCAGGTCCTGGGGGCATGACTGGCCCGTCCTGACTTGGCTCTGAGCTGCAGACTAAACGATAGAAACTGTGTGTGCTGTGAGGACAGCTCTCCTGAAGCGGGAAGAAAGGCTGATAGTCCCAAAGACACCATGCGTGATTTCCAGACACCTCTCACACAGGTCTGGCTGAGAAGCAAACACTGATGTCGGGAGGGGAGGGCACAAAAGGTTTAACTTGAAACACTGTGTTAAGGGATGGACCTTTACTGGCTTTCTCTGTTTCCACTCTTCTTAACAAACATGCATTGTTGCCTTCAGAAAATAGAGTCAATAGCTGCACAAAGCCGAAGAAAAACTTCCTCTGGCGTTCCTTCAGCGTTTATCTGTATTTAAAAGGAAAGGAAGGTACAGTTACACTTAAGAAATAAGTCACTTGTAATAATGAGGGAAAAGATCACCTGCTTGAATAATTTGCTCAACAAAATTTAAAAACACAAAATCCACAGAGAAAATGGTGAAGTGTCATTGCTTAGTAAGTAGGTGCCCAAAATAACACAGCAGGTATTTCACTTCACACCTGTTAGAATGGACCACATTAGAAACAATGACAACATCAAAAGCTGGCAAGGACTACCAGCAACAGGAACTCTTACTGCTGGTGGATACTAGCACCTTGGAAGCCACTGCAGTTTCTAAAGAAAACTATGTAGCAATTGTGCTCCCTGGAAAACTTACCTCCTCATAAAAACATGCAAATGGATGTTTACAGCTGCTTTATACATAATTGCAAAAACTTGGAAGCAACCAAGATGTCATTCAATGGGTGAGTGAATAAACTGGTAAATGTAGACAGTGAAATAATCTTGAAAAGAAATGAGCTATCAAGTCATGAAAATACACGGAGGCAAAATGAAAACGTGAACAAGAAGCTGCATGATTTTAACGATCTGACATTCTGCAAATGACAAAAATATGAAGAAAGCAAAAAGATCAGTGGTTGCCAGGTGCTGGGGCAGAGGGATGGGTAAACAGGCAGAACACAGCATTTTTAGGGCAGCGATGCTCTGATGGTGGATGCGTCACTATACCTTGGGCCAGATGCACAGTATGTAGGGCACCTGGACAGAACCCTAATGTTAGTCGTGTCCTTGGGGCGATAATCGTGTATCAACGTAGGGTCACGGACTGTAGCAAATGTCGGGCTCTGGTGGGGGATGTTGACAGCCGGGAGGTTGTAGTGTGTGGGGACAGGGTGTATGCAAACTGCTCTAAAAAAGTATTTCAAATGATGACAACAGGGACGAAGTGTCCTTTGCAGGAAAAGTGCTGTTAGGGATCATGGAAGGGCGCTGGAGTTACTTCAGCTGGGAGAATTTGGAACAGGGTAGGAAGAAGGCAGAGATTTCAGGGAGCAGGGGCGGGGTGTGGAGGAGAAAGCAGAAGTGGGGCTCACAGTGGGGAGGTGTTGTAAGGGCAGAGTGTGCTTGGAGCACTGGTGTAGGGAGCAGCAGCGCAGGAAGTAGGAAGGGAGTTGACTTTCCAGGCATGAAGGCATGCCCCCTTCCTCTTTCCTAACAATGTGGCCCTAATAATGGGACAGTCACCGAGACTGTCCCATCACACACGTGTCATCTTCAGAAGGGAGAGGCCTGGGAGGCCAGGGTGATGCTGGTGGCTTGCATCTCTGCAAGATAAATGTTGAAAAATATCTTCCAGGTTCCTTTAGAGAAACTGATATGAGGCACTACTGCTTAAAGAGGAACCTATGGAACAGGTGCTTAAGTGCTTAAGTCTGCTTGGAATCCCCCACTCCCCACCCCTGGCCTGCATCCCATATCAGAGCGCCCGGGTTTCTGGCTGCACTTCCAATCCAGCAGCCTGCTAATGTGCAACCTGGGAGGCAGCAAGTGATGGTTCATGCACTTGGGTCCCTGCCAACCATGTGCGCGTTCTGGGCTCCTGGATTTGGTCTGGCCCAGTCTGAGCTGTTGCAGGCATTTGGTGGGGGAGGGGGAGGGTGAACCAGCCAATAAAATGGAAGTGCTCTGTCTTTCTCTCTGCCTTTCAAATAAAAAAGAGGAGGCAGAGCTGCTGGCCACTGCCAACCTTGATGAGCTATGGATGGCGCTCAGTGAGCAGACCTGAGTGAGACCAGGCTGGAGCTGCACCCGTTGCGGCTGTGCCGCTATGAGGGAAGGGAACGCTCCCAAAGCAGCCCATCATCCTTAAGGCCAAGTGCTGCAGCAGAAGAGCCAGGGTTGGGGGAAGGGGGGAGGGGGAGATTCAAGGGGTGGGAGTTTGTCTGTGGATATGGGCCTGGGGGGCTGTACCATGGTGGCTTGAAGCCGCACTTGAAGCCGCACGGAGAAAGGTTCGTTAAAGGCTACAAATGGGAGGGGAAATTAAAATTCCTGATGATCCACCTAAGACCCTGAGTGTGGCGAGCCTGCTAAACACCACTTCCCAAGGCTCAGCTCCAGAGGGCCTCACATAGCAGGTTGGGGCTGGGGCGGGGGCTTGTGAAAACGGTGATTTAACACATTGTCCAGACGATTTTGTTCTGGGCCCTCTTGGACCACACTTTGAGAAACACTCCCTTTCTTTTCACCTCTTGTCTACATGCCTAGATCTTCTTTATGCAAACTAGTTTCAACTTCGCAACCCCCAGGAACGGGACTGTTGCCAGAAGTAGACTGAATTCCCAAAAGAAAAAAATCAAGACTTGCTGTGGTTAAGTCCCATAGAAAATGAGCAGAGCAATGTTGACAGAAACACTGTCTGCAGCAGCCCCCACCTAGAAAAATCCCAAATGTCCGTCAGCGGTAGATGGGTGCTAAATTGTGACACAGTCATTTCATGGAATGCTACAGCAATGGGGAGAATCCATCACAGCTCGACTCAACAACATGGTTTGGTCTCTCCAAGTCCAGGGAAACAAGCAAGTCTCAAAAGAATAGGAAGACAGTGTTTCAGTTTAATTAAAGGTCAAAAGCAAGGCTAGATTATATTGATTACAGAACCATGCCTGGGTGATGAAGCTATTCAGAGAAGCAAATAAATGAGTCTCATGAAAACCAGGACAATGGTTTTTTCCCTGGGGAGAAGAGGAAAGGCGATGTGACAGGGTGAGCTCCTGCTTGGGTGCTTCCAGGGTCCTTTTGAGTTTCTCACCCTGCTTGGTGGTTCCATGGGTGTTCACTCTTTTCAGACCATAGGTATTACCTGGATGCATTCCTGTGTACGTGAGATATCTCATCAAGGAAAAGATAACAAGTAAAATTTCAATTTTAAAGTCTAATAAATACGTCACACTTTATCCCAATGGGAGAATCAGATGTAGCGACCCACAGGACTGTGCCTGGTACTGCGCTTGTAAACCACCAACAACATTTCCTGGGTGCCGACAGTGTGCCCTGTGCTGGAGAGAACGAGCTGATCAATGTTGCTGCTCTCAAAGAGCTCACAGCTCCAGGGTGGAGACAAACACTTAACAGGAGTTGATGCTATTAAGAGGTAAGCTCAGGAGCTCTGGATAAAAGGGCACCTTACACACCATATTGGAAAGGCAGAGAAGCTTCCTGGGGAAAGTAGTAATTGTCATCAAATAAAATGATAAACAGTGCCAGCATTGTGGCACAGAAGGTTAAGCCACCGCCTGTGATGCCAGCATCCCCTATAGGTGTCGGTTCCAGTCCCAGCTGCTCCACTTTGGATCCAGCTCCCTGCTAATGCACCTGAGAAGGCAGCAGAAGATGGCCCGAGCCCCTAGGCCCCTACACCCATGTGAGAGACCTGCAGAAGCTCCTGGCTCCTGGCTTCAGATCGGCCCAGCCCTGGCTGTTGTGACCATCTGGGGAGTGAACTAGCAGATGTGAAAGATTTGCCTGTCTCTCCATCACTATAGCTTTCGCTTTCAAATAAATAAAATAAATCTTTAAAAAAGAAAAAATCCAGAGGCCAGCATTGTGGCATAGCAGGTAAAGCTGCCTCTGCAATGTTGGCATCCCATATGGGCACTGGTTTGAGCACTAATGCCTGGGAAAGCAGTGGAAGATGGTCTAAGGACTTGGGTCCCTGCCACCCACACAGGAGACCAGATTTGAATTCAGCCTGGATAAGCCCTGGCTGCTGTGGGCATTTGGGAGAGCAAACCAGCAGATGGAAGATCTTTCTTTGTTGTTCTGTTTTTCAAATGACTATAAATAAACTTTAGAAACAGGAAGAATGCAGGCCTTCCCTGTGGAGGGAACAGCATGTGCAAAGGCAGAGAGACCTGCAAGCACCTGGGTTTTTCTGGGAACAGCGGGTCATTTACTGAGACCAGAGCCAGTGCTGCCTGGACTGGGGGAGGGAGGCTGGGAAAACAGACTGGAATGAGGTGTCTTCGTGGATTTGCCTATTCTGAACACGTTATATCAGTGGAACCCCCAGTATGTGGGTATTGTGTGACTTCCTTCACTTAGCATGATGTCGCTAAGTTTCATATGTGTGTGGTGGGCATTAGTACTTCCTTCCTGTTTATTGCCAAATAATCGCCTTAATACCTTGAACCTGGATGTTAAAAAAATGCCTTGGGGCGTTCGCCTGCCTTACACCCCTTTGTAGCAAATCTTGTTACCAACAGCCCTGTGGAATAGTCTGCTGGCCTTGGCTTATCAAACGCCAGTGCGGGTTCACTGGCTTTCTGCCCCCTCCTAGGCTTCCTCCTCTGCAGCCAAAAGGGGTGAGAAGGTATGAATCCACCAACACCAGGTTGCTTATTTACACTTTCTTGATCATATCACTGGGCAGTACATCAGGTGTGTGGTCTCCAAGAAGTTCTAGGAGCACAGACTCAATACAACCGTTTGGGCATAATGTAAGTTCTTCAGTGTAGTGTTTTAATTCTCTGTCCTTGAAAGAGACACATCCCAAAGCCCATCTCTGATCTTCCACAGAAGGGGAAGCTAATGAGACTTGGGACTGACCTGAATCAATACACTCGTGTACCTTACAGAGATTGAAAGGTTACATTTAACAAAAATATAAGGACAATTTATAATGTGCACCTTAATGGCCTCTCTATAAACAGAACTTCCCAAATAGAATGTGCACTTAAATGTTACATGGCACCATCTTTCCTTCTCTCCATCAAACTTCCAGTTTAAACTTTTAAAAAAATGTATTTGAGAGGCACACACAGAGTGCTCTGATCTGCTGGTTCACTCCCAGATGCCCACATCAGCCATGGCTGGGCCAGGCTCCAAGCCTGGATGGCAGGAACTCAATTACCTGAGCATCACCACTGCCTCCCAGGGTTTGCATTAGCAGGAAGCTGGAGCCAGGAGCTGGAGCTAGGAGCTAGGAAACAAACCCAGGCACTGTGATAATGGGACATGAGTATCTCATCCACTAGGCTAAACACCTTCTCTCTGAAGTTTTGACTAGCACATATTTCCACAGATAAGAGAAAAAAAACCCTATTCCTTCTAAAATGACCTTTCTAAAACAGGTCTGCTCACTCATCTTCCTGCCTACCCAATGGCTCCCTTCAGCTCCTGCAGTGTTTAGCTCTGACCTCCGGGGGTAGTTGAGGACTGAGTCAGTGGCCACTGGTGGCTGCAGAACACTTGAAACATGGCTAACACAGCTGATGAAGTGAAGTTCTAATGTTTAATTAAAGTTAATCTAAAATTTAACACTGATATTTGACTTGCTAGAAAATTTAACAATATTGGTGGAACAGCATAGGTATGTGAAATCTATCTTCTTTTAAAAGAATTTATGTATTTTATTTGGAAGGCAGAGTGATGGGGGGGACAAAGGGGGAGAGAGAGAGAGAGAGAGAAAGAGAGAGAGAGGGAGATTCTATCAGCTACTTCATTCCCCAAATGGCCAGGACTGGTTGAAATCTACCTTTTGACTATGTGTTTTCTGAAAACACTGTAGTATTCCTGATGAAAATTTAGCATCTCAGTTGAGATGTACCCTAAGTTCCAGATTTCGAAGGTACAATTCAAAAAAAGTGCAAAATATTGCATTAATAATTTTACATTGATTACATATTGAAATAATATTTATGGTATATAAGGTTAACTATATTTCCAATTAATGTCACCTGATTCTTTTTACTTTTTAGTTTCTGTGATTACATTTTAATTTTTAAAAAGATTTTATTTACTTATTTGAGAGGTAGAGTTACAGAGAGAGGGAGACAGAGAGAGAGGTCTTCCATCTACTGGTTCACTCCCCAAATGGATGCAATGGCCAGAGCTGGGCCCATCCAAAGCCAGGAGCCAGGAGCTTCTTCTGGGTCTCTCACACAGGCCATCTTCCATGGCTTTCCCAGGCCATGAGCAAGAGCTGGATCAGAAGAGGGGCAGCCAGGACTTGAACCGGCGCCCATGTGGGATGCTGGCACTGCAGGCAGAGGCTTAGCCCACTACTCCATAGTGCCAGCCGCACTGTGATTACATTTTAATTGCATGTGGTCCACATTATATTTCTATTGAGCAGTGCTGGACTAGCAAATTTATTGAAAAAAACGAATGACTGAATGCATAGATTTGAGGCACTTCACCGTCTTGCCTCAGTCTTGCTTTTTAACCTCATTTGCCTCTAGAGTGCCTTATCTCTCTGGCACTGCATATCATGCAAGCATTACTGGGCTCTTGCATACCTCACTGCTTTCGTTCTATCTGGCACCAACTCTATTCATCTGTTAGGACGCAGTTCACGTGCCCTCTGCTCTCCGAGGCCTCGACTCTGTCTCCCCAGGCCTGAGCCCTGTGCACCCAAAGACCTGGAACATTCTCTCAGGCCTATGACTTCACGGACCACCTTGCTGTGGGTGCCATTTGCTCGGTCTTTGCTCCTCTTTGCATTCCCCGCATTAATTAACTTCCTTGGGTCTTAGAGATGCCCAGCGAATGTCTGCTGACTATGTCAAAGACCTCATATAGGACAACCCCAGGGGCTTCTGGAGAGGTTCTGAGTTCAAGTGGACCCCAGCGAAGGGGCTGCCCTGAGATGGGCACTGGCAACACCCACCATGTGATACGAGCAAACACAGAGAGCATTTCAGAGAATTCTCAGGGCAATGTGGGAGAAAGGGAAATGGGTGAAACAAAGCACCTCTCCATAAACAGTTCAGTGGTGTCTCCCAGTAGAAAAAAAAGACCAATTCAGGATGTGTGCTTACTGCGTGGTTGTTAGAAGCTGACCAAAACAACCAAACGAAAGGAGAAGGCAGCTGACGGAATACGCTGTAGAGTATCTATGTTCTGCACATTTTGTGGTGTTGTGGGCCAGGCTGGGCCTAAGTTAATATTCCAGACTCTTGCCTTTGACTCAGAGAAGAATTCTAAGTAAAGGCACAAACTCGGTGTGCGGTGTGATAGGTTTACTTACAAAGTGAGAAAACTGCACAGGCACACGAGGGCTTTGTTTAGGGAGAGCCGGCCAAGGGAGGTAAAGGGGAATTTTCATACCCTGCTCTGCTGGTCCTGAGGCCACAGAAGGAGAGAGAGCGAGCTTCCCTTTTACCCAGCTTTTCATGAACTTGGAAAACTGAGTGTTTACAGGGTACCACCCCCATGTCCCGGGGAAGAGGAAGAACTTCCTGGGGAGGGGTTACCTGATTGACAGGTAGGTGAACATGGCAACACAGAGTGAGGGAAGTGTGGCTTCCAGCTCAGGAACGTAAAATTATCTATATAAGTTTTCCCACATCAGTGGCAGCCAAAGGGACCCCTCACTGTGATAGGTCTTCACCTGGACACGTTCCAGAGACAAGTGTGCGGGATGGTGGTATCTTCACCAAATCAGAACTCATCACCATGGGCGGGGGTGTGCACAGGGTAGAGAGATCTGGGTCAGGAGGGAGGAGGAGGAGGGAAAGAGGGAATGAGGGAAAAACATAGTAAACTGTTCACACTGGTTGTCTGGGGAAATAAGGTTGTCAAGAGAACTGTTTGACAATTCACAGGGCTGGGCCGGGACTTTCTGACGCCCGCGCCAGTACTCTGTGCACTAAGGAGTCCTTGGCCAGTGGCTATGCTTTTCACGCCCAAGTGCTATGTTTCAGCGATTCACTCAACAATACATTCTCTCTCTTAAGGTGAAAGAAAACTACTTCCTCCTGGGCTAACTGGCCAGCTGGCGGTGATTGTTCTGCTGTGAGGGGGGCGGGGCAGCTCCTGAGAAACGGTGTCTTGCCCCAGTGCCCGGGACTAGGGGGTGGGGTGGAGGACAGCTCTTCTAATTCTTTCTCAAATACAGGACAAAACATTGTTTTGGGGGAGGGTGGGAAACAGAACATCATGGGATTGTTCATTCCAGATGTACAAGGTGACTTCCAAAAAAAAGAGTAAAAAAAATTGAATTAAAAGATAAATTTGGCCAGTGCTGCGGCTCAGTAGGCTAATCCTCTGCCTGCTGCACTGGCACACTGGGTTCTAGTCCCGGTCTAGGCGCCGGATTCTGTCCCGGTTGCCCCTCTTCCAGGCCAGCTCTCTGCTGTGGCCAGGGAGTGCAGTGGAGGATGGCCCAAGTCCTTGGGCCCTGCACCAGCATGGGAGACCAGGAGAAGCACTTGGCTCCTGGCTTCGGATCAGCACGGTGCGCTGGCCACAGCGGCCAATGGGGGGTGAACCAATGGCAAAGGAAGACCTTTCTCTCTGTCTCTCTCTCTCACTGTCCACTCTGCCTATCAAAAAAAAAAAAAAAGATAAATTTATTTTGGTGTAAAATTTTTTGCAATTCATGCATAATTTTTTTATAATACCAATTTTCCATGAAATTTTTGAGGACTTCTCATATGCATGAATTCAAATTTTTTTGTTTAAATATGCCAGGTTTAAAACATTTATTTATTGATTTTTTTTTGACAGGCAGAGTTAGACAGTGAGAGACAGAGAGAAAGGTCTTCCTTCCGTTGGTTCACCCCACAATGGCCGCTGCAGCCGGCACACTGTGCTGATCCGAAGCCAGGAGCCAGGTGCTTCTCCTGGTCTCCCATACGGGTGCAGGGTCCAAGGACTTGGGCCATCCTCCACTGCACTCCTGGGCCATAGCAGAGAGCTGGCCTGGAAGAGGAGCAACCGGGACAGAATCCGGCGCCCCGACCGGGACTAGAACCTGGTGTGCTGGCGCCACAGGCAGAGGATTAGCCAAGTGAGTCGCAGTGCCGGCCATCTATTTATTGATTTTATTTGAGTGGCAGAGAAAAAGAGATAAGCGGGAGAAAGAAAGAGTGAGCACACCCTGTCTGCTGGCTGAGTCCCCAAATGCCCATGACAGCAAGGACTGGGCCAAGCCAAAGCCAGCAGCCAGGCACTCAATCTGGTTTCCCACATGGGTGGCAGAGACATATGTCCTTCAGCCATCACCTGCTGCCTCCCAGGGTGTGCATCAGCAAGAAGGCGGAATCAGGAGTGTTGCTAGGGCAACTCGGACATTGAGGTCTGGATGTGCCATACGCCTGTCCCTCAAATATATTTTATACCGACATAAAATTGTCTTTCAATTTCATTTTCAGGAACTTTCTGATGCAGCCTCGTATTTGTGTCCAAGTTCATTGCAGCTGCATGGGCAGGAGACAGTCCTGGGCTGAGGCAGTGTTCCCCTGAGGGCCTCTGGGAGAACTAAAGGCTGTGGCCCACACGGCTCTACAGTCTGGGCCAGAGCGATTCGAAATATTTGCCAAGTGGATCATAGAAATTACCTCACCACAGCTCAGCTCCCAGAATCCCCAAAGTGCTGGGGAAGCTGGAGCAACGAGCCAAACAGGACTGGAAACTTCCCTTACTTACAAAATAGAGAGCTCTAAGGAGGATTCCAGAAATCAGATTTATCTGAGAAGGCTGTTGGTCCTGTCTCCATGTGCCAGGCATTTGTGAGTTTACAGAATTCAGATCGGAATAATACAAGAGAGAGATAAAACAAATCTTCTGGCTTGGAAAGTAGTTAAACCCTGAACTACTTAGAGACGTTTCTCTCCTTTACAAATCTTGAACGTGGATAGTACTGGGTATGTTTGAGGTTGCAGAACAGGAAGGTATCACTGAACTGTCTAGTCCCGGAGAGGCCTTTGCACTCCTGAATCTTAAGAACTTGCTCTTGGGGCTGGCATTATGGCTCAGTGCATTAGGCCACCACTTGTGAGGCTCCCTCCATCCCCCGGCCCACATTCAAGTGCCAGTTTGAGTCCTGCCTGCTCTGCTTCCAATCCAGCACCTTTCTAATGCTCGTGGGAGAGCAGTAGTGGATGGTTCTTGGGTCCCTGCCATGCACATGGGAGACCTGGATGGAGTTCCTGGGTTCTGGTTTCAGCCTGGCCAAGCCCAGGCATTGCAGTGTTTGGGGAGTGACCCAACAGATGGAAGATCTCTTTCTCTCTCTCTTTCCTCCTCTCTCTGTCGCTCTGCCTTTTAAACCAATCAATCAATCAATCTTTTTTTTTTTTAAAAGATTTTACATGTATACAATTTACTTTTTTTGCAGCTTTTGTTTATTTTTAAAGTCTTTGCTTTATGTGGTAACGAGAGGTCACACACAAAGCACAATAAAGAAGTTTCCTCTTGCAAGTGACGACCTACTCACTGGCGGCAGCTCCCTGCGTGCGTGAGGACAGACCCTGGCAGGCCACGCCGATAAAGCAGGGAAGCAGCCATGGCTGCCGAGGGGACAGAGGTCGAGGATGAAGCTCTGAGGTCTGCCGTCCCTCAGTTACCTCAAGAAGCACCTTTCAGACTTCTACACCCAGCGCTGATTAAGGGTCTGGGAAGTGGACAATGAGCAGGTGTAGAGGAATTCCTTGTCATTGGTTTCCCCAAGGAGTCCCTAATGTGGCTGCTGCAGAAGCACGTTTGCTATTGATGGACTGATGGCTCCTACTATGTGGATAGCAAGAGTTGGATCCCCACCCTCCCACTAGGGTTTGGATCCTCAGGATTTTGTCCCTGGGTGTCTGTCCCAGACTCTCAGTTGTGTCTCAGCCTTCTTGGTGACCTGTTCTCCACAAGACTGATGGAGTGAACTTTGTAGACTGAAACCCTGGTTAGGTCTCTCCCCTTTTGGGGGTTCCTTCCACCCACAGGACAGTTACTTGTTTCTTTATGAAATTCACCTTGACCTAGTCCTTGCTTGCCTCTCCTTCCCCATCTCTTGTCCCTCCTCGCAGCCATGCGGAGTGACTGGGTCTCCTGATCTTTCTCCTTTGGGGCTCCTTCTGCCTAGCACGTCCTTTTCCCCAGGCACCCAACACAGTCCTCCCTGGCAACCCTCCTGGATACGGTTCCTTTCCCCTTAGCCTAGACGCTAGCGCTCTGAGGACTCAGTGTTTGCTTTGACCGCATACTGAGCACACGTTTTGCTGAAACCCCAAGCTCTGCAGGCAAGAACTTGCTTCTTAATATCATCTGCATCCAGACCACGAGGGCGATGGATGGACCATGGGCACCTGAGACATGGTTACAGAATGAGTGAAAGAATGGGGATTGGGTAGCTTTCTAAATCTGTGAAATAAATGGTGAATCAGCTAGGATTATGGCTCATGCACATTAAGTGGCTTCTCCTTTAGCCACAGTATCTTCACTGTTCCAGTTAGCTATCTGCTTTTCTACTTCACCCAAGGCATTAGTGATTGCAAGAAATTAAGGCACAGGAGCCAAGTCCCAGATAGGACCTTTGAAAAACTCTAGAAATTCAGACTGACTCTTAGCTCTAGAAGAGAGCTCTGGATTGATCTGTTCAGCTGAAGTCTAAAAGCACCCAAAAAGTCAGCACCAGTGCCTATGATGCCCACCCTCCCTCCTCCCTCCCTCCGTCTCTTCCTCTCCCCCCCCCCCCCCCATCTCTTCCTCTCTTTCAGGAAAAGAACTTGGTTAACTGTAATGGATCTGTGGAACTTACATGACCAGTTTTTCAGGGTCCATATGATGACAGGTATTTAATTTTGACCGAGGCAACAGTGAAGAGAGTAAGGGACTCACGTTTTGTTTCATATTCTGTAGCTGTGTGCAGCTCTAACTCCCAAATGCCTGCACCAACAACTTCCCAGCCTCTTCTCCTCTGACAAAGGGTAACCGGCTCATTTGGGAGGGGCAGTGAGGGACTCACCTTCCGGAGCTGCGTTTTGGTCTCATAGTAGGCAATCACGGGGATGGATGCTCGGTAGTAGGTCTCGAGGCGCTTGGCGATGGTCTTGGTGGCATCATCCGCACGCGGGCTGCTCTGGCTCCTTTGGAGAAGGCGATTGGTCATGGTATCTGCGGAGCAGTCCATGCAGATCACCAAGTGTGGGTCTCCAATCTAGGGGGTTGGGAGTGGAGCAGAGTATGGTCAGAAATTCCACTGTGCCAATATTCCGGGGGCCTCAGTGCTGTCTTTTCCTGGCATTCTGGTTCCTGTCAAGCCCCAGCATTGCATCGTGGCATGGCTGGGACTGGACTTCACGGCTCCTTCCTTCCAGAGCTGTGTCTTGTCCTCAGCTATTCGGTCACCTCAAATAATGCATGGTCTTCTGCACCAAGGGGCGGGCTGTGTGTGATGAGTCCTTGGATGCAAAGTTTTCCCGACCTGCCACAGCAGAGCTAACCACTTCCTCCTTTCCACCAGTATGTATCATGGCTGTGTCTACTTTGTGTGGGGGTGGGTGGAATGTGATGACCCAGAACACTGAAGTGGGGTCAGGCTGCTTAGGGCCAAATCCTGGTGTGATGACTTGTCTCCAAGATTCACTTCATCGATTCCTCACCTCTCTTTATTATGAGCTATTCCCCTCTTGGGACAGAGTTCATTTCCCTTCCCCTTGACTCTGAGCTGACCTATAGCTGGTTTGACGGATGGAACACAGTGAAAATGGTGCTACATGCTTTTAGAGGCTACATTGTCAGAAAATTTGCAGTGTCTGCCTGGATTTGTGGAATATTGTTGGGAAGGAAGCCAGCTAGCATGCACAATGTCCAACTACCCTGAGATGGCCAAGCTCTGGGGAAGCCACGTGGAAAGTGTGGACAGGGACATCCAGCCGTCCCTTGGGTGCTTACAGCATCCCTACCCTGGCTCCAACTTTAGTCAGTACCTGACTGCATTGTATAAGGAACCCCAAGCTGCACCATCACCTCCAGAGCGGTAAGTGCTAATAACCAATTGCTCTTTAAACCTCCTGGTTTTATCAACAATTAGAGGTGTCGCCCTGGTTCTCCGGACCTCACTTTTCTCATTTGTGCAATGAGAAGGACCACAGGATTGCTGTGAGGGTCCGATACGGTGAAATACGGAAGTGTGGGCATGCTGCTTGCCAAGAGCAAAGACCCTGGAAGTACAATGTCAGAGCTGCTGTGCTCATGTTATGGTTACACCGTGAGCTCGGTGTGCAAAAGTTAGAATCCTCCTTTCCTGGTCCTGAGTCTTGCACAGAGTAGGTGATAAGAAAGGAGGAAATGATGGTGATGTGACCTGTGACCTGAGTCCCCCCACCTTCTCTGAACTGTTGTTTTGTCCTTGATGTCTCTGGATCCATCCAACCCTGGATGAAAAGGCAGCACTGCTCACTCCTGACCTCGCCATGTTCAGGCTGTGAGTAAACAAAGGGTCCCTCTGTGCAAAGTGCCTGGGGATGGCAAAGTAGGGGTGGGGAGAACCCGTAGGCAGCACTCAGATACATGAGTTTCCAGGGAGCGTCGATCAGACGTTTTTGTGTCCTTCAGAGGAATGTAGCTCAAGAAGAGAGTGAAGAAGTTCTCCAAAATCTAGGAGTGAAAGAAACCTCTGGAACACGTCCTGCTCTGCTGTCCCTATTAGCTGGTGAGGGTTTCGGAGAAAATGACGTTTGTTCACCAGCAGAGGGCGAGCTCGGGTGGCAGCTTCATGTTCTTCATGTCTGGTCCTGGAACAACTTGTGGTTTGGGTCTTTTTCACGCTACTGGGGTTGGGGGAGCAGGAGAGATAATTCAGGGGCTGATTCAGATACAAACAGAGTCAGCGTGTTTGAGCAGAAGCTAGCATAGCTGGCCACGCCCCTAAAATAAGTGCAGGGCAAAGATGGCTTTGTCTAGAGGTAGCACTGACTCCCCAAGCGGGATCTGAGGAGCAGCAGCGCATCACGTGGCAGCTTGTTAGAAATGCGAGGTCTCAGGCTCCCCACCTGACCTACAGAAACGGAGTGCGCAATTCAGCAGGCTCCGTGGCCAGGACTCCACAGTACGATAGTTTGAGGAGCTGCTCTACCAAGCCATTTCTTTGTGGCCAAACTACAGGGTTTGCCTTAACCTGTCTTCCCCAGAGTCAGTGCTCTCTTCCCGCAGAAAAAGCTACCAGGCAGTTATTCTATTTGGAAGTGACCTGAATGACTGCTGCTTTAGTACCTACAATTTTTTGAAATGTTTGAATGAAACACCACTTAAGTTTTTTCCCCAACACTCTTTGATCTCTACTTTCAGAACGTCCTCGGGCATTGCTTCCTGGCTTCCGACTCTGCCTCTTTATCACTGGGCTGTGATTAGCCTCTCCCCAGTGAGCGGAAGCTCAGAGAGCTCTGCCCTTGTCTGAATGAATCAGAGGCTTGGGGGCAATGCCCTGCTCCCGCATCCCCGGCCACATCCCTGGAATTCTGCCGCTAGCGTCACTGGGACCTTCATAGCTGTTGGTGTTCGGGGGACTCTGAAAAGCACAGGTGCCCTCAATAGGGCCACTAGGACACCTCCAGCAACACTGCAGCAGCTGCCTGCCCTGGGCCGCGCTGGGCTAAGACCTTCATATTCAGCCGTCCCTGACCCGCTGGCACACCTGCGGGGAGGTGTCACCACATTCACCTTACGGATGAGGGTGTGGAGGCTTCGAGGGACTGACCAGCCCAAGGTCCCTAAGACCTGGTTAGAAACAGGCTGGAGGGGGCTGGCGCTGTGACGCAGCGGGTAAAGCCACCACCTGCAGTGCCGGCATCCCATATGAGTGCCAGTTCGTGTCCTGGCTGCTCCTCTTCCAAGCTAGCTCTCTGCTGTGGTCTGGGAAAGCAGCAGAAGATGGTCCAAGTTCTTGCACCCCTGAACCCATGTGGGAGACCTGGAAGAAGCTCCTGGATCCTGGCTTTGGATCAGCACAGCTCTGGCCATTGCAGTCATCTGGGGAGTGAATCAACGGACTGGAAACCAACCTCTCCCTCTTTCTCTCTCTGCCTCTCCTTCTCTCTGAGTAACTCTGACTTTCAAATAAATAAATAAATCTTAAAAAAAAAAAAAGAAAGAAACAGACTGGAGTGAGCTGTGTGTAACTCCAAAACCTGATGACACCACCCTAGTGTGGAGAGCCAGGGCCTTGATAATGGGGCTCCCAGACGCCTGGACACCTGCTGGGCACATGGAGCCAGCTAGGAGGGCAGCACGGCAGGAAAGGGAGTGGGTGCTGGGGGTGTGGGTGCGCCTCCTGTGTTGTCTTTTGGAAGCTGGTGCTGGCTGCCTCTGGGATCTATCCAGGATTATACTGGCCCTGTGCTCCCCAGGGCTGAGGATGCCAGAGGCAGTGGACTCGAGGGAACAGGTTTGCCTCTGTAATTCCTGCAAACGGAGGGAGGAGGCCTGCTCAGCTCGGACCCCGCTGCGGTTTGCTTGTGATTGAATCGAGCCCCAGGTTAGGCCACGTTTACCTGTGGGCAGTAATTCCCCACAGCTCTATGACACCTGCATCCCATATGAGTTTGAGTCCCAGTTGCTCCACTGCTGATCCAGCTCCCTATGAATGCATGTGGGAAAGCAGCAGATCATGGTCCAATTACATGGGTCCCTGCCACCCACGTGGAGACCTGGATGGAGTTCCAGACTCCTGGCTTTGGCCTGGCCCAGCCCCAGTTGTTGTGGCCATTTTGGGTGTGAACCAGTGGATGGAAGATCTCTCTCTCTCTCTCAATCTCTCTCTCAATCTCTCTCCCCTCCATCATTCTGCCTTTCAAATAAATAAATAAATGTCCAAGAAAAGAAAAGGATGTACATATTCTGGTTAAGGGCAGAATTTCAGCTAAAACTCTCCTGAGAGGGAAAAGCCAAGAGTAAGCCCATGAATTTCACTTTGTTACTACAGGGGAATTTAAAGCATAGACAGAAAAATGGGATTGCAACATAAGTTTACTTCAGTGCAAAGAAAGATTTTGAAATCCATGCATATGGTGCTGGTGCTGTGGCACAGCTGGTTAAGCTGCCATCTGCAGTGCTGGCATCTCCTACAGGCGCCGGTTAGATTCCCAGCTGCTCTGATTCTGATCCAGGTCCTTACTAATCGCCTGGGAGAGCAGTGGAGAATGGCCCAAGTCCTTGGGCCTCTGTACTCATGTGGGAGACCCCAAGAAACTCCTGGATCCTGGCTTTGGCCTGGTCCAGCCCTGTCTGTTGCAGCCATTTGGGGAGTGAACCTGTGGATGGAAAACCTCTCTCTCTATGTCTCTCCTCTCTCTCTGTAACTCTTTCAAATAAATAATCTTAAAAAAAAAAAAAGTGCATGCATATGAGTATTTGTTTAGTTTGACTGTTGTGCTGTTGGGTTCAAGATTAGGTTAATACAGGAAAGTGTTTCAATTTCACAGTAGGGTCCAGGCCAAACATACAGCCCTCCTCCAACTGATAATCTGTAAAATGGGCTACTAAGACTCTGAATAAGGCTGTAAAAATTAATCAAATTTTATATGTGAAGCATGTAGTTCAGTGTCTGGCATACTCTATGTACTCAACATATAACAGCTGTTATTCTTATATTCTGTATGATTTTAACTCGACAAAACCTCTAGGCTTGGGGCTGGAGCTGTGGCATAGTAGGTTAAGCCTCTGCCTGTGGCACCGGCATGGCATCTCATATGGGTGCCAGTTCTAGTCCTGGCTGCTCTACTTCGTCTTCTTCTTTTTTAAAAATATGTATTTAAAGTCAGAGTTACAAAGAGAGAGGAGAGGGAGAGGGAGAGGGAGAGGAAGAGAGAAAGAGAGAGAGAGAGAGGTCTTCCATCCGATGGTTCACTCCTCAATTGGCCACCATGGCTGGAGCTGAAACCAGGAGCCAGGAGCCAGGAGCTTCTTCTGGGTCTCCCACACAGGTGCAGGGGCCAAAGGACTTGGGCCATCTTCTACAGCTTTCCCAGGCCATAGCAGAGAACTGGATTGGAAGTGCAGCAGCAGGGACTCAAACTGGCACCCATACTGCAGGCGGTGGCTTTACCCACTATGCCACAGTGCCAGCCGATGCTCCACTTCCAATCCAGCTCTCTGCTGGCCTGGGAAAGCAGCAGAAGACAGCCAGCTCCTTGGGCCCCTGCACCCATGCAGGATACCTGGAGGAAGATCCTGGCTCCTGGCTTTGGATCAGCTCAGCTCTGGCCATTGCGGCCGTTTGGGGGAGTGAACCAGTGGATGGAAGTGCTCTCTTTCTGTTACTCCCTCTCTCTGTCTGTAACTCTCCCTCTCAGCTAAATAAATAAATAAACCTTTAAAAAACAAAAACAAGGGGCTGGTGCTGTGGTGTAGTGGGTAAAGCTGCTGCCTGCGGTGCCGGCATCTCATGTGAGCGCCAGTTTGAGTCCCTGCTGCACCACTTCTGATCCAGCTCTCTGCTATGGCCCAGGAGTGCAGTGGAGGATGGCCCAAGTCCTTGGGCACCTGCACCCGCATGGGAGACCTAGAGAAGCACCTGGCTTCTGGCTTCGGATCGGCGCAGCTCTGGCTGTTGCGGCCTACTGGGGAGTTAACTGGACAGAAGACCTCTCTCTCTCTCTCTTTGTCTCTCCTTCTCTCTCTGTGTAACTCTTTCAAGTAAATAAATAAATCTTTTAAAAAACCCCACAAAACCTCTAGGCTAGTGTTTAGTAGTTTAGATGCTTATGTCACACACTGGATTGCCTGGATTCAAGTCCTGACTTCTCTTCTGATTCTACCTTTGTGCTAATGCAGACCCTGGGGCAGTGGCAATGGCTCAAGTAACTGGGTGCCTGCCACTCATGTGAGAGGCAGGACTGAGTTCCTGGCGCCCAGCTTCAGCTCAGCTGTAGCCATTGCAGGTATCTGGGGAGTAAACCAGCAGATGGAGGTTCTCTCTCTTTCTCTGCTGCTCAAATAAAAAACAAACACAAAACTTCACACCTGGGATGATCCTTGTGGTGCAGCAGGTTAAGCCATTGCTTGAGACACCTGAATCCCATATGGGAGTGCCAGGGACTGAGTCCTCCCTCCCCCTCCACTTTAGATCTAGCTTTCTGTTAACACCACTGGGAAGCAGCAGATGACGGCCCAGTGCTTGGGTTTCTGCCGCCCGTGTAGGAGACCTGTATGGAGTTCTTGGCTTCTGGCTTTAGCCTTGCCCTGGTGGTCGTGGTTAATTGTGGAGTGAACCAGCAGATAGCTGATCCCTCTCTCCCTCTCTCTCTCCCCCTCCCTCGTTCCCTTCCTCTTCAACACTCTGCCTTTCAGGTAAATCAATCACTGTTTTTTTGTTTTAAACTTTTTACCTCACACAAACTTCTCAGAGCCTGCTCTGTCACCTCCTTTGTTTACAGCTCTCAGCTTTCTGTAGCCAATTGGTCTGCGCCCTGGCTTTTGAGTGTGAGCAAATGCAAATCTTCCAAGTGATCTCCCTTAAGGCAAAGCCCAATGTCCCCTGCCACAGTGGTCCTTACTATACAGGGTTTAGAAAGTGATGAAGAAGACAAACCAGAACCAAGGAGCAAGAAGAGTCATCACCATGGTGACTGGACAGTGTCAGCCATGCTAACATTCGTGATGTTACTCAAAATGGACACAAGTAGCACTCCATTTCGTTACTGAACCAATGGCCCTGAACGGGAATCTTTAGATATCTACAAAGACAGTTTTTTACCTACAGCTTGGAGGAACGTACCGGAGTGGCACTGATTTGTCCCAGGGTAATTTTAGAAGATTCTACTATCAACTAAACAGCTCTGTAAGAGAACACATCCAACCTCCCCAAATGAGCACCTGTCTTCAACCTCAACAGAAGAGTAAAGATGCTACCAACATGGAATGAGCTACTATTGACTCATTTATGCCCTGCAGGGACCCCATCATTTGCGTAGTCTCCTCCAAACTACAGGCAGGAAATTAATTTGAAATTTGGCAAAGACAAACCTAGATGTCTGATTTCCCCGAGAGACTCAGAGCAATCAGCTTGTTGGAGAGCACAGTGAGTGCTTCTTGTCCCTGTCTCAGGCCTGCAACTCTGTTGGACGCCCTTTCAAGCCTATGAGTGGTTTTAATCAGGCTGTAGAAATCCCACCAACCCTCCTGGGTCACAGAGACTGATGGGCCTGGTGCTTGGGACCATGTGCTGCCTGAAAAAAACCACATCCAATTGACACTTTTGTGTACCTACGGCTGAGTTCTCTGAGCTGCAAGGTCCTTTGAGGATTTATTTGGCTACTGGAGGTGATATTGCTGAAGATCAAATGCAAACTGAAGTCTGCGGTTTAGGGCTGTGTCTGTGTATGGGTTCTCTATGACCTACTACCTCTATTCCCAAGACTGATCTATTTCCCCATTGAATTAATGATCTGTGACCTCAGTATCTGTGCTGACATTGTGTGTGTGTGTGTGTGTGTGTGCACGTGTGAGAGAGAAACAGACAAAGGAATATGAGGGAGGGGTTGGGATTTCTGACCTCCAGGGGAGAACCTCTGCCTCTGGTATCAAGGGGCCTGTGTTCAGAGCTGGGCTGTGCAGCCCGCTGCTTGGGAGGGAAGGTGTTCAACTTTGCAGATCTCAATTTCCTCTTCAATAAAATGTAAGTTTAAAATCTCTACTTCAGTGAATGCTGTGTATTGTGTTCAATACATTGCTATGCTTTTTAAAAATATTCTTATGATTATGGAAGTCAAAATTATATAAACATGAAACAATATACAAATGTAGGAAACAAGGAATAACTAATACCCAAAGAAAAGACTTATTAACATTTTGAGGTGTGTTCTTCTAACCTATGTCTCACCCATTTTTCACGTAGTTAAAATCAGAGTGTAAGAATGATGGTTGTTATGTTTTGAGCACTTTGGTGCCAGGAACTGAACTTGATGGTTTACATATGTTGTCTGATTAATTTTCCCAATCCTATTCAGTAGATATTATTATCCCCAATATTTTTTAAAATATTTATTTACTTATTTGAAAGATGGAGTTACGCTGCTTCACTCCCCACATGGCTGCAACGGCTGGAACTGGGCTGATCTGGAGCCAAGAGCCAGGAGCTTCTTCTGGGTCTTCCACGTGGGTGCAGGGGCCTGAGCACTTGGGCCATCTTCTGCTGCTTTCCCAGGCACATTAGCAGGGAGCTGGATGGGAAGTGGAGCAGCCAGGACTGCAACCGGTGACTGTAGGGGATGCCGGTGCCACAAGCGGAGGCTTAGCCTACTACCCCACAGTGCTGGTCCCTATTTTCCCCATTTTACAGATGACTGACCCTAAACTAGGCAATATGGTGCAGGCTTTTATAGCTTAAAACAAACCTTTGTGTATGCTATGTCATTTGATGCTTTAAGTTGAGTTTGAAAGGTATTCTTATCTCTATTTTACAGAGGCAGTATCTACAGCTGAGTGGCTTGCTAAGGCCTCACTAATACATGGCAGAGGAAACAATCCAGGTTTCCTCACCATAGAGGATGTGAGTGGTGTGCTTTATAAACGTCCCTTGGGGGCTGGTGTTGTGGTACAGTGGGTTAAGCCTCTGCTTGTGACATCAACGTTCCATGTCGGAGCTCTGATTTAAGTCCCAGCTGCTCTGCTTCTGAACCAGCTTTCTGTTAATGCCCCTGGGGAAGCAGTGGAAGATGGCCCAAGTGCTTGGGCCCCTGCCTCCCATATGGAAGACGTGGATGGAGTTCCTGGCTCCTGGCTGCCAGCTTTGGCCTGGCTCAGCCCTGGCTGCTGCAGGCATTTGGGGGATGAATCAATGGATGGGTGATCTCTCTGTCTCTTCCACTTTCTCTGTCACTCTGCTTTTCAAACAAATACTTCTCTTTTAAAGAACAACAAAGTTGGAGTCATACCCTTCCTGAATTCAAAGCTTAGTATAGGGGCCTGCATTGTGCTGTGATGGGTTAATCTGCAACCTACAATTCTGGTATCCCATATGCACAAAAGTTGGAGTCTCAACTGCTTCACTTACCATCCAGCTTCTTGCTAATGTGCCTGGGTAAGCAGAAGATGACCCAAGTTCTTGGGCCCCTGCACCCACATAGAAGACCCAGATGAAACCTCTGGCTCTTGGCTTTGGCTTGGCCAAGTCTTAGCTGTTGTGGCCACCTGGGGAGTGAACCAGCAGCTGGAAGACCTCTCTCTATGTCTCTCCCTCTCTCTCTGTAACTCTGATTTTCAAATAAAAAAAATCTTTTAAAAAAGCTTATTACAAAGCTACCCTAATCAAAACAGTATGACACTGATCTAAAGACAGAGCTACAGACCAGTGGAATAGAAGGACTGGAAATAATCATTTGTGTGGTCAAATGATCTTTGACAAGCATGCTAAGACCACTCAAGGTGTGTGTGTAGGGGAATCTTCCCAACCAGTGGCACTGGGAAAACTGCATTTCCATATAAAATAATGACTTTTGAGCATTACCTTTTCACCATATAAAAATCAACTCAAACTGGAAAAAAAAAGACCCAAATATAGAGGCAAAGCTACAAAATTCTTATGAAGAAATACAGGGGAAAGTTTCAAGACATAGAATTTGGCAATTATTTTTTGAATATGACACCTAAGGCACAGGCAGCAAAACAGATAAATTGGACTACATCAAAATTAAAATCTTCTGTACCAAAGAACACAATCAATAGAGTGAAAGTACAATCGGTAAGATGGGAGAACATTACCTGTAAATCACACATCTGAGAAGGAGCTCATATCCAGGATATATAAAGAAATCTTAAAATGCAACAGCAATCAAAACAACCCACGTAAAAAGGAGCAAGGCACTTGAAAAGCATTTGTCCAAAAAAGACATGAAAGGACCAAAAAGCATATGAAAAAGTATTAGACATCACTACTCACTAGGGAAATGCAAATCATACCTAGGAGGGGATAACATCTTCTACCCACTAGCTGGCTAGTATGAAAACAAACAAAAATGGGAGAAACTGGGATCCTCAAACACTGTTGGTGGGGATCTAAACTGGCTCACCACTCTGGCTGGTGGCATGTTGTATAGTACAGAAGCTCCTCAAAGAATTAAAGTAGACTTGCCACACGATGCAGCAATTCCACTTCTGAGTATATACCCAAGGGAGTTGAAAGTAGGGACTTACACAGATGCGGTGCACCTATGTTCATACCAGCATCATTCGCAACAGCCAGAGACAGAAGCAACCCAATATCCATCAGTGAATGAATGGAGGATCAACATATGGTTCAGTGGAATGTTATCCAGTCTGGAAAAGGGAGGGAATACTGACATATGCTACAGCATGAATGAATCTGGAGGACATTTTGCTACATGAAATAAGCCAGTCAAAACAGGGACAAGACAGGATGATTCCACTTACACGAGGTACCTAGAGCAGAAAGTAGAATGGTGGTTGCCAGAGGCCGGGGGCAAGGGGCGGGGAGTAGTGAGTGATGTTGAATGGTACAGGGTTCCAATCTGGCGGGACAGGAGGGTTCTGGAGACTGATGGTGGTGATGGGTGCATACGCTACGTAGACATAACAATACGAATGTACTTGGTATCCTTGACCTCTGCACTTAAAATGGTTAGGCTGGTAAATTTTACATTATGTATGTTTTACCACAAATTTTTAAAAATGTAGAACAACCCTCCCGATTCCACTTGATGAAAGACGAGTTGATTGATTATGGAGGCTTGCCTCCTTGAAGCGACTGGTTTCTTGGGAAGAGCTCACTGGAATCCCGAGTATGACCTTTCCAAGAGCTGCGTGGAAGTGCCCAGGCCTGGGCTGTCACACAAATCCACGTCTCCCCACCCACCCCCACCTGCTGATGGAGGCTCCAGGGCTGAGGGGCAGGCAGGGTGGCTACACTCTTGCCTACCAGACCTGGGACTTTTCTCTCTGACTCTGGCTGCAAGTAGGAACCATGGGAGGTGTGCAGTTGACCTTTAAATGTTTACACACCATCTAAGGAAACTAAAAGAACAGAAGGGGGTGAAAAGAAGCCCCAGAAGACACACAAGTCAATGAACCTCAGTCAGTTTTGCAGCTTAGAGACAGCTCCAAAACTCAGTCCTTCCAATCACTGTCACTAGTAAGCTATGTCCAGCTGTGGGACTGGCAAGTCATTACATCTCCCTGGGCCTAATGCATCATCTTTTTAACATGAAGACAATACTTCCCCTATTGATCTAAAAAGCTTATTAAAAATGAAATGAAAGTCCATGAAAATATTTCAAGACTAGTCTAAAGAGCTATCTACATAATACATGCACTTATCGTAGGCTCTGAAGTCAGACTTTGAGGAATAAATGGATTGTACTGTACTCTTCTGCTTAAGTTTGATAGTTACAGGTCAGGTATACAAGGTGTGTATCATACAGAGTAGTTCCATACAAGGCAGCAAGGATGACTTTGACCTTGTAGCTGCTTCCCTGTGACTGGTCCCAGGCCACTCTTTTCAGTGGGGGCAGGGTTGGGGTGGGGGTCAGGAAGGTGAGACATGGGGAGATGGTGTTTTTGATGTTGCCTGTCCTGCTGCAAGGACACCCCTCCCTTTTCTGGGGGTAATTTTCCTCTTCTCCCTCAGTCTGTGTGGCCCAGGTGTGGTGCCCTCCTCCTTTCTCACCCCCTCTGTGGCCCTCCAGGCTGGACCCACCAGCATATTCCCTCTCCTCCCCTGCTCAGTAGCAGCGATGGGTTCAGCAATAGAGCTGAAACCTAAGCCAGGATAGTGAAACACAACCCTGGGCTTTTCCTGGACCCTCCAGGAAACAGAAACTGTTCCTGGAGGTGGCTCAGATGGTGGAATGGAAGCCTGGAACCCAGGAACAGGAGGCCCACACAAGGGGAGAAAATCCAAGAGATGGTGGGAGCAGACCCTGAAGAGCAAATCTGAATATCCGATCCATCCAAGTATGAGCCACTACTGGGCATTTTAGTTCCGAAAGTCATTAATTCCACTCCCATCCCTCATTGGTGTATGTGTGTGTGTGTGTTAATTTGAGTTGCGTTTCTGTCACAACGTTTGATTATTGTAATTAGGAAAGAGACTGCGGATTTCTTCCCAACCTCATGAAGTTTATTCCCCCCAATAAAATGCCCCTCGGTTTCCTCCTGGAATGATCCCCATAACCACGGCTCACCCTGCGCCCGAACTCTTCCCCTTGCTTCACTTCCCGGGGGTAGCCGTCGATCAGGAAGCCCTGGGTGTCTCGGAGGCTGGCCACCATGGCCTCCCGCAGGAGCTCCAGAACGATGCCCTGCAGCAGAGACAGAGTGGTCAGGACCCGAGCTCGGCCACAGAGCCACCCTAGAATGAGCACAAGTCTTCTCTAGTGGGCCTGTGAGAGTGGGAGCAGGGCTCAGCTACGAAGTAGGGCAGCAGCAATGTACTGCGTCTCAGCCATTCTAAGTCTCACGCCTCCCCCAACACGCTAATGTTTTTGAAATTAGTAGCTACTGACCCAGGGCTGGATTATAATTTAATTGTCAGCCTTTTCTTTAAAACTGACATATTCTTATTGGTTGCATTTTCCTGGGGTGTCTTAAAACAAGGCATCTTAGATGAGATGAAACATGGTGGCCATATTTCAGATGGGAGCACTCCATGAATTAGGCACAATAGGGTGTAAGGCTAGACCAAACGATATAAAATACATTCCACTCCTAATTCTTTCCAATAAATATTTTCTAAAACTCGACATCCACTGACTCGAGACTCAGTAGATGTGAAGGAGTATTTCCTAGCAACATTGCTTTCCGTTAACATTTTCTTGATACAACAAGTGCTTATGCAAAACAAGGGAGGTGAGATATACATGGGAGTCTGGGAGTGGGTGCAGGAGAAATGCAGGCAGCTGCCCAGCTGGAGGAAGTCCCTGTTCTCTGGCTCTGTGGCTTTGGGCAGGGGCTGGGGGATGGCAGATTTCAAAAGCCTGGTTAGGATCTAACCTTGGACAATTGTGAATTAACTCCTTGGGAAGCTGATAGTCTAGTGGGGAAATGAGTCAGCATGAGAGAACTGGCATGCAGTTCTCTAATTAAAGCAGAGCAAAGAGTTACAGAATGCTGGGAATGCCGTTTTACATAGGGTAGTCGGGGAGGGCCTTTTTAGTGAGTTGTGATTTTTCAGAGATGTGGATGCAGTAAAGGAGCAAACTATGTGAATACAGGAAGAGAGAGCGCTTGGGCTGAGGAAGTGGCTAGTGCAAGGGGCCTGAGGCAGGAACAGCCTAACCTGTGGGAGGAGCCAAGAGGAGCCAGTGATTGGGTGGGAGAGAGCAAGGTGAGTGATGAGAAATGGGGCTGGAGAGGTGGCTGGAGGCCAGAGCCTCAGGTGGGGGGTAGGGAGTCAGGATCTCGTTCCGTGTGTGTCGGGGCGCCATTGGAAGGGTCTGAGGAAGGGGCACACGTGCTAAACATGTTAGAGGAATCACTGCAGGAGGAAATGAGTGGATGCAAGGGAGCCGGGTAAGAGGCAGTTGCTGTGGTCTGCTTCCCTTTCATGAAGAGGCCTCCAGCTTCCCGGTGGCAGATGGACTGCACTGGCCAAGAGGAAGCGGGTGCTCTGTCGGCTGACAGGGACTGCAGGGCATAGGGCCTGGTTACAGAGCCCCACTGGGATGGAGTCCAGCAGGACGCCCACGATGGCAGCCACTTTTCAGGGAGAGATGGTGACTTGAAAAGTAAGGCAACCTTCTTAAAAAGGGATACTCTTTATTTAAATTACACAAGGCACCAAACTTCAAGACAATGCTATCTTACCTCCCAGAACCAGACCAAAGCACTATTTACTTTCTGGGGATTCGTAACTCTAGGCTCTGGACATCATGTTCACCTCTGTTTTGTGGATTTTACCTGGGAAGGGGGGACCAGTGTTGGCGGGAGACATGAGGTAGGCACGCACGTAAGGGACTGGCAGATGAATGAGATTGGGGAACCCTGGGCCTGCATCCTGCACAGCTGGCTGCGGCCGGCAGCTCCTCTGCTGGAGACCTGGCTGCCCCTGGACTCTCACACAGGCGACAAGGACAACACAGCTGTTGGCCCTCCGGGTTTCTTTGTCCCAGCAGCAGCCCACATGCATCACACCAGTCCCCGGCCTCGCCCCAGCCAGGGAAGGCAGCTGAGAGGGGCAGGCCTCGTTGCTTACTGAGGGCACCAGGTCTCCACGCTCCATGATGTCTCGGATCAATTTGCTTCTTTCAGATTCTGACGCCAGTTCATGACGCAGGAGCTCGCCAGTGGAGAGATGTGTGAATCCGTATTTTTCCGCCAGCTTCTCACACTGTGTGCCTTTGCCAGAGCCAGGGCCACCTTGAAAAGAAGTCAGGTGTCAAAACACATAGCCGAAGCCTTGTGGTTGCAGCCACCGAGCGTGGATTGGGAACTGCGGGTACAGCAGGAGCTGTGCTGGGAGGGATCGGCACAAGTGGAGAATGAGACACAGTCCTGGCCCTTGAAGAGCTTATTATCCTTGGTGGGGGCTTATTATCCTTAGACAAACAGCCAGCCGCTACTAGTTACAAGTGGTCTACTTTGGTAACTAGGGGTTATCAGCAGATACAGGTGGACTAATGCGGAGCTGTCCCTTTGGTAGAGATGCAAGCCACAGAGGCTTCCTGAGGAGCTGAACCTGCACACATAAGACACTGGCCATGATGCCTGATGTATGGTGGACCCTCAACAAATGCTAGTGGCTAATTAAAAAAAATCTTTCAAACAATTACAAATTTACAGAAAAATTGTAGTACGAGAACAAAGACTTTGCTGAAACATTTTAGAATACACTGCCGATGGGATGCCCCGCGGTTCCCAAGCATTTTAGGGTTATTTTCTACAAACAAGGACACGAGCACATCCTCCCACATGAGGACATCCTCAGGGCCCATTCTAATTTCCCAGCTGAGTGAGTAACATCCTTGGAAGCCAAGGGATCAAGTTCACAGTCAAGCACTGCCGTTAGCTGTCATGTCCTCCTGATCTCCTTCAGTAGGGAAAGTCTCTCCGGGTTTCCTTGGCATCTCTGAAGAGTGTGAATAATCATCCTGTAGACTAGCCCTCAATACACAACTTTTCTAGCTAGCATTATTAATTCTGAAAGTCTGCCATGCCCCTTTGATGAATATTACATCTTTGACCCTTTCCCTTGCTTCCCAAGCCCATCTAATTGCTAAGTCACAGGATTTTACCTCTAAAAATAATAGCTACCCATTGGTATGTGCTTACTGTACTGATCACTGCCCAAAGCATTTTATGTGTATTAATTTGAAATATCCCCAAGAAGCAGGTATTTTTTTAAAGAAAGATTTATTATTTATTTTACTTGAAAGTCAGAGTTACACAGAGAGAGGAGAGGCAGAGAGGTCTTCCATCCGATGGTTCACTCCCCAGTTGGTCACAACGGCCGGAGCTGCATCGATCCAAAGCCAGGAGCCAGGAACTTCTTCCGGGAATCCCACGCAGGTGCAGGGGCCCAAGGACTTGGGCCATCTTCTGCTGCTTTCCCAGGTCATAGCAGAGAGCTGGATCAGAAGTGGAGCAGCTGGGTCTTGAACCAGTGCCCATATGGGATGCTGTTGCTTCAGGCCAGGGTGTTAATCCGCTGTGCCACAGCGCCAGCCCCAAGGTATATTTTCATTATCCCCATTTTACAGATGAGAAAGTGGAAGCACTGAGAAGTTAAATCCCACCCTTAGGCTGCAAACCTGGCTCATAGCAAGCCTAGGATGTGAAGCTTGGACTCTGGCTCTTAAGACATCTCCTTCTCTCTTTCCCTGGGACTAGAATCACCCAGCCACAGCACAGGTCCTCATGCTGTCTGCCTGGCAGGTGGCCGCCAGTCCACCTACATGCAGGAATGGGTGAGGCTTTGGAGTCCAACAGTCCCTTCAGCAGGATGATTGGCCTGAAAAACATGTCACCCCCCAACTCCCTGGCACACCCTGGCTTCCCACGCCTGACAGAGTAAAACCCAAACTCTTCAGAGTGGCCCTTGACTGCTTTAGAATCCGGTCTCATGCTGCCTCTGCAGCGTCTGCTGTCCACGTCTTACTTCCCCTGACACTGTCATGCACCATTGCACCAGCTCCCTCAACCACATCGGTCCTTCCCAGCCCCCATGGCTTCCTCTGCTGGAAAGGCTCTTCCTGCCTCCTCCTGTCTTCTTTTTCTCCCCCAGCCCTGTGGGGGTCCATCTACAACATTGTATAAGTGTAAGGTGTATCAGTGTTACAGCAGCCTGGTAGATACTAGCCTATGTGTGTAGGAGGGGCTGAAGACAATGAGAAGTTTCAAAAAAAAAAAAAAAAAATTACATGCAATGGAGCGAGGAAACAAGTCCTGAGAGCGGGACCCAGCCTTCTGTTTGTCTCCCCAGCCCAAGGTGTCTTCGCCTGTCCTGTATCAAAAGGAACTCACTGAATTGAGGGAGCGATACAGCTGGCCCTACAGGACTAAAGGAGACATTTGCTTCTCCAATAGATAAGAATCTGATGGCCAGTACTGTCCAGAGGGTTTGTTTAGGGGAATTCCACATCCAAAAATCCCGCACAGACTTTCCCAGAAGAGGGAGGAGGGGAAAAAGAAACGGGGGACCCATACTCCTGTCCATAAAACCCAATCTGAATGCAGACCGGGCTCTCGGTCCTTTACTAAAATGCCTGCCTGGTCTCTCAGGTGCATGAATTTCTCTCTCTTCACTTTTTCCAATAAACTAGGCTAAAATTGGCTTCTCGTCTGCTCCTTCATTGGCTACATACTTTGTTGTCAATAGATCAAATTCCCGGGGTTCAAATCAGCAGTTACATCTGGTGATGCTGTGATACCCGTATGCATCAGGAAATGATTACCACAGTCATGGTAACATCCACAACCTTGCAGAGGTTTCCTTTGTCTTGGTGGTGAGGATCTTTAACATTGCTTCTCTTAGCTGACTGCGAGCATACAATACAACATTTGCTGCCATCACCATGCTGTTAGCTTTCCAGAACTCAGTCCTCATGAAACTCAACATCTATAAATTTGATAGTGAGGACCTAGGACTTGCGCTGCATTTTCTTGTCTTGGCTTCTCTTCCCCAGGACAGCTGGCAACTCCCCTGCCCCGCCCTTAAGGAGGAACATTCATTGTTGTCTCTCAGAAGTTGAGGGGCCTCTTGTTCCCCCCTCTCTGCCTTGGCGGAACATCCAGGCAAGCTCCACGTGTTCTGTCCCCTGCCTGCCGTGCAGCTGTTGTGAGCCCACTGCGGAGGAGTCAGCCCTGCGGTGTTGCCGCTCATAGAGGCAGCGACAGACGCTCACAGAAGGGATGTAGGCTCCTTGCAGGAGCAGCCGCCCACCAGCTAATGCTATGTTTGCTCCAAGCACCGAGTCTCTGACCTCCTGATGGAACGGAGAGTGCAGGAGCCAGAGAGGGCCACTCGGGAGGAAGTGCTTCCAGACACAGACAGATGAAGAAGCAAGCGCTGGGCTGGGGGGTGGGGGCTGCTGAGGCTGCATTATTTACCTGGAAGCCCTCCCTTTTCCTGGGATGGCTGGAAGCCGGGCATGTGGAAAAGATATTTTCGGACTTGGCCCACAAGGCACAAATGCTGTGTTCCAATTATTTTCTTCCTTCAGCTTTCCACTAATACGACTATTACAGTTTTTGTTCTTCTCAAATGTTATTTAATAAATTCCGACACGAAGGCAATTAAAAATCTTCAGCTCAAATTAACAGCAGCTGTGTGTTAAGTGCCAGCCGCTGCCCCAGTTAGGAACCTTTAGCAACAGCTGCAGATTCTTAGCGTTCTTGGGCCACATGGCGCAGGCACTGTGGAATTTTAAGCGATCTGCACAATGGCTTGATTCTTTCCTTGGCTCCTAACTGGAGAACAAAGTGATTTTATTAGTGCAGTGAACGCACAACTGCTAGTAGAAACATGAATTTTCATCTATTGTCACTTTACATGTCTTTGAGGTCTTAACTTATGACTTTTAAATAAAAAACGGTAGGGCCTTGGTGTCCCTTCAGGAGAATTTGTTCCATGGAAAAAAATCTATTTGAGGAGCCGTATCTCAGAATGAGTGGGCTGTGTTCTCTGATGACAAGATGACTGATGGCAGATGAGGAGCTGGCACACTCACTGTCATGTGGCTGGCTTCCAGTGTGTCGTTATTACAGGTTTAAACCCCTGGACAAACCCATACTCAACACCACATGGTGCAGGTCAAAAAGAGTCTGGGATATGAGACTGCATTTTGAAGGGTCTGTCAAGGCTTAAAAAGAATCCTTATTTTCAACTTCAAATGTAATTTGAATTTTTTTCCATGCCAGGCCAAAGGCACCATATTGGGAAAAGTGCAAATACTATGAACTCCACTGTGCAGTCAGTGTCCACAGAAAGGAGAGCAGAGGGGCCGGGAGCCCAAGTCTGTCTTGGCACTCCGGGTCCACTTTGGTGCCTGTATTTTCTGAGGTGGAACGGAAACAGTGGTCATCAGCGCAGCACGCCCATGGGGTCCAGTTTGCTGTGCTTATTTACAGGAGCAATTACACCCTGAAAGACAGCTCCTGGACTCAGCTGGGCTCCTCAAGATAAGAACCTGCCCCCGAAGGCTGCTGCAGGTGCTTGGTCTCAGGAGAAGAAAAAAAAATGAATGAAATGGCAAAGCTGGGCTGTGACAGCACATTCTGGGTTCAGAAACAATGTCCACACAAATAAAGATGTCACTGAGACCATCAGCTGAATAGCAAACACAAACGAATGTGATGACATAGGGCGAGTTAGAACGTCCTTTGTTGACATTTTTTTGTATCTCCGTAGCTGCAGGATGCAACGAGGGACCAAGCAGGAGGCCTGGTACACAGCTCACGGCTTGTAAACAACTGCTGGGCAGCTTGTGTGGCTCTGGCACTGCCGTCAGCCCTGGAAACACAGAGACCCAGAGCTGGGTCTTCTCCATCAGGGCAGTCCCAATGGGAGCATGGAGAGATAACCCCAGCATCACAGCCCTGTGGCCCATGAGCACAGCCTGGAAACACCACTGCGGGGCCACTGGGAGGGACTCCTCACCCAGCCAGGGTCCTCTGCAACACAGGGGGATTTGCTCCTCAGGAAGGACCTATGCCCGAGCCTGGGTTTCTGCTGAGAATGGCGGAAGGGGAAGAATACGGTGGCATTAGGAAGGGCTCAAGGCTTTGGGTCTGCCGAGAAACCTTGCATAGGCCATTTATTGGTTGTATGACTATGGACTGGCCTTCAATATTCTGAACCTTGGTTTCTTCATCTGTAAAATGAGAGTAAGAGGCAATTTTGCTTATTCCATCTTTGATTTTCCTTCCTCCTCATCCTCCAAACCTGACCACCAACAGTGAAGCGCTACTGAGTTTACATTGGAAAAAGTCTCCAAAATCTGTCCTCTTGTTCCAAATCTCACTAAAAATTTCTCTTGTGCCATCTCTCTGTCAAAACATTGGTGTGGGGCTGGTGCTGTGGTGTAGTAGGTTAAGTATCCGCCTGCGGTGCTGGCATCCCATATGGGCACCAGTTCCAGTCCCAGCTGCTCCATTTTTGAACCAGCTCTCTGTTATGGCCTGGGGAAAGCAGTAGAAGATGGTCCAAGTTCTTGGGCCCTTGCACCTTCTTGGGAGACCCCGAAGAAGCTCCCGGCTCCTGGCTTCAGATTGGCCCATCTCTGGCTGTTGCAGTCATCTGGGGAGTGAACCAGCAGATGGAAAACCTCTCTCTCTGTCTCTCCCTCTCTCTGTCTGTAACTCCACCTCTAAAATAAATGAATGAAACTTAAAAAAAATCTCAAAACAAAGCAACAACAACAAAAAGCATTGGTGCTTGGTGAATGCAATTGACAGTGAAACAAGGTCAAGTTCTAAGTTCTTCCTGGGTACCATCATCTAGCATCTCGAGGTTTGAATTAAACATAATGCATCTGGGACTAGCCATCATGTCGAGATGTCCCGACCACTTGCACTTTTTCAGTGTCAGAATGCCCTCTCTCTTTACACACACACACACACACACACACGACACATGGAACTATCTGGTTTAAAAACTCATGAAGTTTATTTTCTCTAAGGCAAAGCAGAGAGGACAGTGTTCTCTGTGTTCTAATTGGCACCAGCAAAGCTTCCTAGGCCTTCATGCCCACCTTCTCACTCCGTCCCCAGCCCCTGGCTCAGAGCTCTTTCAATCTTCATTATAGCCCATTTTCCATTCCCCACAGAGCTGGCTGCACCTGCAAGGCATTACTTGAGGCTATCCTCCACTCCGATTGCATCCTCCCTGCCCTTCTTCTCAGTTTCTTCTTTGCACTCATCATGACCTGAGTTGGTCCCTTTGAGTTCCATTTATCTCCGTAATGGGCTGCACACCAGGCCCTGTCTAGTAGCTTAGAATTCCTGGCCTGGGTGCCTGCGATGACAAACACTAGCCTGATCTCTCTGCCTAGCCCACCACTTGCTTTATTTGCGTCTACTCTGGGCTGCTCAGTATTCCTTGAGGGCATCAGAAAACTGAGTCAACTGGGTCAGGCCCTCCAACTTCATAATTGTTTTCATGCTTCTTGAAAATATATTCCTCTTTTGCTGATAAAATTGGATGTCCATGGATGGATTCTAATATCTCCCCAATCACCCTTAAACATATTTTTATTCCTCTCACTCTTAACAATTTATATGTTCTTATTCACTAATATAATGAAAATTATCTTTTTTCTGCACCATTTTCTTTTCTTTTCTTTCTTTCTTTTTTTTTTTTTTTTTTGACAGGCAGGGTTAGACAGTGAGAGAGAGAGAGAGAGACAGAGACAGAGAGAGAGAGAGAGAGGAAGATCTTCCTTCCGTTGGTTCACCCCCAACATGGCCACAACGGCCGGTGCACCGTGCCAATCTGAAGCCAGGAGCCAGGTGCTTCCTCCTGGTCTCCATGCAGGTGCAGGGCCCAAGCACTTGGGCCATCCTCCACTGCACTCCCGGGCCACAGCAGAGAGCTGGCCTGGAAGAGGAGCAACCGGGACAGAATCCAACACCCGAACAGGGACTAGAACCTGGTATGCCGGCGCCGCAGGCAGAGGATTAGCCTAGTGAGCTGCGGCGCCAGCCTTTCCCACACTATTTTCAAAACATTTGTGTCTTCATCCTTTGTTCTCTTTCCTTTCTTTCTCCTACATGGGAGATTTTATTCAACCTGTATAACCTAAGGCTAGCTCTCTGCTTTGGTCTTATGGCACTCTACCACGTTTTTACAATACATCCTGTCTATCGATCTATCGCCTTCTCAAATACTGACTGGGGCCAACCTTGCTTAGCTCCTGAGATCAGAAAGATCAGGTGCATTCAGGGTGGTATATTGTAGGCTCTGCCTATGTGTCATCTGCCTACTATCTATCTTTTATTATCTATCTACTATCTTCTATCATTTATCCCATATTTATCATCTATCTGTTTATCTATCACCACCACCACCACCATCATCTATCTTGTTTACTTTAAGTTTGTCTTCCTTGTGACTCTATGGTTCATACGTGCAGGATCTGAGTTTGCTTTGCTCACCATGGAACCCAAAAACATGGCAGACACTCCCTAACAGTACTGGAAAGACAAGTGAATGGTGACTGGATCCTCTCTTGCCTGCTCCAAGAACTTAATCTCCTTTTGCTTCACCATATGAAATTTACCCTTCTCACCTGGAATCTTTTCTCTCAAAGATTTATTTACTTGCTCGAAAGA
Source organism: Oryctolagus cuniculus (assembly GCF_964237555.1). NCBI lineage: Eukaryota > Metazoa > Chordata > Mammalia > Lagomorpha > Leporidae > Oryctolagus > Oryctolagus cuniculus. The sequence continues at coordinate 94,285,462 of NC_091438.1, forward strand.
CAGAGTTACAGAGGGAGAGGGATTGACAGAGAGACAGAGAGATCTTCCATCTACTAGCTCATTCCCCAAATGGTCACAATGGCCAGGGTTGGGCCAGGCTGAAGCAGGAGCTTGAACTGCATCTGGGTCTCCCGCACGGGTGGCAGGAGCCCAAGTCCTTGGGTCATCTGCTGCTGCTTTCCCAGGTGTATTAGAAGGGAGCTGGATCAGAAGCTGAGCAGCTGGGGCTCAAACTGGTGCTCTTAAAGGATGCCAGCTTCAAAGGCAGTAGCCTAACCTGCTGCACCACAGTGCTGGCTTCGACACCTTCTCTTACACACAGCAACATGCTTAGTTCTCCTTGGCCCACATAAAAATATTTCCACCATGGTCTGCATCTTCTGCTTCTCCTTCTAATTCTTTTTCTTTTCCCAGCTGCCTACAACTGCTTGTTTCCATTTTCTTCTCCTTTGTTGACTCCCTGACTTCATGGAAATGATTTCCTTCCCTCATCACTCTCTGAAATTGATCTTTCAAAATAAAACAGCAATTGCATAACTGTCACACCATTTGACATCTTTCCTCTTCTAGTTGTTAATGTCTTTGACTTCTTAGTAGCATGTAACAACACCAACAAATATCTGGAAATTCTCTTAATCTTGCTTCCAGGAGAGTTTGCCACACCCTCTTCCTTTTTCTGGCCAGGCGAAGCTCACAGAGGGCAAAAATGGTGCAATGTTACAGACAATATTGATACAGAGACATTGCCTGTGACTCTTGTGGCCTAATGAAGCAACACCTCTATTTCCTTTTACATAAAAGGAACTGGGGCCCATGGCCTTGAGTTCCAGGTTTACATCTTGGACCTTTCTCTGGCTGTGTAGATAACTCTGATCAAGTGACACCCTCTCTGTTCTTCAGCTTCTTCAACTGCAAAAGGAGGATGGTCACAAAATGAGGCAACACCTGTCAACTGCTGGGAACAGTAGCTGGCAGAGGGAGACACTCAGTAAGCACCATGGTGATTATCTAAAAGGACGCAGCTTTGGAGTCTTCCTAGCTCTAACATTCCGCGATTCTACAAAGACTAGGCATTATCTATTTCCAGATAATCTTCAGATTTCTTCAAAATTCATCATATTTCTACCTCTGATGTATTTCTTTCTCTCCAGATGAAAATAGGTCCCAGCATTGGGCTCAGGTTTTTGTGACTGAATAACTCCTTTTAGAGAAAAGCTATTATGCTGTCAGATCCTGAACTGACTGTGCCCCAGGAATGATGCTGCGCTGTCTGGGCCCCTGAGTCATTTCAGACATCCTTCATCTAGGGCGAGCTGCATCACTCGGCTGAATTTCAGCAGGCTGCTGCTGGGAGCTGACTTTCTTTTGATCAGAAGCAAGTAAGAAAAATAGATCTTTATCCTCAAAGACAACATAGCTATTAGTTTTGAGAGGAATGGACTGCTTCAGGTTATTTGGTGGAAATATGCCAGTGATAGGGTCAGCTGAAGGTTATACAGAAGAGCTAAATGGGATTGGAAACCGCATAGCAGGAGCTGTGTCTTATTTGCCAGCACCTGCTATATAGTAAGCACTTGATAATGGTTAGATCAATCAATGACTCATGAGCTCTCTGTGGGTTTCAGGGAAGCAGCCATGTCCATAACAAGGAAGACAACTGGGAGACCTTGGCCTAGACCACATCTACTTTGAGCTAGTAGAGTGATCCTGCAAGAGTCACGTGCCACCCTGGAGGCTGACTTTCTTGCTTGCAAATTGCAGAGCCTGGATGACACGAGTGGTCTCCTGAGTTGGACTGTATTACCCTTCTTAAATACTCCAGCTGGCCTTTTGTAGTGCTCCTCCCCGTGGCAGGATTATTCATCCCCACCTTTTGGAACTTAAGAGTTGAAGGTAAAGGGCTGGAGCTGTGGCACAGTAGGTTAAGCCTCCGCCTAAGACACCGACAACCCATATGAGCACTGGTTTTAGTCCCAGCTGCTCCACTTCTGATGCAGTTCCCTGCTATGGCCTGGGAAAGCAGTAGAAGACGGTACAAGTCCTTGGGCCCCTGCATCCACGTAGGAAACCCAGAAGAAGCTCCTGGCTCCTGACTTTGCATCATCGCAGCTCCAGCTGTTGTGGCCATTTAGAGAGTGAACCAGTGGATGGAAGACCTCTCTCTGTCTCTCCCTTTCTCTGTAACTCTTTCAAATAAATAAATAAATCTTAAAAAAATAAAAGAAGAGTTGAAGGTGATTTGCATCGGGTAGAGGGGGATGTGTACCACTTTTAGGCAGAGGCTTCCATAGCCAGCACATGGCTTGTGACTGAATGACTCCATTCAGAGAAAAGCTATTAAACTGTCAGATCCTGAATTGACTGTGCCCCTGGAATGATGCTCAGCTGTCTGTGCACATGAGTCACTTCAGACATTCTGCATCCAGGGTGAGCTGCATCACCAGGCCGAGTTGCCAGGTCTCGTTCCCCTTTGCCATGAGGCTGGCAATCTCTCAGACGGTAGGGTTTCCTTGGCATGGGTGCCAGAGTGAACACTAAGAACCTGTAAACCTCGACGGGTGAGGCCTGGGACTATATAGTTTCAGAAATCTCCCAGGGAAGAAGTGATACCTGAAGTTTACTTTGAAATGTATAAGATAAAAAAAAAAGAGATGTATTCATGGATGGACAGAGAGGCAGATAGGGGATAAAGCAAGACACTGTACAATGTTAATGGGAGAGGGGTTGGCACTGTAGAGTAGCAGGTAAAGCCGCCAGCAGTGCTGGCATCCGTTATGGGTGCTGGTTCGAGACCCAGCTGCTCCACTTCTGATCCGACTCTCTGCTATGCCCTGGGAAAGCAGTAGAAGACGGCCCAAGTCCTTTGTCCCCTGCACTTGCGTGGGAGACCCGGAAGAAGCTCCTGGCTCCTGGGTTGGGTTCGGCACAGCTCCAGCCATTGTGGCCAATTGGGGAGTGAATCAGCAGATGGAAGACCTCTCTCTGCCTCTGCCTCTCTGTAACTCTGTCTTTCAAATAAATAAATAAATCTTTAAAAAAAATGGTAATGGGAGAACCTAGGAGTATTCACTGGAACATTCTTTCAGCTTTGCTGTGTGTTTGAAATATTTTCACAATAAACAAAGATCATCTTTAAAAGAATCCCCCATGTGATCCTTAATGACTAGCTTGATTTGCAACGTCTAGGCTAGAGTAATCTAAGCAAGGCAATTTGATGGGAACTCTCCAGTGGTCACTGCAGGGAGTCTTTGTTGATCTTTCTTTTGATACTTACACTGTAATAATGCTGAGATAATGGTTCTATCATGGATGAACAACTATTATGATGGTTAATAAAAACCATCATTGCTTTATCAAAAGCTAGACGTTCCTCAGCTTGTTATAGGTGAGGAAAACTTTTTGTTTCCTCAGCTACAAGCTGGAGAGAAGGGGCCCATTTCGTACCTATTGGTTCAGAGACCAAATATATTGGAGAAATCACTGGAGAGTGTTCAGACAAATGTCTCTGGTTTAAGAGACTTTTGGTTTGATATTTTACCTAATAATGACCCGTTTTATGTGTTGTAGCTTAATTCATTTAATCCTTACTATAGCCATCTGAAGCTGGTGCTACTTATAAGCACAGAACAGATTAAACAACTGTGCTAAGAGCCAACTGTGCCCCGGTACCAGTAGGCTCTGTAAGGTACTTTGGGCCTTCTTTCCAGAAATCACACAGATCTGCTGTTCAGAAATGCAGTGCACACTCTGCATTCAATCAGAGTGATCACCAGGAGCTGGGCTTTCATCACAGAAGAAACAAAATGATGCCCGGGTAAATATCGTATGAGACATACTTCACTCAACACCACTTCATGGTGTACTTAAATTCAAGTTTCACTAGGGGTCCTTATTTTCATTTGTTAACTCTGTCAACCCTATCAGGCCCCTACCACTTATTAGCTGGTAGACTATAGAGAAGTTATTTTACCTATAGTCTGACAATTAACTGTCTATGATTTTGTGACTCATTCAGCCAAAATCCACCAGAACTAAGTGAGAATATGAAATGTCTCATCAGGGCAAGGCTGTATGACTGGATGCCATGACTCTAGCTCTTAAGACTGACAGAAGGTACATGCCCCCATAAGAGGAAAACCATGGTGGCAGTTCCTAATTCCAGCCCTTGCTGCTAGGTGAGCTCCTACCCAGCACCTGAACCCCATTTCCACATGAACTACCTATCTCCAGGCGGGAACAGTGGCAGGATTTCCAAACTACTTTTGAGGAAACACAATTAAATACTTGTCCTTAAATTGGACCTCTATGTGCAAAAGTATAAAACAAGACCCCTACTTCCTACTTTACACCTTATACAAAAATCAACTCAAAATGGATCAAGGATCCAGATCTATGACCTGCAAATTACTCTGCAAGACATTGGCATAGGTAAAGACTTCTTGGAAAAGACCCCAGAAGCATAGGCAATCAACATAAAAACAAATGGGATTACATCAAGCTAAGAAGCTTCTGCAATGCAAAAGAAACACAACAAAGTGAAGAGACAGCCAACAGAGTAGGAGAAAATATCTTCAAACTAGGCAAATTATAAAGGATTAATACCCAAAATCTATAAAGAGCTCAAGAAATTCAATGACAGCAAAACAAACAACCCAGTTAAGAAATGGAAAAAGGCCTTGAACAGGTATTTTTCAAAAGGTAAAATTCAAATGGCCAACAGACACATGAAAAAAATGCTCAGATCACTAGCAATCAGGGAAATGCATATTGAAACGATAATGAGGTTTTACCTCACCCTGGTTAGAATGGCCCTCATACAGAAATAAAAAAACCAATTAATGCTGATGAGAATGTGGAGAAAAAGGTACCCTAATCCACTGCTGGTGGGAATGCAAACTAGGACAGCCATTGTGGAAGACAGTAGGGAGATCCCTCAGAAATCTGAAAGTACATCTGCCATATGACCCACTCTTGGGAATTTACACAAACAAATTAAATCAGCATATGAAAGATTTATCTATAACCCCACATTTATTACAGCTCAATTCACAATAACTAAGATGGAATCAACCCAGATGCCCACCAACAGATGACTGCATAAAGAAAATGTGGTATATATACACTATGGAATACTACTCCGCCATAAAAAAGAATGAAATCCTGTCATTTGCAACAAAATGGATGCAACTGGAAACCATTATGTTTAGTGAAATAAGACAGTCCCAAAAAGACAGATATCATATGTTCTCCCTGATCTGTGGTAACTAATAGAATATAAAAAGTGCAATATATATGAGCAAAATTGACATTTTGAGATTTGATTGTTCTTTACAGCCCTTGTTCCTACTATTGAGGAATAGCGTTTTTTACTTCTTACTATTTATTGAATTCTTTACTTAGTGGAGGGTTAAGCTGATGATTATAAATTACACTGAAAGTTTGTCATTGTAAAAACAAAACAAATCAAAACAAAACATAAAATCCACTTGTCCAAGACCAAGCACTAAGCACATTTATTCTTTCAAACCTGTAGACTGGAGCCTTTCAAAAGTTGCTTCCACTAAGTTCAGCGTGTTTGTCTCTGAATTCTTGGAATTCATTGTTCTGGGATGTTCTGCCTCTTCCCAATTCTTCTTAAGCACATCAAGCCATCTTTTCCTCCTATTTTAGAGCCCACTCCACACTCGAGTCTTGGGCATGGATTAAATGAATTAACAGGAAACACACAAACGTAGCCTCTCCTTTCTATTTTTCTTCTTTGAAAGAAATATTTTTCTCCTCTGTGAAAGAAATACATGCTTCTATGGAAGATTTAGATAATTTGGAAAAATAAAAGAAGAAAATGCAGTCCTACTTCCCAGAAGTAACTGCCAAAGACATTTTTTTTTTGCAGCTTTTTTTCTATATGTGGTTTTCCGGTTTTGTTTTCATGGGGAATCTGTCTGCTCTGGTATTTCACTTCTTTGGGCTTCTGTATTGTCATCTGAAAATAAGCTTGTTTTTTGTTCCAAGGCCATCATTTCTAGCATAATCATCCTATGTTTTTGCCTTTGTCAGGAACTTGGAGGGTATTTGTACTTGCAGTCTATCCACGTAGAGTAAAAGGAAGTGGGGATATGTGAGGCAGGTGGGGATGTTGGGTGGATGTTAGTGGATTACACTTGAGGTTTCTATGTTCAGCTCCAGGTGACACCATGGAAACTAGAAGTCTCATGTGTTGTGATGGGAATGTAAAGTTGGCACAATTGTTCTGAAAGGTATTTTGGCAACTGAAGAAGAAAGGTTTAATAATTACCACATCTAGGATTTATCCTAAAGGTAAAAAAAAAAAAAAAAAAAAACTACTGTGAGTTACACAGACATCCACTATAGCATTTCATAAAAATATTTTTTTCTCATATCAGATATATCAGATATTTCTTATTTTAAAAATTGAATAATTACAATATACTTCTTTATTTGAGAGGCAGAGAGAGAAGAGAGGGAGATGGAGAGGGAGAGGGAGAGGGAGAGGGAGAGGGAGAGGGAGAGGGAGAGGGAGAGGGAGAGAGACAGAGAGGGCACTCCCATCTACTGGCTCACTCCTCAAATGCCCACAGTAACTGGAGCTGAAATGGGCCAGAACTCAATCTGGGTCTCCTGCATGGATGGAAGGAACTCAGTAACTTGCGTTATCACCATTGCCTCCCAGGTCTTTCTTAGCAGGAAGTTAGAGTCAGGAGTTGGAGTCAGGTATTGAGTCCAGGTACTCTGGGCATCTTAACTGCTGAGCTAAATTGTTCACCTCAGCATTTTAATGAAAGAAAAAAATATCTGAAAATAGTACATGACAATAGGAATAAACAAAATAAGTTAAAATACAGCACACAGGGACCGGCGCTGTGGAGTAGCAGGTAAAGCCATTGCCTGCAGTGCCAGCATCCCATATGGATACCAGTTCAAATCCTGGAAGCTCCACTTCTGATACAGCTCTCTGCTATGGCCTGGGAAAGCAGTGGAAGATGGCCCAAGTCTTTGGGCCCCTGAACTCACACTGGGGACCTGGAAGAAGCTCCTGGATCCTGGCTTCGGATCGGCACAGCTCTGGCCATTGTGGCCAATTGGGGAGTGAACCATTGGATGGAAGACCTCTCTTTTTCTCTCTCTCCATGCCTCTCCTTCTCTCTCTGTGTAACTCTGGCTTTCAAATTGTGGGGAGCAACCCGGACTAGACTAAGTTACTGGAATTAAGACTTATTCTATGCATCTGCTCTCCCACAATATGGCTGCTGAGAAGGGAGAAACAGCTTCTACACAGCTGCCTCCAGTTCAACCAATAAACTGTAGGACCTGCTCCTGATTGGAGGAGAGCAGCGTACTCGGCGTGTGGGTAGCAGAGTTGGGATTGGTGGAAGAGGACTATAAAGGAGGAGAGAGAGACCATGCACCAGGAAACATCTATCTGAAGGAACACCTGTGCAGCCCCCGAGAGAGCCGGCCGGCGGTGTGCCGCTCCCCCGCGGAAGTGGGGAAGGTGGCAGGGGGAACCGCCCTTCCACGGAGGTGGAAGGGACGGTAGCCAACCCGGGAAGAACCAGCAGCAAACCCGGGGAGGGCCGAGCAGACAAAAGAACAGCGCAGGGTCCTGTGTCGTTCCTCCACGAAGACGGGGAATGGCATAATGGTGCCGTGACTCGGATAGGAAACCTAGGCAGGGTTTAGTGTCGTTCCTCCGTGAAGAGGGGGAGCGACACAAATCAATCAATCAATCAATTTTTTAAAAATACAGCAATACAAAGGATTGGAATGTAGTCATTAAAGTAATGTGTTAAAAGAAAACAACATAAGAGGCTATAATTTCATTAAAGTTTAAAAATGTGTATGGTTACCCTTACAGGGAGCAGTTATTATAAGGGGGCACAAGGGAGGTTTCTAGGACACTGGTTATGTTTCAGTTCTTCTTTTAAGGATTTATTTATTTATTTGAAAGGTAGAGTTACACGGTGGTGATGGTGGTAGGGAGAGCAATAGAGGTAGAGAGAGAGAGAAAGAAAGAATTTTCCACCTGCTTGTTCACTCCCCAACTGTCTTCAATGGCAAGGACTGGGCCAGGCTAAAGCCAGGAGCTTCTTCCAGGTCTCCCATGTGAGTGGTAGGGGCCCAAGCACTCGAGCCTCCTGTGCTGTTTATCCAGGTGCATTAGCAGGGAGCTGGATTGAGGTGGAGTAGCTGGGATATGAACAAGGGCCCATAAGGGATGCTGATGACTCAAGGCAGGGGCTCAACCCACTATCCACAATGCTGACCCCCATGTTCAATTCCCAAGATCTGCATCTTGGGATAATCACTATGTCCAATCAGTGAAATTTCATCACACTGAACATTTAAAACTAGTGCATTTTTCTGTTTAAGTTCAATTAAAAAAAAAAAAAAACCATCAAACTGAGCTTCTTGCCAAGGCAGACTCTAGTGGGCAGCAGTGATGGCTCAGGTAATTGGGTCCTATCATCCACATAGGAGGGTCTGGCTTGAGTTCCTAACTTCCAGCTTCGTAAGTTGTCTATCCCCATGCTAGGTCCATCATCTGCTGTTATGGGCATTTGGATAGTAAGGCAGTGAATGAGGGTTGAGAGTGATTCTTTCTCTCTCTCTCCCTCTCTCTCTCTCTCTCTCTCCCTCTTTCTTTCTCCTTCTTTTCCTCTCTTCTCTCCCCTCTCCCTCTCTCTCAAATAAATACCCTTTATTTAATAAATAAAAATACCTTTGTAATTTAAAAAAACTTTAAAAGTGGCATAGTATATTCAGATACACTATCTTGGACAGATGCTTTTTGTTGAGTGCGGGCACACGGTGTGGTCATTAAGAGGTGGTCTGGGACGCCTGCATCCGTCTCAAGCCTTGGCTCTGCTTCTGATTCCAGGTCCTCATAATGTGCATCTTCGGAGGCAGCAGGTGATGGCTTGAATACTTGGGTTCCTGTTATTCTGTGGTAGACGTGGATTGAGTTCTTGGTTCTTGGCTTTGGCCTGGCACAGCCCTGGCTGTTAAGGGCATTTGGCAAGTAAACGCTTGGCTCTTGGTTTTGGCAAGAAGACCCCCAGTGTGGCCCATTGACCACGGACTTCCCAGCTCCAGAACTGTAGGAAATAAATGTCTTTTCTTTATAAATTCCCAGTCTCACATATTCTATTACATCAAGAGAAAATGGACTACAACAATGTCTTCATATATTTGAAGGGCTGTGATTGTGGAGAGAAAGCTGATTTGTTCTGCATATCTCTGCAGGGCAGCAGAACTAAGTAAGTAAGTAAATAGTCGATTTTTTTTTTTGACAGGAAGAGTGGACAGTGTGAGAGAGAGAGAAAGGTCCTCCTTTTCCATTGGTTCACCCTCCAATGGCCGCTGCAGCCAGCGCACCGCGCCGATCCAAAGCCAGGAGCCAGGCGCCTCCCCCTGGTCTCCCATGCAGGTGCAGGGCCCAAGGACCTGGGCCATCCTCCACTGTACTCCCGGGCCACAGCAGAGAGCCGGACTAGAAGAGGAGCAACTGGGACCAGAACCCGGTGTGCCGGCACCGCAGGCGGAGGATTAGCCTATTGAGGATGTTTTGATAGAGAAGGTGACTCAGTCTTAGAAAGACCTTCCCAAGGACAGCAGCTGTCCCACACAAACCTCTCACCTGCAGGGGGTACCAAGCGTATCCAGACCCTGCACCTGACTGGGGCTCAAGGCCAGAACAGTTCCCCCTGAGTTCACAAACACCACATTGGCGTGTGAGAGAGGACCACCACTGTTTAGATTTGGTAGGTAGCCCCGAGGGGGTGCTGACAGTGCCAGAAGCAGCATTTCAGAAGCAGGCTGCAGCCTCTGCACGTGTGCTTTGTTCAGGCTTTGAGAGTGGACTGTAGGCCTCTGGGAGGCTCAGTTCAAAACGACTGCTGCCCTGGACACTGCTGGCAGCACCCACACCACAGATGAGCATCTCCCTTCTATTTTTTTTTTTTTTTAAATCTCAATCCTACCAGGGAAGACAAAAAAATCAAAACTTTAAAAAAGTCAGATCCCACATCCTGTGCTGTCAGGAGGAGGCTTTCAGTAGATTCTATTGTAGAAAGATATCTAGTTCCTTCTTTCTAAATGATTAAGTCTCATGAATTTTAAGCAAGCAGATGGCTACCTGGAATATGGACTACATTTACCAGCATCCCTTGCAGGTGAAAGTGTCTTTCTAACCAATGGGATATAAGCAAAAATGTGCAACTTCCAGAAAGCATACTTCGATGGAAGAAAGAGGTGCTTCTGCTCCATTTCCTCTTTAATGTAGTTAGGACAGAATGGCTGCATCTTTAGCAGCTACTTGGGACATAAGATGACTTTGGAGAGGTCATACTGAGAGGCAAGAAAATCGAGGGAATCTGAGTGTCTGGGACCTCAGCATGTCACACCATTCCTATGACTACCTGTATTCATGTACTCAGAATTTGACATGAAAGACACATTTCTACCTTGTTTTGCCACTGTTAGTTTTTAAAAACTTCCAGCCAAACAAAATTTGGATTAGACTCTAAATAGGACCAGCTGTTATTAGTTATTTCATTATTCATAAGGTAGTGAACACCCTGCCATTTGAGGCACTGAAATCAAGACTGGATGACTGTCTATCAGTGATGCTCCAATTTGGATGGAGAATTTCCTGAATTGTTGGGGAATTAAGCTAGACTGGCTTCTGTGTTCTGTGCTTCTGCCAAAGAGGAGAGAGGAAAATGGACCCTGCCCCTGCTATCAGTGTTGCTCTGCAGTGCTGGGGTTACCCCTGTTTTCAGGATTTGTCCCTCTTTGGAGTGGAAGTGAAAACAAGGGCTCCAATGAGTTATTTTTATTTGGCCTGAGTTGCTTCAGGTGCAAACATTTTCCAGGTCTGCACCTTCCTCCCTATTTTTATTGGAAAGTATTGAAAAAACAAAAAGGCAGGGCTGGTCTCATGGCATAGCAGGTAAAGTCACTGCCCATGACATCGGCATCCCCTATGGGTGCTGGTCTCTGTCCTGTGTAATTCATTTCTGATCCACTTCCCTGCTAGTGACCTGGGAAGAGAGCAGAAGACGGCCCAAGTGCTTGGGCTCCTGCCACCCATGTGGGAGTTCTGGATGAAGCTCCTGGCTCCTGGCTTTGGCCTGGTCCAGCCAGGGCCATTGCCGCCATTTAGGAAGTGAACCAGAGAATGAAGATCTCTTTTTATGTCTCCTATTCTCTCTGCAACTCTGACTTTGGAATAAAATAAAATTAATATTAAAAAAAAAATCCAGGGGCCGGCGCTGTGGCGTAGCAGGTAAAGCCAATGCCTGCAGTACCAGCATCCCATATGGGCACTGATTCTAGTCTTGGCTGCTCCACTTCTGATCCAGCTCTCTGCTATGGCCTGGGAAAGCAGTGGAAGATGGCCCAAGTCCTTGGGCCCCTGCACCTGCATGGGAGACCTGGAAGAAGCTCCTGGCTTCTAGCTTTGGATCAGCTCAGCTCCGGCCATTGCAGCCAATCGGGGAGTGAACCAGTGGGTGGAACACCTCTCTCTCTCTGCCTCTCCATCTCTCTCTGTGTAACTCTGCCTTTCAAACAAATAAATAAATCTTTAAAAAAAAATCCATAAAGTTAGAAGGGAAAATATAAGGTGTACATGGCAGAATTCATGGAAGGCATGAATTTTTTTTTTCTCTCATCTGTGTTTGTCTTGTTCACAGGCCTGGACTTGTCCTTGGTCAACATCACATTCATCTCATTCCTCTGCCTCTAAGGCTTCCATAATTCAGCCCATCTCCTTCCTATTCCTGGGCCACAAGAGGCCCCTCTCAAACTTAGGGATCTCATCTTGTCTCAGAGGCCCCCTCAATTCTCAGCTTCTCCAGGAAGAGACTCCTGACCATGACTTTCTTTGTTCTGCAATTCCTGGGAAACTCACCAAGTTGCCTTGCACTGCCTCTGAGGTTAACTTAAGTGTGAATTCAAGCTTCATCAGATTACTAAGTCATTGAAAGGTGGGGACCTTAAAAAAAAAGAAACACTTAGCACAGTAGTGGAACAAAATCCAGCCCTTGCTCCCTTGCTTCTCTGGGCTTTAGAGATGATTGAACAGCACATCAACTACAGTCCACACGCTGTTCTTTGATGGATGGTGACATTCAGGATGAATGTCACCAAAATCATTGCTTGCTAGCTATTTCTTTTGTACTTGAACTTCATGTCATGATATCTGTGTCAGTTACATAGAACTTATTTTTGATACAGAGGCCAGGTACTGCTGTATTACTCAGCAAAATTTACCAAAGTTCATATCTTTCTTTGCCTTTTTGGAGGGGGGGAAGAGGCCACAAAGACTTTATAAGGACTCCTTACTGATCTTTAGGGACCTACCTACCATAAGGAAGAGACTCTTAGTTATGGTCGGTTCTTAAAACTGGCCACGCCTTACAGTTTTACCTCAAACCTCTGCTCTTGTCATTGAGGCACTGAGATGGTTTTTAGTGGAAGACAGTTTAATACATTTACTTCTTTTTTTTTTTTTTAAGATTTTATTTATTTATTTGAGAGGTAGAGAGGTAGAGTTACAGACACTGAGAGGGAGAGACCAACAGAAAGGTCTTCTGTCCACTGGTTCACTCCTTAAATGGCCACAACAGCTGGAGTTGAGCCAATCTGAAGCCTGAAGCCAGGAGCTTCTTCTGGGTCTCCCATGCAGGTGCAGGGGCCCAAGCACTTGGAACATCTTCCACTGCTTTCCCAGGCCATAACAGAGAGCTGGATCAGAAGTGGAGCAGCCGAGACTAGAATCAGCACCCATATGGGATGCCGGCGCTGCAGGCCAAGGATTAATCTGTGCCACAACTCTGGCCCCAATATATTTACTTTTTTTTTTTTTTTTTTTTTTTTTTTCTGACAGGCAGAGTTAGACAGAGAGGGAGAGAGAGAGAGACAGAGAGAAAGGTCTTCCTTTTCCATTGGTTCACTCCCCAAATGGCAGCTATGGCCGGCGCTGCACTGATCCGAAGCCAGGAGCCAGGTGCTTCCTCCTGGTCTCCCATGTGGGTGCAGGGCCCAAGCACTTGGGCCATCCTCCTCTGCACTCCTGGGCTACAGCAGAGAGCTGGCCTGGAAGAGGAGCAACCGGGACAGAACCGGCACCCCAACCGGGATTAGAACCTGGAGTGCCGGTGCGGCAGGCGGAGGATTAGCCTAGTGAGCCTCGGTGCTGGGCTACAATATATTTACTTCTAACAATGGGTATTTATTTACCATTACTGAGATTGGAGAATGTGGGGGGTGGTAACATTATCTGAGTTCTCATCAACTTCCATTGTGTTCCATTCATTCATTGAATAATTCCCAAGGGCCAGGTATACTGATAAGTACTACAGAGACAAGCAACAACCACCAAAAAACAAACAAGAGCATGGTCTGTGTCACCTAGTGGGTTTAGTAATAAACACCCTTCGATCATCAGTCCATCACTGCCATCAGGGAAATGGCTGATGGAAGGCATGCCCACAGAAGACTACAGGAGCCTGCTGCTGGCCTTGGCCAGGTTTCTCACCGCTGAGCGGTCTCTTCCCTTCTCAACAACAGATGTAGGGGTGAGCGGCGGTCTCAGAGCTTGCCTCAGCAGCTCCAGCCAGCTCCCACTTAGCACCTGGCCAATTCCTTTTCTTGCCCAGACTCAGCTCTGAGTTCCCCTCTCAACTCGTGTCCACCATTGCACCCTCTGCCAGTGCACACCCCATGCTGTGCTGTTTGTTCCCTTCTTACAACGTGAACTTCTGGAGATCACACAGCCTTGCCTTTCATCTTCACGTGCTGAGGCCTATCACTTCACTGATAAATACGAGAAACTCAAGAAACGTAGCAAATGGATTAATAAATTCACCCACAGCCACAAATACTCAATGAAGAATTTACTATAGCAGAGAGAGAATATATTTGCCATTAGAGGAGGTTAAGCACTTCCCTTTAAGTCTGTATGGTCTAGACTATTTTTTTAAAATTTAAAAAATTTTTAATGTATATAAATGGAACAAATGCCATGTATCTCATACATACAGATTTTTTTTGTCTTTTCATGGTCTCTTATTTGAGTTTTGGCAAAGCTCAAAAAAGAGATAGCCATTATATGACTTTATAGTAAAGGATACAGTATATATCCTGAAATCATGTGCTTTGCAGGGAAGGTCAGTTATAGTTCAGGGTGCTTTTATGGATCCAATTTGTTTCCTTTTTGAAGTTAAAATAGAATTTCACATAATTGGGAGAATCATGGCTGGGGTGCTCACAGATCTGCTTCATTAATGTTCACTGGATCTCTTGTTTTTTGTTTTCAGACATCCATAGCTAGATATATAGGAACAAGGTAAAAGAGAAAATTGAAGCACCGGGGGCCAGTGTTGTGGTGTAGCAGGTAGAGTAGCTGACTGTGGTGCCGGCATCTCCTATGGGTGCCGGTTCAAGTCCCAGCTGCTCCACTTCTGATCTAGCTCCACACTAATGTGCCTGGAAAAGCAGCAGAGAATGGCCCAAGTGCTTGGGCCCCTGCACCCACATGAGAGACCAGGAAGAAGTTCCTGGCTCCTGGCTTTAGTCTGGCCCAGCCGAGAGGAATGGCCATTTGAGGAATGAATCAGCAGATGGAAAATTGCTCTCACTCTGCCTCTTCCTCTTTCTCTGTAACTCTGTCTTTCAAATAAATAAACAAATCTTTAAAAAAAACTCAAGCACTCATTCTAATCATTATGGCAAACTCCTCTCACCCATTGCCCTCTCACAAGTGACTCTTCTCTTGCATATCTACAGACACTTTACAGCATGGATTTTGAAGTCTGGGAATTTTGGGTCTGAGTCCCAACTCTGCTACTTACAAACCATGTAACCTTGGGAAGGTTACTAACCCTTATGAGCCTCACTTTCTTCATCTGTAAAATGGGGAAAGCACAAGTACTAATGATCAGTGCTGCCTTTAATATGTATAAAGACAACACACTAAGTCACTAGCATATGTTAGTTTGAATGTTGTTATTAAGTAATTAAAATGAATATTTGGGGACTAGAGGATGGAGATGTCAATGTACATAATTGCCTTTACTCTCCCCTTCCTTGGTGCTATGCATGTGTTGAATGAGTTTACAATTAAGAGAATAGTTTTAAATTACTGGCAGCTCAAATTTGGTGTGAAGAGAGAACAAATACTATTTGGCCATTTTAAAAGAACTTCAGAGACAGAGTAAAGGACTGGCTCAAAGGCACACAGAACTTGGATACAAGTGCAAGATATTGGGTAGTCCCTTCTTCAGTGCTAGGTCCTCCTAGAGTCTATAGCATCTGCCAGTATCCACTGATCCATCTCGGTGTGTCTTGGGACAAGCACAGGCTCTTAGTGAGTATGGCCTGGAGATGCAGCCTTGACTCAATGGCTTATCAGCAGGGGAACACAGACAAGATACACTTGCCATTTCCTTGAGTACCTTTAACCTTTGCCGAACAGGCTGAGTACTCACAACTTCATCAGGTGGCTCAGATGGTGAGTTAACAGTGCTTCCGAAAAGATATCAATCAATGGGTAGGTACACAATGAATGTGAAGGTTGCACTCACTGTACCTGGTAAACTCGTCCATTGCACTCATTTATTTGTAGCAGTACTTGCCTTTCTGGATGACCTTTAATTAATTCAGAAACATTCCTTTCTTAAAAGAAATAATTAAAAACATGAAAAGCAAAAACAAAAACAAACTTCTGAGTGTCATGTAGTGTTCCAAGAACTCTTTGATGTCTCTTTGAATTAACAATTCTCTGAGCATAGTCAGCCCTTGATAAAGGTTTATTAATTTGGTTGATTAAATGATAAAGTGTTGATTCTGGTTCAACATTACTTAGAGGCTTTTTGCAGGGAGGAGGTTTATATAATTAAGGAGGTTCACATAGTGTTCACATTCTCTCAACATTAGAAACACATTTCATTGAGGCTGCCTTGGAAAGTAGCTCAGTGACTCTCTTCCTTTATTCTTCTATCTTGAATGGCCTGGACTTTGAAACTATAGGTGTTGAGCTTGGGAAAATGTGAAAGGGGTCCTTTAGTATGTGCACCCTCACAGGGAGAAGGAGCTGTGGGACTGCATGTCTGTGCATGAAGCAGGGACAATGCTTCGTTCAGGCTGGGTCAGAGCCCTGGGAGTCACATGGAAAGTTGTTTTTCTATATGCACCCGGCTTAATCAGTCAGGGTTCCCCAGAGAAATCTCTTCCAGAGATATATGAAAGCAGATTTATTGTGGGACTTGGCTCACACCCTTATGGAGGTCAAGGAGTCCCACAACAGGCACCTCACGCTGGAGGATGGGGAAGCTGAAGACAGAGCTCCATCTGAGTCCAAACCCGAGAACCTGGAGGGCTACTGGTGTATGTTCTGGAATCTTAAACTCAAGAACTAACTTGGATTCTGAGGTCCAAAGCAAGAAAACAGATGACCCGGTTGCAGAAGCAGAGAGAGAATCCATCTTTCCTCTGCCTTTTGGTTCTATCTGGGTCCTCAACAGATTGAGTAGTACCTGCAACGTTTGTCAGGACAGATCTTTTTACACAGACTACTGATTCAAATGCCAGTCTCTTTTGGAAACAACCTCATAGAACATGCCCAGAAACGATGCATTGCTGGCTACCTGGGTATCTCTTAACCTGGTCAAAGTTACAGCTACAGTTAACACATCAGCCTAGCTCCTCAGCTGCCTGGTGTCGTATTGCAGTGGAAACTCAAGTCTCATCTGTGTTTTCTTAGCCCAACTCAAGAGATTTCTAATAAATGGTCCAGTACAAAGCTCAGTCTTTGTGTCAGGGTTATTCTCCCAGCATGAAGGATTTTTTTGCCCTTCCTTGAATCTTGGTTCTTCCTGATGCCATGGATCCCCTAGGTGGATCCCTCTACCTTCTCTCCAGTCCCTGCTCCAGCTTGTCATGATCCATTGCTCTCTGCCCTCTGCTGACACACCAACAGGCTTCTTTTGCAGGCCTGGACCACTGTGCACAGAGACATTCAGAACTTGCAGGCCTCCTGGAGCTCATACAGGGGTTTTTCGTAGATGCACCCTACTATCCTGACCCCACCCTCACATCTGTGAGGCTACTTGCTTCTTAAAAGACAAATAAAAAACAAGGCACAAGCAACTTCTTCCCTCTAAGATGCAAAGTCTGAGGTTTCTCTCTGTCCCATGTACCTACTCAACACTTCCCATACTAATCAATCTCAGGGTGGTAGTTCCCAAAGTGTGATCCACAGATTTCGGAGGTTCCCATTTTCATTATAACACTAAGGTTATTTGCTTTCACGGGCATTGCAGAAGCAATATTTGTAAAACTGTGGTGAATCAAGGCCACGGCATCCAATGTCATTAAATTATTGGCATCAAATGTTGACATCACTCAGTGGCATTTCATCTGCTGTTATTCTATACTGTACTGGCCACTGTATTAATTCTTCACTACTATGTACTTGCAGTAACAGAAGGAAGCAGAAAAACAAAATGCCAAATGACTTGAGAACATCTTTGATGCAAGAGTGAAAAAGAATAATTTTACTTAATTTTGATCCCTAGGTACATATTTATTTTATTTTATTTTATTTTATTTCATTTTATTTTATTTTTTTGACAGGCAGAGTAGACAGTGAGAGAGAGAGAGACAGAGAGAAAGGTCTTCCTTTTGCCATTGGTTCACCCTCCAATGGCTGCCGCGGCTGGCGCGCTGCGGCCGGCGCACCGCACTGATCCGAAGCCAGGAGCCAGGTACTTATCCTGGTCTCCCATGGGGTGCAGGGCCCAAGGACTTGGGCCATCCTCCACTGCACTCCCTGGCCACAGCAGAGAGCTGGCCTGGAAGAGGGGCAACCGGGACAGAATCCGGCGCCCCGACCAGGACTAGAACCTGGTGTGCCGGCGCCACAAGGCAGAGGATTAGCCAAGTGAGCTGCGGCGCCAGCCCATATTCATTTTAATAGTTTATGTGACGAAGTGGGAAGTACACATGAGGCACTTCAGCACACCTAGGAATAACGGTTTCCTTGAGGAGCAGTGATTGTGGGATTGTTTGAGTTGCTGAACTAGTTGCTTTCAAATTAAACACCATTTCTATTTCCTGAAAGGCCATCTAACAGACAAACTGTGATTTTTCAGACTTGAGGATCTGGTAGGCATTTTCTTGAAAATAAAATCTGTCACTTCAAGAAAAACCACTAGCAGCATTTGTGGTCAATGTGAAAATCCAACCTTTCAAACCTAGATCCATCACTTACAAGCAGATTCTTTAACTGTCTAATGTCTTACTTGAAAAGTGAGGATGACAACAGTACTTACTCCAAATGCGCGTGCAAGCATTCATTAAGATACCATTATAAAGGGCTTTAGATAGTGCCTAGTGTTAAGTGTTTGATAAGGTTGGCTTCTAACACAGCTAACACAACCAGACTCTCCCACCCATCTTAAACCCAATCAAATAAATTTAGTTAATTCCATCTAAACTGTTCATGCTGAGCTCCAAGTAGATACTTCAAAGAATTAATCCATAATTCTTTATAGTATTGCAGTGATGAAATGACAACAGATTTATAGTGAAATAATTACTAGTATTGAAATACTGAGATTTAAGCACAAATTCTCATTTCTCCAGTTCAGGGAAAGAAACAGGATTATTTCTTCAGTGATTAAAATGCACAGGATAACATAAATATTGCTAAAATGCCTCCCATAGCTCACCACTTAAAAGCAGTTTATCATGGTTCCAATGGCCATCTGTGTCCCTGCCATATGAAAGCTTTGGCCATTGAATGATGTCTTGATCATTACACCATTAACATCACACCTCACTTGAAAAGCCACAAATGTTTTCTAAGTTAAAGCACTTCTACCAAGGCTTTGGATGTGCATTAATGGGAATTCAGGTAATGTCACCTTTGGGGCATAGGCAGGCAATGAAAAATCGAGACAGAAAAAAGAAATCAAAATAGATTGGATAATAGCAAGATGATGATAAAGAGAGAAAACGACAAAAGAAAGAAAGAAAAGAGGAAATACATGTACCAGAAAGGGCTGTGAAAAGCTGCAGGAGCCTGTTAGTGGGACATAATGAGGCTCTTTATAGGATAGTTTTACATTTTCCAAATTCTTTCCTGTTTCTAGCAATGATGGAATCCCAGTCTTACACATCAGCACCAGTTCTTATGTCTTGTGTGTGAACAGCCCAAGCCCATGGAACCTTTACAATCAATCCTTTTGATCATCTGGCCCTACCTTCCGGATTGCTGCTTTGTCCTTTGAAAGCTATTTCTCTCTAATCAGTCACTGAGCTGCTTCCTTCATGAACACAGAGATGACAGTCACGTAATATTCAAGGCCAATTATGTTCATTCCTTTGGTGCAGAGGCCCCCTTGCCCTGGATGCTTTTTCCACTCAGATGGTGGTTGGTGCTATCACCTGCTCCTACTTACAACTACTGCCTTAAGAAATGAGCAAGAAACAACAGCAGGTTAAGGGAAAAAGTTGCTGCTGCTTGTTCTCCATCGATGGGTAGCAGCAACATGGAGAAAGCAGCAACTGATTAGGCTCATGATTAACCTGAAAACCCTCATGCAAGAAGCAGCCACATCAGCGAAACATCTTCCGTTAGTTCCAGTCTAGGAATTCCCATCGCTATTTCAGTTGTTATGGAAACAGACCACACTGCTTTTTTAAAGAATTAATTATCCCAACAAATACTTTTTGTTCTGGTCATTATGGGTTATTCAAGTGAGTGACACAGACACCAGGGATGAAGGGTCCCAGAGAATGAAGGTTGGTGATTAGAAAAGACTTTTAGGGAAGAGAACTTACACCTGACCTTGGGGCATGATTAGATAGGGGAGAAGATATTTCAAGTGAGAGACTGGCAAAAGAAGTTCAAGAGCTAATAGGGATATTGGGGGCTGCAGCCTAAGACTGACATGAGGGTGTAGTGGGAAGTGGACACATGGGGGCCAGTCAGAAGACAGCCTTGAAGGCCAGTTGGAAGGAGTCTGAATCTTTCTGTGGACAAGAGTGGACTGACAGATACTTTAAAACAGGGGAAGAGTGTGTTAAGAATACCAATTTTGCCTTAAGAATAACAGTGAAAATGTCAGCTTAGGCTCTGGCTAACATTCCAGCCCCACTGCGGTTCTGGCAGATGCCAAGACAACAATCTGCAAAGTAAAAATTCGATCATCTGTTCTGACAGTCAGAGTCATCCTTGTTCCTTGAAAATCAATGGACTCCTGTTTATTAAAACTCATCAAAAGAGCCATGGGTGGGTCTATGACATCCTGAATATTTTTCTAAGCTTCAGACTGACCTGCAGTAACGCAGCCCCAAAATACCAGGCTGCCATCTGCCAAGGAGGTATTTATAACTAAGGCCTTCGTTTTTCAGAGTGAAGAGCAGACACACTGTTTGAGGGAGGCATCCTAGGAGGCTGCTTCAATTCAAAAGTTCCTAGGGATTCCTGACTATCCTCCCCTTTCTCAACACAGCCTTCTGCCCTCTTTGCAGACTTTAACCTCTGCAACCTGAATGTTCTACCCTGCTGGCTGGCCCTGCAAACCCTTCAGGCTGCCAGCCCCACAATTCCTCAACATTCGTTTCAAAAATCAGAGCAGCATATATTCTGGGGTGAAAATTAAGGGAGTAAGAGAAGTAAGCAGGTCCCTGGCCATGTGTGCCCCTCCCTAAAACAGGACAGGAAAAACTTGATGGGATGACATGAGAGTATTTCAGGCATGGAAAGCCAAGACACTCTGGCAAAACAAAACAAAACAAAACAAAACAAAACAAAACAAAACAAAACCTAAATGAAAGATCTCCGCGAGTGAGATCCCAGTGGAAAGAACAGGTCATCAAAGAAGGAGGTACCTTTCTCTGAAGGGAGGAGAGAACTTCCATTTTGACTATGGCCTTGTCTAAATATGATCAGAGTCTGTGAACTCAAAAGGCTTCCATAGCCTTGGCAGCTCATGACAAGAGCCTAGGGTGATTACTGATGCCATAAACAAGAGTGTCAATTTGTTAAGTCAACAACAGGAGTCACTGTGCACTTACTCCTCATGTAGGATCTCTGTCCTTAATGTGCTGTACATTGTGATTTAATGCTATAACTAGTACTCAAACAGTATTTTTCACTTTGTGTTTCTATGTGGGTGCAAACTGTTGAAATCTTTACTTAATATATGCTAAACTGATCTTCTGTATATAAAGAGAATTGAAAATGAATCTTGATGTGAATGGAAGGGGAGAGGGAGCGGGAAAGGGGAGGGTTGCGGGTGGGAGGGAAGTTATGGGGGGGAAGCCATTGTAATCCATAAGCTGTGCTTTGGAAATTTATATTCATTAAATAAAAGTTAAAAAAAAAAACTTGATGGGATGGAAGAGGAATCTCAACTTGACTTAGGGGAAATTATGTTGATCCAGAACTGTCAGATTAATATCTAGGGCTAGTTCAGGCTTGGGTAGAGTGTGGCCTAGAGTTCTCCTACACTCTGCTGTGCGGACTCCACCCCTTAAGACCCCTGAATAGGTTTTCATGTCCTAGTGGCACTTAGTGCCACTGCTTTGAACATTCATGTCCCTCTTTGGAAAAGTACCAGCGACCATCGCCAAGGCCACAAGAGACTGCAGCTCTCCTGTCAGCTCTAGATCTCCCACGTTCTAACGGACATTCCATGAATACCCACTGGACCGAAAACAAAAAGAATGGGAAGATGGGTTGAGACTGGCAGGAGGCTTAGCCATGGAAAAGATCACAATTGGAAGTGTTCGGATTTTGAAAGGAGGGATCTCTTCTCCTCCTCACAGAGAATACACACTGGGTCACACATTCGCCCAGTGCTGTGGGCTGAACCAGGAACCAAAAGTCATAGCAGTCTGCCACGTCTCTTGGGCTGTGGATCAGGACGCCAGTCACTGTTTAAAGGCCGCTTTTCTGCTCTAGCAATTCTCATCTCGTTAGGAATGCCACTCTAAAAGTTGTGCTAATTATATATATATATATATTTTTTTTTTTGACAGGCAGAGTGGACAGTGAGAGAGATAGAGCCAGAGAGAAAGGTCTTCCTTTGCCGTTGGTTCACCCTCCAATGGCCGCTGCGGCTGGTGCATCGCGCTGATCCAAAGCCAGGAGCCAGGTGCTTCTCCTGGTCTCCCATGGGGTGCAGGGCCCAAGGACTTGGGCCATCCTCCACTGCACTCCCTGGCCACAGCAGAGAGCTGGCCTGGAAGAGGGGCAACCAGGACAGAATCCGGCACCCCGACCGGGACTAGAACCTGGTGTGCTGGCGCCGCTAGGCAGAAGATTAGCCTAGTGAGCCACGGTGCCTAATTATATGTTTAACCAGTATTTTGTGCTACCCTTTCCCTCTACCCCCATTAGATATCCCTCTATTTTTCCCCCAGGTTTTAAAACTTTATTTGCATCTTTAAAAATTATGCATTCCAATTAATAGGAATATTATTATTATTAAATATATAATAAATAATATTATTAAATATATCCAATTAATTGGAATAATATTCCAATTAACAAAAAATAATTAAAATCATTTGAACAAAAAAAAATGGCCCTCTGATTAAACCGCATTTGACAGCCTGCAGGACACGTTGGACCAGCTTGGATTTTCCTCCAGATCTCACCGTCGTCCCCCCAGCTTCTTCCTTCACCAACATGTACATTCTTTTCCTTTCCTGTCAGGCAGAAGGGAGACGGGGGAGAAAGGCGTGGACTTCGTGGTCAGCAGTTTTCCACTCTTTGATGTGAAAGGCGCTGCACAGTCTATACATGACCCAACCTCTCTGCGTCTGACAGAGTTAAACAGCTGAAAGAAGTAAAATAAGAAGGCAATGCTTGTGGAATGTGCAGTGCATACCGGCAGCGCACGCCTCATTGCGATTCACCTGCTTGCTTCTTTTGTTCAATTGTTTCTTTTGAAGGAAGTGGATTTTTTTCTCTTGTGTTTCTGTATTCTTCAGTTTCAACTTACCAGATTTCTCCATCTCAGCCATATTGGTTTTGTCAGACGTGGTGGCAGAGGAAGCCGAGTGAGGTGATTGAGTGAGTGAAGTCCAATCAGTGCAATGGCCACCGCCGAGTCCAGATATCTCTCTTGATGTAAATCTAATTATCCTCATATACCAATTCATTTTATATAGATTTTAAAAGGGCAGTCCCTTCCTTGCATATTCACAATGGCTTCGTACCTTGTGCTGTCCGTAGGTGACATACAATCCTTTTTACTACAGTAGTGAAATGCAGGAGAGTTTGGCTGAACTCGTAAGAACACCTTTTGCCCAGAGCAGCAGCTCTGGGTCAGATCTGTGTACTCTCAGGGGTCTCAAGCTTTGTCTAATTGTCCTAGGTTTTACATCACATGATCTGACCTCCCGGAGGGCACAGGACTTACCAGCAGGTGAGTAGAAGTCATTAGTTATACCCAGACAGACTGAAGCCACATTTGGAAATACAGTTCAACATTCAGCTGGGCATGCTTAACAATGGCCAGAATTAAAAGGATATTACTGGCCGGCGCCGTGGCTCAATAGGCTAATCCTCCACCTTGCGGCGCCGGCACACCGGGTTCTAGTCCCGGTTGGGGTGCCGGATTCTGTCCCGGTTGCCCCTCTTCCAGGCCAGCTCTCTGCTATGGCCAGGGAGTGCAGTGGAGGATGGCCCAGGTGCTTGGGCCCTGCACCCCATGGGAGACCAGGAAAAGCACCTGGCTCCTGGCTCCTGCCATCGGATCAGCGCGGTGCGCCGGCTGCAGCGGCGGCCATTGGAGGGTGAACCAACGGCAAAAGGAAGACCTTTCTCTCTCTGTCTCTCTCTCTCACTGTCCACTCTGCCTGTCAAAAAAAAAAAAAAAAAAAAAAAAAAGGATATTACTGGGAGAGATAGTGAAAAAAAAAATGGAACATGCTGTACTATTTTTAAAAGCTTTTTTGGACGGTGTTATTAAGAACACAGATTTCTCATGATAATAAGGGGCTCCTACTTTGAACTCCTAGATGTCAACTTTAAAGGAGCTCTCCTTTCCTGAAGCTGTGCAGACATATATAATACATTGTATGTAGTCTGGCTGCCAAGCAAATTGATTAAAAAATATGTGGAAAAGGGAATTTTTGTAATCCATGGCAGGCTGACTTTCCTTTGACATTATGATGCTGAGTTTCTCATCAGCCAGGGATATAAATAATATATTTTTTTCTTTCTGAAAAGAATGTAAAACATTTCGGTTTCCAAAGTTAAGATCAACTTGAGGCAAGCAGATGAGGAAGAAGCAAGGTGGGGCTCTGGGATTCTCTCCGTCTGAGACCTGCTGCTCTCCCTGACCTGCCTCTGTCCTGCTCTGCTTCCCGAGGACTCCGTCCCTGGCCGGTCTCTCCTTCTGTTCTCTACTTAAACGTTCCCTATTTTTTTTTTTTTTTTTTTTTTTGACAGGCAGAGTGGACAGTGAGAGAGAGAGACAGAGAAAGGTCTTCTTTTTGCCGTTGGTTCACCCTCCAATGGCCGCTGCGGATGGCGCTCTGCAGCCGGCTCACTGCGCTGATCCAAAGCCAGGAGCCAGGTACTTATCCTGGTCTCCCATGGGGTGCAGGGCCCAAGCACTTGGGCCATCCTCCACTGCACTCCTGGCCACAGCAGAGAGCTGGCCTGGAAGAGGGGCAACCGGGACAGAATCCGGCGCCCCGACCAGGACTAGAACCCGGTGTACCGGCACCGCAAGGCGGAGGATTAGCCTAGTGAGCCGCGGCGCCGGCCAACGTTCCCTATTCAGGGAAGCCTTCCTGGTCACCCTCTCTAAAGCAATTTCTAACTCTACTCCAAACGCTTGCCTCAGACTATTTCCTGGGTCAGCTCCTTGTGTCTTTCCAAACACCCAAGGTTTGTGATGTAGGAACTATTCTCTTCATCTAAGAAGGAAGTCTGTGAATCCTGCTCACTGCCCAGCAGTGTCTGGTATTCCACACGTATCTGTCAGATAGCTGACTGTGAGGCAGTATGAGTTCGGGTTAACAACCAACAGAGCGGAGTGGAAGAGCAGGGAGAACCGGGGGTGAGAAACTGGCCATGAACCCTGGGCCCTTCTCTGCCACCGGTTGGTTGAATGATCTTGATTACACCTCTTAATTCCCTTGGTCTCAGTCTCCTTATCTGACACGAGGGAGACTTAACTCAGGGATCTCCAAGGAAGTGGACGCATGGTGCTGATAACCATTCTTTTTTTTTTTTGAAGGTTTTTATTTAATGAATACAATTTTTCATATGTACAGCTTTTAGGGATATAGTGTTTCTTCCCCCATACCCACCCTCCCATCCGCACTCCCATCCCACCTCCCACTCCGTCTCCTGTTTCATTTTCCATTAAAATTAATGTTTAATTGACTTTATTTACAGAAGACCAACTCTTTACTAAGGAGAGATTTCAACTATTTGCACCCACACAGACACACAAAGTATAAAGTACAATTTGTAGATAAGTTTTACCATTAATTCTCATAATACAACTCATTCTTTTCCCACTCATTGAGGAGATGTGGATCGTTTCATTATTTCTGAATATAAATAGATATTTTCTGGATAATGTACAGGTGGGTGTATCAATTTTTTGATGTACTTAGATTAGAGGAAAAAGTGTTAAAAAGTATTTAAAAATGCTCTTCTGTGCATTTTTAAGTGCTACCCAACTGGTTCCATTTATTACCATGAGGACAACTGGAAATATGGCTCTCACGTTCATTCACTACGGACAGATTCCTTAATGCACCTGAGTCCGTCTTCTCATCTATGTCATGGGTATGTAATAGGGATACACCACCAACCTGTTGCACTCGAATGTAGGGCTTGAATGTGATAACATGGAACACAGCAGGTACTCAGAAGATGTTCATTAACCCCAACTGCACTGAAGCCCACAACCAGTTTATCAATGGGTTTTACTGTATTTGGGCATAGAAAAAATAAGACCTGTTTTACTCTTGGCTGCGTGGAAACAGGGTATGGCTACTAAGGAATGTTTGAACTTGTGGCCACTAACGCATTTAGTTTTGGAAGGAGGGGGTCAGCGTTCAGACAGGAAAGCTACGTGTTAGATTTCAACATACCGCATCCTCTCACCCTCCCAATATGCTTCCTTCTTAGTGCAGAGCTAAGCCCGGGGGTCTTATCCCGTTAGAGTCCTATTTTTTTCTATGCTGAAAAGACACCAAGCTCAAAGAACATGAGCCACATAAAGGAAAGCAACAGTCTGGAATCTCTGGGGGTGTTATTTTGATCAAGAAAGAGACAAGACTTCAAAACAGAGCGAGAGTGAGCACTCTCTTCTCTCTACCGAGCTGTTATTAGTAGCACCTGTATTGGAGAATGTGAAGGCTCTTACTCACCCATCATGAAAATTATTTTACACTTCCTCAAATCTTCCATGAAGCCTTTAAAATAAGAAAAATTTATGTTATTGGCAAGAAATACAGTATTGAGGCCCTGCTTTTACTCTTGTTATGGAAAAACCCCAAATCTTGTAGTTTTATCTGATAAGAAGCTTGAAGCTGAGCAGATGGGTTAACGGGCATTGATGACCAGGTAATATATTTTAACGTTAACACGCACTGTCAGTTTTAGGTGTGAAATGATATCCTTAAACAACACGAATCACTAACAAAGTTAACTTTAAAAATTATTTTAAAACCTTCCTAAGTATCTCAGTTTGGTGTTGTTTCACATTTGAAAAAAACATTTTTCTATTTCCTTTTTAATAAAGAGAGGTTAAAACACAAGTAGACTGCCTAGGAGGCAAATGTAAAAATAATTTCTATTTACAGCAACTAATGCCATTTTCCACTTGCAGTGATGATACACAATTTCATTTAAAAATAAATATATTTAAATAACAACGTTGAGTCAACTTACCAATGAATATCAGATATATAATATATAATATGGGCAGTACAGAAAGTAAAAGTCACCACAATTGTGCATGAGGAATCACTGCTGTAAGGTAAAGGCATGAGTCATGGTAGGAACAATAGGCAAAGCATGAGCCTTCTGGGGTTTGTGGAGCCTTAAAACATTCCCAAATGCCAAGGGTATA
The DNA here is from genome assembly GCF_964237555.1 of Oryctolagus cuniculus. Lineage (NCBI taxonomy): Eukaryota > Metazoa > Chordata > Mammalia > Lagomorpha > Leporidae > Oryctolagus > Oryctolagus cuniculus. The sequence continues at coordinate 94,312,608 of NC_091438.1, forward strand.
GTAGGAAGCTCTGAGGGATGGGTAGCTCACAGCTATGTTTCTAGCTTTGCCGTGAATCAACTTGATCCAAGCAAGTGACTCCTTTCCTTGCACTTTAGTTTCTCTGACTGTAAAATGAACGGGTTAGACCTAACGATCTCCACCATCTCTTTTGATTCAAATCCTGTATGATTCTGTGGTCTCAAAAATGAATGGGCCACATGAAGAAATGGCTGCCTTTGTCCCTAGGTCCCTAGATGAAGTTATCATCGTTGTATGCCTAAGTCTAAGAGAGTTTGGGTGAGGGTGGGGTCATCTGAAGGAATAAATCTTGGGTGGGGGGGGGAGAGACAGAGAGAGAGAGAGAAATGGGGTATGAAGAATTGGGACAAAGAGGGAAGAAAGTACTGGATGCAGGAGAAAGCAGTGAGTTTGGGATCCTTGCAGCATACTATATGGATTTCATGCAGAAGGATTATTTTTTTTGGCTCTTTTTAATCCAACAGGCGTTCCAATCCCTTTACACAGCAGCCCATGGTGAGTGGAAAAATCTCATCTGGAGTCTTCTATTAAAGGCAGATTTACTGGTTTCCTAATAAGGGACCAGATGGACTTCTTACATTCTCCAGCCTACAAGTTTACTTTTATGAAGTTTAACAATTTGAATCTATTTCCAATCTAGGAGAGAGGCCTTGGCTATTATTGGTTTTTGTTTATTTGGTTTTGCTATGATTGTATCCTATTTCAATACAAAAGGTTTTTTTTAAAATTAATGATAGCATATTTGTATACTTTTACAAATTATGTTGACAGATTTTTTAAAGGCATGGGAACATGCTTACATTACGATAAGATAAAAAAATTTGGAGAAATTTGTATATATACGTGTATTGTCAATTACATAAAAATAGGCAGATAGACATAACTCTGGAAGGAGTACAGTAGAATGTTAACCAGGATTATTTATAGTCATAAGGTTTTAGATGGCTCTTATTATTTACCTTCAAAATTTTTCCACAGTATGTGTTAACTTTTTTAAGCAGGAAAAAGGGGAAACTTATTATGCCATTATCATCACTCTTTCTAGACAAGACTGAGTTGATCATTTGTGCTAAGCAAAGTGACAGCTGCACCATGGCTGATGCTTACAAGGTGTTCCCTGTGAATCACCATGATGTCATTTGCTGACTGACAATCATACACACATATTGCCGATACCATCAAACGACACTTTCTCTACCATCATTATTATGCTCATGGATCGGTGCAGGTTAGACCAGGGGTTATCTAAAAAGCCCAGTCACTTACTTGTAGGTGTTCACAGTCAATACAAAAATGTATTTCCACAAACCATAATTGTAACAACTGCTATGACAGCATAGAAGTGTTAGAAGGCATTTTATCTGGTGAGATCATGAAACTTATCTTTTTTAGACAGTCCAAAATTCACAAATTTATCTATTTTCAGTTACACAGATAGCCAATAATGGGTAGGTATTTTTATTTTTGCAAGAAAATATGACAAAAGTTACAAAGCAGCGTAACCTTGGTATACATTAGGTTGGGTCCCAATGGTACATTACAGAGTAGGAACTATTATGCAGGAAAAAGAGTTCTGTGCACCAATTAGGTTTGTAGAATGTTTACAGTTAGACAGCTGTCCTTGCTGTAGGACTTGTAGGAGCTTTGTTATGTTATTGTGTATATGAACCCTCCAACAGGGATTAAGTGTTAAGCACTTCCCAAACATATTTGAGAAGCCTCCTCTTTGCACTGAGCATCATGGGAGTCGTGTTCTCAGGGTAAGTAGGACATGCATTTCTTAGTAATGCATCTCTTTGGTTCTTTCTATAAGACCAGCAGTGGATGGATGCAGAGAATTCCATCCTTAGACGTAGTCCCTGGCTAGGGCAAAGATACATGTGTTGGTGTTTTATTATCTCTTTGAAGGTGTTTAATTAAAAAAAAAAAGGCATGCACAAAGTAATTAACCTATAAAAACTTTGGTCTGATCAGTAAAGGCAACTCACCTGCCATGGAGTCCTGTCCAAATAGATTTAACTGGTCATCTGCCTGTTAAAAAAAAATCACAGTAAAAATCAGAGTATTAGATATAATACTAACAGATGCTGTGCTAAATTCCTGCTGACACTAGCATACTTAAACTACTAAACAACTCTGCAAGGAATGAACTCCCAAACAATTTTATGATGGACAATATTTTACAGAGAATTCCAGAAGTTAGGTTGCCAAAGGTCACACAGTAGTTAAGGGACAGAGCTCAGGTTTAAACTGACAGGTCTCTTCACAGGCACAGTATCTCGCCTCATTGTCTTGGGGCATAAGCTCCTTGTAGACAGAAAACTGACTTCAAGAAGACAAAACCATTCGGTATAGAAGCGTAGTAAAGGTGTGCTCATAGCTGTTCTACCAATAACTTCCATTATTTAAGGCTGGACTTGAAAACTTTCTGAAAAGACCCAGATCAGAAATGATTTCAGTATTGTGAGTCCTACAGTCTCTACTGCAATGCTTGAATCACTGGCCGCTGTTGGCCAGTCCCTGAACCCAAGCAGGAACTAAGGGAGGCTGAAAAAAGCAGCTGTTCTTTGTGTCTGCCTTTACAATTTCATTGTATTTTTAAAATGAAATGGAAGCTCTATTTTCCTTAGTGGTTGAGAAAAAAATTCAGAACAAATTTTATCCTTTTCTGGAGGGTTTTCAACTACAAATTTACTATCTTGAACAGAACTATTCAGGCTATCAAGGTTATCTACTTATATTGTAAAAATTTTTTTTTACATTTCATAAGAGTTTTATACTTTTTTGGTTAACATGCAATACTTACATGCATCTATGGACTACAGTAAGATATTTCAAGACATTTATACAACAGGTACTCATCAGATTACAGTAGTTAGCATGATAAAAGAACATTTTGTGAGAATTCTCATTTCCACCCATGTGTTTTTCTATCTTTTTTTCCCATTCCCTCAGCCTTTATAGGTAACCACTGAAGTTTCTTTCCAGCAACACAAAAAACAGCTTGCAGATATCCAGTGAAGTGAAAACACTTCAATGTGCATATATAATCTTATGACCTCCATTTCTTACACAAAATAGCATATTTTTATTATACAGACATATGTGTTTATGATATAATACAAGGTTACTTCAAAAAGTTCGTGGAGGAGTGGGTATTAAGCTGGTGCTTCAGATGCTGATTAAGGTGTCAGAGTCTTGGGTTTAACTTCTGGCTGTAGTTGTCAATTCCAGCTTCCTGCTAACGCACACTTTGGCAGGCAGCAGATGATGGCTCAAGTATTTAGGCTCCTGCTACCCACATGGGCGACCTGGATTGAGCTCTCTGGGCCTGGCTTTAGCCCTGCCCAATCTTGGTTGTTGTGGGTCTTTGGAGAATGCACAAGCAGATAGGAGCTCTTTCTTCCTGCTTGTCTCTCTGTCTCTGCCTGTCTCTTGGATAATTTAAAAAAAATTTAAGAAGTTCATGGACAAATGGAATTAAAATAAGTTTATTTTGGTGCAAAACAATTTCAAAATCCATGTATAGTTCTTCCATAATATACTTTCCCATGAACCTTTTGAAGATCCTTTATTTTTTTAAATAACATTTCCTTTTTTTGAAGATTTATTTATTTATTTGAAAGAGTTACAGAAAGGAAGAGGTATAAAGAAAGAGAGAGAGGACTTCCATCCACTAATTCACTTCTCAGATGACAGCAATGGCTGTAGCTGTGCCGATCTGAAGCCAGGGGCCAGGAGCTGCTTCTGGGTCCCTCACATGGGTGCAGGGGCCCAAGGACTTGGGCCATTTTCCACTGCTTTCCCAGGCCATAGCAGGGAGCTGGATCAGAAGTGGAGCAGCCGGGACTTGAACAAGCACCCATATGGGATGCTGGCACTGGAGGCGGCAGCTTTACCTGCTATGCCACAGTGCCAGCCCCTTGAAGATCCTTTATACTATTCTGTAATATGCTGTTCTTTCACTTGCTTTTTCACCTATCAACATAACCTGGAGAACTTTCCTTGTTAGTACAGAATGTTCTTGGTTGCGCAGTATTTTATTGGGTGGATGGTCCCATAGTCTTTCATTTTTTAAATAGTCCTTTATTGATGGAGCATTGAGATTTTCCAAGCTTTGACTATTATTAGAAAGGTGGCACAGTAAATAAATTTGTATAAATGTAATTTCCTACACATATTTGTGTAGAACAAATCTTGAAAGGGGACACTGAGTAGGCAAAGACTAATATATTTATTTACTTAATTATTTATTTATTTTATTGAGAGGCAGAGTTACGGACAGAGAGAGGAAGAGTCAGACAGAGAGGTCTTCCATTCGCTGGTTCACTTCCCAAATGGCCACAATGGCTGGAGCTGGGCGGATCCAAAGCCAGGAGCCAGAAGCTTCCTTCAAGTCTCCCAAGTGGGTGCAAGGGCCCAAGGACGTGGGCCATTGTCCACTGCTTTCCCAGGCGATTAGCAGAGAGCTAGAATGGAAGAGGAGCAGCTGGGACTAGAATTGTCAGGCAGAGGCAGAGGCTTAACCTACTATGCCTTAGTGCCAGCAAGAGTAACATATTTATAATTTTGCTAGTTTTTTTTTTTTTTTTTGCTAAACTGCTGCCCACTATGTTGTACTATTTGCTGTGGCTGGCACTTTACAGAGCCTCTTGACACTAGCTCACTGAGATAAAGGATGCAGTTACATGAGAGCATCTGGTTGCATGAACTCTGCCTCGAGGTAATTGCTTTGAAAGCACTTTGAAGACAGAGCATCAGCATTCTTTCTAGAACATACCCCTTAAAGGCAACTTTACTGCTTGTCTTCTGAGATTTGCCTGTGTATTCAGAGCTATTCCCGGTGAGAGAGAAGAAATTTTAAGAGTGGTCACTGGGGCCAGCGCTGTGACCTAGTGGGTAAAGCTGCTGCCTCCAGTGCAGGCATCCCACATGGGTGCCAGTTCGAGTCCCAGCTGCTCCACTTCTGATCCAGCTCTCTGCTATGGCCTGGAAAAGCAGTAGAAGATGGTCCAAGTGCTTGGGCCCCTGTGGGAGACCCAGAAGAAGCTCCTGGCTCCTGGCTTTGGATTGGCACAGCTCCAGCCATTGTGGCCATTTGGGGGAGTGAACCAGTGGATGGAAGACCTCTCTCTCTCTTTCTCTTCCTCTATCTACCTCTACATCTCTGTAACTCTGCCTTTCAAATAAATAAATCTTAAAAAATCAGAGTGGTTATTGAGGGACACATTTGCATGAATTATTCCTGTGTAAAAAACATGAATTACACCACAGTGAGCCTCCTGACCTAGTCCCCTGTTGAAGTCACCACACTTTGAAGCTGGATAGAGGGATCTCTAATCCAACCCAGCCAGCCCCTCTCCCATTTTACAGATGAGAAAGCTGATGATAGAGAAGTCACGTGAGGGGCACATGACCATACTATCAAGTCCTTAGTGAGGTCACAGATGGGATGAGGACCACGCCTCTCACCAGCCTGCTCAGCTCCTACGGATTTGGTCCCAATAGCACAGCCATAATAGTGGATGCTGTTCATGTCGCCCTCCCGACCTGGTTGTGGTCTCTGTTCCCCAGCTGTAACTAAGGGCTCACAGCAGTATGGCCCCTGTCTGAAGCTGTGTCCCAGAGCTTCCGCTGTAGGATCAGGCTGAAGCTCAGATGGAGCCAGGACCATAACTTTGCTCCTATCTGGCTCCTGTAATAACTTGCACGAGCATCCTCATCTTAGGCTCTGCTTTTAGGGCCGCTGACCTGAGACAGGGACATCATTGAAGCAATTGATATGTCTGTCCACAATGCAGCTGCATAGTAAGAGGCTGGGAAAGCATTGTTGAATCAAAATCTGCTTATTGCTCGACAAATAGTGGTTGCATATATTCAAGTCATGTTCGACTGCTGATATACTGTTGGATTACCAGGCTTATACCCACCTTACAAGCTAAGCTGCGTCTGATCTTTCTTGCATGAGGATATCGTGCTTTGGAAGTTTGATCACAGTTAATCTGAATTCATAAAGCAATGTGTCACATTATAAAAGGGCCTCTCTCACCTCTTCTGGCTTCTTGAGCCTGACCTGTTTTTATCTGTAGCTCTCATTCACAGCCTTCTACTCTGTGCAAATGTTTCAAATGAGTCTCGAGTTTGTTTCCATTAATTCGTTGACAGTGAACAGGTTTCTGGGGCACAGCTGCCTCCATCATCAATCAGCTCACAGCCAGAAATGAGGTGCATTGATATGAAAGCCCCAGTGAATTGGGTGTTTGATTGGAGGGTGTTATTTTTCAGTGGTTCTCAACAGACCTACTGGCTCCAATGTGAGTTTTTTGTAAACAAACGTAACCTGGTATCTTAAACTCACATGTGGGCATGCACCTGTGCATGCACATGTGTGCACCCACACACACACACACAATTACCCCAAAGAGGTCAATGACAAGCACTTCTGATTTTGGTGAAGAAAAGTTCCCCCCACCCAGGGAGGCACCGAGTCCTGCTCCTTTTCCAGTGCTAGCCATGTTCTGCATGAAAGGCACTGAGGTCAGAACGTCATTTGGACACGGAGCGTATGGTGCAGAGGTTAAGACACAGCTTGAGACACCTACACCCTATATTGGAGCGCTTTGTTTGAGTCTTGGCTCCTCTACCTCTGATTCAGCTTGCTGGTAATGCTTACTCTGGGAGGCAGTAGGTGATGGCTCAAGTACTTGGGTCCCTGCCACCCAGGTAGGAGACTTGGATGGAGTTCTGGACTCCTGGCATTGGCCCAGCCAGCGGAAGTTGCAGACATTTAGGAAGTGAACCAGTGGGTGTAGTACAATGCCAGTGAATGGGAGATCTCTCTGTGCAACTCAATGAAAAAAATAATAAAAAGGGTATAGTCTTACTCATGAAGCTTCTTTTTTTAAAAGATGTATTTATTTATTTGAAGGTCATAGTTACACAGAGAGAGCAGAGGCAGAGAGAGAGAGAGAGAGAGAAAGAGAGTCTTACATCCACTGGGTCACTACCAAGATGGCTGGAGCTGCACCGATCCAAAGCCAGGAGCCAGGAGCTTCTTCCAGGTCTCCCACGTGGGTGCAGGGGCTCAAGGACTTGAGCCACCTTCTATTGCTTTCTCACGCCACGGCAGAGAGTTGGATCGGAAGTGGAGCAGCTGGGACTTGAACCGGTGCCCATATGGGATGCTGGCACTGCAGGTGGTGGCTTTACCCTCTACACCACAGGGCCAGCCACTCATGAAGCTTCTTGTTTGTTTGTTTTTTCGACAGGCAGAGTGGACAGTGAGAGAGAGAGAGAGACAGAGAGAAAGGTCTTTGTCCGAGTTGCTCCCCACAGGTCTTCCTTTGCCATTGGTTCACCCTCCAATGGCTGCCGCGGCCAGTGTGCTGCGGCCGGCGCACCGCACTGATCCGAAGGCAGGAGCCAGGTACTTATCCTGGTCTCCCATGGGGTGCAGGGCCCAAGCACTTGGGCCATCCTCCACTGCACTCCCTGGCCACAGCAGAGAGCTGGCCTGGAAGAGGGGCAACCGGGACAGAATCCGGTGCCCCGACTGGGACTAGAACCCGGTGTGCCGGCGCCGCAGGCGGAGGACTAGCCTAGTGAGCCATGGCGCCAGCCCTCCTGAAGCTTTTTAAAAGGTTTTATGCCCAGTGACTTGGGAGCTTCATCTTCATCGGGGCACACCCGGAGAAAACTCAACCTCTTAACCCCTGAGTTCTACAGGATGCCTGTGTGCGCTTCCCAGCATCACAGCCTTTACTGTGTGGATGCTCCATCCAGTCAGCCCCTTGTCACCCTAAGTCTAAATGATGGAGTCAGGGTACGATGAGATATAGATGACTTTCCATAGTGCTAAACTAGATTTGGGGGTCATGTTCTGAATTGACAAAGAGAGAAAGTGTGATACAGGCAGAGATTGTGTGTAAATGCCATTTATGACATACAAGTATGGAGCCAAGACACAGCTGCAATGACATAAATGGCAGCAAAACCATGAACATCCACCAAATTCAGCTTGCTCTACTGTGGTGGTGCTCTATGTTGAGTAATATGTTGGTAGATTATGGGGAGAAGTCTAGACACCTACTGAGGGGGACATGTTCAGAACCTCAGGGATTCCTGGCTCTACAGGGAAAACCAGGCATGTTTTCATCTGTATCTCTCATTCTCCAGTGAACCCAGAACCATAAGGAGAGCATAAGCAACCGACATTCAACTTCATTTCCCTGTGTGGATGTGCAGGCAAGCAGCTGCTTTTGCAAGGCTGGATTCTGGCATGATGATTTGTAGGATGAGCAGCTAACTGGTGTGTGTATGTGCTGTCCTTGACAATCAGAAAGCTTCTCATCATTTCCTCAAGAGAAAGACGTCTGGGCTCTCTCATCTCCTTGGATTATTGAACTTCAGGTGGAAGAGATCAAAATGGAACAAGCTGGCATCACAGGTGGGTTCAGTTCACCAACTATAAGAAACTGCGTCCTTCAGTTTCCTTTGACTACAGCATAGTGTGTGCTCCTGGTTAAAACACCCCACCCATTCCATGTGATATTGTCCTAAGCAGCTCACACCCTAACAACCTGATATTTAAATGCAGATCTGACATCTCTGACAGCCTGCAGATGGGACCTCAGTTGATCCCATGGCTAGTCTGTGGATGAGCAGTGAGTGGGTGGGGTTGCACCTGAGCTTCCAGTGTCCCAGCAGGTGAGCTGAGCAGTAAACTCAGCCCTGTAGTACTAACCTCTTCACCAGCAGAGACTTCTTCTTTTTTTATTTAGTAAATATAAATTTCCAAAGTACAGTTTATGAATTACAATGGCTTCCCCCCCCCATAATTTCCCTCCCACTCACACCCCTCCCATCTCCCGCTCCGTCTCCCATTCCATTCACATCAAGATTCATTTTCAATTTTCTTTATATACAGAAGATCAGTTTAGTATATATTAAGTAAAGATTTCATCAGTTTGCACCCACACAGAAAAACAAAGTGTAAAATACTGTTTCAGTACTAGTTATAGCATTACTTCACATTGGACAACACACTAAGGACAGATCCCACATGAGAAGTAAGTACACAGTGACTCCTGTTGTTGACTTAACAATTTGACAAGAGTCTTGTTTATGGCGTCAGTAGTCTCCCTAGGCTCTAGTCATGAATTGCCAAGGCTATGGAAGCCTTTTGAGTTTGCCGACTTCGATCTTATTCCGACAGGGTCATAGTCTAAGTGGAAGTTCTCTCCTCCCTTCAGAGCAAGGTACCTCCTTCGTTGATGGCCCTGTTCTTTCCACTGGGATCTCACTCGCAGAGATCTTTCATTTAGGTCTTCTTCCTTTTTTTTTTTTTTTTCCAGAGTGTCTTGGCTTTCCATGCCTAAAATACTCTCATGGGCCCTTCAGCCATATCTGAATGCCTTAAGGGCCGATTCTGAGGCTCCACTGCACTCCCTGGCCACAGCAGAGAGCTGGCCTGGAAGAGGGGCAACCGGGACAGAATCCGGCGCCCCGACTGGGACTAGAACCCGGTGTGCCGGCACCGCAAGGCAGAGGATTAGCCTAGTGAGCCGCGGTGCCAGCCCAGGGATTGGTTTTAGATCCTTGATCAAATATAAGTTGGCTGTAGATACTTGGATTGATTTCTGGTGTTTCTATTCTGTTGCATTGGTCTATCCATCTGTTTCTGTACCAGTACCATGCTGTTTTGATTACAACTGCCCTGTAGTATGTCCTGAAATCTGGTATTGTGATGCCTCCGGCTTTGTTTTAGTTGTACAAGATTGTGTTAGATCCATTTGGGCTATAGTGTCACTTAAATCTACTGTCTCCTTGTTGATCTTCTGTTCTGTTGATCTATTTCTGAGAGTGGAGTATTGAAGTCCCCCAGTACTATTGTACTGGGGTCTAAGTCTCCCTTTAAGTCCCTTAACAAATCTTTTAAGTAAACCAGTGCCCTGTAATTAGGTGCATATACATTGATAATCATTATATCTTCCTGTTGAATTGATCCCTTAATCATTATATAGTGTCCCTCTTTGTCTTTCTTAACAGTTTTTGTGTTAAAGTTTATGTTGTCCGATATTAAGACGGCTACGCCCGCTCTTTTTTCATTTCTGTTGGCATGGTATATCTTTTTCCAGCCTTTCACTTTCAGTCTGTATGCATCTTTGTTGGAAAGATGTGTTTCTTGTAAGCAGCAAATAGATGGGTTTTTCCTTAACCCAATCAGCCAATCTGTCTTTTAACTGGACAGTTCAGGCCATTAACGTTCAATGTGACTATTGATAAGTAGTAACTTTGTCCTGCCATTTGCCAAAGATATTTTCTAATATATGCTTTGAATTCCCTGTGATCTTTTGCTGTGAGTTTTCCTTCCTTTACCTTCTTTCATATTGATGACCGTGTTTCTGTGTTTCTGTGTGTAACACATCTTTAAGCATCTTTTGCAGGGCTGGATGAGTGGCGACAAATTCTTTCAATTTCTGTTTGCTATGAAAAGTCTTTATTTCACCTTCATTTACAAATGAGAACTTTGCAGGATATAATATTCTGGGCTGACAGTTTTTTTCTCTTAGTACCTCCTAGCTTGTAGGGTTTCTGATGAGAAGTCTGCTGTGAGTCTAACTGGAGATCCTCTGAGAGTAACTGACATTTCTCTCTTGCACATTTTAGAATCTTTTCTTTATGTTTCACTGTGGAGAGTTTAATTACAACGTGTCGTGGTGAGGATCTCTTTTGGTCATGTTTACTAGGGGTTCTATGAGCTTCCTGTACTAGGATGTCTCTGTCCTTCTCTAAACCCTGGAAGTTCTCTGCAAGTATCTCACTAAAAAGGCCTTCTAATCCTTTCTCTCTCTCCATGCCTTCAGGAACTCCTAGAACCTGAATGTTGGTTTTTTTTAATAGTATCCTGTAGATTCCCAACCATATTTTTTAGATTTCTAATTTCCTCTTCTTTTCTTTAGTTTGACTTATACTTTCCTGTGCTCTGTCTTCTAAGTCCGATATTTTCTCTTCTGTTTCACTGACTCTGTTTGTCATTTGATCTATTGAGTTCTTCATTTCATTTTGATTTCTCTTCACTATCACACTTTCCTGTTCTACTAGTTTCTGCGTTTCATTTTGATTCCTCTTTAATATTTCATTTTATCGAAGGAGATTTTCTATCCTGTCCAGTAAGGAATTCCATACCTCAAGCATTTGTTTTTGAAAACTTCTAATTGTTCTTATCATAAATTTATTGAAATCTGTATCTTGCATTTCTTCTATCTCATCATTTTCATAATCTTGGCTTGGGGTGTCTTGTTCATTTGGGGGTGTCATAATGTCTTCCTTGTTCTTGTTTCCTCGGTTTCTGCGTTTGTTGCTTGGCATTGTGGAGATATCTTTGGATTTTTCTTCCCTCACTGTGGTGTTTTTTCTTGTTATACTATGACTGTATTAAGTGGACTATCTGCTTTTGATGGAGCCTTAGAGGCTTGAGATGGGTGTGGCCTGAGAGCTCTGTTTGATTCCTCAGTGTTAAGGGTGTGCCAAAGGTGACACTCCCAGGTTAGGCGTGGTAAATCTCTTTCTCTTTATTTCTTTTTTTTGATTCAAAAGGGAAGTAATTTTGCACAGCTGAACGGAACTGGAAGTAATTAGCAGGCGAATGATATACCCACAGGAGCCGGAGATCGGAAGCTCTTTCCCAAGGACCACACAGGGAATCTGTGGTGCCCTCAGTGTGGTTTCAAATTCTCCTGCAGGCTCCCACTGGGTTGCCAAGGTTACCGAATTGTAGTGTCTCTGGAGAGTACTCACATGAATTCCGTAAGAATTCCGTGAGTTCTCTCCCCCAGCATCTCTTTTTTCACAGTATCAGTTCATTAGCACCACACATTCACTAGGTCCTAATCTCCTGTTATTTCACCCCCACCAGAGTCAGGTTTTTCTGCTAGGCTGAGGGCCGGTGCAGACCTGAGGTCACCCTGCTTATGACATATGTCCAAAATGGCGCCTGCTCTTTATCTTGCTTGCCTTTGAGAGGTTAGTGGAGAGAGAGAAACTCATGTCCGTATTGGTCACTTTTTTTTTTTCCTCTCTCTTCTAGTTAGCCTGGTGAACTTTTCCCCACAGGGTTTCAAGCCTCCTTCCTTCTAGTCTCCTCTTTCCACTTGCCTGCTGGTGTCTCAGGCTATTGAGGTTTGGCTCACCTCGCGTTCCAGCGCTGGTGTTTTGATTCTGCTGCTGGTGTCCTGAACTGTGGGCTCCCACACTCTCCACGCAGGTCCACTGTGAATCACTAGTTCCGGAAGAGTTTCCTCTGCTGTTTCTTCCCCTACTCTTCCTTGAACCTGCAGTATCTCCGCTTTTATTAAACTGTCTCTTCCCGAACTATCAGTGTGCTCCCTTCCTATTCTGCCATCTTGCCGCTCTCAGAGTCTTCTTACTACTATAGGAAGTGGGGAATCACGTGTTCAGATTATCCCAGTGTCTTTTACTGGGAAAATTTGACTTCTAAAAATGCTTTTAGGAAGCACAAAAATTAAAGCTTTCCTGGGAAGGAGAAAAACTCAGTGGGTATTTGTTGGAGTGCCTTCCTGGTTCACAGTAACTTGTTTGTCCCTGTTTTATTTGGTGCAGGAAACTTTTTCCTCATAACGTATGTGCAAAGTGTAGATGAGGAAAAAAACTATGCATGTACTTAAAAATTATTTTGCTTCAAAATATGCCCATACTTTTAATTCTGCTTTCCATGAACATTTAAAAGAATCCTTGTATTAACCAGTGCAAAATTTATTGCTACAAAAATGTATGTAGTTTCAAATAGGATGATGAGAAAGAGGTTACTTGACAACAAAATGTTAAAGATAAGATTAATTTCTTGCTGTAAAATTCACAAAGGCTGCAAAAAGGACAATTTTCTCCCCTTTTAAACAGAGCACAGATAACTTCAAAATGCAAAAAAGAAAGGAACTGAAAGAGATTCCCTAGTTTCTGAGAGAAGGTAAAGAGCAGTCTGTCTTTTCTGATGTTTCCTACCTCAGATGGCACTAAGCAGATAACCCCAGCTCAGCAAGAATCAGGAACTGCGAGAGACTAGCCTCAGAGGATCTCCCTGGATTTCTATCTGAGTTGGTCTTGTGACTGGCCTCTGGTTTTAAGAAGTAATAGCAAGACAATGGGGCTGGGAGTGGGGCCCAGCAATGTCTTGTCGTTCTTGGAAGGGCTCAGTTCATTCACCATAATAAGGCAGAATAAGGATTTTAAAATAACAAACAAAAAAGACACCAGGCTGTTTCCATATCTGGTAACAGGAAAATGAATGTTTTGGATTCTTTCCTTATACCTGTTTAAGAAAAACAGCAAAAGGCACCACGTGAAATCAGTTACCAAAGGATTACTAGCACTATTTAGAGGAGTGTTTTCACATGTGTGAGCTCAGAAAAACACGAGGAGGTCGGGGGTGTGCTGTTTCCCTCCTTCAGCTGACGCTCAGGGAGCCTCAGCAGGGTGGGCTTCCTGCCCACCTGCCCATGTTGTTCCTCTCCCTGTGCCCCAGACAGAGTGAGCTGACATGCCAGTCCCCGGGAAGGACACAATAGAGTGAGCAAGTATGGGCACTGTCTAAACAGAAACAAAGATGGATTCATTTGCTAAAAGTAAGACTGCAGCTGGACAAGCTCGCTGGGGACTGGAAAGTGAATTTCACAAAGGTTCTTGGGAAACTGTGCACTGTTCTGAAATCCCTTGGAGCTTCAGCAGGAGAACATTGGAAAACAGAAACACAACTACATTTCATCAGAAGGGAGCAGGGAGACTGGTCCTTGAGAAGCATTTTGAGTGTTTACTGTGCTTTTCTACAGCATGTTTTCATTTAAGGTAATGGGCAATTTGGAAAAAAATATATGGAAGTGGCATGTAATTTAGTAACACCCAAGAATTTATTCTGCAGCTAGTCCATTTCTCATTCACTGAAGTACACACAGTTAGAGGGCTGCTTGCTGTGGAAGTACTTGTATAATTGAGTAAACAGGGATGAAAAAACAGAGTGTGTGCAAGGCTAACCTTTTCCCAGTTGTGTTAAATTGCAGGTTCTCCTCATGGCTGCTTTAAACAGTGATTTACAGATCTGATTCGCTAGAAGGAATGGTATCTCTCTTCTGTTATGTATATCGAAACGTTGGGGTGTCTCTAATAAGAAATTTTAAAGAAAAAATTTCTTATTGTTTTCCTGTGAATTCCTATTTTCACCAACTCAAATCTGTGTCCAGCTCCAGTTTCTGCTGTAATTGTGAAAGAATCCCTTGGATCTTATCTTCACATTCCAAACACAGTAACACTGTTAATTAAGAAGGGCTTTGTTGGTCTGTTAATTTAAAGGGGCAAGTTTCCTACTCTGATTCCTTCTCACTCAATGCTGGTCATAAAGTCACATTGGACTGGACTCTTACCAAGGAGGGTTATTTGGCCTTTACCTGCTGTTTTCCAGTTCTTTAAAAACGGAAACAAAATGCCCAAGCTTAGCTACCAGCATTGGGAATTACAGAGCAGACTGGCTTGTCTCCAGTGCTTTTTCCAGGTGCCACATAAATGAGGCTTCTCTCTCCCTCTCTCTCTCTCATACACATATATGTGTATATATACATATATAATATAGATAGCAAAAAGAAAAATCAGATTCATTATTAGAACAAAACACATTATATACGTGTTCATGTATTTTTCAGGGGGGAACTATCAGCTAGAAGTATCATCCTTAGGCCCACCATCTTTCTTTAAAAGGAAGTAGGACTGAGGCAGGTGGGTCTGGATGAGGGAAGCAAGTAGAGGGCTCAAGGGACTCTCATAGCCCCTCATTTCCTCTTCCTTCTGTCTCCTCCCACCCACCATGTTCTCTCTGTAGCCTGAGGGACTCGATTATAACCAGTATGGATGCAACCAAGAGCTTTCTGTGTCCATTCCTAAGTCTGCAGTCCTGCTCTGATCTTGGCCTTACTCCTTCCACTTTAATTAATCTTTGGCTTGGATGTATGCATTAAGTTCTTTGAGATTCTAGAGGGTGGGGCTGAGTGGGGAGTGGGACAGGGTTCATGATCGTGGTACACAGAACCAGGGAGGAATGGAGAACTCCACCCAGGTGGAGTTAGTAACCAAAGAACCAGGTTAAAAAAGTGTTCTTCCAACTAGAAACCACCTCTAGGCTGAGGTTATGGGGCTTTAATCAGAGTGCACAAGTTGGGGGACGGTCAGGAGGGAGCCGGGACAGCCTTGCTATACATAGCTGTCATCTACCATTTTTACGAAGTCCATACTGTTCTGCCCAAGCTAGTAAGATAAACTCGACAAGAGACAAATGTGTCAATTAACTCTGCCCAAACTTGACCTCCTTAGTCTGGCTTCTGGACCCCTGATCATTATGTTTGCCCAGTCTGGAATGCCCTCCCTTTTGCCCTGAGTTTGTCTGCATTCTGACCTTCCTTCCATCTCCCCTTCACTCACTGCCCCTTCACTGAAATCTCAATAAATTGTCTATTTGGCCAAGGGCATGTGTACTTGGTAATAACAACAATAAGAACAGGTAACATCTTCAGAGCACTTGCTATGTGCCAGGCACAGGACTAAGCATTTTACATAGATGATCTCATTTAACTGTGATTTTTATTTAATTTCCCATAAGTAGGATTCACTTTTTCCTTTTCTTTTCTTTTTTTTAAAAGACAGAGTTATAGAGAGAGGTAGAGACACAGAGAGAGGTCTTTCATCCGCTGGTTTACTCCCCAGATGGCCGCAACAGCTGGAGTGGAGCCAATCCGAAGCCAGGAGCCAAGAGCTTCGTCCAGGTCTCTCATGTGGGTGCAGGGCCCCAAGGGCTTGGGCCATCTTTTATTTTCGCAGGCCACAGCAGAGAGCTGGATCAGAAGTGAAGCAGCCGGGACTAGAACCAGTGCCCATATGGGATGCCGGTGCTTCAGGCCAGGGCTTTAACCCACCGCGCCACAGTGCTGGCCCGGTGGATTCACTTTTTCCATAAACTCCTCAAAGAAAGAGCTGTCTTTTATCTTTTTGGACCCTAATGACTGACATAAAGATGTGCTATGTAAAGACTGGCTGATGATAAATCCAAGACCATACTCTCTCTCCCTCCAAGCATGCTAAGAATAGTCCTGAGAAGATAAGGTCGGTAGGCTTCTCCAGAAGGAAGAAGGGCAGAAGTAACACAAGGAAGATAGGTCTAAATGCATATGGTCCATATCTGTCCAGCCTGGAAGGGTTGATTTGGAAGACCCTCAAGGCCAAAAGCACTCAAGCACAGGTGGAATAACTCTCTGACAGTGAAAAGATTCTGTGAGCTTGCAGGAGGTTAGACTGGATGCTGTCCAAAGAGGCTGTCAGTGCTGAGATTCTACAGTTCATTCACCAATTTTACAGATACTTGTTGAGCTTTGGGGTAGTTAGACTATCAACCCACAAAGATACCCACATCCTAGTCCTGTGCATGTTGCCTTTCATGACAAAAGGGACTTTGCAGATGTGACTAAGCTAAGGATCTTAAGACACAAAGATCATTCTGTCTTATCTGGGTGAGTAATGTAATCACAGGGCCCTTGTAAGAGATCAGCAGGAGGGTCAGAGTCAGAGGAGATATGAGAGCAAAAGCAGAGTTAAAATGATGCCACTGAAAGAAGGGGCCATCAAAGAAGAATGTGTCTTCTCTGAAGGGAGGAGAGAACTTCCACTTTGCTTATGGCCCTGTCTAAATACTGATGGAGTCTGTGGACTCAAGAGGCTTCCACAGCCTTGGCAGCTCATGGCAAGAACCTCAGGTGATCACTGATGTCACACATAGGAGTGTTAAATTAACAACAGGAGTCACTGTGCACTTACTCCCCATGTAGGACCTCTGTCCTCAATGGGTTGTATTATGAGAATTAACTGCAAAACTTGTTCTCAAACAGTATTTTATATTTTGTGTGTCTATGTGGGTACAAATTGTTGAAATCTTTACTTAGTATAGAGTTGGCCTTCTATATATAAAGTTAATGAAAAATGAATTTTGTGGGATGGGAGAGGGAGTAGGAGGTAGGATAGGAGTTCGGGTAGGAGTGTGGGTATGGGGGGAAGAACCACTATATTCCTAAAGTTGTACCTATGAATTGACATTCATTAAATAAAAACTTTCTAAAAAATAAATAAATATTAATTAGGCTGGTGCCGCGGCTCACTAGGCTAATCCTCCACCTAGCAGTGCCGGCACACCGGGTTCTAGTCCCGGTCGGGGTGCCGGATTCTGTCCCGGTTGCCCCTCTTCCAGGCCAGCTCTCTTCTGTGGCCAGGGAGTGCAGTGGAGGATGGCCGAAGTCCTTGGGCCTTGCACCTGCATGGGAGACCAGGAGAAGCACCTGGCTCCTGGCTTTGGATCAGCGCGATGTGCCAGCCGTGGTGGCCATTGGAGGGTGAACCAACGGCAAAGGAAGACCTTTCTCTCTCTCTCTCTCTCTCTCTCTCACTATCCACTCTGCCTGTCAAAAAACAAAAACAACGAGCCGGCGCCGTGGCTCAATAGGCTAATCCTCCACCTTGCGGCGCCGGCACACCGGGTTCTAGTCCCGGTTGGGGCGCCGGATTCTGTCCCGGTTGCCCCTCTTCCAGGCCAGCTCTCTGCTATGGCCAGGGAGTGCAGTGGAGGATGGCCCAGGTGCTTGGGCCCTGCACCCCATGGGAGACCAGGAAAAGCACCTGGCTCCTGGCTCCTGCCAGGATCAGCGCGGTGCGCCGGCTGCAGCGGCGGCCATTGGAGGGTGAACCAACGGCAAAGGAAGACCTTTCTCTCTCTGTCTCTCTCTCTCACTGTCCACTCTGCCTGTCAAAAAAAAAAAAAAAAAAAAAAAAAAAAAAAAAAAAAAAACAACAACAACAAAAAACTATTCTGAAATAAAAAGCTAGAGAAAGGTGCTAAGCTCTAGGTAGTGACATAGCAACAGTAACTGAACGTACAGTGCTTCTAATTTTGAATCACTATTTGAAAAGCCTTTAGCCCAAGGCCTTTGGCCCTCTCTGTTATGGCTCTGCTATAATTTCTCTGAGACAAGGCAGACAACAGCCATTAGGTGGCTTTCTAGAGGGGTCGAGCCTAGCTCTGTGCCTTTTGGAAATGTGCTGCCCTTGGAAGCCAGCCTTGCTATCGCCCCTTTGTCTTAAAATCTGAGAACAAAACTCCCCAGGAGGTAAAGGCAGGCATTCTCCCATTTTTTGAAAAGCATTTGGCAAAGAGTATTTGTGGAATATTTAAAAGGTACGATGACATCAGCCGGAAGAAAGCACACATTCAACTCACGACCAAAACACCAACAGATGTAGGAATCAAGGAGACAGTCTGCTCTTTTCTACTTCTTCTGCGTCTTCATTTTTTAAAGATTTATTTATTTATTAGAAAGGCAGAGCTATAGAGAGATGGGGGACAGGGGAGAGAGAGAGAGAGAGAGAGAGAGAGAGAGAGAGAGAGAATCTTCCAGCCACTGATTCATAGCTGCAATGGTCACAGTTGGGCTAGGCTGAAGCCAGGAGCCTGGAACTCCATCCTGGTCTCCCACATGGATGCAGGGGCCCAAGTACTTGGGCCATCTTCCATTGCCTTTCCAGGCACATTAGCAGGGAGCTGGATGGGAAGTGGAGCTGCTGGGACTCGAACTGGTGCCCATATGGGATGCTGGCATCACAAGCATAAGCTTACCCTGCTATATCACAATGTCAGTCCCATCTTTTCTGTTGCTGAATGTCCCTCATATACAATGCTGTGCAGAAAGGAGAAACAATCACCAAGCCAGAAATAAAAGAGGTTTGGGTGAGACGAGCCGACCTGGGAGCTCACTGTTAAAACCTGGGACCATCAAAATGGAAGGCTGGACCCTTGCTGCTGCGAGAAGGCAGCCCCTCCCGGATGCGTGGAAGCCAGAGGCCTGCCCCTCAACCTGGCTGCCCTGTACAGCATGCAGTTGTGCATGGAGCCACTGTTTGTGGCCAAGGGGCTAAGTGGGACTGACTCCACTCACCAGCCTGTGGGCCTGTGGGTCCCTGCAGGTGTGCCAGCCCATAGGGGAAATCTTCCAAACTTGTCCAGAGGATCCCTGTGGGCTAGCAGTGGCCTGCCCTGAGGTGAGATGTTATCAGTACTTTCTTTACTACATATTCAGAATAGAAAATAAAGAGAATATGGGGGGTAATGGCAGGAAGCAACTCAGGGTTTTACAGCTCAAGCCAGTGACACCCCCATGGTATCAGTCAGGTGCTGCAACAACCCCCCACCCCAAAGTCTCTAAGTGAACTCCTTTGATAAGCTGATGAGGAGGGTTCTGCTACACTAACATGGCCTCAGGCCAGTTCTCAAAGCCCCCTTTGACTCCAGCAATTAAGCCCCATTACGGAGTGGTCCCTGCTTCCCTGAGCACCCTTCCTTTCCTACTTACACAATGAACCCTTTGTCAGAATGGATGAGGGAAGAAGAGGAAGAGGAGGGTTGATCCAAATGCTGGGTGAGCTTAGTGCACAGGGCACTGCTCCACATGGGGAGAGCAGCAGGACTGGCCTTCTTAGGCACAGCTCCGGAGTTGAGAGAGGTCTCTTCCCACAGGTGGTAAAAGCTCAAGCGGTCAATCACAATGCAACCAGTCCTTCTGAGCAATACTCCTTCACGTCTTTTCTTTATGTATATTAAGGAATTAAAAACCCAGGGTGCAGCCGGCGCCACGGCTCACTAGGCTAATCCTCTGCCTTGCTGCGCCGGCACACCGGGTTCTAGTCCCAGTCGGGGCGCCGGATTCTGTCCCGGTTGCCCCACTTCCAGGCGAGCTCTCTGCTGTGGCCAGGGAGTGCAGTGGAGGATGGCCCAAGTGCTTGGGCCCTGCACCCCATGGGAGACCAGGATAAGTACCTGGCTCCTGCCTTCGGATATGCGCGGTGCGCCGGCCGCAGCGTGCCAGCCGCGGCAGCCATTGGAGGGTGAACCAATGGCAAAGGAAGACCTTTCTCTCTGTCTCTCTCTCTCACTGTCAACTCTGCCTGTCAAAACAAAAACAAAAACAAAAAACCAGGGTGGGCCTTGGGGCATAATGGTTAAGTCACACTGCTTGGGATGCCTGCACCCCATGACAGAGTGCCTGGTTTCCAGTCTTGGCTCTGTTTCCAATCCAGCTTCCTGCTAATGCACACCCTGGGTGGCAGTAGATGATGGCTCAAATATTTACATTCCTGCCACCCTTGTGGGGGCCCTGGATGGAGTTCCTGGCTCCTGGCTTCCTCTTGGTCAGCCCTGGTTCTTGTGAGCATTTGGAGAGTGAACCAGCAGATGGAAGAGCTCTGTCACTCTGCCTTTCAAATAAATAAATTTAAAAAAAATGAAAATCTCTAAATGGAGGGGTAAATATGGAGATTACACCATCGATTTGGACTTTAGTATTTATTTCAGAAAAAAATCAGGCTTGGACTTACCTTATATGAAATAGGTGGTCTCTAAAATGATTATTTTGTGCTTTTAAGTTTTCGCTTTTGAACATGAACTTCATAAAAGCACATTTACACATCATTGGCTTTGAACTTCTGGGGTGTTTTCCCTGACTGTCTTCTCCTCATCACCAAGCAGCAGGCCTACCTGAACCACGAGTCCTCTGGGGTGGAAAGAGGGATTCCTGTGGTTGTGAATATGCTTGCAGGAACCCCGAGGTGGGAGGGGTTGGGAGGCTCCATCTTACACAGAAGGAACTGAGGCTGAAGGCGATGGGGAAACATGCCCAATGCCATGTCACTGGCAGGTGAGAGAGCTCGTACCTTAACCCAGGCGACTAGACTACAAAATCTCCGCATACTTTTCTACACAGCTGTGTTAGTATCCATCGTAGGACAGGCACTGTCTGTTGCAAGCTCACATTTAAGTTAACATGTTTCCACAGCAGCCACTGTATTTTCTTTAAGTGCCAGTGTCTTGCATGTGTATGGTGTTTCACACAACTGAGAATGTTTTTGTTGCTACTGCCAGCAATGCAGTGTGGTGTTAGAAAAAGCACTGGGTCCCTAAACACTGGGTTTGGGTGCAGGTTTTGCTGTGTGCTCATGGCAGTGTATGAGAGTCTTTCTACAACACTGAGGGCCTGCTCTGGTGGGCACTGTGACCCTGCTGAGGGGCTCAGTGGTGGGCAAACAGACACTGTTTCTGTCCTCACTCACCTTGGGGTCCAGTGGAGGAGACTGACCTTGAATAATCATATATATAAGCATGTATTAAATGTGAATGTGCATAATATATAGATTCAGAGTTCTTGGAAAATTAAACAGGGACTCTGATCTGGACTGGTGTTGGGGAGTAGATTTTGTATTTTATTTATTTGAAGGATGAGAGAGAGAGAGAGAGAGAGAGAGAGAGAGAGAGAGAAGAGAGATATCCCACCTGCTTGTTCACTACCCAAATGCCTACAATAGCAAAGGTTGGGCCAAGCCACAGCCAGGAGCCTGGGAGTCTATCCAGGTCTCCATGTGGATGGCAGGGACCCAAGTACTTGGACCACTGTAGCCTGCCTTCTAGGAGATGAATTAGCAGGAAGCTGGATCAGAAGTGGAAGCAGAACTTGATCCCAAGCTGCCGCCAGCTTTGTAGTGTAGTGGGTGGGGCTATCACTTGCAATGCTGGCATCACATATGGGTGCTGGCTGATGTCCTGGAAGCAGCTCCACTTCTGATCCAGCTCCCTGCTAGTGGCCTGAGAAAAGTAGTGGAGGATGTCTCAAGTGTTTGGGCTCCTGCCACTATGTGGGAGATCCAAATGGGACTCTTGGCAGCCATCTGGGGAGTGAACCAGCGGAGGGAAGATAGCTTGCTCACTTTTTTTTTAAAATTTTTATTTATTTATTTGACAGGTAGAGTTACAGACAGTGCGAGAGAGAGAGAGACAGAGAGAAAGGTCTTCTTTCCATTGGTTCACTCCCCAGATGGCCGCAACGACCAGAACTGCGCCGATCCAAAGCCAGGAGCCAGGTGCTTCTTCCAGGTCTCCCACGTGGGTGCAGGGGCCCAAACACTTGGGCCATCTTCCACTGCCTTCCCGGGCCACAGCAGAGAGCTGGACTGGAAGAGGAGTGGCCGGGACTAGAACCGGCGCCCATATGGGATGCCAGTGCTGCAGGTGGAGGATTAACCTAGTGCGCCATGGCGCTGTCCCCAGATTGCTCTTTCTCTCTCTCATTTCTCTTTGCAACTCTTTCAAAATAAATACATAAATCTTAAAAAAACAAACAAAAAACCCATAACTTGATCCCAAGCACTGTGATCCCTAGTGGCATCTTAACTGCTGTGCAAAGCCTGCCCCAAGGAGTGGACTTTGGATTTACTAAATGACGAAGGACAGGGAAGGGTGTATGTGTGTATGTGTGTATGTGTGTGTGTTTGTGGTGGGGCGTGGAGAGATAAAAAACATCCTAGGAGGGGTGCTCAGTTGATGCAAAGGCCTGAAGGAGGAGCAGTACATACTTTGGGGAACACCGAGGCAGGCAGAGAGGCCGGTGCCAGGGCTCGGAGGAGTGCACACTGAGGTATTGGACAGAGCCTCAGGGGCTATGGTGTAGGCTCCAGTTTTCTCCCAGGAGCAACAGGAAGAAAAACATGGGCGGGCTGTAAGCTAGAGTGTGACATGAGTGGTTTTGTGATTTTAAAAAATTCACTTATTTAATTATTTGCGAGTCAGAGAGAAAGAGAGAGGGGAGGGAGGGAGGAAGAAAGAGAGAGTGCTCCCACACACTGGTTCACAGTCCAAAGGCCCAAAGGAACAGAGGCTGGGGGCAGGGCCAAAGCTGGGAGCTGGGGCTGGGAACTCAATCCAGGTCTCCCACATGGCTGGCAGGGACCCAGCTACTTGAGCCATCACCTCATGTCTCACATGGTGGCAACAGGAAGCCAGAATCAGGAGCAAACCACACACTCGGATATGGGACAAATGAATCTGAACTGGCGTCTTAGCCCTTAAGCCAAACACCCAACTCTGCTTTTGTGCTTTCGTTAAGCTCACTCTAGACTCCGTGCAGAGCATGGACTTCGCGTTTTCTCCGCTCAAGTGGAGAAAACAATGGCCACTCCCAAGTATGGTTGCCGCCAGGAAGCTGGATGATCCCAGGTGTTTCCTAAAGAGCAAATCCTTGCACAAATGTAAGTTGTTATTGTCATATCCTTTGCTTCTTAGGACGTCAAGGCAGGAGCTATTATTCATGTCTTCAGAAAAGCTGCGTCTCTTTCTTGTTTGGGGTTATAAAATAAATTGGGGTCAAATCCAGTGTTGAACCCACCCACAATGCCGCCTCCTTTTCTGACACAGGTGCCTGTGCACCAGCTTAAAATTCTATTCACGTGGCCCTCAGGGCAAACCGGATGTCCAAGAGCATTCCGAGGTGAGACTGCAGGCTCAGGTGTCTCACCACAAATGACAATCCAGTGTTCAGCCCAGCATGGAGCGGGTGAACAGGACAGGCTGGTTAAAATGCAAAGCAAAGAAACACACAGTCTGAGGAAAGCCTTGGGGAAAATAACTCATCAAACATATTATGTTCCTTCTTTCTATTTTAAAAAGAATGTTAAGCTCAGGAGCAACTATAATACATTTGTTTCTTCATTTTGTTCACTTAATTGAGCAGTTGCCATGGCAACTCAAGAACAGATTATTCGTTGCCTTCAATGAATTGCAGATATACATTTTTCATCTACTGGAAGTTGCAGTGAACTGTTAAAAAAGGTAATTCTGAACTGTTGCTTTTCTCCCCTCCTGCCTGACATCAGCATTCTCTCTCTACGGGACCCTGAAATTGTAGCATTTTACTTCCATGAATGAGAAAAGGACATCCCAGGGAGAGAGGGTTTGGAAATGTCATTGGGATTTAGACCTGCCAGCCAGCAACGCTCAGTGACACAGTGTGCACATCAGGAGAGTAGGCACAGAGGGGAGCAGAGGAGCGAAAAGAAGAGGCAGTGCCCTCTTTCTAGGACCAACCACAAAGCAAGCAGCCCCTTCTTTGGCTAAGAGTGCCCAGAATCCATCTTCAGAATTGAAGCCTGGGGCATGGTGTTGTGGTGTGGTGGGTTAAGCTGTCACCCGTGACAGCGGCATCCCTTGCGTGCTGATTTGAGTCCTGGCTGCTCCACTTCTGATCCAGCTCCCTGCTAATGTGCCTGGGAAAGCAGTGGAAGATGGACTTGGCGTCCTGCCACTCCCTTGGGAGACCCAGGTGGAGATCCAGGCTCCTGGCTTCAGCATGGCCCAACCCTTGCCATGGGGGCCATTTGGGGAGAGAACCAGCGGATGGAAGATCTCTCTTTCTCTCTCTGCCTCTCCCTCTCTCTGCCACTCTGCCTTTCACAGAAATAAATAAATAAATAAATAAATAAATAAATACTTTTAAAAAGTATTGAATCCTGGGAGCAGGGAGACAAAAGGTCCTGCAGATCCTGGTTCCCTTGTTCTCCTAAATCTCTCTCTCCTCTTGCTGTTCCTTTTGCTTCTGCTTGATTCCACTTCCATCATCTCCTTTTGCCTGAATTATTAAAATACCCTCCTAAGCCAGCTTTCCCAAATCCAGTCTCTCCACTGTGGTCCATTCTCCACATGGGAGGCAACATGACGTCTCTAAAATCCACCTCTTGACGTCTCCATGTTCTGGGGCTGCCAGCAGGTTCCCAACCACTGGAACTCACAAAGCCCTTCCTGACCTGGACCAGCCCATTTCTCCAGGATCATCCATGTCATGGCCGCCTCCCATGTGTCCTCCCGCTGTCCTGCGATTTGTGCTGTCATTTATTCTGCCTATGGTCTGCACTAGTGTGATCTGTGTACTCACCGACACAGCTCCTCTTATTAAAAGACTCTGTTTAGGGCTGAAATCGGGAGTCATTTCTCCCATCAGAATTAATCCTCTTCTCCATTGTGTTCCTAGGGCATCTTTTATCTCTGTGATGGCTCATGTCACATTGCACTCTGTTCTGTATTTTAGTTAGCTGTGTATTGTATTCATCTTCCATAATTCCTTAAACATAGAAGGGAGGGTAAGTGGCTCTCTCCTCATCAACCCCTAACACTTCTATAATTTCCTAATAGAATGTGGGAATGTATTGAACTTTGCCTAATGCCCATCCTGTTTCTCCAATGCAAAATTGGCCACAGGGGTTTGGTCAGGAGTGCACCTGAGCCACACTTAGCCAATTAACATTCTTCCTTAGAAATCCAGACTGAGAGAGACTGGTCTCCTTGCTGGTTGGACCATTTGACAGGTACTGTTACGATCATATAAATGTGACTCAAAGAAGAAAGAGGCCTGCAAAGACAGCGAAAGGAGGAGATGTACAGAGAGGGGCAGGCCCATGAGGGTACTTCCAAAAAATCCATGGACATGAAATGAAAACTTTGTTTTGGGTTAAAAAGAATTTGGAATACATGCACACAGCATCATAAAAAAGTTCATGGAGCATGTGTATTATGTAAAAACTTCAAGGAAGTAAACACATTTTTGCATCAATGTAGACTTACCTTTCTAATTCTATTTTCCGTGAACTTTCTGAGGTACCCTTGCACAATGGAGGAAAAATAGCTCCACATTGTTCTTAGGGCAGTGCATTCTTTCCAGACTTGTGAGAGGTTTCTAAAGCTTTATAATATGTTTAATCCTTTTTTTTTTCTGAAGCTAGCTTAAACAGGTTTTTGTGAGTTGCGACCAAAATAATCTTAACTAAGACACTCACATAAAGAGGGAATGCTTTGTAATCTTGTTTTTCCCAGAAGACCAAGATCTTTGAAAGCAAAGACTAAAGAAATCTTAATTAAGTTTATAACCCCAGCATCTGGCATAGTGCCTGACATTTAGTAAATGTTCAATATGTGCTTGTTAAATTGACAGAGTTTTCAAGAATCAAATGAGATGACATACAAAAGCCATAAAGCATTCCATGTGAGCTGCACTTACTACTATCAGACTAACCGTGCTGGGCCCTGTTCCCTCACTCACTTCTCCCAGGCAGAGGACTCCTCAACTGGTCATTAGACAAGCATTGAGGAGGCAGGTGGTGGTTAACAGGCCCCATCTAACATTAGGAGAAAAGGAGACCTCTGGAACCTCCAAACCTTACTTGAAATGCTTCATTCATTCACACTCACCTAATCCGTGTTTATGACAGGCCCATTAGATTGGGACCTTTGTATGACATAAAAGGAAGAATCTGATGCTAAACTGCAAAGGACAGTAACGTAATTAAGCTCATCAAGAGAAAAAATTTTAACCTCAAGTATTTCAGAGATTCTAGTTTATATAGAATTGATAGCAATTTCTTTCCTCGTTAAAGCAGGATTCAAGTTATCAGTAACAATTAGCTTAGTTCAATAATGTTTTCAACAGCCCAGTTTTACCATTTTAAAGCACAGAGAATAATACTGTGTTTACTGTATATAATTCTGAAATTGAAACTTACAAAATATCCAAATTATTGTGCTTTTCTACCTTTGTGTAGCCATTCAAAAATCATGGTGAGGAAATGTATTTATTAATATTGAAAGAGGGGGCCGGCGCTGTGGTGTACTGGGTTGGGCTGCTGCCGCTGGCAGCTCTGGCATCCCATAAGGGCTCTGGTAGGAGTCCTGGCTGTTCCACTTCTGATCCAGCGCCCTGCTGGTGCACCCGAGAAAGCAGCAGAGGATGGCCCAGGTGCTTGGGCCCCTGCACCCACAAAGCAGACCCAGAAGAAGCTCCTAACTCCTGGCTTCAGATCTGCCCAGCGCTGGCCATTGTGTCCATTTAAGGACTGATCCAGCGGAAGGAAGATTCTCCCCCTCTCTTTCTCTCTCCTGATCTCTCTGTATTTCTGACTTTCAAATAAAAAAATAAAATCTTCAAAAAAATTGAAAGAATCATTACGTATTTCATATTGACTATTCCTTATCCAAAACACTTGGGACAAGAAGTGCTTCAAGTTTTGGAATATTTGCATATACATAGTGAGATATCTTGAGGAGGGGACTCAACTTGAAACACACAATTCATTTATATATGTATATATTTTTTTTGACAGGCAGAGTGGACAGTGAGAGAGAGAGACAGAGAGAAAGGTCTTCCTTCCATTGGTTCACTCCCCAAATGGCCACTATAGCCAGCGAGCTGCACCGATCTGAAGCCAGGTGCCAGGTGCTTCCTCCTGGTCTCCCATGCAGGTGCAGGGCCCAAGCACTTGGGCCATCCTCCACTGCCTTCCCGGGCCACAGCAGAGAGCTGGACTGGAAGAGGAGCAACCAGGACAGAACCGGCACCCCAACTGGGACTAGAACCCGGTGTGCCGGTGCCGCAGGCGGAGGAGTAGCCTAGTGAGCCACAGTGCCAGCCCAATTCATGTATATTTAATATACTCCATACACACATAACCTGAAGGTAACTTTATACAATATTTTAAATACTCTTTTGCATGAAAAATGTTTCACAGTATGAAATTTTCCACTTGTGGCATCTACTTAATGCTCAGAGAGTTTCCAGTTTTGGGATCAGTGTTGTGGTGCAGTGGTTTGGGCCTCTGCTTGTGACACCAACATCCTGCATCAGAGTGGTGGGTTGAGCTCTGGCTCCTCCACTTCCCTTTTGGCTTCCTGCTGATGTGTTGCAGAAGGCAGTGGAGGATGGCCCAAATACCTGGCCCCCTGACACCCATGGGGGAGACTGGGATGAAATTCTCAGCTCTGGGCTTGACCTGTCCCAGCCTTGGCTGTTGTGGCTATTTAGGAAGTGAATCAGTGGGCGGAAGATCTTTCTCTTTTTCTCTCCCCCTTCTATAACTCTTTCAGATAAACAAAGAAATATACCTTTTTTAAAAGTTTCAAATTTTGGGGCATTCCAGGTTTTGGATTTTTGAATTAGGGATGCTCAATTTGTATGTGAACAGACAGGTAACCAAATACTAGGTATACTGTGATTTCATTTTTACATAAATGTATATATGTATATATATTTAAAGTAAAACTAAAATTAACATATTTAATAGTTTAACCTTGCGCCCATGGTTATAAATGCCTTTTCTTTTGAGTATGATACCTTATCATTTCTGTAATGTGAACATGTATTGCTCAGGTAAAAAATATTTTAAACAGAAAATTCAGGACTCACATAGAATTTATCCATTTATTTGTTTACCTGTACATTTATCTGTCTAATAAATATATGTTAAGTACATATGATACACCAGGCCTAGTTAACCCATGTCAAGGATTTCTTGGGGTGATCACTTTGTTGTGTGCAAGCTGAAATGCTAAAAGTTCATGATGTACATAGGGGCTATCTGCTCGTTGACTATGACTTCTGAATAGGATAAGAGCTTGTAGAAAAACAGGAAATATTTTCAGAAAGCAGAGTCAGAAGTGCTTTTCTAAAGCTTTTCTATCCAGCTCCCTGTTAATGGCTTAGGAGGAGCAGCAGAAGACAGCTCAAATGCCCGGGCCCTTTGCACCCATGTGGGAGACTCAGATGAGGCTCCTGGCTTCGCTAGGGCCCAGTGCTGGCCATGTGGCCATCTGGGGAGTGAAGCAGCAGATGGACGACCTGTCTCTCTCTCTCTGTCCCTCCCTTTCTAACTTTGACTTTCAATACGTAAATATTCAAAAAAGGTATAATTCTCAAAGTGTGGTGCCTGGACCACCAGTATCACTGGGGATCTTGCTAGAAATTCAGATTCTCAGATCTTCCCTCAGACCTGCTGAGTCAGGAGGCACAGGGGTTGGGACCAACAGACTGTGTTCTAATCATGCCTCTTTAAGTTTGAGCATCACTGGGTTCAACCAATAATGAGGGCAGATTTCACTTCTGCCTTTGTGGATCTTCCATTCTTCAGGGGTAGTGGTGTGGGGGGGCATTCAGAAAAGAAAACAGGCAATGGCTGAAATAGGAATGTGGAGGAGACATGGACACCTTTTATGAGCTGGAAAAGCAAGTAGGGTCCTAGCCGTTTAGCAACTGTAATCTGAGTAATGAGTTTGAAATGATTCTTAAGGAAGAGCGTGATGGAATTAGATTTATATTTTAATAAGATCACCGGGGTTTACTGGAGAAAAGCAACAGGATAGAAGTGGCAGACAAAGGCCTAAAGACACAGAACCCAGGAAGGAGGCCAGAGGCTGAAGATGAGATTAAAACGTGCCTATGAGGTTTCTGGATCACCAGCTTCCCCTCTCAGCCTCATAGTAGGAAATCAATAGCTAGGAAGCTGTTCCTTAGGAGGACACTGGGTGTTGTTGGAAGTGAAACAGCAGGGACACAAACCAGTGCTCATACGGGATACAGCCCTCCCTGGTACCAAGGCCCCTGTCCATTTGCTTTGAGTGAAGTAGACTGGGGCTGGCACTGTGGTGTAGCAGGTAAAGCTGGCACCCACGACACCAGCATCCCACACAGGTACCAGTTTGTGTCCTGGCTGTTCCACTTCCAATCTAGCTCCCTGTTAATGGCCTGGGAAAAGTAGTGGAAGACAGCTTAAGCACCCGGGTTCCTGCCACCCAGGTGGGAGACTTGGATGGAGCCTCAGTCTCCTGGCATTGGCCTGGTCCAATCCCCAGTTGTTATGGCCATTTGAGGAGTGGACCAGTGGATGGAAGATCGATCTCTCTCTCTGTCTTTGTCTCTCTCCCTCTCTCTGTAACTCTGCCTTTTAAATAAATAAATATTTGAAAAAAGAAAAGCAAATGGACAGCCATAGATCTCAAAACTTAGAAGGATATCTTTAAATATGAAAGAATGAGGTCCAAATAATCAAACAAAAAATACATCCAAAGGAAATAAAAATAAGGTAAGAGATGGAGAAAATTTAGAAATCAGTCTATTTATTTATTTATTTATTATTATTTTTTATTATTATTTTTTTTGACAGGCAGAGTGGACAGTGAGAGAGAGAGACAGAGAGAAAGGTCTTCCTTTGCCGTTGGTTCACCCTCCAATGGCCGCCGCGGCCGGCGCGCTGCGGCCGGCGCACCGCGCTGATCCGATGGCAGGAGCCAGGAGCCAGGTGCTTCTCCTGGTCTCCCATGGGGTGCAGGGCCCAAGCACCTGGGCCATCCTCCACTGCACTCCCTGGCCACAGCAGAGGGCTGGCCTGGAAGAGGGGCAACCGGGACAGAATCCGGCGCCCCGACCGGGACTAGAACCCGGTGTGCCGGCGCCGCTAGGCGGAGGATTAGCCTAGTGAGCCGCGGCGCCGGCCTAGAAATCAGTCTAAATGTCATTATTCTCAGAAAGATATGAGGAGACAGGACATCTCTAAAATAAATAAAAATTATGGTGTAGGAAAGGAACAGGTAGGGAAGAAAGAGCTCTTGAAAATTAGAAATGTAATAGCTGAAATAATTGCCATAAACAGGAGAAGAAATTAAGAAATTTCCCAGTGAGCAGACCATAGTGCAAAATTTAAGGTGTAAAATGGGGAGAAAATGAGAGGATCAAGAATCTTCAAATCTGATTCTAAGAAGCAAGAACAGAAACAACAAGTGTAAGGGCAAGCTCAGCAGTCAGGACACTGCTTGGGACAATGCCTTCCATGCTGGAGTGCCTGGGTCTCAGTCCTGACTGTTTCTGATCCAAATTCCTGTTGATGTGATGACTGAAGTACCTGGGCCCCTGCCACCCATGTGGGAGACCCAGGTTGAGTTCAGAATTCCTGGCTTCAGTCTGCCCCAGTCTGACTATTGGGCATTTGGATAGTGAGCCAATGGATGGAAGATCTCTCTCTCTCTCTCTCTCTCTCTCTCTCTCTCTCTTTCAAATACAGGAGGAGGAGAAGGAGGAGGGGGTAAGGAATAGCAGAGGTCAGAAAATGAGAGAAGAAAAAGATGCCATGAAATGTCCCCTTGCAGCGCCAGAGTCTCCATCCTGAAATCCATCACAACAAATGCTCCGCCCAGTGCATGAAAAAGATCCACGTCAAGGTCCATCTCAGGGACACCAGGTGTAAAGAGGATCTTTAAACACTTCCAGGCAGGTGGCAAGAGGCATAGCCACAGGTAACAACAGACTGCAAATGAGAACATCCTCAGATTCTGAAACACGGCCAGGGAGAAGACAGTGGCCCGGTGGCCTCCAGTGTTTCAAGGAAAATGGGTTGCTACTCTAGGATTAAATAGCCAAGTGACCCATCAGAAAATCATGAGGAAAGAATAAAATCATTCAGTAATGTAAGACTGCAAAAGGATGTCTTCCTCCTGTTGACTGCCTTTTAGGAAACTACGACAGGATGTGCTCCAGAAAAGGAAGAGAATTCGTGGAGAGGAAGACCTTGACCCCAAGACGCAGGAAAGAGGCTCCAAACGGCCCACCAAGATGGAGTTCACTGACCTCCAGGAAAAGGTGCACGGGGCAGGCGAGAAGACCAGGTGTTTGGCCTCAGTGTTGTCCTGCGTGCCACTCCTTCCCATTCTGCATGCTTCCTTGGAATCAGGGTGACAGACGATCTTTGTTTCTCCAGGACAAAGAGGTTTCCCAGGATGCAGTGCTTCAGTTTTAGAAGCAGCAAAGTCCCAGGCAAGCTGGGATAGGTGGTTGCCCTACTTGGAACTGTGGGCCACCCTTGTTTCAAGCCTGGGCCTTTGTGTGTGCTGTTCTCTCTTCCTGCTGCATGCTGTCTGCCAGGTCAAACCATGCTCACCACCTCAAGGCTCCTGCCCAAAAGTGTAGATGGAGGAAGAGCCACATCCCGATAGCTCCCTTCTCCAGCCAGGTGTAATACAGGAACTCACCCTGCTGGCCTCGGGAGACAGCTCTGTCCAGGCAGATCCCAAGTGAAACCTCTGCCTGCTTAGAGGGCGACAGCTGCAGCTGTGGGCGTGGGGGATTACTCCCACTTTCCTGCCAGATCAGAGACTACTGCCCTTAAGTAGCGGAGGGGAAACCCAGAGGTCTCACTTGTTCATGCAAACACCTGCAGCTGTACAGTCTTCTCTGCAGAGTTCCCTAAAACTGCCTGCATCTCACACTCACTGTTGGGGGTGACTTGTTGTTTTTATTTCTTTATTTTAGAGATTTATTTATTTAATTAGAAAGTCAGAATTACAGAGAGAGAGAGAGAGAGAGAGAGAGGGAGAGGGAGAGGGAGAGGGAGAGGGAGAGAGCTCTTTCATCTACTGGTTCACTCCCCAGATGGCCACAATGGCTAACACTGGGCCAGGCCAAAGCCAGGAGCCAGGAGCTTCTTCTGGGTCTCCTACGTGGTCGGCAGGGGCCCAGGTACTTGGGCCACCCTCTGCTGCTTTCCCAGGTGCATTTGCAGGGAGCTGGACTGGAAGTGGAACACCCAGGACATGAACCAGTGCCCGTATGGGATGATGGCATCACAGGTGGCAGCTTAACTCACTATACCACAGCACCAGCCCCGTGACTTGCTGTTTTAGGGACTTCCCTTGGTGGCTTTTTTCCAACAGACACCGCCTACCACTGTGGGCAAAGACTGAGCTGAGTAATTCTACGGACTGCAAAATTCCAGGCACCTCAGTTACATGCACCCTAATTTAAGGGTCACCTTCATGAATTACCTCAATTTTGTCACATTTAAACTAATTTGGACAGACGATCTTCTTGGGTTTTGGAAACCACTGCTCCTGATGCCTCTTACCTACTATTTCTGCACCTTCGATCCCGCTTAGCCACCAGCCTTCACTGCCAGCACAGTGGGTCTCACTCCAGCTGCACACCAGAGTTCCCAGAGAAGCTTTTAAAACTTGATTCTGTTCAGGCTTCATTCCCAGACCAATGAAATCAGAGGGCATGGCGGGAGGAAGGGGGCCGGAATGTGCATGGGTTTTACCAACTCACCAGGGATTCTGTTGTGCAGCTGGGGCCATGATTGCTGGGTCCACAGCTCTGGTTTTTGTGTTAGTCTGCTCAGAATACTGTACAAAATATCACAGGCTGGTTGGCTTCTACACAACAGAACTGTATTTCTCACAGTTCTGGGGTCCACAAAACCCAAGATCAGGGCACTGGCAGATCTGGTGTCTGATAAGGGCTGGGGCTTCTTCTGTAAGGAAATAATCCTTTTTATTTATTTATTCACTCATTATTTAAAGGAGGGGGAGGAGAAAACACTTCCTTTAAAATTATTTTATTTTAGAGAAAAGAGGAGAGAGCGAGAGAGAGTGAGAGAGAGAGAGAGTGAGAGACTGACTTTCTAAGCTCATGGGCAGGTGGAGTTATATTGTCTGAAAGGGGTAAGATGGGACTGAGCCAGCACTGCCTGCTGCAGCCAGGACAGTGAGACTATTAAAGGCAAAGAGGGGCTGGGAGCCTGTTAATGGAGGACAGCTGAGCCCCACACCACATCCACAGTCCTAGGAAACACCAGGAGCTCTGGTGCAGGTGCATTATCTCAGCAGCCCTGCGGCCCAGCTGGTCACGGCTGCCTTGATGTTGGCGGCAGAGCAGCCCCTTTGAACGGATCACACAGGCTTGAGCAGCATGTATCTTGTGCTGACCATTTGGCGCTGAAGACTAGAAGCTTCCTCCTGAAACTTTTTGGGTCTTCTAGACCCTAGTATTACTCTACAGGAGAAGGAAAAGGAGCTCCCCTGGCCATGCCCGAGAATGAAACTTCCATTGTCTGTACCCACAAGGCTGTTGAAACTACACTGATTTAGAAATACACAGAAAAGTTACATGGAGGAAGCCTAGAGTCCTTCCCTCTTCTACCACTGTTGCTAAAAGTGTTTCTGAGTTGGAGTTGATACAGAAACTACACATATAGTATAACTGCTGGATGTGGTACAATTTCATAAATCCAATAAGCTTGGGAATAGAATTATTACACTTAAATATTTAAAAGGATCAGTTTAGTGATAATAACTTGGAAATATTTAATAAAGTTGAAGACACAGAGGCTGGTCTCAGTTTACCTCTGAGAAGCCAATGCCTGCTCACCCAGAGAGTCAGAAGAGGAAGAGATTGGGCAGAGGCAAGGGGCTGCCCCTCTCCGCTTTCTCCCCTGTGAATTATGAACTATTACACAACTGAACAAGTCAGTGTCAAAAAAGATGCTCATTGAACCAAAGGCTCAAAGTTGGAAACAACCTAAATGCCCATCATTAAAATAAATGGGCTATGCTTCCATTGGAATGCTATACGACAGTGACAATGCACTAAGCAGAGTGACATTACCTGCACAGACAAACCACAAAATCAAGTTCCAGAGGGTTATGTACAACATGGGATTGAAAATATAAAAAACAAACAAACAAACTCTGAAATTGCTAAGGAATACATGCTTTATTTAAGAGTCAATGAATGTTTTTTGAATATGTACCATGTGCCAGATGTTGTCCTAGGTGCTGGTGATACAGAAGTAAACAAAGAGGAGTACCTGCTTTCCTGGAACTTACATACCAGAGACATAATTACACATGTAGTAGAAATAGAAAGACAGCAATGGAATTGGTGAACACTGAATTCAGAACAGTGCACACCTCTGGGGAGGGCCAAAGGAATGTGATTGGAGAGCGGGTATTTGCAGTGTTTTATTTATTTATTTATTTATTTATTTTGACAGGCAGAGTGGACAGTGAGAGAGAGAGACAGAGAGAAAGGTCTTCCTTTTTGCCGTTGGTTCACCCTCCAATGGCCGCCGCGGCCAGCGCGCAGGAGCCAGGAGCCAGGTGCTTTTCCTGGTCTCCCATGGGGTGCAGGGCCCAAGCACTTGGGCCATCCTCCACTGCACTCCCGGGCCACAGCAGAGAGCTGGCCTGGAAGAGGGGCAACCGGGACAGAATCCGGCGCCCCGACCGGGACTAGAACCCGGTGTGCCGGTGCCGCTAGGCGGAGGATTAGCCTAGTGAGCCGTGGCGCCGGCCAAGTGTTTTATTTCTTAAGCTGGGAAGTGAGTAAATGGTATTTGTTATATTATTCTCCATAGCTTTTAGTCTATCTGAAATATCTTACAGAGTTCTATTTACTTTTTTTCCTAGTTTTGCAGCTACAAATTTCTTGTTTTTTAAGATTTATTTATTTGAAAGAGTAACAAAGAGAGAAGGAGAGACACAGAGATTGGAATCTTCTATCTACTGGTTCACTCCTCAGTTGGCTGCAACGGCCCAAGCTGGGCCAGTCTGAAGCCAGGAGCCAGGAGCTTCCTCTGAGTCTCCCATGTGGGTTCAGGGGCCCAAGTAGTGGGACCATTTCCCACTGCCTTCCCAGGTGCATTAGCAGGGAATTGAATCAGTAGCAGAGCAGCTGGGATGCAAACCAATGCTCATATGGGTTTCTGGTGCTGCAAGCCTTACCTGCTACACCACAGCACCAGCCCCAGTATCTACAAACTTCTGCATCTCTCACCCCCACTGTCTACAAATTTCTGTGTCTCTGTACAAGATGTTTTTGTCTGCAGACACCAAGGAGGTCAAATGGAATGTAAGATTAATAGAAAGTTCCAGGAACCAGTGGTGAGTATTTACGAATGCCTCTGTGCTTGGAAATCACAAGAACTCTTGGATGTTTGAATGATGCAATCTCTGGGGGATATAGAGGTATAGAAGTACCAGCACACAGCTGGGTGCAACAAAAATCAGTAACTGCTCACTGAATGAGGGACAAAAACAGGGCTAACTCATTTTCAGGGAAAAGTAAGAGAGTTTGAGGCACAGCCTAATTTAACCTGGTCACACAGGTGGTATGGAGGACCAGCTTTATTAATCAATAGATTGTAAATATTTTAGCATTTAATGTCCTCTGCATTGAGAGTTACATTTCTACAAATCTTATTTCAAATAATTTTAATGAATAGCTTTATCTACATATCTTCCTCTTTGGACTCCTTCATCCCATCAATAGTCTTTGCTTTATTATTGAAGTAATTACGATCAGTAAGAAACAGAAATATAAATAAATATAAATAAAAATAAATATAAAACTACCCTTTACATCACTTGGTTCTTATTACTCTTAGAGGAATAATCAGAGACTTTTAGGAAAAGTTTGTGTGCAGCGACGTGCCAGGGCAGCATTATTTATGACAGTGAGAACATGAGAAGAAAAACAGTTGTCCTGTAGCAGGGGAAGGGTGAAAGTAAACATAGGCTTCCTATAGGTTTAATGGTATTTCTGAGTGCTATTAAAAGTGTGCTTACAGGGGCTGGTGCCATGGCGCGGTAGGTTAATCCTCCACCTGTGGTGCCAGCATCCCATATGGGCGCCGGGTTCTAGTCCTGGCTGCTCCTCTTCCTGTCCAGCTCTCTGTTGTGGCCTGGGAAAGCAGTAGAAGATGGTCCAAGTGCTTGGGCCCCTGCACCCACACGGAAGACCAGGAAGAAGCTCCTGGATCCTGGCTTCGGATTGGCACAGCTCTGGCCGCTGCAGCCATTTGGGGGGTGACCCAGTGGATGGAAGAACTCTCTGTCTCTCCCTGTCTGTAACTCTACCTCTCAAATAAATAAATGAAATCTTAAAATAAAATTGTGCTTACAGGAGTTATTCAGTGACATGGGAAATTCCACATTACTAAGTGAAAATCAGGTGATAATTTTTCAGTTTTATTTTATTTATTTTAAAAAATTTATTTTTGCTTATTCAATATTCAAATAGCAGAGAGAGAGTGAGAGAGAGACAGAGCCAGCAGAGCAATTTGCTGGATTACTCCCCATATGCCTGCAACAGTGGAGTCGGGGTCAGGCTAAAGCCAGGAGGCAGGAACTCAGTTCAGTGTGTACAATGTGATGTTTTAATATGTGGAATGATTAAGCCAGACTAATAAACAAATTTATCACTTTGT
The DNA here is from genome assembly GCF_964237555.1 of Oryctolagus cuniculus. NCBI lineage: Eukaryota > Metazoa > Chordata > Mammalia > Lagomorpha > Leporidae > Oryctolagus > Oryctolagus cuniculus. The sequence continues at coordinate 94,349,394 of NC_091438.1, forward strand.
ATACTTATTTTTGTAGTAAAAACATTTACATCTCTTACGTAATTTTTAAAAAAGTATATTTACTTATTTGAAAGCCAGAGTGATAGAGAGAGAGAAAGAGGGAGAAAGAGATATGTTCTATCTGTTGGTTCGCTTCCCAAATGGCCACAAAAGCCAAGGCTGGGCCAGGCCGAAGCCAGGAGTTTGGAACTCATTCTGATGTCCTACAGGGGTGTCGGGGTCCAAGTACTTCGGCCATCATCTGCTGCCCTCCCAGGTGCAATAGTAGGAAGATGGATTGGAATCAGAGTAGCTGGGACTACAGTAGCGCTCTGCTATAGGATGCCAGTGTTGTAAGTGGTGGCTCACCCTGTGGTGCCACAACACTGACTCTGTCTCCAGTAGGCATCCTGTGTAATAGACCACTAGAGTGCATTCCTCCTGTCTGGCTGAAACTTCTTACCCTTTGATCACCGCCTCCTCTTTCCTCAACTGATGATACATGTGTAACATATCTCTCTATCAGTCAAGGAAATATTCCATAGTGTCATGCTAATTTTCTTTTTTATACTCTTTGTAATTTTGCAAATTTACATAACATGTCTTTTTGCTTTTGTAAGTAATAACACATTAAATGTAAGAAAATAACAAGGAAAGGGAATATATTATGTATCCAAAAAGAAAGCATCAAAAATCTGACATTTCCTACAATCTTAGGTGTCTGTTTAAATGGCTTGCTTATTTCATAAACCTCTGAAGAAATTAACTTTTACAGTTGCAAATACTCGAATGAAATACAAATCAGCCTTTTTTTTCCCCTTGTGTGAAGTTGTTACAGATTTTGAGGACATGGCCTGGCTTTTTGGAAGGAGATGAACTTGGAGTAATGACATGATTAGTTGTGTGCGCTTGGGGATGATATCTTCCTCCTAGATTTGTGGTAAAGATTAAACCAGATCATAAGAGCTCTTGGCATGGGGCAGGCACTTAATAAAAGCTGTTGACTCTGACTTTTCTTCAAGGTTATGAATATAGAGTAAGAAAATGGAAGTTTTAGGTTGTGTTCTCTGCTGCTTTCCCCAGACAAAATTAATTAAAAAGGAAAGTGATTTTGAGAGGCCTGCTGTTGCCTTTACTACTTAGACTCTACTCTATTCTTGAGTCACTAATCATCTAAATTAATGAGGCAAAGAGCCTCAGATCTATTGCCACACGGTGAACCTTAAAAGGCTAATCCATATGTTCCTCTCTGGACTTAACCCTGCTCCTGATTACATCAGAAGTTCTAGAAAAATCATCAAAGTGATGCTCGTGTTGTGGTGTGGCTGGTAAAGCTGCCACCTGCAACACGGGCAACCCAATGGGAGCCAGTTCCGGCCCCTGCTGCTCTACTTCTGATCCAGCTTCTTGTTAATGGCCTGGGAAAAGTATTGGAAGATGACCCAGATGAAGCTCCTGGATCCTGGCTTTGGATGGCCCAGCCCTGGCTCTTGAAGCCATTTGCAGAGTGAACCAGTGGTGGAAGATCTCCCTCTCTCTCCTTCTCTCTCTGTAACTCCAACCTTCAAAATAAACAAGTAAATCTTGAAAAAATCATCAAAGATACAAACAGGTTCTGGCTATTTATGATCCCTCCTCACCCTTTTTCCTTTGGATCCTGGAACTGAATGTGATTCCTGGTTTCCCAAAGTCCTCTGCTTAACCCAGGGCTGTCTTGAAGTGGAACTATAGTGTAATTGCTAAAACTTACCCTCAGTGGCATCATACTGCCTGGTTTTGAACACAGTGCTTGGAATGGTGCCTGAAACATAGTAATAAGCACTCAGTAAACTTCAGCTATTATTATTGTACTTATTACTATTCCTCTAAGTTTTTGTTCTAAAAATCCTTCACAAATGCCAGGCTTGACAGCAACCTTTTAAGTAAAGAGGCCGCATGTTATGGAGGTCAGAAGCAGAGGTTTTAGCATTGGAAAGAGTTCAATTTTGTCTCATCTCTGCTACTCTCTAGCTGTGTGACCTTGGGCACATTTGTTTAATGTCTCTATGCCTAAACTGAAATGTGGTGCTAAGAATAGGGTTAAGATAATTAAATAGTGCTTAGCATTATGCTGACTTGGAGCAGGTACTTAGTGTTTTAACTATTATTGTTCCATATTCTCTCACTTAATCTTCACAGAATCTCCCACCCTATCTGACCCACCCCACCCCACCCATTTTGCAGGTGAGGAAGCTTTGGTACAGAGAAGTTTAAGATCACAGAGCTAGGATTTGGTAAAACTGAACTCAAACCCAGGTAGTCTGACCCTTTATCCCACAGTCACAGTGTTGACTATTGTACATCCCTGTTCACCACCGCCTCTGCATAATGATAAGTAATTCATTCACACTGCAGAGTCAATGGCCAACAATGACAACATGTCAGCATGTTTCTTTTCTTTTCTTTTTTTTTCTTTCTTTTTTTTTTTTTTTTTTTGACAGGCAGAGTGGACAGTGAGAGAGACAGAGAGAAAGGTCTTCCTTCTGCTGTTGGTTCACCCTCTAATGGCCGCCGCGGCCGGTGCGCTGTGGCCAGCGCACCACGCTGATCCGAAGCCAGGAGCCTGGTGCTTCTCCTGGTCTCCCATGCGGATGCAGGGCCCAAGAACTTGGGCCATCCTCCACTGCACTCCCAGGCCACAGCAGAGAGCTGGACTGGAAGAGGGGCAACCGGGACAGAACCCGGCGCCCCGACCGGGACTAGAACCCGGTGTTCCAGCGAGGCGGGAGGATTAGCCTATTGAGCAGCAGCGCCGGCCGACAATATGTTTCTATCCTTGTCACAGGGTTACCTTAAAATTTTTTTGTATAAAGAAAATTCCTATGATTTCTTGATATTTGATAATTCAATGTTTTTTTTTACTGTTTTCTTTTTTTTTTAACTTTTATTTAATGAATATAAATTTCCAAAGTACGATTTATGGATTACAATGGCTTCCCCCCCATACCGTCCCTCCCACCCACAACCCTCCCCTTTCTCACTCCCTCTCCCCTTCCATTCACATCAAGATTCATTTTCGATTATCTTAATATACAGAAGATCAGCTTAGTATACATTAAGTAAGGATTTCAACAGTTTGCTCCCACACAGAAACATAAAGTGAAAGATAATAGATGATTTTTTTTAAATGATGATGAAATCAGATCAGACCTATTGTCATGTTTAATCCCAGTGAGAGTCAAGTTGGGAGTTGATAATTTCTTTCTTTTTTTTTTTTTTTTTACAGAGGATCAGTTTAGTATACATTAAGTAAAGATTTCAACAGTTTGCACCCCCATAGAAACACAAAGTGAAATATATTGTTTGAGTACTCGTTATAGCATTAAATCTCAATGCACAGCACATTAAGGATAGAGATCCTACATGAGGAGTAAGTGCACAGTGACTCCTGTTGTTGACTTTACCAATTGACACTCCTGTCTATGGCATCAGTAATCTCCCTATGCTCCAGTCATGAGTTTCCAAGGCTATGGAAGCCCTCTGAGTTCTCCGACTCTTATCTTGTTTAGACAAGGTCATAGTCAAAGTGGAGGTTCTCTCCTCCCTTCAGAGAAAGGTACCTCCTTCTTTGAAGACCTGTTCTTTCCACTGGGATCTCACTCACAGAGATCTTTTGCCAGAGTGTCTTGGCTTTCCATGCCTGAAATACTCTCATGGGCTTTTCAGCCAGATCCGAATGCCTTTAGGGCTGATTCTGAGGCCAGAGTGCTATTCAGGACATCTGCCATTCTATGAGTCTGCTGAGTATCTCACTTCCCATGTTGGATCACTCTCCCCTTTATTTATTCTATCGGTTAGTGTTAGCAGGTACTAGACTTGTTTATGTGCTCCCTTTGACTCTTAGTCTTTTCATTATGATCAATTGTGAACTGAAATTGATCACTTGGAATAGTGAGATGGCATTGGTACATGCCACCTCGATGGGATTGAATTGGAATCCCCTGGTATGTTTCTAACTCTACCATTTGGGGCAAGTCAGCTTGAGCATGTCCCAAATTATACATCTCTTCCCTCTCTTATTCCCACTCTTATGTTTAACAGGGATCACATTTCAGTTAATTTTCAACACTTAAGAATAACTGTGTATTAATTACAGAATTAAACCAGTCATATTAAGTAGAACAGACAAAAAAACTACTAAGAGGGATAATGTATTAAGTTGTTCATTAACAGTCAGGGCTATGCTGATCAAGTCATCGTTTCCCATAGTGTCCATTTCACTTCAGGAGGTTTCCTTTTTGGTGTTCAGTCAGTTGTCACCGATCAGGGAGAACATATGATATTTGTCCCTTTGGGATTGGCTTATTTCACTCAGTCTGAATTTAAAACTGAAAAGGACTGAATAGGTAGGTGCTGGTGTTGTGGCCCAACAGGTTTAGCCACCACTTGTGCCACTGGCATTCCATATTGGAGTGCCAGTTTGGGTCTTAGCTACTCTGCTTCTGATCCAGCTTCCTAACATTGCACCTGGAAAGGCAGTAGGTGATACCTAAAGTGCTTGGGCCCCTGCCATCCATACAGGAGACTCAGATGCAGTTTCTGACTCCTGGATTTGGCCTGGCCTAGCCCTTGCAGGCATTTGGGGGGTGGACCCAGTGGATGGAAGATACCTCTCTCTCTCTCTCTGTCTCGCCCTCTAGCTCTGTCATTCTGCCTTTCAAGTAAATAAATACATCTTTAATAAAAGAATTATATAATTGACAATGTTCTAAGATGATGGCACTTTTCTTTAGCTGCAGTTACATTGGGTTAAATGACATAGAGTAATGGTGAAAAACTGAGAGAGATCTTCTAGTGATAATATCAGTCCTCCGTAGAGTCTCCAGGGACCGGATTTCAGGTGCTGAGGCAGGCCAGGGGACTGTATTTGGATATTTCCGGAGTGGAGGTGGTGGGGGTTGGTGTTACACACACCCCACTGTCCTTTCTTCAACAAGTACACTCGCAGAGGTGGTGAGGACCTTAGGGAGGCTGAAATTTTCTCACCAAGTATAGAAAACATTTTTAAAAATACTAAAAAATTGGTACCTAGAATCTGCTTGCATGTCTCCAATGAGGCATTCTATTAGGTAACACCAATCAGAAAACTGCTTTACACATCGACTTGAATTCCATCTCTTTGTAATCCCATTTCTACAGTCCTGTTCTTACACAGTAATTCAGAAGCTGTAATTTCATGCAGTTCCTTACTGATGAGAGACTGTCTTCAGTGGGCAGTTAACTGCGCAAGGTTTGGGAACAAAGCTTTGTACTACAAACCCCAACCACCATAGAGGGGACAGACAGCAAGGGCCTGATCAGTCTGCATGCCTCCAATAGAGGCTTCCATATGTCCAGATCCTTTAGTCACATCATGTTTGACAGTTTTTTGGATCACTGGTTACCTCAGTTACCCTCCTTTGAAAATATATAAATGTTAAAAAGTTTCCATCACTGCCTTGTAAATTTATTTTATACCCAATTCTGTTTATAGTTTAGAGTAGCAAACTTCTTCCTACTTTTTTGAGTTTATTCTTCATTCTGTTTATAAAACAAATATTTCTGAATTTCCCTATGACTGGTTAAGTATTCTGCAAGGCAGTGAGGAACTAAAGTGATGTAAGAAGGCCTGTGTCCTCACAAATGATCTGCTTGAAGAGAAAGACATATACACCAGGAGCTGTAACTCACACAATAAGTACTAAAATAGAAACAGGAATAAATGCTGGAGAAAGTGAGGAATATCTTTCTAAAGTTTTAAGGGTGGTAACAGTATCTCAAGTAAATTCTTTAATCTCACATTTTAGTATTCTCTTCTTTGTATTTAATGTAATTCTAAAGAGATCCTTTCACAATCTTAAGTGGTAAGCCTGTTGTTTTGTATTAATTTTCTATACAATTCAAAAGAGCACATGGGACATTTACAATCAATAACCAGCAAGTTAAGACTTGATATTGGTACGACTATGTATACGGTGCTTCCCATTTGGCAGGATGCTTTAATAGGGATCAACTCTTTAATCTTCACTTTATTCTCTTCATTTTATAGATCTAGGAACAGAGGCTCAGAGAAGTAAGTGGATGTGCCAATAGCACAAAGCCACTAAGCCTCAGGCCAGAGCTCAAACCCAGCCAGGACTGTGACTGCTCTAGTCAGAGTCACTATCCATAATAAAAGCATGAATCCAAGAGACCATTAAAATAAGTATGTACAGTGTGACCTCAAACCGAATAGAAAAAGAAAGAAATTTCTTCAAATTGATGGACAAATTACTCTGCTCCTGGGCAACCCCCTCCAAGGAACAAGAGGAGCAGCCTCATCACCCCCCACCCCCACCCCAGGGCTGCCAGTACCCCAGCTTCAGTTCATGTAGCGTGTGTTTGTTTTCAGGCTGGGTTTTTGGATTTTCGGACACTGTACCCGGAACATGTGACGACCCTGGAAGGTGATGTGGCTTCCCACTGACACTGATTTCCTGTCTTGGAAGGTTCCAAGGCACACCAGCTCCTGGGTCACACATGAGCTCTATTTCTATTTCTTTATTAAGCAGGGATACTATTGTGTTCTCACAAATATTTTCATTTTGCATTTAAAGTGACACAGCAGTCAAGGTTATTTCAGTTAATAAGATGTTACAGGAGCCCATGAAATTAATTATAAATCCTGCCAAAGACAATAAGAGTTTTAAAAATAAAAAGGCAAACAGTCTCTACTGATCAGCCCTTCATATGCTTTTACCCCTGCAGTATGTTCTATTGCTTTGAAATAAAGAATTCTATTAGTTCTTATTTCCTCCTGTACAGACTTCTCCTGCATTCCTGTGACAGGATATGCCCAGCATGCATAGTGATGAGGCATTTACTTTTATGTCTCCAGGGTATGGAAATACAATGAACTCTTGGCTCAAAACTGGCAACCTAAGCACTCGTATATTGCTGCTTAAAATTTACAGTGAAAATCTTTGCAGTCAAGAATGGTGAAAATATATCCTATTGAGTTATGAGAATTAAAAATGGGACTTATCATTCTTACAGAATCAATTAGCTCTAATTCTCCATAACCAGTAGAAGAGCTGCTCACTGAGCCTGCAGTGGACATTTTTGGTTTTGTTTGTATTTATTTGAGAGAGAAAACTCCCTCCGGCTGGCCCACTCCCCAAACACCTGCCTGTTGCAGGGAGCCTGGAACTCAGTCGGGGTCTGGCACCTGCTGCCTCTCATGGTCTGCATTAGCAGGGTACTGGAGTGAGGAGCAGAGCTGGAACTTGAATGCAGGCACTTGGATATGGGATGCTGGATTGCAGGCATTCCAACTAGAGGTTTAACCACTATGCCAAATGCTCACTCCTTTGGTGTTAGTGTTTGGGGAAAGCTAGACTTCCATTTTTCTGACCTCTGTCTGTCTCTATTAGCCCTGCTCTCATCCTTTCAGTAGACCACCAAAGGCTTTCTTCACCAAGTTCAAGTGCTCTTTGCAGAACTGAGAGGCAAACTGGATGTGTCCAGCTTCCTGGCTTTAGCTGATCCTTGCAAGACTTGCCACAACATCTCAACTTACTCATGAGGATAGGATCTGTGTCAGCTATGACTTGCTAAATCTCCAAATGGTGATCAGTGTTTTGTTACTGAAATACATTTCCTTGGGAATGGCATCATTTTAAATTAGTTTTACAAATACAACCCAGCACATGTTTTGGCTAAATGCCATATTTATTGATTTAGAAGCTATCACTATGGAAATTCAGGTAGACCACCCACACACTAAGGTAAATGCTTATCTGTTCCAGCCAGAGAAAGTGGTGTTATGATTTTATTCAAAAATTCGATTTAGGTCCCTACATGGTCCTTGTCACAGTGTAGTGAACCTGAAAGAAGTATTTGGCAAGGCCCTGCTCTTGAGAAGGAAAAAAAGAACAGGGAACTTTTACTGGATGGTTTACAGTGCCAATGGACTATGTCTTTTAATCCAAAAATCCTGCAAGTTAAGTCCATTTTCCAGAAGAAGAAACTGAGGATCAAAGAGAGTAAATAACTTACAGCCTGTAATTTGAACCAGGTCTGTCTGGCTCCAGACTTTGTGCTCTTTCTTGTAACATATGCATGTAGGCAACAGCAGAGAGTAACACGAGTCAGCATAAAATGAAGTACAAAATTAGCTATTATCAAGTGCTAAGACTCAAGGTAAACCTGAACTTCTGTAGGTGTTCTGTGCCAAGAAATTAACGTTTTTTCTAATTATTAGCTAAGATCTCAAGGAAGAAACAGCAGGAGTTAAAATGTTCCTTGCAGGATTGCTAAGATCTAATATTTTTTTTTAAGATTTATTTTATTTATTTGAAATGCAGAGTTACAGGGAGAGGCAGAGATATCTTCCATCCATTGGTTTACTCTCCAAATGGCTGCAATGACCTGAGCTGAGCTGATCTGAAGCCAGGAGCTTCTTCCAGGTCTCCCACGTGGGTGCAGGGCCCAAGCTCTTTGGCCGTCTTCCACTGCTTTCCTAGGCACATTAGCAGGGAGCTGGATGGGAAGTGGAGCTGCTGGGACTTGAACTGGTGCCCATATGTATGTATGCCAGTGCTACAATCCGGGGCTTTAACCCACTGTGCCACAGTGCCAGTCCCTCAAATATTCTTTTTAATAGAGAGCTAGCATATGCTTATCACATAGAGTTATTTTTTTAGGAAGTCAAATGTCATTCTAGTTCCTCTGGGCACTGGCCCCTGATGGTCCTCTGTCTATTGGCCTTTTATCTTGCCCACCACCACGTATGCTCTGCCAATGTTCTTCTCTTTTTGTGACACATATCAGGTACAACTCCACCACTGTGTGAACCAGCCCGCTGACCGCCTCTGTGCCCCACTACAATTTCCACACACTCTATCTTTAATACCAGGAAGAAAACCAGGAAGAGCAGCTGACACCTAAACTTCCAGGTCAAAGGACTCTCGCGTTGTTTGGCAGTCCTGCTGCTCCTTTAGCTCACTTGCCGCTGGATTCTTCAATAATTTGGTTCTCTCCTCTTTTCAAGACTTGGACTCTCAACAGATGGCTTTGATTCTGGAGTCATTTGAGAGGAACCCATTAACTCCCACCATTAAACACGAAACCAGGGCAGGCATTCGGCCTGGAGGTTGAGACACCAACATCTCACATGGGAGTACCTGGGTTCAATTCCTGGCTCCTGTTCCTGACTCCTGCTTTCCTGCTAGTGCAGACCTTGGGAGGTAACAGGTGATGGCTAAAGTAACTGGGTTACTGCTGCCTTTTTGGGAAACTTGGATTGACCTTCTGGCTCTGGTCTTCACTTGGCCCAAACACAGCTGCTGCAGGCATTTGGGAAGTGAACCAGTGGACAGGAGCTCTTCACGTCTGTCTCTCAAGTAATTAAATAGAATACACTTTAAAAAAGCATACAGAGGGGCCTGCGCTGTGGCGCAGCAGGTTAATGCCCTGACCTGAAGTGCTGGCATCCCATATGGGTGCCAGTTTGAGACCTGGCTGCTCCATTTCCGATCCAGCTCTCTGCTGTGGCCTGGGAAAGCAGTAGAATGGCCCAAGTCCTTGGGCCCCTGCACCCACGTGGGAAACCTGGAAGAAGCTCCTGGCTCCTGGCTTTGGATTGGCACAGCTCCAGCTGTTGCGGGCATCTGGGGAGTGAACCAGCAGATGGAACACCTCTCTCTCTGTCTCTGCCTCTGTCTGTAACTCTGTCTTTAAAATAAATAAATAAAAAAATCTTTAAAAAGAAAAACATACAGAGGTGGGCACTATGGTGCAGTAGGTTAAACCATTGCTGGGACACCTACATCCCACATTGGAGTGCCTAGGATTGAGTCCCATATCTGCTTCTGATCCACTTGACTACACACCCTGGGAGGCATCGGATGATGGCTCAAGTATTTGTATCCACCAATGAGAGAGACTTGGATGGATTTCTGGCTCCTGATTCTGGCCTGGCCTACCTATAGCAGTTGAGGGCATATGAGGAGTGAACAATGAACAACCCCTCTCGTGATCACTGTATCTTTCAAATAAATAAGCATATAAATAAACTTAAAAAAAAGCGAACAGACTCATACTCCCATGCTATCCATGCTCCTTCTGTTCCAACCCAAATGTGGTCCTTTTTGTCCCATCTCCTATGCTTTAGAACTCAGCTCTATAGCACTCAGATGAACCTTCCTCTCTTGTCCTCTCCCTATGAAGGATCCTTCCTACGAGTTTCCAAACATGTGTAAGTGTCCTCTGTTGTCAACAAACACAGCCTCCCCCAACAGCTCTTTGTAAGATCAAGACTTCCCTCCATGTCTCTATACACAATGGCTTCTTTCCAGTCTCCTTCTTCTTCCTCTTCTTATCAACATCTGAGAGATTCTACTTCTTGAATCTCTGTTCACTTTGGCTTTTGGGATATCCTATTCTACTGACTTTTCTTCCCTCTCTCCCCAGCCTTTGAATTTTCTTAGAGCTCAGCTGTAGATCCTCTTCTCATCTCCGTTCTATATTTCTCCATCTCACCCACATCAACAACAGCTTCACATCCTGTCTACACTCCCAAGGTTCATCAACTATTTCTAGACCAGATCTCCCCTCTGAGCACCAGGCCTGCATATTTAATTGTTCACTTGAATTCTCTCCTTGCGTGTGTTGAGGCATGTTGGACGTAGCATGTCTAAAATTACACTCCTGCTCTTTCCCGACAGAATTGGCCTTTTCTTTGTGTCCTTTCTCAGTGAATGCTACCACCACCAACCCAGCTGCACAAGTTAAAAACCTACAAGTCATCTTCAACAGCTTCCTCTTCCTTGGCTCTCACATCCACTCCAAAATGAAGTCCTGTTGGTTTTGCCTCACAAGTACTTCTCAAATACACCCGTCTCGACATTCCCTCCACCACTCTGATGCAAGGAGTGTACTCCAGAATCCCTTGTCTGGACCATTGCAGCCTCCCACTGGACTCCTGACATCCATTCCTGCCTTCCTATAACCTGCACTCCACATTGCAGCAAGAACAACTTTTTTTTCGTGTACTTAAAAAAAAAAACACAAATATGATTATGTCAACACACTCTCTTGCTCCCCTGCTCTTATACAACACAACATAATACAACACAACATAGGATAACATCAAAACACCAAACCTGCTGTACAGAGGCCTGCTTTTCAGGTTCACCTCATACCATCTTTCCCCTTACTCTGCATGACAGCTAAACTGCCATCTTTCACATGTCATGCTTCTTCCTGCTTCCCTTGCTATTTCCTCTTCTGAACACCCTCACTTGGTTGTATGTCTTTCACTCATCTTTCACATCTCAACTCACACACTTCTTTTTTAAAAAGATTTATTTCTTTAAAAGGCAGAGAGAGAGAGAGAGTCAGACAGAGAGAGAGGGAGAGAGAGATGAATCTTTTCATCTGCTGGTTCACTCCACAAATATTCACAACAGCCAGAGACAGAAGGCTGAAACTCCATGCAGGTCTCCTATGTGGGTGGCAGGGGCCCAAGTATTTGGGTCATCTGCTGCTTTCCCAGATGTATTAGGGGGGATCTGCATCAGAAGCAGAGCAGCCAGGACACAAACCCAGCACTCTAATACAGCATGCGGGTGTTGCAAGATGTGTGCCACAATGCTGGTCTTCCCAACTCACACATTTTTGCCTTAGATAAGCCTTCCTTCACATCACTGACCACATCTATTACAGAACCACATACTTCTCCCAATAACTTGACCCAGTTTTAACTTAAAGTTATTCTACTATTGTCTATTTTTACTATGGGCTCTGTGTCTATAGCAGGGACTATGTCTTCTTTTGCTCTCCACCATATCCCCAGCTCCACAATCAGAGTCTGGCACAGTAAATACTCTGAATATTAGTTGAATGGATAAGTAGACTAAGAAAGTAGAAAGCACGGGCATGAATGAAGCATTGAGTAATGACTAATAAGAGAAGACAGTAAAAGAAGAGGTCCTAGGATGGAACTTTATGAACATGACATTTTAAGGGAAGGGCAGAGGAAGAGAAACTGCATCGCAGGAAGATACAAAGAAATGGCCACAGTGGCAGCATATGCCGAGGAGGCCAGGGTTTGAGAAAGCGGAGGGGTCATCAGTGTCTTGGGCACCAGACATTCCTCCTTGCTAGAGAGAGGCCTACGGTAGAGATCAGTGCTGGCAATTTAAGGGTAGATTAAAAACAAAAACAAAATGCTATTCTCACTGTCAAAAACCTTGGGGTGGAGCAGGAGGCAATGATGTGACATGATTTGTAAATGCACATTCTACCTTCTGTACTGACACTGGAAACAAGTGCTTCCACACAGCACATGTCTCCCTTGCAGGGTCCTCCCTTTTATTTTCTAAAAGCTGTAAGCCAAACAGAGAAGAGACATTGTCTGTCTTAGTTCTCAAAATTATCTTTAGAGCTTAGGCTAGTTCCTGAAGGTGTGCAGTTTGCCTTGATTGACTAAATGAATGAAAGATGGTTTTTTAGGAGTAATTTCCTTATCCTCCTGAACCCAACCACTCTTGCTCACTCAGCATTCTTTAGTGTGAACTCCATCTGTCAGCAGGATGTAGTAAACACTCAATGTACACTCACAGAATGAAAGACAGTCCCCAAGCTTCAGTGTTGTAAGCACTGCCAGCCTCACCTGTCATCCTCATTAGTGTTTTCTTTGACTTATGGGGAAAAGTCCCTACTGTTATTTATGAAGCAGGTATTTTTTCTCTCCATAGCTGGCACTGCAGAAGTATGGCTTCAGGTTTTAAGAATATGTACTGTATCTTTTCATATGATGAGCAAAAAAGTACAAAGAGAAGAAGAACAGCAGGCATTTTCCTTGGTATAATCTTTGCTAACCTGGTACCAGTTTTAGAATTAGTGTGTGGGCCCAGCAGTCCTACCTACTCTGCTCAGATAATTACTAGAAGTTTTAAATTTTAATGAAGTCCAGATTACCAATTTCATTCTAATGATCATACATTTGGTACTGTATTAGTAAGTTTTTCATCACTATAATGAAATGGCTGAAGGGAGATAATTATGGAGTAGAGATTTACTTAGCTCACAGTTTTGGAGGCTGAAAGTCCAAACAGCATAGCAGGGCTTTGGTGAGTGCTCCAGAGCAGAGCAAATGCAGGAGAGTGATCACATCTTGAACCGACAAGTAGAAGAACAGGGAAGGGCAGGATTTGGTCTTTTATAACAACCCTCTCATGATAACTATTGATGGATCACAAGAAAATAGCTTACACTCCCAATGATATCACAACTTTCCACTTTAAAGGTTCTACTACCTTCCAATACTGCCACTCCAAGGACATAGACCCTTTAGAAACATTCAAATCATATCCAAACCTTAGCAGGTGTTATATGAAAAAAAATCATCACCATACCTAAGGTCATCCAGATTTTCTCCTTTGTCATGTCCTAGGAGTTCTATAGTTTAAAAAAAAAGATTTAAAGAGAGAGGAGAGAGCACATGTGCATGAGAGAGAAAGACGAAGAGTTAGTTCTTGGTTCACTCCTAAAATGGCCTCAATGTTCGGGGCTGGACTAGGCTGAACCCAAGAGCCAGGAGATTCATCTAGGTCTCCTATGTGCATGACAAGGACCCAAGGCCTTGGACAATACTTTGCTGCTTTCTCTGGTGCATTAGCAGGGAGCTGGATTGGAATTGGAGCATCTGGGATTCAAACCAGTGCCAATATGGGATGCTGGTGTCACAGGCAGTGGCTTAACTTCCTGTGCCACACTGCCAGCCCCAGTTTTATAGTTTTGCATTCTACATTTGGGTCTATGATCATTTTGAATTAGTTCTTGCAAAGGTTGTTGGATTTGTGTCTAGATTCATTTGCTTGCATATAGATCATTGCTAGTGGTTTTGGGACCATTTTTTGAAAAAAACTATATTTGGTCTATTGTATTGCCTTTGCTGCTTTACCAAAGAATGGTTGATTATATTTATATGGGTCTAATTCTGGGTTCTCTGATCTTTTACATTGATCTACTTGTTGTTTCACCAATACCATACTATCTGGATTACTGTAGCTTTGTAGTAAGTCTTGGGCAGTGTCCTTTGTTTTTGTTCACCTTCAACACTGAGTTGGCTATTCTGAACATTTTGCCTCTCATATAAACCTCCAAACCAGTTTGCCAACATCCACAAAATAACTTAATGGGAATTCAATTGGAATTGTGTTGTTTCTATAGATTATGTTTGAAAAATTGGACATTTTGACAATATTGAGTCTCCTATCCATGAACGAGGTATATTTCTCTATTTATTTAGTTCTTTGAAATCTTTCATCAGACTTTGGTAGTTTCCCTCATACAGACCTTGCATATGTTTTGTTAGATTTATACTTACTTTTGACAGGCAGAGTTAGACAGTGAGAGAGAGAGAGACAGAAAGGTCTTCCTTCCATTAGTTCACCCCCCAAATGGCCACTACGGCCGGCGTGCTGCGCCAATCCAAAGCCAGGAGCCAAGTGCTTCCTCCTGGTCTCCCATGCGAGTGCAGGGACCTAAGCACTTGGGCCATCCTCCACTGCCTTCCTGGGCCACAGCAGAGAGCTGGACTGGAAGAGCAGCAACTGGGACAGACTCCGGCACCCCAACTGGGACTAGAACCCGAGGTACCGGTGCTGCAGGCAGAGGATTAGCCAAGTGAGCCACAGCGACGGCCTAGATTTATACTTAAGTAAGTTCCACAACTTAAAATGGTTTAAAATTTTTCAACTTTACAGTGGTACAAAAGTGTTCCTATACAAGATTCTGGTTTTTGTTTTCAATACATTATCCAATAAATTCTATAAGATATTCAACTTTTTTAAATAAAATGGCTTTGTGTTATATGATTTTGCACAACCATAGGCTAATATTAGTTTTCTGAACATGTTTATAGTAGGTGAGGCTAAGTTATGATGTTCAGTAGGTTAGATGTATCAAATTCAATTTCATCTTATAATACTTTTAATTTATTATGGTTCATTGGAATGCAACAACATTGTAAGTTAAGCAACATCTGTATTTTATTTTAGGGTTTTATTATAGATATTTTAAGTAAAAATTCCATTAGTTCATTGCTAATATACAGAAAAACAACACACTTATAGAAAAACTTTGTGTTCTGTTAACTTCCTATTAATATTCATTCTAGAGTTTTTGTTGTTGTTGATTCTTTTTGACTGTCTACATAGATGATCATGTTCTCCATAAATACAGAGTTTTATTTATTCCTTCCTAGTCTATATAACTTTTATTTCTTTTTCTTGTTTTGTTTTTTCTTTTCAACAATATATTTTGTTTGTATATATTCTTTGTCAAGTTAAGAAGTTCCTACTAGATTTTAAATCGTGAATGGGTGTTAGATTCTGTGAAAACTTTTTCAATGATTTATTTATTGGAATGACAAAGGGGTGGAGGAGGAGAGAGTGAGTGAGTGAGAGAGAGAGAGAGAGAGAGATTGAGATCTTTCATCTTTTTGTTCACTCTCCAAGTGTCTGCAACAGCTGGAGATTGGGCCAGGCTGAACCCAGGAGCCAGGAACTCCATGTGGGTTTCCCACATGATTGGCAGGAACTCAAGTGCTTGGGCTATCATCTGCTGCCACCTAACTGTATTATCAGCATGCTGGATTAGAAGTGGAGTAGCTGGGACTTGAACCAGCACTCTGATGTGGGATGCAGGCATTCCAAGTGGCAGCCTAACCTGCTGTGCCACAACACCCACCCCTGGGGTATTGGATTTTGTTAAATTTCTGTGTGCACCTATTGATATGATCATGTGAATTTTCTTATTTAGCTTGTTGCACTAATTTATTTTTTTTGAATGTTGAATCAGCCTTTCTTACCTGGGATAAATTCTCTTAGTTGTGGTGTATAATTCCTTTTGTACATTGTTAGATTTTTTTTTTTTTGCTGATACGTTTTGAGTATTTTTGTATGTATATTCAAAGAGATATTAGCCTTTAGTTTTCTTTTCTTATAATGTCTTTAGTTTTGATACAGATAGAATGGTTTCATAGAATGAGCTAGGAAATATTCCCTCTGCTTCTAGTTTCTGGAAGAGTGGACTGTAGAGAATTAGCACAATTTCTTTCTTACATGTTTGGTAAAATTCACCAGTGAAAGCATTTTGGCCTAGTGCTTTCTGTTTTAGAAGATTATTTACTATTGACTGAGGATACTTTAATAGAGATGGGACTAATCAGATCGTCTACTTACTGCTGAGTGAGTTTTCACTGACTGGTTTTCAGGGAATCAGTTCATTCTATCTAGTTATCAAATCTGTGGACTTAGTGTTACCTGTACTTCATTACTACACTTTCAATGTCCGTGACATCTGTATTCATGCTTCCTCTTCCATTTCTTTTTTTTTAAACTTTTATTTAGTAAATATAAACTTCCAAAGTACAGTTTATGGATTACAATGGCTTTCCCCCCCCATTAACTTCCCTCTCACCCGCACCCCTCCCATCTCCTGCTCCCTCTCCCATTCTATCCACATCAAGATTCATTTTCAATTCTCTTTATATACAGAAGATCGATTTAGTATATATTAAGTAAAGATTTCATCAGTTTGCACCCACACAGAACATAAAGTGTGAAGTACTGTTTGAGTACTAGTTATAGCATCAATTCACATTGGACAACACACTAAGGACAGAGATCCGACACGAGGAGTAAGTACACAGTGACTCCTGTTGTTGACTTAACACTTTGACACTCTTGTTTATGGTGTCAGTAGTCTCCCTAGGCTCTAGTCATGAGTTGCCAAGGCTATGGAAGCCTCTTGAGTTCACTGACTTCGATCTTATTTAGACAAACCAGTAATTTGTGGTTCTCTCTTTTCCCCTTAGCCTTGCTAAGGGATTAGTGATCTTATCAATATTATCAAATACAACTTTTGGTTTTGCTAATTTTCTGCATTGTCTTCCTGTTTTTAATTTCTTTTTTTTTCTTTTTTTTTTTTTAAACTTTTATTTAATGCATATAAATTTCCAAAGTACGACTTATGGATTACAATGGCTTCCCCCCCATACCGTCCCTCCCACCCACAACCCTCCCCTTTCCCACTCCCTCTCCCCTTCCATTCACATCAAGATTCATTTTCGATTATCTTAATATACAGAAGATCAGCTTAGTATACATTAAGTATGGATTTCAACAGTTTGCTCTCACACAGAAACATAAAGTGAAAAATAATAGATGATTTTTTTAAATGATGATGAAATCAGAGCAGACCTATTGTCATGTTTAATCCCAGTGAGAGTCAAATTGGGAATTGATAATTTCTTTTTTTTTTTTTTTACAGAGGATCAGTTTAGTATGCATTAAGTAAGGATTTCAACAGTTTGCACCCCCATAGAAACACAAAGTGAAATATATTGTTTGAGTACTCGTTATAGCATTAAATTTCAATGTACAGCACATTAAGGATAGAGATCCTACATGAGGAGTAAGTGCACAGTGACTCCTGTTGTTGACTTAACAAATTGACACTCCTGTCTATGGCATCAGTAATCTCCCTATGCTCCAGTCATGAGTTTCCAAGGCTATGGAAGCCCTCTGAGTTCTCCGACTCTTATCTTGTTTAGACAAGGTCATAGTCAAAGTGGAGGTTCTCTCCTCCCTTCAGAGAAAGGTACCTCCTTCTTTGATGACCTGTTCTTTCCACTTTTTTTCTGTTTTTAATTTCAACTCTGATTTTTAAAAATTCCTTTCTTTTGTTTACTTTAGATTTAATTTGTTCTTCTTTCTCTAGTTTCCTAAAGTTGAATCTTATATTATTAATTTTAGATTTCCTTTTCTAATATGTACATTCAGTGCATATAGGTCTCCCACATGGGTGGCAGGAATCCAATTAGTTGAGTCATCACCATTGTCTCCCAGAGCCTTCATTAGCAAGAGGCTGGAGCCAGGTATCAAACCCAGATTCTGGATATTGAATGCAGATGTCTTAACTACTAGGCTAACTGATTATTCCCTGCCTTTCATAGTTTTAATTGAGCATTTTATACCATTCCATTTTCTTTCCTTTCTCAGCACGTCAATTTTCCTTCTTTTCTCACATGTTTTTGTGGAGCAGCTGGGACTCAAATCGGCCCCCATATGGGATGCCTGTGCTGCAGTCCAGGGCTTTAATCTGTTCTGCCACGAGGCTGGCCCTGCAACTCTGTTCTTTACAGAAATAGTTTAGTGACCCAACTCAGCAAAGGTCAAGAAAGAGAACTAAAAGATGTTAAGTGCAACTGGCTGTAGATTACTGGTGATCTTGCTAACAGTATATTGGGGTGGTAAAAGTAGAAAGTAGATCCTGGTGCCAAGAAGATCAAAGATTTATTTCTGGTTCTATAACTTGCGAGCTCTGTGGTCTTGGGAAATCACTCAACTTCTGTGAGCCTCTATTTCCTCAGCTGTGAACTGGGGACTAACAGAGCTACCTTCTTCAGTTATTGTAGGAATTAGTAATACGCACATCCAGTAGAAAACAAAGTGCCTGATTGATAGTAGGTGCTCTTTATGAATGCAAGCTCTTGTTTCATTTACTTTGTTGCCACCAAAATTGCCATGCCTTTATAAGTAATGTTTTTTCACCATTAATATTTTATCTTCCATGTTTTAATGTTTTATAGGTTGAATCTTTGCTCAAATCTCACCTTTTTGGTGAGATTTCATGAGATTTACCCTGAGTACCATATCTGTGCTCTCTGTATTGGTAATCCCATTTATCCTGGTCTACTTTTCCTTTCCTCACAGAGCTTCTCACCTGTAACAATCTAGAGAATTTACTCGTTTATTTACTTATTTTATTACTCTCTGTCTACTCCACTAGACTGTCATCTTACACACTTACATACCCCAAGTGCTGGAGCACAGCAAGTGCTCAATAATTCAGTGTTGAATGACTAAATGGAAAAAGACTGACTGTGTTTCTTCAACCTGGGGACTTGTCTTTTTTCATCTCTGTAAAATTTCCAATCTTGATGTGAATGGAAGGGGAGAGGGAGTGGGAAAGGGGAGGGTTGTGGGTGGGAGGGACGGTATGGGGGGGAAGCCATAGTAATCCATTATTCGTACTTTGGAAACGTATATTCATTAAATAAAAGTTAAAAAAAAAAAATTTCCAACTGTCACCTATTAAAACATTGCCTCTGTTCCATCCCCTCCGTGCTCTCCTTCTGGAATTCCTTTTAGATTACAAGTATGTCAGTCCAATATTTATGTTCTCAGTGTCTCTTAAGTTCTTTTTCATATTTGACAACTACAAATATTTAGCTTTCTCTTTTTATTCTGAGACAATTCTTTGCCCATCATTAAGTCTCTTTTCAATTGCATCTAGTTAATTGAATTATATTTCAATGACAATGTTTTTTGTGCTGAGAATGTCTTTCTTTCTTTTTCCTTTCTGCTTCTTTTCCATTTTTTTCCCTGCACTTGCTTTATACTTTCTCATCTTCCTTTTATTTCTTTGAGTATTTAAAAAAATTTTTTTTGATAGGCAGATTTAGACAATGAGAGAGAGACAGACAGAAAGCTCTTCCTTTCCGTTGGTTCATCCCCCAAAATGGCCACTACGGCCGGCGCACTGCGCCGATCCAAAGCCAGGAGCCAGGTGCTTCTCCTGGTCTCCCATGCGGGTGCAGGGCCCAAGCACTTGGGCCATCCTCCACTGCACTCCCTGGCCACAGCAGAGAGCTGGACTGGAAGAGGGGCAACCGGGACAGACTCCGGTGCCCCAACTGGGACTAGAACCCGGAGTGCCGGCGCCGCTTCTTTGAGTATTTTAATGTAATTTTTTCTAGTTCTTAGGGGAGAGGGAGTGAAGCCTCCTATTTGCTTCACTAATTGGTTTTCTGGTTACACTCATTTCTTTGTGCAGTCTGTAATGTTAGATTGTGAGTGGTTGTTTGCTATTTGTCTCTTCTGGGACCTTAGGAGTCAGTGACTGAATATGTTCCAAATCTGTCTCTTGAATGGCCTGTGGAGGCTAGGATGCCAGGCAGTACAGTGTGGGTGCTGGGACTGTGCCTTAAGTTCATGCCCCTACTGTGAAACTACTTGTGCAATCATTGGCAAATTACTCTTTCAGTCTTACTTTTCTTGTCTGTTAAGTAGAGCTAATCATTCCTACTTGCCAGAGACATTGTGTAGAATTAATGAGATCATCAACATAAGGAACTTAGCACAGTGTTTTTCATGTAAGTACTTAATAAATAATAAAATTACTATAAATTATGTGGTAGCTAATATGACACTTGTCAAATCTTCTCATTTGTGATTTGAGGAAGATACCTTATGTTCGTGAAAACAACTTCTGAGTGTGCATATGAAATGGGCAGCCACCATTGCACATACATATGGGTCAGCCCTATGTGCTGTATTTGTGATACATATTAGTTGCAGATGGGAGCAACAGCTGGCATAAGAACATGCTCACTTGGCTTTCAGCCAATGCTGGAGAGCACTGAGGAGAGGGAGAAGTGAATTTCAAACATCATTGTTTTTTAAAAAATAAAGTCTCATTAGGGAGTTGAGTCATTTGCCAACTATTTTGGATTATTAAATGTTGCATAGGGAGAGCTCTTCTGCTGAGAGAAGAATGACCTAGATAAATTTCTTCAGTTTTATTCAAAGAGGAAATATATTTAACTCCTCAAATATGGTCTCCTTGGCCATCATTGCCTGTCAAAGGTTGGAACTTGAATAACAGAGTACTGAACCACTAGCTACTGTTCAGTGAATGCTATTAGTTTATTAGCAGGAAGAGAAAGAGACACAGGCAAATTCTTGGGCATGAGAACCTCATTCCCATATGTTGTTATTTTTCTACCACAAACTTTTCATTAGTGAACCACTGATTTGGATCTGTGGATAAGTGAAGGTTAAGGAGCCAATGCTAGTGAAAGAGAGTTATGGACTACCGTGATTTATCATGGAGCAGGTTATCAGTTATTTATAAGGATTTCACAAAATGAAGATCATAATTCTAATTTTCATAATACATTTACAAAAGCTAAAATTAAAAACATGCAATTAGAGAAGCATTTTTAGATTTTAATTACCTGATCTTCATAATCAGATCCTGTACCAATGAACTCTCCAGAGTCCAGCATCATCGTAGAATCAAGGTCAACTGACCCTAAGGTAAGGAAAGAAAAGATCAGCTGGTGGATACTGTCTATGAATGCTTCTAAAGCACACTATCTCCCATAAGGTTTCCATATTGTCCCATGGTTACATTAAAATCACAACACTAGTAGAGTTTTCCACTCTGCCAAGCTCTATATCTGGAGACTCAAGATGAAGTTATTCTGGATACTGACTCTGCCTTTTAGAAGGAGACATATTGTAGGGAGGATTAATTTGTCAACAGCAAGGTTAAGAAACCAAAAGAGCAAGCTGCTGATTCTGACTAGTGGTGGAGAGGATAGCGTAGTTGGGATTCTTCATAAGGAACTAATCTATGAACCTGAATTTGAAGGTGAATAGGGGTTGTTGACAGGAGAAACAATTTCAAAGTGTGCAAGAGTAACTGATGTAGAAGGAACACCAGGAGCAAAGGACAGAGAGGGAGAAGAGCAAGGGGTTTCCAGGAGTCAGAAGGGCTGGATTTTGCTCACTGCACGAAAGCTTGGGAAATTTTTCTTATAGCCTTTGGTTTACACTAGTCCCTGAAGGTAAAAAAAATCAGGTTAACTAAATGTATTAATTGGGAGAATGTTTCCCTTCTAGAATACAGGTTACACTAAACTGCTTACCCATTAATCTCCAAGGCACAAGCTTAAAGTGATAATTTTCACACTGGGGCTTCTGGAGCACAATTCAGTCATCATCTTAATTTAATAAGTCTTTCTTGCTAGGAAATATATATTGCTTCACTAGGCAGAAAGACAGAACCCAGTGCTGCCCACAAAAAATTCTTTATCCTATGAGACAACAAACCGCCTCACATTTTATTGTAAAATTGGCCTTGACAGCCAATTCTTGGTCAGAATATACAATGAGTAATTTTAATGAAGATGGATTTTGTAACTATCAAGCATCTCACACACTTCTCAGCTATAGACATGCCCAGAAGATGTTGCTTTCATACTTCCAAAACAAGAATCAAAGTATGTCCTCACACACTCTTTCTCATCTTTCCCCCTCTTTTCTGTTATCATTATATCTGCTGTCTATTATATGGACTAAGCACTTGCCATTTGACTATGTACTAAACAGCAACACCATTATTTATTGTGTTTAAATCTTCAATTTTTCAAAAAAAGGATGACAAAGTTTTTCAAAATGAAGACACCTGAACCATCAAATATTTTAGAGATGTAACTATTGTAGATCTGCCTTGTATAGTTGCTTAGGTGTGTTCAGAACAACTCTAGGTGATGCCAATCTCATTGTCAGAGCAGCCTGACCAATTCCATTGTTAATATGGTGGTTGCCAGAATGGGCTTGGGAAGATCACATACCACGCCACCAGTAGAGGGAGACGAGAGGGCTGATGCGGGAAACTTCATACATATAGTAGATATATACTCAGATAAGCTCAGATAATGATTGAATAGCTTTCATTTTCTTCCACCACTGGTTGCTTGGTTTGCTGAAAATGGGACATCTGGTAATAGTTCAAGGTTTGATATATAAAATAAGGAGGCAAATATAGATATAAATAGATATTTAAGCAGTATTATATTTCATTTTTCTTTTTTGGTTATAAGAATTATTTTCTTGATGTCATTATGGATGGCTTATTTCCCTTGTTTTGCTCTGGGTCTCTACTGAGCAGGCACAGGAGGTGTAATGGGATGGTCATGCAGA
This sequence comes from Oryctolagus cuniculus, assembly GCF_964237555.1. Classification (NCBI taxonomy): domain Eukaryota; kingdom Metazoa; phylum Chordata; class Mammalia; order Lagomorpha; family Leporidae; genus Oryctolagus; species Oryctolagus cuniculus. The sequence goes on from NC_091438.1 coordinate 94,372,217, forward strand.
TGACATGAGTACAGGGAGCCCAGTGTGGTCACAGTGGCTGTGACTTCCAACCTCTCCCCTATTTCTTTCTGCTATACCTCTGTGATTCTCTTCCAAAGAGTCAGTATTGTTTATGTACCTGCCCCTCAGTTTCTCCTTTCCTGATGAGTTTACCATGGCTCCTGGCCTCTGCCTTGTGCTGTGCAGCTGATGTCCTGGAAAAGTGATGCCACAGCATGTCAAAGAAGAGACAGGAAGTAGGACAGAGAGAGAGATAGAGATAGAGACACACAGAGAGAGATCACACACACACAGACACACACAGACACACACAGACATACACAGACACACACAGACACACATACACACACACCAGCCCACCTTGGTATGTTTCAAATGAAGAATTTTGTAAGGTATCTTAGGATGAAATACTTGACTGTCTTAAAGCCCAGTTTGAAAGTTACTTTGCAGGGCGGGCGCTGTGGCTCACTTTGTTAATCCTCCGTCTGCGGTGCCAGCATCCCATATGGGCACTAGGTTCTAGTCCTGGTTGCTCCTCTTCCAGTCCAGCTCTCTGCTGTGGCCTGGGAGGGCAGTGGAGGATGGCCCAAGTGCTTGGGTCCCTGCATCCACATGGGAGACCAGGAGGAAGTACCTGGCTCCTGGTTTTGGATTGGTACAGCGCCAATCATGGTGGCCATTTGGAGGGTAAACCAACGGAAGGAAGACCTTTCTCTCTGTCTCTCTCTCACTGTCTATAACTCTACCTGTCAAATAAAAAAAATTTAAAAAGAAAAGTTACTTTGCTGCTGTGGCCCAGGAAGGCAGTGGAGGATGGCCCAAGTACTTGGGCCCCTGCACCCACAAGGGAGACCAGGTAGAAGCACCTGGCTCCTGGTTTCGGATCGGCACAGCACCGACTGTAGCGGCCATTTGGGGAGTGAACCAATGGAAAGAAGACCTTTCTCTCTCTCTCTCTCTCACTGTCTATAACTCTATCTGTCAAATAAATAAAAAAAAAGTTACTTTGCATTTGCATTGTCCAGAAATGAAAATGTCAGATGTAAAATACATAATTTTTCCATTACAAGATCATAAAGATTTTCGAACCAGTATTTCATGGAGTCCCACCCATTTATTTTAGAAAAGAGGAAAACAAGATGTGAAGAGGTTCAATAACTTGGCCAAGAGCATGTGAAAGTGCATGAGATCAAAGAGAGAACCCAAGGCTCTCCTTTCTCCTTCTAACACACCCTGCTGAGTCCAAATTCTAGGCAGGAGCAACTCAAACAGCTTTATAAATATTATTTTTTACTATAAATATTATTTATACAAGGAGCTGGATGAGTATGCTGTCTATTTTACATTCTGAGAAAATGAGCAACAGTGAATGGCCAGTGATGTGGCAGATGCCTAGTATGGCTGTGGAAATGGAAGAATAGGAAGTAGAATTAAGGAGTCAAGTTCAAGCCTGTGATAATCAATGCTCCTTTCTAGGTGGTTCCTATACACAGCATCATTAAAGGTAACACTGAGTTTCTTTAATCTTTATTGCTTCCATAATATCAAATCACTGCCACCACCTCCAGGAAATGGTGACAGGTACCTGGATTCACCTTGGCTGTATATAGAAATTCAAGTGGAAGAAGCAATGTGATCTGAGCACAAATTCTTATTAAACATCAAGGTTCCTTTAGTCCCTGTGTCTTACTTATTTTATTTAATTACAAACTGTCCTTTCAGTTGTTTTAAAAAAGTACCATGTGAAGGGCTCTTAAATGGCCCAATTAAGCAATATTGCACATTAATATCTGAAGCTGGAGCAAAATTATTAGAAAACTATCTTCAGTTACTGTAGAATGAAAAGAATCTTTCTTTTAAAAAATCATGCTCATAAGGAAGAGGAGATTGGATTTCTTAATAAAATGCTTTCAATAGAAATTGTATCATTAAGGCAATGAATTTCTTGAAATATTGTTGCTCTTGGCAACAGGAGTATTAATATATCCTAGGATGCAGTAGACAAAAGACAGCATTATCAGCTCAGATAATGATTGAATAGCTTTCATTTTCTTATGACATTGGTTGCTTGGTTTACTGAAAATAGGACCTTTAATAATAGTCCAAGGTTTGATACACAAAATCGGGAAGTAAATATCGACATCTGTACACATTTTTTGCCTGTTTTCATGGGACGAGTTAACACACAAAACAACTGCAGTGATCTCGTTACTCCACAAAGACAGCAAAATTAGGACATTCTGCAAAAGTGGCAGTATGGTTTTCATCTTCCCCTATTTTGAATTTCTTGATTTCTTTTCAGACTTAAAAATATCCTTTCCATAGATAACAGAGAAAGGCACGAGCTGAAGCACAGAGCCCTGCAGGGACACTCAGTGGCCCTGGTTTCAGATCCAGAATGTCCTTCGCAAACATTGTCAGGCTGCTTCCTGAGAGTGGCCTGAGGATGACACAAGCTGGCTTTGGGGGTCCCAGAGACTAAACGTTCTGCTTTATGGGACGGCATTCCAGACTTTTCCTCCCAGTGGATCTTTCTGAAGTGTTAGGAAGATCCTGCTCCCACTCTCCACACCAAATAAAGGGATGCTCTTGGAACCGCAGGCTTCCGGAGTGGGGAAGGGCATCTTGACTAAAGCTCGACACCTTTCTGCCTCTTGCAGGGGGGGTCGTTTCTCTCTTGTCCTCAGCGCGCACTAAACCCTAAGCTGCTGAGAGGGCAGGGTAGTGTTTCCTCCCTGAATTGCAGAACGAAATGCAAAGATACCCATTCAATACCTAATGCTGCATGACAGAACATGAATAAAAGGGCATTTCCATTTTTCCCTTTGCAGTTTTTGCTGTCATTCATTTTCTCTCCAAACACTGCCAACTTGTATTAAGTGCCTGCCTTGCATCAGGCACTGAGAATCCAGCCCTAATTCCAACAGGCATGGAATGTGTTAACAGTTGGCAGCAGAATTCCTTGGAGGGAGAGCACTCCATTCATCCGGGAAACTTTTCTCATGGTATCTGGAACCAGAAGGTGAGCTCCTCTAGGGATCTGGCTGTCGATGGGCTGTTCAGGGTGAGCAGGGGAAGGGAGGATTTTCCAGCTACTCCAGCATGGGGGCTGTGAGAGGGAGGAAGAGAGAAAGGGAGGAGAGAGGAGAAGATCTAGGAAAAAGACGGAAGGCTGTGCTGTCTCTCCCCATGAGCCCTCGATTCCTCCAAAAAAGACAGTAACTCACAGACTTGGATCCTTCTCCATGCGACAGCTACACGGCTTACATGCACAAATCCCTTATTCGAGGCAGGTGCTATTATTGTCCCCTCTTTATAGATAAGGAAAGGGAGACCCAGAGAGACTGAGTGTTGTAGCCAGCAGTTTCTGTTATTAAGTATTGATGGAGGCCGGCGCCGCGGCTCACTAGGCTAATCCTCTGCCTGCGGCGCCGGCACACCGGGTTCTAGTCCCGTTCGGGGTCAGGGCGCCGGATTCTGTCCCGGTTGCCCCTCTTCCAGGCCAGCTCTCTGCTGTGGCCCGGGAGTGCAGTGGAGGATGGCCCAAGTGCTTGGGCCCTGCACCCCATGGGAGACCAGGAGAAGCACCTGGCTCCTGGCTTCGGATCAGCGCGGTGCGCCGGCAGCCGCAGCGGCCATTGAGGGGGTGATCCAACGGAAAAGGAAGACCTTTCTCTCTGTCTCTCTCTCTCACTGTCCACTCTGCCTGTCAAAAAAAAAAAAAAAAAAAAAAAGTATTGATGGAGGGCTCCGTTGAGGATGAGGCACTGCAGATAGAGTCCAAAGGTGCAGGGGCTCAGGGAGTCTGAGAAAAGGCTTGGAGGCAAGCGAACACCCACTCTGCTCTGGAAGCAAAGAAGACCTGCTGGTCTCATCCTGAGATGAGGCCCAGGGGATGTGGCCAGTGGGCAAAGAAAGGCCTCTGTGTCATCTCTTGTGAGGTTCATCCTGGGAATGCAGGAAGCAAACACCGTCTGTCCTCTGAAGTCTTGTTCTTTACAGGAAAGAGATCTCCCATATTCATCTACCTGACTATGGGATCAAAACTGTGACAAGTGCCATGAAGGAGCTAAAGGATCCAATGCAGTGGCCTCATCCAGTCTGAGATGGGATCTGAGAAAGCCTCTGTGAGGCAATCTCATTTACACAGTGGCACAAAGAGCTTGTGGCCAGTGAAGGACGGTGCTGTGGAGCTGGGAGAGAAGAGGCTGACAAATGGGAACAGGTGTTCTAAGAACCTGGAAGAGCAGGTGCCAACGGCAAGAGGCAGGAAGGTACTTGGGGCATTTCAGGAACCAGAAGTAGGTGGTGTGGGTGATGCTGGGAGCAGGGGAGGACCAGGGTGGCCGAGGACTTGGGGTTTTCTGCCAGGGTGAGGACGCTGGCGCTTTGCCTTCAGGACAGCCAGGGAAGGTTTTGGATTTTTCGTTTGTTTGTTTGGCATCAGGGAGGCAGGAAGCTGAGAGCTGCATTCTTTAAGGATCTCCATGGCAGCAACAGGATTCACGACAGACAGGAGAGGCCGGGGATGGGAGGTGACAAGGCCTCCAAGAAGTGCAGTGAGAACAGAGGAGGTCTGGATTCCCAGCGTGCGCCTGAGGAACGATGGATGTGGGGCAACAGGGCCAGAACACTGCTTCCTGGTTCTCCGGGAAAGGTCAAAGCCATTCTCACAGTGGAGAGGTGGGTGCTGGGGGCAACTGAGATTCTACAAAGAGAGCGAGAAGGTTCAGAGGGAAGGGAGGGACAGAGGGGCAGAAGCTGGAGGCTGTAATTCACAGAGCAGAGGCCACTGACCTGCTTGTTTCTTGGGTGAGTCACTGACATTCACAAGCCAGGCAATTTCACCTACAAAGGCAGGAATATGTTTTCTTTCTGGGGAGTGGAGGGCCCAGCAACACCGGCGGCTTCTTAAAGGCAGTAGCCACCTGGAGCTGTGTAGTGGCTGCCTGCTGTATGAGAGGCATAGATAGCATTCATTGCCAGGTTAGCGTAGCCCCTGCTAGTCTCCCTTCACTCACAAGGGCTGTGAGATAGAACAGGCTTGTTTCAAGGTGAGGGCAGGGCCCAGCTTTCAGGGATCTGGGAAGTGGAAGGGAGCCAACAGAAGCTAAAGATTTAAATAGATTCCTCTGTTCATTTGCTCAGCAGTGTAGGAAGGAAAAAGTGGACACCCACCCAACACTCCTGTGACTGAGCTCAGTGCAAAAGGCCAAGGACTTGAAGAGAATGAGGACATGGCTCCTGCCTCCAGGTGTTTATCAGCACAACTGCATCACTGCAGGACAGGCATCCGGAGAAATGCCACCAGTGAGCCACCACGTGCCAGGCGTTGAACAGAAAGGGGAGCTTAACTCAGCCCCTCTACTCCTCTGTATCAGCAAATTCAAGGTACATAGCACTTGGCCATAAGTGGTTAGAGTTTTTTTATTTTAACAGTATGCTTTAAATAAAATATTAATTTAAGAAGCATGGGAATTATGGTATTTTTCAGTGTAGCAGCAGTCTTGTTTACATAGTCTTACATGGCTCTCAATAGTCCACCTTTCGTACAACATATGCCAATTCTTTGTACATATCACCGGAAGGCTGGACAGGGGAGTTTTCATCAGTTATCTGTGCTCTGCGGCCAGAAAGACTGTGACCTTGCTTTTCTAAAATTCTGCCTGTCTTTGAAGCTATTCTTAGGTGGTTTCAAATAGTGGTTTAGAATCTGAAGTGCTTAGCCTTTTTTTTTATAGCCCAGAGCTTATGGTCTTTACCCCTTGAGGCTGTAATTCAGAAGAAAGGTCAGGACTGAGACCAAGACTTGAGAGTTAACCATACAGAAATGAAAGCTGAAGCCACATGGGACCAATCAGTGGACCGAGGGTCAGAGAGAGTCAAGAGAACAAAAGGAGGTCAAGGACAGAGCAGTGAGTACTGCCTGCGGTAGGGGCATGATCACCCTGCCTAGGGGCTCAGACAAGCTTCCAGGTACTGTGGTTGGGATGGGAGCAGTGACCCAATGGAAGGGGATGCTTTTTCCAGGCAGCATAGGAGACATTTGCATGAATTAGGGGTCCTGGAGGAACTGTAACATTTAATATCTGCACACTGTACTTGTATGAGTTCCTTTCAATTTATTGTCTATTATGGTTACATGGATTCTATGTCTACCTGTTAACTTACAGGTGCAATGACAGGAAGAAAAATAGAAGCTATAAAGGACACATCTGTAGTCCTGATCTATTTTGTTTTGTGCCTTTATTTTCACACCAGAAAGCCTGAGGTTCTGAGGACAAGGTTGTCCTTAAGTTCTGACAGTAATTTATTGAGCTTAGGCCATGAATACAAGGCCCAGACACTTGGCAGGTTATCGTGGTGTACTGCCGCCCAAAGGACACAGAGACTCACCTGCTGCAGCCTCTTTGTTTGGAAATAACTTGTTGTCAACTGCCATGCTGATGTCATAGAATACTGCATCCTCATCTCGGTCAGCATCAAACTGGGGAGAAATCAGGACAGACAAGTTTGCAACAGGAGAATACATACATTAGATACTAAAAAATCGAATGAGCATACATCACACAACTGTATCTGTAATAAAGCAAAACAAGAGGAATGAAAGCATTTGTGTGGTTTTTTTTTAAAGATTTTATTTATTTATTTGACAGGTAGAGTTACAGACAGTGAGAGAGAGACAGAGGGAAAGGTTTTCCTTCTGTTGGTTCACTCCCCAAATGGCCGCCACAGCGCTGATCTGAAGCCAGGAGCCAGGTGCTTCCTCCTGGTCTCCCATGCGGGTGCAGGGGCCCAAGCACTTGGGCCATCCTCCACTGCACTCCCGGGCCACAGCAGAGAGCTGGACTGGAAGAGGAGCAACCGGAACTAGAACCCGGCGCCCATATGGGATGCGGGCGCCGCAGGCAGAGGATTAACCAAGTGAGCCACAGCGCCGGCCCAAGCATTTGTAGTTGTATTCAGACATTAAGAAGGTTTTTAAGAAGATTATGAGGGGGTGAATGTACAGAAAAATATGCAGCATTTTCTTAATTTAGAAAACACACTCTGAATCTGGCCTTAGCATCAGCCCCTTAAGGCATTCGGATCTGGCTAAAAAGCCCATGAGAGTTTCACAGGCAAGGGAAGCCAAGACATTGTGGCAAGAAAAATGACCTAAATGAAAGATCTCTGTGAGTGAGATCCCAGTGGAAAGAACGGGCCATCAAAGAAGGAGGTACCTTTCTCTGAAGGAAGGAGAGAACTTCCACTTTGACTATGACCTTGTCTAAAAAAGATCAGAGTTGGTGAACTCAACCATAGCCTTGGCAGCTCATGACAAGAGCCTTGGGTGATTACTGACGTCATAAATAAGAGTGTCAATTGGAGTCACTGTGCACCTCCTTCCCATGTAGGAACTCTGTCTTTAATATGTTGTACTATGCAAATTAACGGTAAAACTACTACTCAAACAGTACTTTATACTTTGTGTGTCTGTGTGGGTGCAGTCTGTTGAAATCTTTACTTAGTATATACTAAATTGATCTTCTGTATATAAAGATATTTGAAAATGAATCTTGATGAAGAGTGGGATGGGAGAGGGAGTGGGAGATAGGATGGTTGCAGGTGGGAGGGAGGTTATTGGGGAGAAAAAGCTTCTATAATCCAAAAGTTGTTTATATTTATTAAGAAAACATTAGAAAATGTTCACAGTCTTTTGAATTAAATGAAAAATACAGCAGGGTATGAGAGTAAAAAAAGTTTATGGAAAAGTTATGATGAAAGATAAATTCATTTTGGTACAAAATATGAAATCCATGTTTTTTTTTACTAATGCACATTTTCCATGAATTTCTTGAAGACTTCCTTCCTAAAACCTGTCCATTCGATGCAGCAGAGTCACTCTGGACTTACTGTGGCTCTGAGAAATGCACAATTTGCAAGTAATTTCTTGCTCAATTAAACTCTATTGAATATTTAAAAAAAAAAGGAAAGCACACTCTGGGAAACACAACTGAAATTTAGTTTGCAGTTTCCTGACTTAGTTTTTCTAATTAAATGGAAAAAAACCAAATCCACAGGGACTGGAGTTTAACCTAGCAGTGAAGATGCCTGTGTCCCATGAGTACCTGGGTTTGATGCCTGGCTCTGGCTCCTGACTACAGCTTACTGCCAATGCAGTCCTTAATGTGCTATGTATTGAGATTTAATGCTATAACGAGTACTCAAACAGTATATTTCACTTTGTGTTTCCATGGGGGTGCAAACTGTTGAAATCTTTACTTAATGTATACTAAACTGATCTTCTGTAAAAAAAAAAAAAAAAAAAGAGAAGAAATTATCAATTCCCAACTTGACTCTCACTGGGATTAAACATAGGTCTTATCTGATTTCATCATCATTTAAAAAATCATCTATTATTTTTCACTTTATGTTTCTGTGTGGTAGAAAACTGTTGAAATCTTTACTTAATGTATACTAAACTGATCTTCTGTATATAAAGAGAATCAAAAATGAATCTTGATGTGAATGGAAGGGGAGAGGGAGTGGGAAAGGGGAGGATTGCGGGTGGGAGGGACGTTATGGGGGGGAAGCCATTGTAATCCATAAGCTGTACTTTGGAAATTTATATTCATTAAATAAAAGTTAAAAAAAATCATCAGTCCTCCTCAATTACTGCATACAGGAGATGAATTTTTTCCTTGCAGATTGATGTGGTGGGTCTGCGGTTGCAGGTTTCATCTATAATATCTTGTCCCTTAGAAATGAGCTATCCACTTGTAAACTGACAATTTCCCTGGGGCACTGTCCCCATAAACTTTTCATAAAGCATCAATGATTTCACTGTTGTTCCACTGAAGTCTTACCACAATCTGATGTTTGCTCTTACTTCAGTTTTAGCAAAATTCATGTTGCTCTTAAAGGGGCCCTTTTCAAATTGATGTCTTATCTTTCTTAGTTCCTAAAACTACATCCTCTTCAGACATGTTATAACAACTTCTACATGTTTATTTTGGTACAAAAGAAATTGAAATATGTGCATAGTTTTTAAAATTTATTTATTTGAGAGGCAGAGCTACAAATAGAGAGAGAGAGAGAGAGAGAGAGACAAAGAGAAGGGTCTTCCATCTGATGGTTCACTCCCCAAATGACTGCAATGGCCAGAACTGGGCTGATCCAAAGCCAGGAGCCAGGAGTTTCTTCTGGGTTTCCCATGTGGGTGCCGTGTCCCAAGGACTTGGGCCATCTTCTGCTGTTTTCCTAGCCCATAGCAGAGAGCTGGATTGGAAGAGGAGCAGCTGGGACATGAATTGGTGCCCACATGGAATGCTGGCGCCACAGGAGCCTACTCTGCCACAGTGCTGGCACTCATGCATAATTTTTTTATGATATGCATTTTTTATGGAACTTCTGAAGATTCCTCATATTCTTAACTCCATTCCGGGTATCTCTGATCTCAGACATTGTAGTTTTTATCTCTAGATGTCTATTTGAGTCTTTAAAAAAAACATGTTTTGTGTCTCTTAAGTTTTGAGATGTCTGAAATATAATCATATTAACTGTTTTTAAAGAAGATTTATTTATTGATTTATTTGAAAGGCAGAGTGACAGAGAAAGCCAGCTAGGCAGAAAGACACCTGCAATCCACTGGGTAATTCTTCAAATGGTCACCAACAGCTGATTCTGGTCCAGGCTGAAGCCAGGAGCCAAGAACTCCATAATGGTTTCCCAACCGGGTGATGGGGCTCAAGTACTTGAAGATCTGCTGAGTTCCAGTGTGCACTAGCAGGAAGCTGGATCAGAAGCAGAACAGCTGAAACTTGAACTGGTGCTCCGATATTGGATGCCAACATTGCAATAGGCAGCTTAACCATCTGTGCCACAACATGAGCCCCGAAATAACTGTTCTAATGTCCTCTGTTAATTTTAACATTTGAATCTGTTTTGATTGATTCCCCACCACCCCCACTCCCCCCAATATGGGACATATTTTCCTGTTCCTTCCTTTGCATGACTTTTTTCTTTCTTTTTGTTAAACTACACAGAAGGCACTGGCAATTTGACTTTGTTGGGTGCTCAGTATTTTACATTGCTATAGATATTCTTGAGCTTTACTCTGGAAGGTAAATTAATTACGTGGAAATAGTTTGATCTTTCAGGTCTTTTAGTATTTATTAGGCTGCACCAGAGGGTATGGATTAGGGCTAGCTGTCCCCTATTGCTGAGGCAAGAGTGCCCGCCCCAATGCCTTGTGAATTAAGAGGATTTCTGTGAGCCTGGTATGAGCAGCAGCTACTGCTGTTCCCTCTAATCCTGTTTGGTGATTCCTTTCTTGGCTTCAGGTAATCTCCTGTGCCTGGACTGATTAGGACTGCTGAATACTGGAGGGGCCCTCTGGGTCTCCTTCTCATTGCTGATGCTTTTGTTCTGTGCACCTGAGCCACCTTGGTGTCCTGCATTCTCAGCTCCTTCCCCTCCACTCCTGGCTGCTGCCGGCCTCCATGGGGCTCCCTCCCCTTCATCCTGCAGCCTGGAAACTCAGGCAGGCAGTGGAGCTGGGCACAAGATGTACTGTGACAGTCCCTTCTTCTCAGGACCACTTCATTGCTTGATGTGTCTTGAACAGTACTTTTTTTTTTTTTTTAAAGATTTTATTTATTTATTTGAGAGGTAGAATTACAGAGAGTGAGATGAAGAGACAGAGACAAAGGTCTTCCTTCCGTTGGTTCACTCCCCAAATGGCTGCAATGGCTGGAACTGCGCCGATCCAAAGCCAGGAGCCAGGATTCTCTTCCCGGTCTCCCACATGGGTGCAGGGGCCCAAGCATGTGGGCCATCTTCCACTGCCTTCCCGGGCCACAGCAGAGAGCTGGACTGGAAGAGGAGCAGCCGGGACTAGAACCGACGTCCATATGGGATGCCGGTGCCACAGGCGGAGAATGTAGCGCCGGCTTAAAATACTGTGCCATGGCACCAGCCCCAGAAGATTATTTTTTAATAGATTTTTTTTCTATTTATTTTTTTGACTTGTTTCACATGGGAAGAAAAGTCTAACATTTTTTATCCCACTTTGGTCACGAGTGGAAACCTCAATCTTTTAATCTTATTATTATTTAAAAAATTTATTTATTTGTAAGGCAGAGTTATATATACACACACACACACACAGAGAGAGAGAGAGAGAGAGAGAGAGAGAGAGATTTTTCCATCTACTAGCTCACTCCCCAAATGGTCACAACAGCCAGGACTTGAATCAGTGCCCATATGGGATGCCAGCGTGATAGGCGACAGCTTAATCCTCTGTGCCACAACACTGGCCCTTAAACTTATTGTCTTGAAGCTATTTCAGAATATTTAAATGATTTATTCCATTGTATTTTCCCACTGACAGGCTTCATTATTTCTAAGGAGGGAAGCTCAGGAAGTGGAAGGTGGAAAGTGATTTCCTTACATCACCTCACACAGTGAAGGCACAGGTAGTGGACACCCGTGCAATGCTTCAGTGGTTTTCTCTGTCACACAACCCAAGGAAAAGGCGAGTAAGATAATCTGCTTTCTACTTCGCAGGTGTAGATATCCACCTGGAGATACTATTTGCGTAAGTCACACAGCTCGTGAGCAGATCCAGGTCTTGAATCTGGGATCACTGACACTCCTCCTGCTCCAGTAAGTGTTAACACAGCCCTTCTGGATAAGACCAAGGGGAGAGAAGCAGGTGGTGGCTAAGATGGTACAAGGTGGCCACCAAGGTACAATTAGTGCTACCTCAATGCCTTGCTTTCCACACTCATATACTGCAGCATTTTTGTCCCCTGCAAGATATCAGCTAGTTATCATCACTACAGGATGACATCTACTGTTAGAGATGTTTTATTCAGATTTTTTCTTGGACTCTCGCTGGATGGGTGGCAGCACTGCCGTGTTATAAATAAAAGAATGTAAGCTTATGTTTCCATCAGTGCCTAAAACACGGAGCCGAAGGCGACACTTGCAAGTTAACATTCTACTGGTGTGTGTGTGTGTGTGTGTGTGTGTGTGTTTGGCCCCAGGGCAGTCAGTGAGAGGGAAAAGGGAAGTGAGGCAAAGAGGGAGGGACACAGGGGTCTGGACAGGCTGCGGGGAACTATGTCTCTGAGAAGAGTCAGGTCAGGAGGAGGGGACAGGGATTCATCTGCTGGCTCCTTCTGGTCTCTGTCTCCTGGCTCCAAGCTTTCCCCATGAGGAGCTGCGTCTCCCCACTCCTTGTTTTTGTTGCCTGGCCTCTCTGGGCAGCCTGCGGGAAGCCAACACCATACCTCAGGGAGCAACACAGCATCTGAATCCTGCAGTGCTGAAAGGAGCCAAAGCCTCCACACATCTGGTCTGGCTAGTGTGTGTGTAGTGGCTGCACTCTGAGGACACTGTCTGGGGCCATCTGCCACGTTAGGTGGGTCAAGGCCAGGCTGCTTGAAGCCAAGTGAGTTGGGAAAGCTCATAAACTGGGCTTAGACAGCTCCAAACTCAGTTAATGCTTCATGTAATTTCTGCATCCCTCCCTGCCCCCATAACAGCTGCCAGACTTTGAGCAACTTATATCTTAGCATTTATATGATGCAGGTGATAATAGACATCGTAAAGGACTGTGAGGACTAAAGAGACGGCCTATGTAAACCACAGATACAGAACCTGACACAGATTGTCATCCTTCTTTTTCTTTTCTCTTTGAGATCTTCTATCTCCCAACTGATTTGAATAAAGCTACTTTAGTTTTAACAAACTCTAGGGCCTGATGGTCCAATCCAAGAGGCAAAGGTGAAATCATGTGACAAATATTTGTTGAATACCTACTATGTGCTAGGTAGACTCTTCAACTGACCACCAAAACTAAGGACGGGTGCATGTGGAGCCATGTGGAAAAAGCAACATTCACATAGTTGTTACAAATCAACTGCAACATCTGGCGCCCAACGTGGGGCTCGAACCCACGACCCTGGGATTAAGAGTCCCATGCTCTACTGACTGAGCTAGCTGGGCGAACCAAAAGTAAAAGGAGGAGCTGAGAAGTGACATACGCTTCTGGGTGGTGTGTGCCTATCCTGGGGTCACTTAGACCGAGGACAGGGACAAGGAAAGGGGCGTAGGAGGGGGTTCTGTGCTCACCCTCACAGAACCGAACAGCGCACAAAACACCGAGGGGCCTTCTTGCCGAAATCCAGGGGGGATCTTGCCGAGTCCAACATGCTGTCTCTTTCTCAGTCACGTTGGAATGCCAGATGTTGCAGTTGATTTCTCAACAATGTCGCAGTGGATTCCTTTCTGAGAGGAGGAGCATGGTGGGGGCAAGAGGTGCGGAGTCACCACACAGACCCCAGGAGTCAGGTGAAAGTGGGCTTGAGGCAAGCAGCCCGCAAACTCATTTATTTCAGTTGGTACAACATCTTATATAGCCAAGACCAGCCAATCCGGTCAAGGGGCGGTCTATGCCCCAGTCAATCACAGCCTGTTGCCAGGCAGGCTCCATTTGCCATGTGGGTTTCAAATCCATCCAATCACAGCCTGTTGCCAGGCAGGCTCCATTGCCAGGTGGGTTTCAAAACCATTCCTGAGTAACTGACGCTCGCTTGCCAGTGGCCACCTTGGCATGGCCTTCTCATTCCACCACACATAGTCACCACTTCAACTCTGAGTTATGCAATGTTGTTGAGATGAATTTTCTCACAAATTAAACCAGAATTCTTCAATTTCTACAACATCCCACTTCCACAAACCTAGACTGGCATGGGGTTCTTCTTTCTATTCATTTATCAACTATCAGGACTTGGGGACACAGAGAATATGCTTATTGGAACTTATCACAACAATTGCCACTTTAATAGGCAAAAATTTTTACAAAGTGATGACATTCCATGTTGGCGATAGTGTGAATGATGAAGGAAGAAACTGGCTTTTAAATCAACAAACATACATCAATAGATCTCAACCAGGAGCGACCCGCACCCTCTCTGGGAAACTGGGCAGTGTTGGTTGTTGCACCTGCAGGAGTGAAAGGCTGCTTGCTAGGGATGCTGTGAAATATCCTACAGTACCCAGGACAGCCATCATGGACTGGCCTTCAAACTCATTGCGACATTTAAACCCCAAGCTCTAAGTTAACAGTTACTGGACTAATGTGAATGGTCGATGGATTAGGGTGGAGGCTTGATCTACTCGTGGTGGCTAAGAGCTGGGCCAGTGGGTAGTCTTTGGGTCACTGGAGGCTTGCCCTCAGAAGGCAGTTCTTGGGAGTCTGGACTAGCTTCTCTGTCTTTGCTTCCTGGCTCACCACATGACGGCTCCTCTGTACCCTCTCCACTGTGACCAGCTTCCATCAGAAGTCTACTGATGGGGCTCCCCGATCCTGCACTGGGAACCTCTAAACTGTAAGCTGAAATAAACTTTTTCTTTCCCGAGAAGCTCTTCTCAGGTACTTTAGTTAAGACATCAAAAAGCTGACAACACAGCTGTCTTCACAATAAAGAATTATCCCAGCTAAAATGTCAGTGGTGCCAACATTGTCAAGTCCTAATATATATCAAGTTGTTCTCAGTTTTGGGGTTTCTAAATAGAGTTTTGAAACTCTACTTAAAGGTAGCTTTTTTTTTTTTTTTAAGAAAAAAATTTTGAGCTGTCAGAACCTGGGCTGTTGACCCCAAATACAAAGGGTGGCAGAAGGGATAACGCTGCAGGGGTGCACAGGTAAACGGATGGGAGTCACCAGGAACAAAGCTGACTCATATCCTCGGGTAGCAATAGCTTCAGAGCTATAGAACTGCATGGCAAAAGAGCGGGTGATGTCTACAGTTGCTCCCAGCCGTGAAATTCCATGATGAGTTGGACACTTCACCTTTCGGGTGACTGGTATCCAATTGAGGTCTGGCCATCTTAACAAAACCCTGTGCTTGCCTGGAGGGACAGAAGTCACTGAGGCCGTGGCCTGAGTGATCTGTTTTATGTTGTTCAATATAAGAGGGCGGGGGAGGTCAACTGGAAATTTCTAAATGAAATGCTTACCAAATTCCCTAGTTCACTCACAACACATGTTTTAATTTGAATAACAAATGCAGCAGCAGCTTTCAAAAGCATACACAATACATCTAGATTAGGAACGGAAATTAGAGTAGAGGGAGTAGAATTATGCGGCATCTGAGGAGAAAGCCACAAGGATAGTTTGCATTTTTAGTGGCAGAAATGAGTTTTTGCTTTTGTTTTCCTTTAGTTCTGATTTTCAGAATACGACAGGCTGCAGGAATCTTCTGGGCTTTCCACATTCTTCCCTGCGCTAGGCAGGTCTGCAAAATATCCTAAGGGACTGAGAAAGGATAGTGCCGCTCACTCTCCACTTCAAAATTCTACTTTAACTTAGAGCAGCCTTCCATTTTTTTCACTTCTTCATTTCAGGAGGAAATAAACTGGTGCTGTTATTAGTATTGTTTCAATTTTATGTATCCCATCAGCATCATTCTCCAAACATGCTATGAGCCTCTTGAAAGTTTTACCTCTCCTTTGTTTCCAACAAGGGATATTAATTAAGCACTGGCTCCCCCAATGGTTTTCCTTTTTTGCTACTGGATATTCCTCAACACGCAAGTAATTGTCCCTTAAAATTTCCCTTTTTAGAGACTTCCCTCTAAAAGACTAGTTGGTGTTCCCTTTGCAGGGATGTTGGTTTTCTCCAGGTTAAAATGGGAGATTGCGCTAAAATAGTAATACTTGAAAGCTCACGCTCCTGGTGCCAGGAGGGAAATCTGTAATTATCAGTGATATCCGTAATGACTAGTTGGTATGACTGTGCAGAACCATATTTCTAAAGCTTCATAATTAGCTACAAAATTTGAAAGAGAAACACTCAGATGGATGTGTGGCGTGGGGACAATTCTCTGAGAAAGTCCAATCCATCTCATGTTTTGATGAGAATCCCTAAACTACAGCCCTGTTGAATCAAGCTCTGTGGGATATTTTTATTTTAATTTAAAATTTTATTTATTTTTATGAGAGAGAGAGAGATCGATCTCTTATCCACTGGTTTACTTCCTAAATACCCACAATGATCAGGACTGGGCTGGGCCAAAGCAGGTGGTCTCTCACAAGGGTGGTGGCAGGAAGCCAATTACTTGAGCCATCAATGTTGCATCCCAGGGTCTGTAGGAAGCTGGAGCTGGGAGCCAGAGGCAGGAATTAAACCTAGGTCCTCTGATGTGGGATATTTTAATCACCACTAGGCTAACCACCTGCCCCAAAACATATTTCTTTCTTTTTTTCCCTACAAGTTATTTATTTATTTGAAAGGCAGAGTGACAGGGATGGTGAGGGGGTAGAGACAAGACAGAGAATCTTGCATCTGCTGGTTGATTCCCCTGGGCCAGGCTAAAGCCAGGAGTCAAGAACTCCATATGGTTCTCCCATATGGGTAACAGGGATCCAAGCACTTGGGCTATCTTCCGCTGCCTTCTAGATGTGTTAGCTGAGAGTTGGCTCAGAAGTGGAACAGCTGGGACTTGAACTAGCTCTCTGATATGGGATGCCAGTGCCTCAAATAGTGCCTTAGTCCACTGTGCCACCACGCTGGACAGAATGAATGGGGTCTGGAACTGTGGCTCAGCAGGTTAAAACCCCGGCCTGCAGCACTGGTATCCCATATGGGAGCTGGTTCGATTCCCAGCTGTTCTACTTCTGATCCAGCTCCCTGCTAATGTGCCTGGGAAAGCCGTGGAGGATGGCCCAAATACTTGTACCTCTGCATCCATGTGGGAGACTGGGAAGAAACTCCTGGCTCTGGCTTCAGCCTGGCTCAGCCCTGGTTGTTGGGGCCATTTGGAGAGTGAACCAGCAGATAGAAGCTCTCTCTCTGTCTCTCCTCTCTTTGTAACTTTGCCTTTCAAATAAAAATAAATAAGCCTTAAAAAAAAAAAAACAGAATAAAATGTGAAAGATGATAGAAATAAAACCATAGGTACCCATATGAGCCTGCTACACCACAGCACTGCCCCCCCACCCCCGCCATCTTCTAAAACTTCTCTCTGCAAACAATGCTGCTTATTAGTTTGTGGGCAGGACTGAAGTAATTTAGTTTGGATTCTGTTTTTTCTCTGATCATCACTGTCCAACCCCTCTCACAAATCAAAGGAAGAGTAGATCTACCCCATATCTAGGACCGCTCTGGGTTGGAAAATTAGATTTCCAATACAGATCCATCTTTGGTCTGGAACTTCTTACAGAAGCTGCACTGGTGTTGCCCCAGGCTCTTTCCACTAGCATCTGCAGACACAGGCCCAGCTCAGCCGCCCCTCCCCAGATCCCAGGCAGAACACTGGGTCCTCCTGACACATGTCATTGAGAGGAAGCACCCAACCTCCTTTCCTTGTGTCTCATTAGGGGATGGTGTGCCCAAACCATCCAAAGTAAAAAAGAAGAGGCCGATCTTAGGCCACGCAGGAGGCTTCTGCTCAAAGAGAGGGCCAGTATGTAAGGACATCCAAGTCATTGGTAGGAGTCAGGACCCGGGACAGTTATTGAGCTGGAGGGTGGGTAGATGCAGCAGCTGATTATTTAAATTTTACAGACACAGTTACAGCACCAAAGTAAACATCTTTTGTCTGACCCATGTCCAGATCATAAGTGGGCACCAAGTACCCAATATTCTGCTCATTGATCTATGGGCACTCTGTCAGGACACTTTTAAATTAAGTTGCTGCAGAAAGCACATAAAAGATACACATGTTCTAAAGGAGGCAGCTAAAAGAAACCCTTATTTAATGAATACCCATGGATTTAAGATGCATCATTTCTCAGTCAAAAATAAACTAAGAAACAGAACTGTAGCCCAGAAAATAGGTTGATACATTTTGTGAATTAGTAAATGTGTAGAATGTGTCTTGGGAATCAATATAGATTCTAGCTGATCTCTTATCACATTCACATGATACAATTCAATTCAACAAAGATTTATTTTACCTTGTGTTGGGTATTGTACTGAGCACTGGGGGGTCCATGGCAGGAAGATTCAATCATGCCAGATTTTCTGTACCTAGTGAAGCACCACCTAGGGTAAACATACTCTGAAAAGACTTGGCAATGAAAGGGTTAAAAGAAAAATGGAGAAGAAAAGATATCTTCATTGTTGACAAGAATTACTTTTCATGTTTCCTATTTTTTCTACAGCACCTAGCAGCATTCTGAGCCTAGCAGTTAGGAAACAAATACTTGTCAAGCTTAATTGACCTGAAAATTAAATTAATTAAACTACCCATTCTCCCTTCCTATTTTCTCTTCTCCCTTCCAAAAATTTTCCAACAATCTGAGACTTAACAAAACTACAAAGTGGTGGGATGACAATTTAAACTTTGCCAAGAGAGCAAAGAAATTAGTTAGAGACTTCGAAGTAAAATTTCAGCCTCATTTGACATTTGGTGCCTTTCCTAATTACAGGCTCCATTCTCTCTATACTCAAGCATCGCCCTCAGACAGAGCCCTAAGTGGTATCCAAGAAGCCTGTGCTCCCTGAGTGCCCGACATGTGACGGGGGCCTAATTTAGGCCCTGTGAAGATTAGGCTCATTCTGTTTTTCTTAAATTATTTTTCCCCTTCTAGTATTATTTTTTTTTTCTGTTGAGATTTTTTTTCCACACTTGTTTAAAAATACTCCTGTCTTGGAATATTGGCTTTAACTATCATGGTCAGGTATGGTCAGTTTGTGGCTATGTGGAAGATTCAACGGAGACTAAGTGGAATCAAAGAAACCATCTTGGAAAATGGAACACTAGTGAAGTGTATGTTACAATAGGCACACAGGACTTCATGATATCACTAACAAAGCAGAAAAAGGGTTCAGGGTTTAAATCAAATTTCTCTTTGGTTCATCTACACATCCAGTGTCATCAGTATTGAGAGACTGTCTTGATCTTTACAAATCTATATGATCACATTTAATGTTTATGAAACCATGTTTTATTGGAATAGTGAATAATCATTCTAAAATAATTGTCAGAAGAATCATGCTATTGTTTCTTCCTGTTAGACAAGTTAATATAAGGTCAATCTGGGCCAGCGTCGCAGCTCACTAGGCTAATCCTCCGCCTGCCATGCCAGCACCCGGGGTTCTAGTCCCAGACGGGGCGCCAGATTCTGTCCTGGTTGCTCCTCTTCCAGTCCAGCTCTCTGCTGTGGCCTGGGAGAGCAGTGGAGGATGGCCCAAGTGCTTGGGCCCTGCACCCACATGGGAGACCAGGAGGAGGCACCTGGTTCCGGGCTTCGGATCGGCGCAGCGCACTGGCCGTAGCGACCACTTGGCGAGGGGGGTGAACCAACGGAAAAGGAAGACCTTTCTCTCTGCTTTCTCTCTGTCTCTCTCTCTCTCTCACTAACTCTGCCTTTCAAAAAAAAAAAAAAAAAAAAGAGGTAAATCCAACTTCTGGGAAATAATATCAATTAATTCAGTCAAATACAGCAACCTATTGGCTCTCATGGAGTTTAAGGCCAGTGCTGAGACATTGATAATAAGCAAATCATTAACAACAGCCTATCGTAGGAGGGGCTGTGATGGAGGTATACAGGGTGTGCCCTGGGGTGGCAGGTGTGCTGATGTGAGGTTGGGAGATGGTCAGACAAAATTTCCTGGGGAATCTGATGCATGAGTCAGGTTCTGAACAAGTGAGATGAAGCAAAACGACAGAAAGGAAAGAAAGGGCATCCCATGGAGAAGGAACAGGAGTGAGAAGGAACGAAAGCCATCACTTTCTTGAGGAAAAGGAGGTGTCTGCTTTAAATCTTGGGATTCTCTTCCTGGAAAGGGATGGGTCATGCACTTTTTTGCTTCGTGAAGTTATTAGAAGGCCTCCTTGGGATTTTTTTAAAAAAATTTATTTGAAAATAAGAGTTACAGAGAGAGAGAAAGACAAGGAGGGAGGAGAGAAGAGAGGTAGAGCAAGAGAGATACCTTCCATCTGCTAGTTCACACCCCAGACGGCAACAAAGTCCTGCACTGGGCAAGGCTGACGCCAGGAGCCAGGTGCCAGGAGCTCCATCTGGGTCTCTCACGTGAATGGCAGGGTCCCGAGCACTTGGGCCATCTTCTGCTCCTCTTTCCAGACCATTAGCAAGGAGTTGGATCTGAAGTGGAGCAGCCAGGACATGAACCGGTGCCCATTTGGATGCCAATGTTGCAGGTGGCAGCTTTATCCAATATGCCACAGCGGCGGCCCCTCTTCTTGGGATCTTTAAACCTGATAGCTGACTAGTGTCCCAGAAGTCCCTGAGTATGTATTTGTAGTGAGTGTTGTGTTCTCCCCATATTTGAGTTCATGTGCATGACTGTAGTTACCAGGTAATAAGTCTTCACCCTGTGCTAAGTAATAGGCAGAAAACCTTAAATCTCTCAAAAAAAAAAAAAAAAAAAAAAAGCCCAAGGTATTACTCTCTCAAGGAAATAGAGGTAAGTGGTTACTTAAGGTCATGCAACCAGGGAAGAACATGGCACCCTGTGTGTCTTAATGCAATTATCGTGCTCTTAGGAACTAAGCTATTTTAACTCTGAGAGGAGTGAATCTATATTCTTATTTACCTTAAGTTTCTTTTTTCTCCCTATTTTAGGTTAAGGGCATTGCCAAATTTAAAGCCATTTAAACAATCACTCTCATTTTTACCTTGATTCACTAACCCTAGGTCTAGTGCTTTGTGATAAATGTAGTTTGTATAAGTTCCTCCTAAACCAAACTGGTCTTTGTTTCAGAATAATTAACTTGCTAGCAAGATGCCTATGAGAGAGTTAATGGTAAAAAGTAATTATACAATGGAAACAGAATGAAGAATTCTTTAACAACAGTCAGTTGGCCCTCTACATAATTGAGAAATTTTGCCCCCAAATTTTTAAGAAAACCATAAAGAGAACGAGACTAAGATTTGTAACAGTGGGATCTACATTTAGATCTATGAGCAGAAGAAGGGAGTTAATGTGTAAGTAGATTTTAAAAATTTCTCTAGGGGTTGGCACTGTGGCGTGGAGGGTAAAGTCGCTGCCTGCAGTGCAGGTATCCCATATGGGTGCTGGTTTGAGTCCCAGCTGCTCCACTTCTTATTCAGCTCTCTGCTATGGCCTGGGAAAGTGGTAGAAGATGGCCCTGCACCCATATGGGAGACGTGGAAAAAGCTCCTGGATCCTGGCTCCTGCCTTTGTGTCCAACTGGGGAGTGAACCATCGGATGGAAGACCTTTCTCTCTCTCTGCCTCTACTTCTCTCTGTGTAATTCTGACTTTCAAATAAATAAATAAATCTTTTTAAAAAAACTCTCTGAATATTTCTGAGACTAAGACTTCATACAAATTTATCTGATTTGATACTCATGATTACGCCTCTTATTCTCTGCTAAGGTGGCTAAATTTGACAAGTAGCAACATGTAAAAACAAGATTATTTACCACTCATTAGATATATGTGCACTTCATTTGTTAGACTGAACTAAAGTGGATCCTACAGGAAAATAATTTTATTTGTCACATCTCACTAAGTCAACTGGGCATTCATTCAGCAAATTCAGATTCATGAGTAGCTCAGTGTTGATTCTGTTGTGTAAGTATGGTCCTGATAGATGTTTCAGGCAGTAGTTGGGTGGGTTGGTTGAGGGGAAGAAGAGGAGTGAGTCAGGGACTACACATTAATAAGTCTGTATCTCACCCCACGGAAACTCATATGTTTGTGTCCTGGTTTTACCCCCTCCATCACTTTGTTTAAGATTTAGTTATGCTTTTACCTTTTGAATTTCAGATTTGCTTGAGCCCCTGAAAAAAATCTTTCCTCCCCTTCTGAAGACATTAACAACGAGAGATTCTGTTCTACCAAGGGGCGACTTTACTCAAGAACACAGCATCTGAAGGGCCTTTCAGCTTCTCTGCTGCCTCAGAACAAGTTTGCTTCTCTTTATATTCTTACTCCCATGACTGGGGACGTGGTCAATCTCCTCCTACAGGGCACTGGAATGGATAAGCTTAGTTAAGGTGTGAAGGATACACAATGTTTGTAAAGAAAAAGAGTCCTTTGAATTTTTATGGGAAATATTTCACTTGTTGTTGTACATGACTGGTAAAAGAGATAAAGCCAACTAGAATCTGTTAGAAGCCTCAAAGGAGAAAGCTTAGCCTAAGAAAAACAAATTCAAATGCAACTTTCAGGCTTTGGAGAATGAGGCAAATGATCACAACAAAATAAATGCAATACATCAGCTTTTACAGAGCAACAAAGTAGGACAGCTAGAAGATTTATCATGTTTAACAGGAACTCTTCCTTCCAAATAACACTCCACCCTTATCTTAAAAAAAAGAGAAGCCACTTTTCTCCCAGCAGAATCAGCACCATGATCTGAATGCCCCCGAACACCTCTGTGCTTCTTTCCTACTTCATCTTCAATCATTCATTCATTCACTGCAGGAACAGCTCGGGGAGAGGAGGGCCCTCATTTTTCTTTTTTTTCCTACAACACTGGATGAAGACTATTTTGAGGGGGCTCCACACTTAAAGATCTCTTGTCCTGGATATTCATAGGCTCTATGCCTCTTAAAAGCTATGTGATTCACACTCAGTTTCCTGGTAAATTCTTGAACTTGCAAGCTCACTAGAAATTTCCAGTAGTTGACTATGACTCAGAGAACATTTATTGAGTACCTAACATTTGTTGTGGGTCATAGGCAAAGATTTTACTCCAGTTTTACTCTAGTTTCACACAATACAGTGGACTCTTCACTTCTTATGGATGTCCTTTCCCTGTCCAGGTAGGAGTTTCCATTAAACCTGAGTGAGAAAGTGACACAACTGACTGTGTAGAAATTTCAACTAATTATTTCATTAGGAAACATTTATGTGTACCTGCTAAATGTCACACACTACTGATCCAAGGTTTAGTAAATAGGCTTCTTGCTCTTGCAGAATTTGCAGTCTGTTGAGACATTGACTTGTACCCTAAGATCAACACAGAATAAGGGCCATCATGGAGCTATTGAACAAGTACAGTGGTAGAGCCGAGGAGAAAGAAGGGTTAACTGGTTTCAGAGAGTGAAGGGGAATCAAGAAGAATGTGTGGTTTGTGTGAGTGGGAGTGAGGATTAAAAAAAGCATAGAAAAGCGGGATTTGAGCACAAGAGCTGCCAGGTAAGATTTCAAGGGACATGATGAGGTGTTGGGAAGACCATCTGGATTCAAATCCCAGCCCTACCATTGATAGTTGTGTAACTATGGAGGAGTTACCCTTTGTTGAGACAGCTTTCCTCATCCATAAAATGGTGACACAGTAGTGCTGCCATGTGGTTGCAGACTGCTGAAAGGGCTAAGAGAATCCATTATTAGGATAGAACTTGACTCACTACATCCCCAAAAGCGGTGCCCATGACTATGCTGGGAAAGGGCATATGGTTTTCTATGAAGAATCATGTTTTCTGGAAGTACTTAAAACGTGATACATTCTTTTAATTTCAAAATGTTTTGTATCTCTTTATGAGAACTTCTTAGCTTTCATTGTTACTTATTTTTAAAAATCTCCTTGGTTTACATTTATTTATTTATTTATTGAAAAGATTTATTTATTTATTTGAAAGTCAGAGTTACACAGTGAGAGAAGGAGAGGCAGAGAGAGAGAGAGCGAGAGCGAGAGAGAGGACTTTCGTCCGCTGGTTCACTTATCAATTGGCTGCAATGGCCGGAGATGCGCCAATCCGAAGCCAGAAGCCAGGAGCCAGGAGCTTCCTCCAGGTCTCCCACGTGGGTACAGGAACCCAACAACTTGGTCCATTTTCCACTGCTTTCCCAGGCCACAGCAGAGAGCTGGATTGGAAGTGGAGCAGTCAGGTCTTGAACTGGCACCCATATGGGATGCAGCTTTACCCACTACACCACAGCGCCAGCCCTGGTTTACATTTATTTTTATAAATACCATAACAATGATAAAAGAAAGAAAAGCCACGATGGCAACAAATCACTGCAATGTGAACCTGCCTTCACTTTTTCACAATCTCTTTTGGGCCAGCAACAGCCACTAACCCAAAAGCAGTGTTCTGCAAGTGAATAAGCGAATGCATAGATGAATAACTATCTTGGTGGGTTTTGCATCAAAAAGAAGCATAACATATTATAAAAACCATGCCTTAATGCATAGGCTAGATTTCTATTTTTACTCTGAAAGCTGGTAACAGCTATAGTTTCATAAAATGCTTTCTTGAGTTTCAAAATATTTAAAAGGAAATCCCATCATTATTTTTTGGGTGGAAGGACAAAATGAGATTGTTAGCCAAGTGATGAATTCAGAATGAGAAACTATAGCAGTGACATTAATACTAGACCACCAGAACAGGTTTCCATGGTTTGTATTTAAAAAAAGCAATCATGCCCTTGGCCACTACAAGGCCATTCCCTTCTGGCACAAAATCATGACCTAATTAGCTAGCTGTCTTGTCAGAAGGGTCGGCACCATTACCATGAATGTGCATTTTTGGATTCATGATGAACACACTGAAGAGCAGCCGGAGGTGGACACCACCCTCTTGGCTGCACGCTGAAATCAGTATCACTGCTTCTTTCTAAAATTGAGGTAGAAAATTTTAAAGATTTGTGGGTAGCCAGATACTTATCCCACTCTAAGATCAGCATCCATTTAAAATGTGCTACTTTAATTTTTCTTATTATAACAGGTGAATTACAGAGAGATTGTGACTTAAACTTGAAGTCAATTATCTCTTCTATGGCTTAGAACAGACCAGTAATTGCCCTGAAGAAGAGCAAAGCAATTCATTAAAAAGGCCTCAGAAGTATCAGATTTTTCTCACATTTGATTTATGAGATTTTGGGTTTAGAAACTTGTGTCTTGGAAGAATAGTGAAAAATTAACAACCATTTTAATCTCACGCCTTCCAATAAAACCCAGAGCATATTTTTAACTACAGCAGGGCCTAAACATAAACAACCAATTTGGAATGTATAATTTTATCTGTGCATAGTCAGTGGTTAATCTGTCATACAGCAGAGACAAAAATACTGAGAGGCTAGATGTTTCAATCACTATGCATGATTCAAGAAGTCTAGAATTTCTAACTTTTAGTCAAGGATCATTTGGTCTCTGCAGAACCTGTCCATTTTAGAAGGAGGGAAATGCAGCTGTAATTCTACCTTCTAAAGGAAAACAAAGCCACTCTGAAGCTAGAAGTGACTGGGGATCAGTGATCTGCACCATGTGTTTTCCCATCCTCATTTCTGAGCATTTGGTACAAGGAGGAGGTTAAATGAGTGGGCTCTGATACTACACCAGCTATGTGGCTCAGTCTCAGTTTCTGCCAGAGCAAAGCAGAGTTAATAACAGTTCCTACCTGATACAAATATTCCACGCCTCGTGTCTGCACATGGCAAATGTTTTATAAATGCTAGTTTCTATTGTTAAGTATTTTGTATGACCTAGTTCTCAAGTTTCTTTTCTATAGACTATATCCACATATTCTCTCACCCTTTAGCTATTAATTGCACACCTGCTATGGACAGGCCATGTATAGCATCAACAGCCTGAGGGATTTCTTGTATGAAGAAGCCACTGAGAGACAGAAAAAATATATGCATACAGCAGGATGGTACACTCACTTCCCAAGTGTTGAAACTGTTGGAAGTTCACAGTTCACCCCTGCACCCTTCCCTGGAGGACTGCTCTTAGCTGATGGGTATTTCATGAGAATGGCACCCAACCCCTGGGACCATTTCTGTAAAATCACTCTATAGCCCGTGTGATCAGGCTGGGGCTAGACTTCTCCAGAAACCATTCCTTGCCTTGCCCAGTTCTGTTTCCTCAATGGCAAATGTCTTCTGAGAACACTCACTTAACAGACCTCATCAGGGGTTTGCTGCCAGGGAATTCCACGCAAGACAAAGCATGCCTGCAACACAACTTTCAGGTAGATACATAAAAATGGCTCACTAAATATTTGTAGAGCATCTTGAAAATATATAAATACAAATCTATGATAATCTATTGTTCTCCCAAAGTGACTGAGCATGAACTTTTTATATGTTCTTACTTTTTCTCAGCCTTTATTATCTTAGTTTCTTCTTTACTTCTTCCCCTTTAAGCCTAAGGAATCATATTATAATATATATAAGGTAAGTAGAATAAAAGTCTTGTTTACAAACTTCTAAAGCCCCCTTTGAGTTTGCTTTTATTTCCTATACATGCTTTCAAGTAAAAGTCTTTCTTCTTCTTTTTTTGGATAGATTGGGATTTTGATCATCTCTCAAAATATTTATTAATCTCATAGTGCTTATTTCTATCAATTTTTTCCTCCACTTTTTACAAGTGGTCCAGGTTTTTTCATTCTGTGTAGGAGTTTCTTGTTAGTGTCAGAAACTTTGAGCTAAAATGGGTTTTTCCATCTCACCTAAGTGACCAGGGCAGGAGCTTTGTCAGTTAACTGTTTACTGACACTGGTGATGAGATCATCCAAAATTTATACAATAGTCTTGAAAAATAATCTTCACCTAATGAAACATGTACTCTTGCCAAACTTTGACATCTTTGTTTTATAAACATGACAAGCAATGTCATTATGAGTAAAGACTGATGAATGCCTCATCTGGGGAATTTATGGTATTGGCGGTCCTTTGGTTGACAAGTCCATTACCACACTCAAACCGAACAGCTTTACAGATCCTTAACTATGCTAATTGTTTAGTGCTAAGCCTCACCCTGAGAGCCAGCTCTTCTTCCATCCAGTCCCCCAGTTCCCTCCACAACACATGATATTCTGAATTAGCTTCCTTATTCCGTAGTCTGTGATGCGACCTGGGCATTGCAACAGGAATCCTTCCAGTCAACACCTGGAAACACCCTCAGCACTTCACATTATCCTTTGGGCCAAGTGGAGAAAGTTCAAGGTTGTAATCAACCTTTTTTTTTAAATAGATCTCATCCTTCCCAATTTTCTTAAATGTCAGGATTTAAGTAGCTGACAAGATTTTAAAAGTATTTCTCCCACATTTCATTTTAAATCATCATAGTTTCCCATACATGAGGATTTTTTACATAATAAATATTTGCTGGCAATAACTCGAATCAATTGCTGAGAGTAGCTTATGGACCAGAATGCAGTGTGTTTGAGGTGCTGTTAATTCAGAGGATACAACCCACATTAATTTGCCTCCTAAATGTGGCATTTAGCATTGAACACATACCGGGATGGAGATGCTGTGACTACTGGTTCACATTTCCTTCTTTTTAATGACAAACACCTGCTAATCTACCACTTTGACTTGTGCCATAAAATATGTATGTCACTATGGAGACCAGTGAGATTGGGCTAAACCAGCAATTAATGCCTAACACTTGTGATACTGTATCTGCAACAGTAGAAGAACAAATGTGGCAGAGTAGATATGATTCAAACATTGGATCTGTTGAAGACCCATTATATATGTGCATGACAATGGGACTTTTAAACAACATGATTGTTAATGTGCCATTATGCTGTAATGCATCAAGAACCAGTCATGGCTGTTCTTGCTTAAAAGGTAGGACAACAAGATAATCAGTACTTGAGAAATCAAAGTTAGAAAAAGGTATCCAGGTGGTGGCTTTAGTGGCCAATTTTAACGCAGAAATAAAGGTTTATCTTGCTTTAAGTAAACCTCTGCCAATGGAAAAGCCAGTCTTGAACAAAAGACAAATGAGGGAATCATTATTTGCCTTTCAAATGATTTAGTTGTTCTTTAAAGTGCTATTAGTCAGACACTGAGTTTTATTAATTCCTAGCAGAGGGCAACTGACTGAACAAGGTGCAAGAGGCTTGTTTTGATTTTATTGTGCTAATGATTTGAATTATGTTTCGGGATGCACCTGATTAAGTTTTAGCTCCTATAAATGGAGACATTCTGAATTTGGTCAGTGGTTTCTAACTTGGGAGCCTCCCTGGGGTTAGGAAAGCAGAAATAAGTATCTATAAGTCATTTTTATTATTTTTTTTAGTATTTTACATTTCTGAATGCCTGATGGAAACTGTTCTTTTATCCCCACAGATGCACTAAATGCCAACCAAAACCATGCATTTCTTTGCCTGGCCTTGTCAACTTAGTAAAGCAACAGTGATTAACTCATGTTGATCAAAGCGCTCTGATTGGTTACAATGACATTCCAGAATATTCCAGTGACATTTATTTATCTGACATCTTTCCCATGCGTACTTTCAGTTCTCTTTTAGGATATGACAGTTTAGGTTCTTTTTTTTTTTTAAGATTTATTTATTTATTTCAAAGGCAGAGTTACGGAGAGGCAGACAGAAAGAGAGAGGTCTTTCATCCACTGGTTCACTCCCCAGATGGCCACAATGGCCAGAGCTGTGTGGATCTGAAGGCAGGAGCCAGGAGCTTCCTCCAAGTCTCTCATGTGGGTGCAGGGACCCAAGGACTTGAGCCATCTTCCGCTGCCTTCCCAGGCCACAGCAGCGAGCTGGGTTGGAAGTGCAGCAGCCTGGACTTGAACCTGTGCCCATAGGGGACGCTGGCAGTGCAGGTGGTGGCCTCACCTGCTACACCTCAGCACTGGCTCCTCCACTGACATTTAGGGTAAAGTAATATTTAATGTTTTTTGGAGATAAGAAAATTGTGGATTCCTAAGTTTTTCATGTTTAATGCTTAAATATATATTTTTTTCATTGTCACTGCCATTGTTTAAATCACTCTTATCTCCTCGGTGGAACATTTCTTTTTTTTTTTTTTTTAAATTTAATTTCTTTCTGACAGGCAGAGTGGACAGTGAGAGAGAGAGACAGAGAGAAAGGTCTTCCTTTGCCGTTGGTTTACTCTCCAATGGCCACTGCGGCCGGAGCGCTGCAGCCAGTGCACCGCGCTGATCCGATGGCAGGAGCCAGGTACTTTTCCTGGTCTCCCATGGGGTGCAGGGCCCAAGCACCTGGGCCATCCTCCACTGCACTCCTGAGCCACAGCAGAGAGCTGGCCTGGAAGAGGGTAACCTGGACAGAATCCGGTGCCCCAACCGGGACTAGAACCCGGTGTGCTGGCGCCACAAGGTGGAGGATTAGCCTAGTGAGCCACGGCATCGGCCCTCGGTGGAACATTTCAATGACCACTTATCTCCTTCCAACTTCTGGTCTGGTGTTCTGGACACACCATGCCACACACCAGCACCAGGCTGATTCTGCCTATATTTTGCTCTGAAACTTTCAGGGACCTATTTTGTTTCCCCCGTGAGATAAAATCTATTCCTGGAATGGCCTCTCCAGACTGCTCTTTCTTGTATAATTCTTCCTTTTCCAACACAAATCTCATGCTGCTGGCAACCTGTTTTACTCCCCATCCCAGAGTCATGAAGCGGGCTGCTCTGCTCCCATGTGGTTCCTGATAGCTCCACTAGAGATTCCTGTTTAATCACAAGTTCTTCTCATTACTCCACTCTCTTCCCTTCTCTGTGAACTGAACCCACGGCAGCTCCTCTCTCAAGTCCTGAGACACTGCTATTCTCTCATTCATAGGCAGTATTTGGAATATGTTGCAGTATAACATTGTCATCCCAGATAACCACAGACACGTGGAAGGAATGGATTTCTTACAGTTCTCTGTATTCTGCCACAGAGCCTATATACTTGCCTTACCCAGGGCTGAAAGATAATACTGCATTATACAAATTAATCCACTCAGATTGCCAGAAACACAGCTATTATATTAAGCAAGGATCTAACTATTCCAAGTATTTTTTTAAAAATCTAAAAATAATTAAATCAAAGTAATATTGATAGAGTTAGAAAGAGATTATGGGATCAAAAGCCTTAATGAAAAACAGCAGTCTACTCTCTCCTGCAGACAAACACATTTTTATTTTAGCTACTTCTGAAAGTTATGCCATTATAAGTCATGTGCTCTGACTACTATTTCCTAATTTTAGGGTTTTCTCTCTTACTGCCTACCCACCTCCTATCTCCCACTGTTTGATCTTCCAATAATACCACACCACTTTTTCCATGAAATGGGTAATCCTGTTCCTGGCATCGGGTTCTGGCTCTGTGGGACACTGTTTTCTCTTATTTCTCTGAAGATGTAACTGCAGAGTTGTTAATGTTTCCTCTCATTTCCTGCAGATCTGTTTCTTGCAGGTCCATTATGTTCCGTTGTTTCTATAACTCTTGCTTTCATGTTGAAAGCTTTCTTCTATAGGCCTCCTGCTTGACTGTGCATTTTTATGAATGCAGCATTTGCTGAAAGGCCCTCCAGATGTTAGAATGTACTGCAGTGAGGGCCAACAATGCTCCCTCAGTCGGGAGACAGGATCATATGGGGGACCCTAAGCATTATGACTGATGTCACCTCAACGAAAGATCAGGAACCATGTGTGCATAAGGAGGAAAGACCATGTGAGAGCGAGAAGGCAGCTGTTTGCAAACCATGGAGACAGGCCTCAGAAGAAACCAACTGGTGATCAAAGGACACCCTGATCTCAAATTTGCAGCCACCAGTACTGAGATAAACTCCTGCCCTTTAAGCTGCACCGTTGGCGGAACTTCGTTGGTGGAACTTTGTTATGGTGGCCCCAGCAAACAAGTGCATCTTGAATCTGGTTTCCGGGTTAATTTACATGGACAAAAGCCTTCAACACGCTTCCCAAGGGGAGTGCTCTGCACGTGGTGTCAGCAGGGCAGAGCTAACTCCGCTATGGACCAGGTTTCAAGTTTATGTTAGGCACTTTATGTGCCACCATAGCAGATGTCCTCCTTTACGTTTTGCTTGTTCCCTTTCATCACCTCCGTTTACACATTTTACATTGACATCTTTCCTGTTAAAGATGTCACTCATATCTCGTTTGCCTCTGTCTTTTTTTTTTTTTTTTTTTTTTTTTTACAGGCAGAGTGGACAGTGAGAGAGAGAGAGACAGAGAGAAAAGTCTTCCTTTGCCGTTGGTTCACCCTCCAATGGCCGCCGCGGCCAGCGCACCGCGCCGATCTGATGGCAGGAGCTAGGTACTTATCCTGGTCTCCCATGGGGTGCAGGGCCCAAGTACTTGGGCCATCCTCCACTGCACTCCCTGGCCACAGCAGAGAGCTGGTCTGGAAGAGGGGCAACCAGGACAGAATCTAGCGCCCCGAGTGGGACTAGAACCTGGTGTGATGGCGCCGCAAGGCGGAGGATTAGCCTAGTGAGCTGTGGCGCCGGCTTTGCCTCTGTCTTCTAAAAATGTCCTGGAATTTCCTCTCATAGATGGCCTCTCTTGTTATCAAGGGTACTGTGATGTGGACATTTTTTTTAATTCCTCTATCATATTTGTGGAGTCTTAGGAGGGAGAGAAATAAGCATGCACAAGTCCACTAAATCTTAATCGGATTCAAATCGTCACTTAATGTTAAGGAATAGAAATGAAATAAAAACCACTCTCAATAAACTACTTAAAAGCAGGACTACATATGTTAATAGTTAAAATACCCCACTTCTAGTTAAAAATATTATTTTCAATTGGATTTTAAATTTTATGATTCCAATTCATGTTCACACAGTTTATTGCAGATTTAAAATTGAATCAGTAAGTCATTATACCATATGAAAATGGGGCATAATTCTGAACTAAATTTGATTTCTGTTATTAATAAAATAACAAATGCAGCAGAAATTACAAAACAACAAATATTTAGAGCAGTTTTAAAGAATTCTTATTAACAATGTATGTCTTGATAGACTACAGTGTGACATAATGAAACATGTATGTACTATGTACTGATAAAATTAGGGCCATCAACATTTCCCCTTTTTTGGCATTACTTTGGTTGGAGCCTTGGAGCATCTTTCTTCTGTTTGTTCATACAAAATATACTAAGTTATTGTGAACTATAGTCTCGCTGCTACACTGTGTAACACTACCAACTTACTCCTTCAATCTCACTCTGATTTGGTACCCATTATCTAAAATCCCTCTATCTCCCCCCAACACATACCCTTGATGGGCCATTCTGAATGTTTTTACATTAATTTCAGCATGTGTTTTACACACAATCAATGAGTTATAACGTCTTATGGTCTCTTCCACTGTCACACATGGATCAGGTACTAAGTACTCAGCATTTATCCACTTGGCCCTTTGACTTCCCTATGATGTAGGCACTTACTATCCCCTCAATCCCACCCTTGAGCTTCAAAGTTTAATCTTACTGGGGGTCAGCTTTGTGGTGCAGAGTTAAATTGCTGCCTGTGACACTGCATCCCATATGAGTGCTGGTTCCAGTCCCGGCTGCTCCACTTCTGATCCAGCTCCTTGCTCATGTACCTATGAAGGTATCAGAAGATGGCCCAAGTGCTACGGCCCCTGCCACCCATGTGAGAGACCTGGATGCAGTTTCAAGTTTCTGACATTGGTCAGTGCCAGCTTTTGCAGTCATTGGGGGAGTGAACCAGTGGATGGAATAGCTCTCTCTGTCTTTTGATCAACAGAGGAATGAAGAGAGGAAAAGATTGTCATTTGCAATCCATTTACAATTAAGAAATCCAGGACAAAATGTTATCCATATTAACTCTTGGTTAAAAGCTAAGGCAGCCAGGGTCCGATGTACGGTGTTACTTTTGGATAGTAGAGTGTTTCTAGAACTTAGGCAGTGAACAGGTACAATAGAGGATGCTCAGTGATCTAGTGGGTAATAACAGAACAGTGGTGGCAATAAGATAGAGCTGCCTGGGAACCCCAAAGGTTGATGAGCAGAAGAGAGATTGCTGCGAATTCCTTTTGTTCAGAATTCTGTTAAACAAACTGCTGTGAAGTCGAGGGCACCACGGTGTTGAGGACTCAGTACAGAATAATTGCAATTTCCTCTTTGCGCATTTCTCTTGTCCTCCTGCACATGATGTCTTTGAAAACAAGACAGTGTTTTGTTTCTCTCAGTCTCCCTTGGTGCCAAGTCTGGTGGCTTGTACACAGTCAGCCTGTGTTAAATAATTGTTGAAGAAACAAGTGAATGACTGGAATCTGGGCCGTGCTGTTTGAGGTGCTGTAACAAAACACACCATAGGCTTGGTGGTTTATAAGCAACAGAAATCTCTCTCACACAGGTCTGGAGGCAAGGCAGTCCGAGATCCAGGCGCTGGCAGATTTGACGTCTGCTGAGGCTCTGCTTCCTGCTCTGAAGATGGCCATCTTCTCACTATAATGACCTCGCGTGTTCGGAGGGCCAGGGAGTTCTGATGCCATCACACGGGGAGTTACATTTTTTACATGAATGGGGAAGGGGTGGGGCTTAGTGTATAGAACGGGCTAAACTGAATCTGTCAGTTAACAGAGAGAGAATTTCCTTTATTCACATTCTGAGAGGCCCTCAACCTTAAATCATTCATGGTATTCAATTGAAAAATGGAGTTAGGACAGATTACCAGTTTCACCTCTTCCAATTCCCCATCCCCCAGCCACTATACCTGTGTTGTTCCCTGGCCCTGCCCTGCTTTTTCACCTCCGTGCTCTCTTTGGCTAAAATGCCTTGGTCCCCAATCTTCACCCAGCTAATTCCCATTTCTCTTTCCTGCTCAGGTCAGGGCCATCTCTCTCTGGAGACTTTCTTTGACCTCCTTGGATGGTTCTGCCTGTGTGGCACATGCGGCAGCAGGTGGTACTTGGACTGTTGGGTTATCTGTCAGTGCCACCACCAGGGAGCACATCCTAACTAGGTATTCACCCCTCTACTTAACATAGTGCCTAGCACAGAGCAGGTGCTCAATAAGTTACTGTTGATGAAATGAAGAAACAGCTTCCTCTGGGGCTTCACACAATGTAAATGTTCAGTAGCTATCGGGAAACTGAGTGCCCCCTTCCAAATGAGTACGAGGACTAGCAGAGAGCAGCTATTCAGAAATGCAGGCTCCAGTCAGTCGCTGGTTCCAGACTGGCTCTGTTACTCACTGGTTGTGTGACACCAGCCTGTGTTATCCTCTCTACATCTCAGTTTTTAGCCTGTAAAAATGGGGCTAGCAATAGTACAGACCCATGGGGTTTATAAGGGTGACTTGGCTATAAAGTGCTTGGCCCATTACCTGGTGCTCAGCACGTGCTTGATAATTCTGAGCTATTATTAACGTGAAGGGAAGCACCGAGAACTCCAGGCTTGGGGGTTTTCCCATGACTGAACTTTCCTTTCAGGTTCATGGGCTGAGGGTACAGAGGGTGCACTCAGCAGTTCCTTTGGCAATCCCAGCTCTGCAGGAGAGGGTGGTGGGATGGCAAACAGGAACCATGCCCTTATTGCCACCATATTTCAGTTGCCTTGTTTAGTGTCTGCCCTCTTAACAGTTTCAAACACTCTATTTTGTGACTCAATGGGAACCTTCAGGATGCTGTCATTAATAATTATTAGTTCCTTGGAACCCTGCAAGCTGTTGACATGCTACAGAAACAGTTTTAAAATCCAGTCTTCCTGAAGGAACAGTTAAATATATTTTAGATTTCATTGGTTTTCAAGGCCTGTGAGAAATGCACACTTTAAGCACTGCCCCAAATCTGTTATTTTTGTTTTTGTAAGCTCATGCCATGTACAAGTTATAATCTGAGAAGCGCTTTTGCAACGAAAGCATGGAGATCAAACAGCACTAAAAGTGTGTTGTCCCTCTTATTTCTGCTCCCTATATTGATTTTGTTTTCAGGTTTCAATTTGGACACCTTGACTAGTCTTTAAAGACAGAATAAAACTAATACACACGGGTGACTAGGATATATGGGCTTCAGCAGCCCAAATACCCTAATTAGAGAGTTAAGAAAAATACTACTCATACATCTATAACAGAAGATGTGCTCCTCCACTCTCAAATCTACTGCATTTGCAGGGTCTCCTGCTGTCACCATTTAGATTACCTGGATCACCAGGAACAAAGGATTTTAATGTGACAACCAGTGACACTTTAAATTTCTCCCGAGCATTATCCCTCGGGAATCTCTGATGACAATCTGTAGGGCATAATAATCATCTTGCTGCTGCTTGTTGCCAGCAGAGAAAGGAAGCAAGAAGTCAAAAGTCTCCCCTCTCTGGGGTCTGGCTAATGACGATGATTAACATGCTCAGTGATCCACATGGGCGAGGCTCCAGAGGGGGTGCAGAAGATGCCAACTTCATCCACTGTAAGGGTTTATCTGAAGCTTTCTGCCCCGAGCAAGGCATCTCTGCCACACCCTGCTCCTTTCTGTGTAATCTCTGGTCCTCTCGTGATGGATATGCCAGACACACCAAGGTCAAAGAGCACATGGCATGTTCAGACCACAGCACTACATGAGTGCTTGGGATTGAGGAGCAAAATTGAGAAACACAATTTGTACAGAGCATGTCCAATCCCTCAGAGAGCACCTGGAGTAATAAAGTGTCCCAAACACTGTTTATCCAACCTCGTCTCTCTTCAAATCTGTGCTAGTCTGCTGTCCTAGGCGTCTAAAGTTTCCCTCTGCCTCAGAGCCCGTGCAGCCCGACACCTCGACTGCATCACCCACAGTCCTGCTTACAGGCACAGCCGCATCATCTCCTCTGCAGAGCTCCTTCGGTTGCATCCGCACACTATTTCCCAAACCCTCTCTTCAGCTCACACCACTTCTTCCCACTTTCTCATCTGTCCACCCATGCTTAATACAGATCCTTAATTAATCAGCAGTCAACTTCACACGCTATTAACCTGCTTCCCCTTTTGAGCCAGACTTCACACCAGTATATTCCAAATTCCTCCCTCTCCTCCCTCTTGCTGTTACATTTTACAATTTGCATACATTACAAACACAAAATACATGCCTGCTAATTTTGTTTTTGTTCTTTTTGAGTACATTAAAAAGGAAAAATTTGTTTCTCATCTTTGCTTATTGCATTTCAAGCTCTATTTCTTTGTGCAGATTTAAGTTTGTCTGATGTCATACTCCTTCAAAACTGAAGATTTTTTTTTTTTAACATTTCCTGTGTTGTAGACTTGCTGGCTATGAAGGTTCTCATTTTTTATTGTGTGAGGAAGTCTTTATTTCTTCATTTCCTGGCTGATTTTTTTTTTTTTTAAATTTCAGCACTTCACAGATATTACTTCATTGTCTGCTGGCTTATAAGTACTCTGGCAGGAAGTGTACTGTGACCCTTACCTTTCTTTCTTTCTTTTTTTCTTTAAAGATTTATTTATTTATTTGAAAGGCAGAGTCAGAGAGAGGCAGAGGCAGAGAGAAAGAGAGAGGTCTTACATCCACTGCTTCACTCCCCAAATGGACGCAACTGCTGGAGCTGAGCTGATGCAAAGCCAGGAGCCGGGAGCTTCCTCTGGGTCTCCTATGTGAGTTCAGGGGCGTAAGGACTTGAGCCATCTTCTGACGCTTTCCCAAGCCATAGCAGAGAGCCAGATCAGAAGTGTAGCAACTGGAACAGATTTATTTTGGCTTTGAGTTATGGAATCACTGTCTAAGACTTGGTGGACCCCACTGTTTTGATTCTGATGACAGTTCTTGCTGCAGAATCCCAAGGTGGCAAGGATCATTACTTGGCAAGAGATGAGAAGGTGCATGTCTTCTCATACTACCCATCTCCGTATAAAGCCACCTGCATCAGATATTTCATGATAGGCATAAAAAGCTGACTGATATATCATGAACTTGAAGTTTATCTGACTATTCTGATTACTGTTGAAAGTGTAGGAGTGAGGATCTTTCCAGGTCTCTGCATTCTGAGCAGAAACTAGAAACTTCTCCAATTATGCTTTAATATGTAGTCTACCACAGCTTTCTTCAATTATTCCTTCCCTGGCCAGCCCAGTCCCATGACTCTCACTTTTATTTACTAAATCAGTTGTACTTTTCTTCCATTTTCTTAACTACATACGGTATATTTCTCTTATACATTCATTTCTTTGCATAAGTGTGATCTGAACATCTACTGTGTACCTTACTTTGGAGATACAAAGAAAAAAGACATGGACGGCTTCAGCCTTCAGCAAGCTGGGAGAGGTGGAGACGTAAGAAAGTATTTTAAATGGGGTTGGGGTCTTGAGATAAGGGAGGATCATGTATAGGGCTTCAAATTTTATTAATGTTTTATTTCCTAGGCTGAGAATGGGTACATGGATACTTGCTTGATTATTATTATTTTATTTGCTTTTTAAAACAAGCATCTTCTTTTAGAATTTTTTTATTATCTATTTATTTATTATTTATCTGAAAGACAGAGAAGTCAGACAGATCTTCCACCTGCTAGTTCACTCCTCAAATATTCACAACAGACAAATATGGGCTACGGAAAAGCCAGGAGACAAGAACTCAATCCAGGTCTCCCACATGGGTGGCAGGGAGCCAACCACTTGAACCAGACCTGCTGTCTTCCAGGGTGTGCATTAGCAGGAAACTGGAATTGGAAATGGAACTGGGACTTGAACCCAGGCACTCTTATATAGGCTGTGAGCATCCTATGTGGCATTTTTAACCACTGTGCCAAACACTCACCTCAATCAACCTATATTTTAATCTCATTTCTTATGAACTTTTATTTATTTGTTTGAGAGTCAGAGAGACAGAGAGATACAAAGACAGATAGAGAGATCCCCCATCTGCTGGTCCACTGCCCAAAGGCACACAGTAGACAAGGCTAGGCTAGGCTGAAAGGTGAGGCACAAACTCAACCCAACTCTTCCACGTGGGCGGCAGTAACCCATTACACAAGCCATCACTGCTTCCTCCCATGGTCCACATTAGCAGGAAGGTGCCTTCAGGAGCTGGAGGCAAGTATCAGACCCAAGCACTCTGATACTGGACACAGCATTTTTTTAAGTACGCATTTTGTAGTTTTTTTTAAAAAATATTTATTAATTTGAAAAGCAGAGGCAGAGAGAGAGAGAGAGAGAGAGAGAGAGAGAGAAAGTCTTCCATCTGCTGATTCACTCCTCAAATGGCCACAGTGGCCCAAGGTGGGCGGATCCAAAGCCAGGAGCCAGGAGCTTCTTCCAGGTCTCCCAGGAGGTTACAAGGGCCCAAGGACTTGGGCCATCTTCCACCGCTTTTCCAAGCCATAGCAGAGAGCTGGATTGGAAGTGGAGCAGCCAGGACTGGAACTGGTGCCCATGTGGAATGACGGAACTGCAGGTGGAGGCTTTAACTGCTGCACCACAGCGCCAGCTCTCCAGGACACAGCATCTTAATCAGTGTCCTTACTGCCAGGCCAAATGCCTGTCCCTATGGTTATTATTTAAATTGTGCAGATGCATTTTACGGGGAAGGGATCCAAAAAGTTTGTGGGTAATTGCATTATCTTTTGATTACATTTTCCCATGAATACTCTAAAGCCCCTCATATCTATTCTTCTGTGTTTGTAACATGATTCACAATCAAACTCAAAGCAGTGCTGTAAGTGTTCACATTATAGAGATCACCAATATGCATGAATAGGAAGAATGAAAAAAAAATTCAAGTGTTGTTCAAATGAGCGTTGAAGACTTGGGATAAAATGTCCAAGATAGTATCCTACATGGATTTTTTTTAAAGTTCTTTGTCTCAAACAGTTTATATGAGGTGAATGTGATGTGTTCTGAAAACTGAGTTAGAGAATATAGAGGGTAGCTTTAATGACGACAAGTGCCCTGACGTTCAGGATGCATATAAAGGATTTGAATGAAACTGTTTCATGATGTTCATTGAACAATTCACAAAGAAACAACAGAAGTGCTGTCACGGATGTATTTACAGGTTGCTATAAAACCACAAAGGAGGAAGGTTTCATGAAGAGTGTGACATTCAAGTTAAGTCTTAAAGAGTGAGTATGGGGGCTGGCGCTGTGGCATAGTGAGTAAAGCCACTGCTGCAGTGCCGGCATCCCATATGGGTGTCAATTCAAGTCTGGGCTGCTCCTCTTCTGATCCAGCTTTCTGCTATGGTTTGGGAAAGCAACAGAAGATGGCCCAAGTCCCTGGACCCCTGCACCTGTGTGGGAGACCTGAAAGAAGCTCCTGGCTCTTGGCTTTGGATGAGCTCAGCTCTGGCCTTTGCGACCATCTGGGGAGTGAACCAATGGGATAGAAGCCCCCCCCCCCAACTCTGCCTCTGTGGCTCTGCCTTTCAAAAAAATAAATAACTCTTAAAAAAAAAGAGTGAGTATGCATTCTCCAAGAGTAAAGACATGCAAATGAACATGTTTTACAAAAGTACAGAGTGTAAAACTGTGTCACCCTCCAGGGAACACTAACATTTCAGTTTAGTCAGAAGCAAACATGATAGAGGAGCCTTATATGTCATGCTAAAAAAAAATCCTCATTTTAGTCAAGAAATAATAAGAAAGCATTAATGGATTTTAAGCAACTGAGCAACAGGAACATGCATATTGCCCATGACACATATGGATATGGGTTGGAAGGGACTAGCCTAAAAAATGGGAAAGCAATGAATCATTGTCCTACTGCCAGAAGGTGCAATGAGGCGTAGATTCAATGAAACCTGAAGCAGTGAAGCAGCAGTGAAGGGCAAGGGCCAACTTGAGGTTGTAGAAGCTGGGATGGCAAGAACTTGCCACTGATCAGACATGGGAGTAAATGATGGGGTGACTGGGGGTGACTGAGGACTTGACACAGACTCTCTAGGAGATAGAGGTGACATTTGCTGAAGTAAGGATGTAGCAAAGAAGTTGGTTTGGGTCGGCGCCATGGCTCAATAGGCTAATCCTCCGCCTTGTGGCGCCAGCACACTGGGTTCTAGTCCCGGTCGGGGCGCCGGATTCTGTCCCGGTTGCCCCTGTTCCAGGCTAGCTCTCTGCTATGGCTCGGGATTGCAGTGGAGGATGGCCCAAGTACTTGGTCCCTGCACCCCATGGGAGACCAGGATAAGTACCTGGCTCCTGCCATCGGATCAGCACGGTGCGCTGGCCACGGCGCGCTGGCCGCAGCAGCCATTGGAGGGTGAACCAACGGCAAAAGGAAGACCTTTCTCTCTGTCTCTCTCTCTCTCACTGTCCACTCTGCCTGTCAAAAAAGAAAAAAAAAAAAGAAGTTGGTTTGGAAAGGAGTGGAAGTTTTTTTTTTTTTTTTTTTTTTTTTTTTTTTTAATTTTTTGATAGGCAGAGTGGACAGTGAGAGAGAGAGACAGGTCTTCCCTTGCTGTTGGTTCACCCTCCAATGGCCGCCGCTGCAGCCGGCGCAGCGCGCTGATCCGATGGCAGGAGCCAGGAGCCAGGTGCTTTTTCCTGGTCTCCCATGGGGTGCAGGGCCCAAGCACCTGGGCCATCCTCCACTGCACTCCCTGGCCATAGCAGAGAGCTGGCCTGGAAGAGGGGCAACCGGGACAGAATCCGGCGCCCCGACCGGGACTAGAACCCGGTGTGCCGGCGCCGCAAGGTGGAGGATTAGCCTATTGAGCCACGGCGCCGGCTCAAGAGTGGAAGTTTTAAATTCAGTCTTGGACAGGCTGTGTGAAATCGTTTATGGGACATTTGAGTAAAGGACAGGTCGGTGAGTCTGATAAATAGGTTTAGAGTTCCCATAGAAAGTACCAGAAGAAGGGAGAGTCAGGAGCAAAACCGAGAAGGACAAGACAGGGTCTGTGAGGAGAGAGTGCCCACAGGATAGGAGAGGTGCTGCTTCACACTTTTGTGGTATGCTTGTCTAACTGATTCAAGTTCTCGGGTATAATTATGTCAGATGTTCCTCAACTAACAATGGGATTATATTCTGATAAGCACATGGTAAGTAATAAAAATTCCAAGTAAAAAATGCATTTAGTATCGCACAGACCCATCATGAAGTTCAACACCCATCCTGGGGACTGGCTGCAATTGTTTATTTTAGCTTTACACAGATCAATTCTAGTTAATGGTGTCCCTTGATAAAAGTAGGATTTCTATTTATTTCTTATTTTACCCACATTCCTCTACTATAACATACCGTGCAACCTCTCTAGTAAAAATACCACATCTAAATGTCAATGGGTCTTTTTGAAAATCAAGGAGAAAACAAAAATCAGAGAAGACCCAGAGGAATAGCCACCTCCATCACTGGTCACGTCGGTAACAATAAAAAGAAGTAAGACAGGATTTGCTTCTGGCACTGAGCTTGGTTTCGCATCACCTGTGGACTCGGCGGGCATCCTCTCTGCAGTCACTGGTGAGTGAGCACCTCTGGGGCTGGCCTTGGCACCATGAGCCCTCCCGCTGCTCTGTGTTGAGTGAACTTGAGGAGAGAAGGATGGAGCCTGAGCCAGTGGCTGCAGAGTTTAAATTAAATTATTGTAATGCTACCTAATCACTGTTCACTGTCTGCAGTGGCAAGCGACATAAACCAGGGGTGCTCTCTTAGAGTTTCCCCACAGCACCAGGTACCTGAAGCTGTGGTAAACAAATTAAACCCAAGAGCACGACTTCCACTACTGTGTGTTCCATAGGAAACCATTCAACACTGAAAAGAATTATTCATCCGGTATCATATCAATTTCTACAATGAAAAAACACAGCTCTCAAGTTTATATTACATTTACACCTGCATGCTCTCATTTGGGCATCACAGTGGTCCAGGAAAACAAATGTCACAGCCTAGTGAAATAAACATGATGGAGCCATTTCCAGAGATGAGAAAACAGGTTTAGAAGTGTGGTCGCACATATAGCAAGTGGCAGGGCTGGGAGTCATTCTCTGCTTTCCACATTTCAAGACCTGATCCTCCTCATGGCACCAACACAATGGGTCAGTTGATTATCAAAGCCCCTCTGAATAGCGGCATTCTACTGTGTGGACAGAGGCAAAGTGGCTAAGGGAGCATAACAATGAGCTTGTAGCATCCAGTTTCTCAGCTGTTCACAGAGGGCCCACTGCACAAAACCTCCAGACATGGCCCCTAGAAGCAGCCTTGTGGAACAGCTAAAGGTCTCGTTCTCAAAATATCTGTGACCTATGGATTGTCAGAAACAAAACCCCAAGACTTCTCTTCCCATGTTCAGTGAAACAGGAGGACAAGTTAGATGGGACACAGAACACCAACATTCCAGGGATGTGCCGTTCTGAGGCTGTTGGTTTTCATTTCCACCTGCTCTGGTATTTTTTCTTTCAGGCCTGGGATACCATTCACACCAGACACAGTTAAAGGACCATGATGCTCTTTCTGATAAAATTCAAATTGCTTACCTGCCTTAGCACGGCATCTGTGAGGGCTACTGATCAGGTTTAGTTTGCATGCCTGCTTTAGATCACTGATCTGAGTTACTCCTTATTACCTCCTAGGACCATGAGCTTCAGGTCTGACCTGGCTTGAATCAGAGCTTGCTTGCTTTTCAGCCTAGTGGCTTGCCCAAGTATCTTCAAGTCTCTCTAACCTCAGTTTCCTGGTCTATACAGTCAGACTTCTATACAGGGCTACTGGGAGGACTCTGTGGGATCATAAATATGAGTCACTGGCACATAATAACCACAGTAAATTGTGACCTTGCTATAAGGTGACATAAGGCCCATGTCAAAAGGAAGAGTAATTAATTTTAAGTGTTAAAAATACATTTAATAACATAATTAAAATTGAGGCAA
The DNA here is from genome assembly GCF_964237555.1 of Oryctolagus cuniculus. Lineage (NCBI taxonomy): Eukaryota > Metazoa > Chordata > Mammalia > Lagomorpha > Leporidae > Oryctolagus > Oryctolagus cuniculus. The sequence continues at coordinate 94,414,690 of NC_091438.1, forward strand.
GAGATAAGCTTAGTGAACCTTAACATAATGTATTAAATACTTTTTCAATAGCATCTTCTAGATTTCTCTATAATATGCTCTCTCCTTAACACGGGTTTGTACTTACACAAAAACAGTCTTGGGAACAACATGCATCTGGCAAGAATATTTTAAACTCAATCTTTTGGCTTTCTTATCTTGGTTCTTAAAAAGCTTGCTCTCAATTGGCTTATAAGAACTGACCTGAAATGTAACAGAGAACTTTCACTTTCACTTGGGAGGATTTCACAATAACTTCTTGGAGAATCAGCTGGCAACTTAATCATCAAGCAAGGTAAAAGAAGAAAGAGTAAAAACAAGCCCAAGAACCTTTTGTTTGGCTAAAGAAGCAAAACTGGGAACTGGTCAAGTACCATCTCCCAGTAGCTTTTATGGAGTGGTTTTGAGTTATTACAAGAGATTTGCATACTCATTTTGAAACAATCTGATAGACTACTGAGAATGAAAGGCAAACAGGAGGCTAAAATGAAATTCTGTATTTTGGGTGCATGCTTTGTAAAGACACCTAGATACCAATCCAATTTCAGATGAGTGAGTACAAACTCCAAGCTAGAATTCATTCAACTGGAAAAGCATAGTGTTCCAGATGGAAGTCTCAGAAATGATACATCTTCTACCTATCCAACCATCCATCCGTCCATCTACCTATTTATATATAATCAACTGAAAGGCATATAAAGTTTCTTGAACAATTTTTAAAAAATCCTACTCATCCTTTATTTTGATTTTTTAAAAGATTTATTTATTTGAATGACAGAATGACAGAGAGAAGGAGAGACACAGAGAGCATGAGATCTTCCATCTATTGGTTCACTCCCTAAATGTCAGCAATGGCCAGAGCTGGGGCCTATCTGAAGCCAAGGGCTACACGCTTCTTATGGATCTCCCACAAGGGTGCAGAGGCCCAAGCAGTTGGGCATCCTCTGCTGCTTTCCCAGGTACATTACCAGGGAGCTGAATCGGAAGTGGGGCATCCAGGATATGAACTAGTGCCCATATGGGATGCCAGCACTGCAGATGGTGGCTTTACCCACTGCACCACAGTGCCAACCCGTCTTAGACAATTTCTGATGTTAGACTAATTTGTTTAAAAATATATTTATCTATTTTAAAATCAGAGTTATATATAGAGAGAGTGAGAGACGAGAGAGAGAGAGAGAGAATCTTCTATCCTCTGATTCACTCCCCAGATGGCTGCAACAGCCAGGGCTGGACCAGGCCAAAGCCAAGGGCCAGGAGCTTCTTATGGGTCTCCCACATGGGTAGCAGAGGCCAAGAAATTGGGCCATCTTCCACTGCTTTCCCACACCATTAGCAGGGAGCTGGATTAGACGTGGAGTAGCAGGGACACAATCAGACATCCACGATGCCGGCATCACAAGGGGCAGTTTAACCACTACGCCACAACAAAAGCTCCAGACTAAATATTTTTCAACTGACTTTTCTTATATACTTATTACAATATAGTATTAAAATTTAGGAATTATTTTTAAAATAGAGAATATAATCACTTTAAAAGCATTGGTAATTTATTTCAGGAAACATACAATTAAATTTTGAACAATTTAAAACATTTTGGCAACTGGATGACTATCTTATAAATGTGTATTCAATCATATGTTTGTCCGCACATTCACTTACTAACTCAACAAATATTACTGTAATGTTGTTAGAAATTAGAGTTATGGTGCTGGATAAAATATATTTCTTCTCAAGGAATTTACAGTGCTGATACTGAATGTAAAGCTCCACTCAATTAGACATCTGAGATCTCTTTTTTTCAAAGATTTATTTATTCATTTGAAAGGCAGAGTTACAGGGATGGGGGAGGGAGAGAGGGAGATAGAGAGGTAGAAGGAGAGAGAGAAAGATATTTTCCATCTGCTGGTTCACTCTCCATTTAGCCACAATGGCTGGGGCTCGGCCAGGCCAAAGTCAGGAGCCTGGGACTCCATCTGGGTTTCCCACGTGGGTGGCAGGGACCACATACTTGGACCATCCTCTACTGCCTTCCCAGGCACTTTAGCAGGGAGCTGGATCAAAAGCAGAGAAGCCAGGATTTGAACCAGCCCTCTGGTGAAAGCGGGATGCCAGCATCCCAGGCGGTGGCTTAACCTGCTGTTCTACAATGCCGGCTCAAGATCTCTAATCTGTGACATTTATGCCTCAACCATAAAGTATTTTTTTTTGATTTTTTTAACTTTTATTTAATGAATATAAATTTCCAAAGTACGACTTATGGATTACAATGGCTTCCCCCCCATACCGTCCCTCCCACCCACAACCCTCCCCTTTCCCACTCCCTCTCCCCTTCCATTCACATCAAGATTCATTTTCGATTATCTTAATATACAGAAGATCAGCTTAGTATACCTTAAGTAAGGATTTCAACAGTTTGCTCCCACACAGAAACATAAAGTGAAAAATAATAGATGATTTTTTTTAAATGATGATGAAATCAGATCAGACCTATTGTCATGTTTAATCCCAGTGAGAGTCAAGTTGGGAGTTGATAATTTCTTTTTTTTTTTTTTTTACAGAAGATCAGTTTAGTATGCATTAAGTAAAGATTTCAACAGTTTGCACCCCCATAGAAACACAAAGTGAAATATATTGTTTAAGTACTCGTTATAGCATTAAATCTCAATGCACAGCACATTAAGGACAGAGATCCTACATGAGGAGTAAGTGCACAGTGACTCCTGTTGTTGACTTTACCAATTGACACTCCTGTCTATGGCATCAGTTATCTCCCTATGCTCCAGTCATGAGTTTCCAAGGCTATGGAAGCCCTCTGAGTTCTCCGACTCTTATCTTGTTTAGACAAGGTCATAGTCAAAGTGGAGGTTCTCTCCTCCCTTCAGAGAAAGGTACCTCCTTCTTTGAAGACCTGTTCTTTCCACTGGGATCTCACTCACAGAGATCTTTTTGCCAGAATGTCTTGGCTTTCCATGCCTGAAATACTCTCATGGGCTTTTCAGCCAGATCCGAATGCCTTTAGGGCTGATTCTGAGGCCAGAGTGCTATTTAGGACATCTGCCATTCTACGAGTCTGCTGAGTATCTCACTTCCCATGTTGGATCACTCTCCCCTTTATTTATTCTATCGGTTAGTGTTAGCAGGTACTAGACTTGTTTATGTGCTCCCTTTGACTCTTAGTCCTTTCATTATGATCAATTGTGAACTGAAATTGATCACTTGGACTAGTGAGATGGCATTGGTACATGCCACCTTGATGGGATTGAATTGGAATCCCCTGGTATGTTTCTAACTCTACCATTTGGGGCAAGTCAGCTTGAGCATGTCCCAAATTATACATCTCTTCCCCCTCTTATTCCTACTCTTATGTTTAACAGGGCTCACATTTCAGTTAATTTTCAACACTTAAGAATAACTGTGTATTAATTACAGAATTAAACCAGTCATATTAAGTAGAACAGACAAAAAAACTACTAAGAGGGATAATGTATTAAGTTGTTCATTAACAGTCAGGGCTATGCTGATCAAGTCACCGTTTCCCATAGTGTCCATTTCACTTCAACAGGTTTCCTTTTTGGTGTTCAGTCAGTTGTCACCGAACCATAAAGTATTTTTTAAAAGGATAGTGCCCATGCTGGCAAGCCGGCCATGAGGTAGGAATCTTCCTACAGAACTAGTGGGAGTATAAACTGTCATAAGCTTTGCAATATGTATCAAGAGGCTAAAGAAGAACCAGAAATTTCACTTCTTGGAAACAATTCTGAAACAATAATTGTTGACAGGAATACAAAGATACTTGTCACATCTTATACTAGTAAAGACTTGGAAATCTCAACATCAATGAATGGAAGAGTGCTTAAGTCAATTAGATGAGATCCATACAACAGAATACAAGACTGTTTCTACAATGGTGTTTCTGTGGGAATTTTAATTGGTCAACGTGCATGCTAAAATTCTAAGAATAAAAATTGGCCATTTGATCACACACAAGTTGCTTTCATCTTGTGTGCATAATACCATATTTAATTACTTGTTTTTTATTTTGAAAGAACATTGAAATGTTTGAAAACTGTGGCTGAAGATTCTGGCCTAGTGTTATTCGGATGATTAGAAGACTCCCAAGTATCTTTTACCCAATGCACCCTTTGCAGAATGACTCTGAGTCCTTAAATATCCAATGTGATTTGGCAAGTACTTTTTCTTGATCAAAGAGAGAAGACGGTTTAGAAAGTCATTCTGAAACATGGTATTTTGACATTAGTGAGTTACAAGTATAAAAAGTCTAAGAGTCTCATTTCTGTTTGAGAATATTAAATGTAGTGATTTAACCACAAGCTTTGTTTTTTTAAACATATCTCTTTTTTGATTCCCCGGAGTACTAAAATCTAATGATAATTATTTTCTCAGTGGAAAGGTGAGGTGGCATGTAGTACTTTGACGTTTAGGTTTCTGTGTTTAAGTGCTTGTAAATAAAGTATTATCGTGACTGGGATATGTCCACATTTTCACAACTGTGACTGTGACAGAGCAAATGCAATTTGGTCTTAGAATTCTGAGAATTCTGTAATGCCCTTTTCAAAAATCACTGTAAGATTTCAAAGGGAAAGCATGTTTTGTTTCAAATCTCGCAGTCATATTCAAAGTCTGGCAAGTGTCAGTGGTTAAAAATGCACCCTTGAGGTATCAAGGGCGAGCACATGCTGTCAGCACCTGCTGCATTAGAGGGGATAGCAGCATGCCTCTGAAGTGGAGTTTGCAATCTGGATGCCACAAACCAGAACATCTACAAGAAAAACATAATAGTGTGATTGACTGAAAGGATTAACAAATCTGAACAAAACATAATGATCAAAATCAAAAGCAGATAAGAGAAATCCAAAAATTCAGACGAGTCCATGCTTTGAGTGTTGGTCTCCCCGCTGGCCACGCCTGAGGGGGTTAAGCAGCCTGGGTAGGAATCATGAAACCATATGACTCTTGTTTTTAATCCCTCCTCCCTCCCACAGATACATCTTTCCCAAGAATGTTAATAAGTATAAGAATTCAATAACTAAAAATCTTTCTCCCTCTCCTTCCATCATTCTCTAGCTTACACACTGCACATGGAGTAGTGAAAGAACAGACTTTCATTTATGTTTAATAAAGGCTCCTTACATGAGATATCCTTTTTGATCCTTACATAAATTATCTTTTAAAAATCGTTCTAATACCTTTGTGGAGTGGAGTTATTTTTAATGTGGAAAGCAGCAAACTCTCCCTGCTGGAAGGTTCACTGCTGTGATGTCACGTGAGTCAGAGGTGGGGCTGATACCCGACACACTGACTCAGAGGCTCACTTCCTTTGTAATATACTCTCGGGTGTATTAAAATACCTGCGGGATGGGTGAGAGGGAGACTACAAATGAACCAGATCAGCTATCTCAAACAAGGAGGGACTGACCAGCACGCCTGGTAGTCCCATTAGGCTCATTCATTGCTTTTACTGCCTTGTTTGAAGCCTTCTTCCCACAGAGTGCTTCTGGGGCTGGGTCTTTCCATTTAGAGATCTCTGGCATCAGGGAACGTTTTGGGCCCCTGGAGAGGGCCCACTGCCTGTGACATCAACACCTCTTAGAGATGCCAGCTCAAGTCCTGGCTGCTCTGCTTCTGATCCCCTACTAACATCCCCGGGAAAGCTGTAGATGACAGCCCAAATGCTTGGGCTCCTGTCACCCATGTGGGACACCTAGATGGAGTTCCTGGCTCTTGGCTTTGGCCTGGTCCAGTTATGGTTGTTGCTGCCACTTGGGGAGTGACCCAGCAGATGAAGGATACCTCGTTCTCTCTGTCTCTCTCTCTCTGCCTTTCAAAGAAAAAAAAAAAAAGCACATCAGGTTGGGTCCCTGCCTCTTCTTGTCTAGAAAACAGGCCAACTGGACTGCAAGTTCCTAGACAAGCCAGGGCTGTATCTTTAAAACAATCCGCACAAATACGTTCTTGGAAGAAAGGCAGCTGGTCATGTGAGGACTAAAGTTAGAAATAAAAGCTAAGCAGCGTTGTGGCTGCAGAGTGAAGCCTCTGGACTGTGTGAAAACACGTAAATGGAAACAGAGCATACGTATTTATAGCCTCCCCTTAGCCACGTGTGCTCTGGCTCAGCATGGGAGGCAGGCAACAGGTAAGGAAATGTGACATCCAGCTACACATAAATGATTTAAAAAGGAAAAAAGCAGAACTGGGGAAGGGAGCCTTCAGAAAGCCGCTGTAGAACGCAGTATGGCACTCAGCATTCCTGTAGGGTAATCACAGCCAGCCAGAATAACCCCAGGGGTCCCTGAATCATGAAGGAGGCTCTGGACTGCCGGGTGCTGGCCTGGCACAGCTTGGCAGGCTTGTTATAGACAGGGCTGTGTTGGGAGTCCAACATCTCGCTTCCTGTACAAGGTGAGGGGAAATACTCCTTTCTTTCTTTTTTTTTTTTTTTTAAATTTTTGTAATTTTATTTATTTGACAGGTAGTTACAGACAGTGAGAGAGAGAAACAGAAAGAAAGGTCTTCCTTCCACTGGTTCACTCCCCAAATGGCTGCTACGGCTGGCGCTATGCCTATCCAAAGCCAGGAGCCGGGTGCTTCTTCCTGGTCTCCCATGTGGGTGCAGGGCCCAAGCACTTGGGCCATCCTCCACTGCACTCCCGGGCCACGGCAGAGAGCTGGCCTGGAAAAGGAGCAACCGGGACTAGAACACAGCGCCTATATGGGATGTCGGTGCCACAGGCAGAGGATTAACCTAGTGTACCACCACACTTGCCCCAAATACTCCTTTCTTCCACTCTCTGTGCTTCTCCAACACAAGAGAACGTACCAACTGGAAGAAGAACCAAGAAGAGGAATGCCCTTCCTGCTCCTGTCCCATTTCATCACCTCCTGTAAGAACCTTGGTTCACCTTTGAATTTTCTAAGGCCTGCTCACTGAAATGTTACAGACAGCACATGAGAAGATGGAACATAAATTGCAATCCCAATGCTCTCTCAAATCTGTATGCAGTTTCTTGTGCTCAGAGTGCAAGTGTGCTTTGTGGGAGTCTCCGTGGCTTTGGGACTGCTGGGAGGATCTGTGACAGAGAGAACATGGCCTTGGTTTGTTAGAGGCTGAGAGACAGAATTTCCTTCTATTTGGCTTTGAGATTCTGAGCTTAATCGCTTTCCAGCGACTTAGGGGAAAAAGTGTCAGGCAGCCAAGTTCACTGCTGGAATTCTCCACGCGGCTGGAGGTAAAGTGTGAAGACATAAGCTATGTCCCCGCTGCCTGGGACAGGCGTGAGCAGGTGAGAACCAGCAGGCTGGGACCCAGGCATCTGCCTGGCCTCTGGTCCCAGGCTCGCAGCAGGCAGCTCTGTCACTTCACCCTGGTTTTACAAGGACAGACACAGGCTGCTGAGCAAAGCTTCTCCCTGTACAGCCCTGGATGCTGTGCAGGGGAAGAAAAGCAACACAGAGAAATACCTGACTTTCTTAGGGCAGACACAGCTGCCCTGTCACAGGAGCAGTAAACACCCTATGGCAAACAGTGCTTACTGGCAGTGCTTAGAGTGGGTCTTGTGACAAAGGCAGAGCTGCACTCGGAACCCCCCAAATTTGTTTCTTTTCCTTTAATAATTTATAAAGAACTCATCCTTAATGCTGTGGCCAAGAGGCTTCTTGAAACTACTGAAATGCTATCATTGAAAAGTAATGATTACTTCTGAAATAAAACACTGTTTCCTTATAAGTTCCTATCAAAACAATTTGCACTTAGCATTTTCATATGCAGCGTATTATATAAAGGGCAGTGTCGGCTCATTTTGTCTTTGGATATACATGTGGAAGAGGCTATAATTGATGTAACTCTCCAGTTTAATTGATATAGGATAATGAAAACATCTGTTTTCCCAGAAAATAAAAAAACAATTTGCTAATATAACACTCCCTTAAAAGTCTAGATTGCTCTCAATATTTTAAAACTAGTTCTTGCTAAAATATATATTCCTGAATAAATTTGAGGCTGTGAGTTGGAGAGAGAACAGACTTTGAAATTTGGTAGCTCTTGGTCTGAATCCTGGCTTTATCACTGACTACCTGATTTAAGAAAGGTTATCTAGTCTACTTAAGCCTCAGCTTTCTCATCTGTAAAGTGGATTAGAAAATCTTTTTTTTATAAGGTTTTTTCTTTTTTTAAAGATTTATTTATTTATTTGAATGAGAGTTACAGAGAGGCAAAGGGAGAGAGAGAGAGTGCGAGAAAGAGAGTGAGAGGTCTTCCATCTGTTGGTTCACTCCCAAATGGCAGCAATGGCCTGGGCTGTGCCAATCCAAAGCCAGGAGCCAGGGCTCCCACGTGGGTACTAACTCTGCCTTTCAAATAAATAAATAAATATTAAAAAAAAAAAAACGAACGAAAGGAGACACAAAATGAGGTAGCTGAACTTACAGTCTCACTGGGCCAGTGCTGTGGTGTAGGTTAAGCTTCCGCCTGCAGCTGGCATCCCATATGGGCGCCAGGACTTGGGCCATCTTCTACTGTTTTCCCAGGCCGTAGCAGAGAGCTGTATTGGAAGTGGTGCATCTGGGACTTGAACTGGCACCCATATGGGATGCCAGCACTGCAGGTTGTAGCCTTACCTGCCATGCTACAGCGTCAGTCCCACTATAAGGATTTTAATAACGATGAAAATGAGTACATCAGTGAACCAATATTTTAGAAGAGCTGGTATGAGCTGTAAATATAGATTGCATGAGGAGTAGATTATTTGATGATTATTATTTAATTGGAGTGGGTGTATTAAGATTATATATATTACATTAATTCTTAGATACAGTATAACTATTAAAATACCACCACATGATCCAATCCGAAGAAAAAGAGTCCTTTGTAATATATTTCAAAAGTCCTTTTGGTAATAATTAATTTTGGAACTGAAGACCTACAGAGGGGCTGGTGTTGCGGCCTAAGAGGTAAAGCCACTGTCTGTGGTGCCTGCATCTCATATGGGCACCGGTTTGAGTCCCAGCTGCTCCTCTTCTGATCTAGCTCCCTGATATGGCCTGGAAAAGCAGTGGAGGATGGTCTAGCTCCTTGACCACATGGGAGACTCGGAGGAAGTTCCTGGCTCCTGCTTTAGACTAGTCCAGCTCTGGCTGTTACAGTCTTCTGGGGAGTGAACCCGTGGATGGAAAACCTTTCTCTCTCTCTCTCTCTCCCCCACCCCCTCTCTAAAACTCTGCCTTTCAAATAAATAAAACAAGTCTTTCACCAAAAAGACTTACAGGAAGTGGCTTCAGAGCCTTAGCATTTCTGAAGTGTGTGGATGTGCAGACAGACAGACTGCTGACTTTGAACAACAATGGGTGATGGCTAATATGCACTAAATGCCATTAGTCAGACAGACAATTTCAAACACTAAGTCCTCCACTTAGAAAATATGGATGCTTAAAAGGCAATTTTAAATCATGGAGTAATTTACCAGCATTTTAGCCCAGTGACAACCCCTCATCATCATGACTTGACTGCAAAGTAGAGAAATTAAGAACTCAAAACTGCCCACATGTGAAAACCACACATTCTTTCTTGCTAATTTAACTCAGACACATTTGGCTCATGTTCACACATTCACCCAAAACAGTGTCAAAAATAAAGCCACTGAGAACAGACAACCTGATTATCATACTATTTGAAACTCACAGTGGAAATAAAACTGCACCATTATTCCTTGGGTACAGGTAGAATGGTGTGGTAGGAGAAAAGCATGGACTTTGCATTTTAGGCAGACATGGGATAAATTCTGCAGCTGCAGCACACTTACAGATTTGAACTTGCACAACTTATATGATCTTTATAGATGTAATAGTCTTAACTACATAACAGTTTAAGGCTGTTAAACAGTTGAGAGGTAATAATGTTAATCAAAACAGAAACAGCAATAGCTCCTACAAATCATTGAGAGCTTACACTCGTCTAGGCACTGGACTACATGCTGATATAAATATCTAATCTGTACAGAAGTTCTCTTGGGATAATGTTAACTTGGTGCAGGTGAGCACATGGAGGCTTAAAAGGCAAGTAGGAGGGCTGGCACTGTGGTATAGTAAGCTAAGGCTCCACCTGTGGTGCCAGCACCCCATATAGGCACCAGTTTATATCCTGGCTGCTGCTCTTTCGATCCAGCGCTCTATTTTTTTAAGATTTATTTATTTATTTGAAAGTCAGAGTTACAGAGAGAGAGAGAGAGAGAGAGAGAGAAAGAGAGAGAGAGAGAGAGAAAGAGAGGTCTGGTTCACTCCCCAGTTGGCCACAATGGCCCGAGCTGTGCCAATCCAAAGCCAGGAGCCAGGAGCCAGGAGCTTCTTCTGGGTCTCCCATGTGGATACAAGGGCCCAAGGACTTGGGCATATTCTACTGCTTTCCCAGGCCATAGCAGAGATCTGGATTGGAAGTGGAGCAGCTGGGACTCGAACTGGCACCCATATGGGATGCCGGCACTGCAGGCAGCGGCTTTACCTGCTATGTCACAGTGCCTGCTCCCCAGTTCTCTGTTTATGGCCTGTGAAAGCTGTAGAAGATGGCCCAAGTCCTTGGGCCCCTGTACCCACGTTGGATACCTGAAAGAAGCTCTAGGCTCCTGGCTTTGGATTGGCCCAGCTCTTGCATTGCGGTCATTTGGGGAGTGAACCAGTAGATGGAAGACCTCTCTCTCTGCCTCTCTGTATGTAATTCTACCTCACAAATACATAAATAAATAAATAAAATATTTTTAAAAAAAGTAGGAGTTGAACCTATCTGGCTCCAAAATTTATTCTGTCTGCTTTATAATGTGTACAAAAAAACCTATGGCTTATATACAAAGTCTCTGGTACACTTGATAAACAGCAACTATGATAATGATAATTCTCTTTTCCATTACATGGCTTTGAAAAACTATGAATTAAATAGCTTTCTGGAGAAAAGAAATCTCTGAATGTTTGTCCCTTGGAACCAAGAAGGATGCCAAAGAGAAGAAAAAGAAGGTTCCTTCCTAAGGTACCAGAAACCTTTAAGAAAAAGTAAATGAATTTCACAGAGCTGCAGATCAAGCGCCTGATGAAGAAGTTTGCCCTAGAGAAGCTTTGAAAGGCATCTTTCAAAGGCAGGATGCTTAGTTAGGAAAAAAACTTATCACAAGGACTATATACAGACGTACAGAACTGAGATTTAAGTGGCTGGGATGGCAGGAAAAGCTGTCAACGTCTTTGAACCTGCAGGACCCAAGTTAGTGCTTGTTACAAGGGTCAGAGGTATCAGTGGCATAAGCCCCGAAATCTGCAGGTGTTGCAGCTTCTTTGTGTTCACCAGTTCTTTAGTGGTACCTCTGTGAACCTCCATAAGCCTGCTGATGATTGTGGAACCATCTATCGCATGGGGATACCCAAATCTGAAGCCAATAATGAACTCACATAAGAATATGATTATGGCAAAAATCAGTAAGACATGAACCACCTTGACAGTTAACATTAATTGCTCCATTTCTTGGTAAATAAGACAATATCTGCATGGAAGATCTGATTGGTGAGACCTACACTATTGGAAGATGCTTCAAAAAAGCAAAAAATATCCTACATTGAGATATTTTTTATCCTATATGGTGTAAAGAAAAAGGTCACCAATTTTGCAAAAGAGCAGATAAACAGGCTTATTAGAAAGATGAAGTGGTCAGGAATTGTGACATAGCAGGTTAAGCTGCTACCTGAAATGCTGGCATCCCTTATGAGTACTGATTCGTGTCCCCAGCTGCTCCATTTCTGATTCAGCTACCTGATAATTTGCCTGAGAAAGCAGTAGAAGACGGATGAGTGCCTGTGTCCCTGCCACCAACCTGGGAGACTTACATGGAGTTTCAGGTTACTAGCTTGGCCAGGGTCTGGCCATTGTGGCCATTTAGGAGTGAACCAGCAGATGGAAGATCTTTCTGTCATTCTCTGTCTCTGTCTCTGTAACTCTGCCTTTAAAATAAGTACAATAAATCTTAGAAAAAAAGATAACCTAAGGCTTCTCCATGATAGTTTTGTGATCTAGCTCATTAATAAAGAGTGACTGCTATCCAACTGGTAAAGTCAACAACAGGAGTCACTGTGCACTTACTCCTCATGTAGGATCTCTGTCCTTAATGTGCTGTACATTGAGATTTAATGCTATAACGAGTACTCAAACAATATATTTCACTTTGGGTTTCTATGGGGGTGCAAACTGTTGAAATCTTTACTTAATGCATACTAAACTGATCTTCTGTAAAAAAAAAAAAAAAAGAAATTATCAACTCCCAACTTGACTCTCACTGGGATTAAACATGACAATAGGTCTGATCTGATTTCATCATCATTTAAAAAAATCATCTATTATTTTTCACTTTTTGTTTCTGTGTGGGAGCAAACTGTTGAAATCCTTACTTAATGTATACTAAGCTGATCTTCTGTATATTAAGATAATCGAAAATGAATCTTGATGTGAATGGAAGGGGAGAGGGAGTGGGAAAGGGGAGGGTTGTGGGTGGGAGGGACGGTATGGGGGGGAAGCCATTGTAATCCATAAGTCGTACTTTGGAAATTTATATTCATTAAATAAAAGTTAAAAAAAAGAGTGACTGCTCTCAAATTGGAAAAAAAAGAGAAGAAAAAAGATCTCTGATTATAAAAGCCACATTTATGCAGGCTTAGAAATAAAAAAGAATTGCAAAAAAATAACAGAAACCTCTTTTACAGATTATCATCCAGATAATATAGAAGTAAATATTTTGTTATAGTTCCTTCAAGATTAAAAAATACATTTTAAGACAATTTTAAATTTTGCACATCTTTATAGCATTAAATGTCTTTGAAAACATGACTTTTAATGTTCACGAACACTTCACTGTTTGAATGTATCACAACATATTTAACAATTCTATTGTTGCACTTGATTTCCTTTTTCTAGCTCTTACAACTTTATGAACCCATTCTACAAATATTTATTGAACACCTACTATGTACCATGCACTATTCAAGGAACTGGATATAACAATAAGTAAAACAGACACACACACACACAAAATCTCTGACTTCATGGTGTTTACAATCTAATGGGTTGAGGTAGACAATGAATAAAATAAATTAAATGGTAAGATAGAATGTAATAAATTTCCTAGAGAAAAATAAGGAAAGTAAGGGAGTTAGAGAGCATGGGTGAAGGGATAATACTTTTTAAATAGAAAGAGACCAACGATAAGGTAACACTGGAACAAAGACTTGAAGGGAGTAAGAAGCAGATCATGTGGGTATCAGAGAAAAGCACCCTGGCATAGGGAACAGCAAAAGGGAGGCTCTGGGTGGACCTGAGGCTGAGGCCTTCTGGGAACAATGGGGAGGATGGTGAGTCAGTGGGATAGGCGCAGAGGTAGTCGGGACTTAAGAGGTCAGAGTGATAGCAGGCTACCACTTCACACACGGGGCCTCATGGGCCATGCTAAGACTTTGGTTTTAACTCTGAGTGAGATAACATATCACTAAAGGGTTTAAACAGGGAAGAGGCATCATCTGATTGACTTTTACAAATGTTTTCTTGGGCTGCTATGAGAAGAAGCTGCAGGGGGTTCAGGCTGGATGCAGCGAGGCTGGTTAGGAGTTGTGATGTTCCAGGTCATTTAAGATGCTTGGGAAGACGCAGTTTCAAAGTGTTAAAGTACCAAACTACAATTGAGGAAGCCTGCATGATATAGCTCAGTTCTTAAACCACATAATAAAAAGAAAACTCAAAAGAACACAGAAGATTTAAAAATGAAAGCATTGTATAAACCCAAGCGAAATGATCAGAAATCTTAAAGTTCTGTTACTGTTTCTCCAGCATGAACAGCAAACAGTCAGTAAACTATCTTTTACTGTCATAATGCATGGTACTAATGAAAATAACAACAGCAAACATTTCCACAGTCCTCACTACGCGCCCAGGACTGTGCCAGGCATTTCCTGTGTTTCTGCATTGCCCTCTGCTGCCCCATTCTTCTTGACTCCTTTATGAGGCAGACACAGTGTAGGAAGCTGCTGCTGGAGGAGGCATCCGAGGTGCAGGTAGGCTGAAGATCTGTCCATGACACTGCAGCAGACTAGGCAATTTAATGCACGCAGTCTCGGGGTCAAGAACCCAATCTTGCTATCAGGTGCTTATGCAAAGAAGCTCCAAAAAATTCAGGAGCAATCTGCATGTGGATCTCAACATCATGTTTGTGCCAAAAACATCTTTTAATTTCATTTTTCCCATGAGTTTTCTGAAGTACCCTCATATTAATTCATTTGTCTTCAGAGGTGTGTTCATCGCCAACCTTCAGAGATGGAGAAACTGAGGCCAGGACTTGCTAGGTCCTTTAGGTAGTAAAGGATGCAAGCTGGATCCCATCAGGTCACTTGGAGACTGAAGTGGATGCTCTTGGCTCTAATACCACACTGCTTCCCACTAAACATTTGAGGCAACACATAGGGTACAAGCTTTCAGTAGTAAATGAATGTGGTCTGACCTGACAAGTGACAGGAAAAGTCAGCCTCTGAGGGGTGGAAAGGAAGAGGAAGGGGGTCTCACAAGAGAGGAGCCCAATCTGGGAGGGCCGACTGGGGTAGTGTGTTTGCAAAATACATGGAGGCCAGGCTGGAGGAGAGTCTGCTGTCTTTGAGCTTGCCCTTGTCTTTCTTACTTGTAATTAATTTTTATTTTGGCCTATATTAATTATGGGGTCTCCGGTCTGTGGCCCTGAACATCCTTCTTGTGAGTATGTTTCCATTAAACAGTAGCTTCTAAAAGGCATTTTTGATCCCTGGCCTCCAAGGATAATAAATATTGCTATTTTTAGGAATTTATTTCATTTATTTGGAAGGTAGAATTAGAGAGAGAGGGAGAGAAAGAGATCTGCCATCTGTTGGTTCACTTCCCAAATGGCCACAATGGCCAGGGCTGGGCCAGGCCAAAGCCAGTAGCCTGGAACTCCATCTCAGTCTCCTACAATGAGTGGCAGGTGCCCAAGGACTTGGGCCACCTTCCACTGCTTTCCCAGGCACATAGGCAGGGAGCTGGATTGGAAGTGGGACAGGTGGGTCAGCCAGGGCTAGAACTGGCACCCATATGGGATGCCAGTGTCTCAGGTGATGGCTTAACCCGCTGGGCCACAATGCTGGCCCCAGAATGACATGTATTTGTTGAAATCAGTTGAATTGCTGATTCTGACCTAGTCTAGACTTTTAGACATGGCTGCTTACATTCACAGATTCAAAGTCAGTCCCTCCCTCCGAAATGTGTCCCTTATACCAGCACTAAAGCACTCTCAAGCCTCTCCTTAAACAAAACTGATGTGATATAAAACCAAAACAAACGAACATACAACAAACACAAAACTTCCCTCCACTCCACTTTCCCAGTAACTACTGCCTTATTTTTCTCCTTTCCTTCATAGTCAGATGTCTTGAGTTTTTTACACCTGCCCACTCAACTCCACTCAACTCTATTTTCTCACTTCCCACTTCTTGCCTACTCCCATCTGGTTTCTGTCTCTGCCAGCCCACCAAACAAGCAATGGGTGATGCATTCATGAACTTCTTCCCACTCAAACCAGCAGGCTTTTCACAGCTCTTCATGTACTTGATTTCACAGAGGAGCAACTTCGGACATGCGACTTTCTCTGGAATAGTTTCAGTTTAACATCTGTGATACTCCACTCTCCTTTTCTCTAGCATCTTGGACCTTCTTCTCTTCCCTCCTTGACTCATTTGCCTCTACCAGTCTTAAGACTTTGCTTTTTTTTTTTTTTAAGATTTATTTATTTGCTTGAGAGGCAGAGTTACAGAAAGAGGTAGAGACAGAGAGAGGTCTTCCATCCACTGGTTCACTCCCCAAATGGCCACAACGGCCAGAGCTAGGCTGATACAAAGCCAGGAGCCAGGAGCTTCTTCCGGGTCTCCCATGTGTATGCAGGGGCCCAAGCACTTGGGCCATCTTCTACTGCTTTCCCAGGACATAGCAGGGAGCTGGATTGGAAGTGGAACAGCCAGGACTTGAACCAGTGCCCATATGGGATGCTGGCACCACAGGTGGATGCTTAACCTATCACATCACAGTGCTGGCCCCAAGACTGAGGCTTTTACAGACTATTGCTCTCTAGGCAGTACCATTCAATGACAATCCAGTCTTCAATGAAAACACACACTGAGTTAATGAATGAACAAACTGCCTTGTTAAGCCTTCTATGGACTGGGTTCTAAGAAAATCCATTTCTCCTGTGCTGATTGTTTCATTCAACCCTTTCTCTATGCCATCCTTGCAGCTTCTTCTAAATCCTGCTAAACTCTATTTGGTTCCATTACCAATCCATCCCTGAGCCTCATCTAACCCAAGATCCAGCCTCTGGTCTGATAATTCAGTTCCTGGCTCTGACAAGGTTGTTCAGCTTTGCATAAATGTAGTATCGTTAATTCCTGATAAACTTGATGGAAGGAGGAAAAAAAAACACAACAGCTGAATTTGACAGTTTTTTGACACATCTCAAAACCAAATGAGTAAGTAAAGCTAGTCAATTATCTGGGCAGAGGATGCACAAAGACTTAAAACAAGCTCAGCTTGCACTTTTCCCCATGGAAAGTATTCTATTGGTTTCCTGTAGACGGTTGAGCTGAATTCTCCACTCTCATTTATTTGAACTGGCAAGCTTACTGTTATTTTTGATCTAAAACCTTATGCCATTTTTAGTATTTTTTTTGTTCATTTTTTTCAGAATATCAACAGAAAACATATTAGAGTGGAAAACAATGAAAGATAAAAAGAAAAAACTTTAAAATTCCAACTTCTAGTCCTAACCAAACACATGCATTTTCCCTAGTAATGTGTTAATTATGCCCAAGTAATTATATACTTTTGACAAAAAGAAAAAGCTTTATTTTTTTTCTATAACACATTAATAGAATCTTAAGAGGTCTCTCAGATTTCACAGTTCATTTTTTTTTTCTTTTTTGAGCCCATAGACATTTTTCCTCAATAAAAACACTGGTTTTAATTTAAACGAGTCATTGTAAATGAAATCGAGTTCATAAAAATAAGCTTTTCCTTTCCTCCTTTTTTTGAGAAAATAGAAAATTTACTATTCAACTAGCAAATCACATTATTGTAGATAAAACTATAATTGTGTCTGAGGTAAGAAAAATATGTAATTCTCTGAAGCATGACTCATTTTAAAATGGAAAGAGCCAAGGATAGAAGGAATTCAAGATCTGAGAACTCTTTAAATAACGAAGGCAAAGTTTTAGTTGTAGTTAAAAAGGGAGCTTAACCCTATCCTTTCCTCTAATGTTGTCACAATTCACCTTCACTTCTGGGCTCAGACTCAGGATGTGAATTTTCTGGGGTTAGGAAATGTTCAGTCTTTTTTGGATCCCAGAGTGATCTGAGAGGGCTGTGGGAATGCTTAAAAATACAGGCCTTTTGACTCTCCAAGGTTTGGGGATCAAAATACATAATTTCATTTATGAGCTCTATATATGACTCATAAAAGTCTCTCACATTTCTCTTATCTGAACCCCATGCCAATTCTGTGAAGTGCAAACACTGGAGCATTACTATAGAGGCTTCTAGAGGGTAAATAAAATGCCCAGCTGTGTGTCTTGTAAACATGCTCGTGACATAATTTTAAATCTGACCAATTTTAAAAGCACAGTACAATATGATTTCAATCATCATATTGTCAAAATATAATAGAAAAACACTGCATGGAAAAAGACTCAAATGTTAACAGCGGTTATTTCTGGATGATTTTTGCTTTCACCCCATACTCCTCTGCATTCCTCACTCCCAACACCCACCCAGACACGGGTGCACTGGCACAGTCACCCCTCTGCCACACACTCCCCACCTCCACAAGTATTACCTGCTCTAAAAAGGAAGCATGAGACTTACATAAAAATAATTTAAAACAGAAGTAAACAGACTCCATTTCTCCTCCTCTTGGTAGAAACTCGAAAGCTGCTCATCCTTCAGGCAGCACTCGCTTGCCAAAGTTGAGCAGCAAAATGATAGAAAATAACACGGCATGCATCTGCCACGACAGATTTGTGGTTGACATTTCTCCTGAAAAATATCTCCATTAAAATAAGTAGCTGTTGGTGTTGTCTCTTGATTTAGTCACTTTGAAAAATGAGTAGCTTTCAGAACAGGATTTCAGGTGTGTCACGAAACCCATCACTTGGAATGGATATACTTTACGACATGATTGAACAGGTGATAGAAGAGAATTGTCACCAGGCTCACATTTATATGATGCTGTGTGGTACCGTGAAGGGCTCAACAAATGTAAACTTTTTAAAAATTATTATTTAGTGCATATTTTGATCCACTTCATTTGTAATTATTTTGGGGGCACAGTTACACTAATAACTGCAGATATTTGCTTAGCCATCCATGCAAAATGAATGTTTTATTCTTACTTTCTCTAATCCTTACTTAATCTTGCCAGTCATTTTACAGATGAGGATACTGCCGCTTACAGAGAGGTTAAGAAACTTGCTTGGTTCAAGCATGGGTCTTTGTGACTTCAAAGTCAGCCCTTGGCTCACCACACCACACTGCATGTTGCTTAATGTCATATATATCATCGAGTTCATGGCAGCATTTCCCCAGCATGGGGTTTCTTGGAATATATTGGAAATCACGCAGGATTTTGAATGACACACGCATGAGTGATGCTACCTTGTGTTGCTGGTGTCTACTGAAATCATCCTCAGAGAAGGAGAAAGGGAAAAAAAATCAATCAAGACAGTGAAAGCAAAAGAAGAAGAAGAAAGAGGAGAGCAAAATCAACACCAAGAGCCTATACAATAGCTGCTGAAGAGCTCCGATTATATGGAACAGGTCTGGCGGTGCTTCTTTCAACTGTTAAGCTGTGTCCAATTTACTGAGCTCATCACTTCACAGGAGAGGCGGAAACTACCTTCCTGAGACTTAGAAAATGTCACTGGAAAGTAGGAATCTCCCTCTTGTCAGAAATTTGACATAAGGAAAGAGGAAGGATGACAAAGTACACAGTGCACATGACTGCTTCAGCATTAATAATCTATCTGGCCAGGACAGGGGGCTATAGCACCCACATAATGACAAGAACTATCGCTGGGTCTGATGAGAGCTTTTTCCGTGTGGCACAGTGCTGAATGCTTTAATGCCATTGCACTCAATGCTCACGGTCCACCTGTGGGTAGGTGTTTTGGGATTCTGTTTTCTGACGGTAGAACTGAGGCCCTAAGAGTTAGTACCTTGTGCAGGATCAGGAGCCCCTGACCTGTTAGCCTCAGACTCTGAGTTTTAATTACTGGCCCTGTTTTTCTCTTTTGATAGATGGTGCTGCGTTCACCTGTCTAGTGACATCCATTTTGTTTTTTCCCCTAGATTCCTCTCTTTGTGTTTCAAATCTAGGTTTAAATCCATGCTTCACCCAACACATTTTTAGTGAGCAACTACCACATGCCAAGAAGCCTTCTAGGAGTTTGGAATAATAATGGTGAATAAGTCAGTCAAAATATTTCCTTCCCAGAGTTTTTGTTTCAGTAATGTAGCACATTATTTTTGAAATGTGCATTCATTTAAAGAATTCTAACTTACCTTTTTAGAAGCATGGAACCAAAAGAAATGGAAAATTTGATGTGAAATTCAAGACAAATTTTGAACCAAGAGATCTAAGCTTTAAGAGGAAAATAAAGCATATATACGGCATTGTAAAGAGTAGGAATCTTAAAAGGTGTTGCTTTGTCAGGATCAACTGCAGAGAAGATGTAGAACAAGACTGACAAGTGAAACTTCTTTTTTTTTTTTTTTTTTGCTTTCTTCCTTCATATATATCGAGTGTACACAAACATATACACACATTTAATGAGGGCCATAATATAATTGACAACATATTAATATGGTCCATTAATTTGGTAAATATATTATTGAAAGTGAGCTTATGGGCCCCAAGTTAGGTGCTAGAAATAAAATATTGAAGATGACAACAGAATTATGAAGAAGAAAGTCCATACAGTAGTTTTCTCTTATGTGTAGTTTTGCTTTCTGCAGTTTTAGCCCTGTGATCTGAACATATTAGATGGAAAATTCCATATTTTAAAAGAAAGGGATCACATCCACATAACTTGTTTAATTATATTTTATTATGTTATTTTTTTAAAAAAGCTTGATTGATTTATTTGAAAAGCAGTTAGACAAAGAGGGGTAGAGACACAAGAAAGAGATCTTCCATCCACAGTTTGACTCCCCAGATGGTCATAACTGACAGGGGTTGGGCAGGGCCAAAGTCAGGAGCCAGGAGCTCATCCAGTCTCCCATGTGAGTGGAAGTGGGGCGGCTGGGACTTGAACTGGCACTCATATGGGATGTGGGTGCTACAAGCAGAGGCTTAACTCACTGCACCACAACACTGGCCCTTATTATCAGTTTTGTTAGTTTTTTTTTTTTTTTACTGTGCCTAATTTATAAATTAAACTTTATGTAGGAATGCATGTATAGGAAAAACATAGTAATACAGAGTTCAGTACTACCTGTGGTATCATTTGTCTACTGGGGATCTTGGAACATATACCCTGTGGATACAGGGGGACTACTGTGGCTCATAGAATTATACAGACTGTAGAATTGTAAAAAGAAGATGGCAGCATTATAGGGAGAATTGTCAAATAGCATAACTATTTGACATAACTGCCTGAATGGGATAAAAAAAAAAAGGAGGTGTTATGGGGGCACGGGGGTGGGGCATCTGTCTTCCAGAAGAAGCTGTCCCAAGTATGACAGCCCTCCCAGGTCAAAGCAGTGTGGTGGGGTTGATGAGGACGGTGGAGAGAAGGCAGGACCTGGGCCACATTCCCCAGCTGAAGGGAATGCAATCTCTGAACAACTGTAAGTATTAGAAGGCAATTTGTGGTAAATGGAGAGTTAAAGTTGGGGCTGTCATTTTACAGAATGTGGAGTAGAAGAGTAGCATTAGGGACTTGTTTACCCAAGCAATGTTGATAACTAATTAGCTAATATTAAGATGGAACTGATGAATTGAACAAGCAATCAGAATTAAACTGCAGTCAGTCAACACTACTCCTAGAGACAATACAATTTCACCTAAGGCTTTGCAAGATCTTCTGAGACAGACAAGGTTTAGCTGGAAGTTTCTGCTATAATCATTCAGTTGATGGAATCACGTTTTCCTTTTGGACTTCTGCCTTAATTAATTGGTTGTGAATTCCAAAGTCTCAGTAGAAAAACTCAAAATAAACACTATCAACTAAATGTAAAGAGATAGATGTTTAGCAGAAGTTCAGAGCTCACAATACACAACGCTCAGCATTTTCAAATTAAATTTTTAGGTAAGGAGGAAGTTTTTTTTCAATGAAAAAAATCCATTATTTTAAATTTTTTCACTGACCTAGAATTTGACAGCAATTGTGGAAACTGTCTGAAGCAACACTCTGTGGTGTTTTCTGAGAAATCTGTCACGACTGCTGGCACTTTCAAATAACCTGTGAATTGGCAATGGGCTAGAAACCTGACCGCAAGGGAAACCGTGAATTCTCAAAAACCCGAGTTTAAAACATTACTGAAAAGCTACTTATAAACTCCAAGTGAATGGAATTTAAACACATTCTTGTTTACACTCAATTTTTTTAGAATGATTTTATGCAACCCATCAATTTGTACATTAATTCAACACATATTTTAAAGCTCCCCCTGCATTCACTGCACAATCCCTGCCAAAAAGGCTGACAGAAAAGAATGGTCCACCTCTCACTACAATTTATACAATTCAAGCTTCCTTCCTGTAGACATCCTTTTACATTCAGAATTGTTTGCTGCTTTATATAGGAGCTCAACATCTTCATTAATCTTTGAATACTCCAGATTAGCTAGAAATCTCAAGATTATTTTATATTGTGCTAGGTTAGGTTCCTTAAACAAGAAATTAGAATGATTAAAGTAAACTTAAAGTTTATTTCTCAACTCTTTCCCAACTGTTGAACTCTTGAGTCTGTCTTTTCTTTGTGTTTTTTTTTTTTTTGTAAAGATTTGTTTATTTTATTTGAAAGGCAGAGTTACAGAAAGAGGGAGACAGGCGAGAGAGAGAGAGAGGTAGAGAGAGAGAGAGAGAGAGAGAGACAGAGAGACAGGTCTTCCATCTGTTGGCTTACCCCCTAAATGGCCTCAACTGCCAGCTGGGCTGGGTCGGTCTGAAGCCAGGAGCCAGGAGCTTCCTGCAGGCCTTCCACATGGGTGCAGGGGCCCAAACACCTGGGCCATCCTCTGCTGCTCTCCCAGGTGCACTAACAGGGAGCTGGATTGGAAGTGGAGCAGCTGGGACTTGAACCAGCGCCCATATGGTATGCAAGTGCCGCAGGCGACGGCCTCACCCAGTACGTCAAAGTGCCAGCACCAATTCTTTCTTTTCTTTCTACTGATTCTCATTTTCAATTGTGAACTTGGTTATGGCAGTGACTCTCTGGACTCTTCATTCAGAAACGCCAGATACCTGGTTACTTTTTTGAAAGCACTCAGTAACCTCTTCCCAGAGTGTTTTGAGTTCATCCAGTCCCACTGGAGTTATCATGGAGAAAGTAGGTACAACTTTGTCTTGTAGTCTTTGTACACTGTTCAATTATATTAATGGTCTGATGTACTGAGGAAACCTTACCTCCTCCCTTTCCCTTTCTACGCATCCCATTCAGAGTGGGGACGTGTGGACACATCTGTCTGTGCCCCACTTGCTGGGTCAGGTTAGACTGGGTGGAGGCACTGCCTTTGGGGAGGGGCCTGGGTAAGAGCGTTCCAGACGCTAGCTGAGTGGGAGGCAAAATGACAAATGGGGACCCAGAGGAGAGAAGACAGCAGCAGCTAGGTCTGACGGTGAAAGCAGGAAAGACGGGGAAGAAAGAGTGCCAGAGGGGGACATGGAGTGGGTGGGGGAAAGGTCAGGTTTGATAGTTTGGGATTTATCTGAGAACGGAGAGCAACACTGTTTTTACCAGAAATGAGGTAACCTTAGTAGAAACATGTGGTTATATAAGGCAGCAAATAATCTTAATACCTACTTTAGAATAGTGAGTGACTGAAGAAGGTAAAAATCTGTAAAGCACCTGGCAGAACAATTGCTATCATATATGAATTCTTCCCCACTTCTCCTAGAATTAATTTCTCATTTTGTGATAATAATAATTAGATATGGTAAACTAAATTTAAACAGAAGATCACGTCTGAAGAATCACTAGGGGCCAGCCCTGTGGCGTAGCAGGTAACGCCGCTACCTGTGACACCAGCATCCCATATGGGCACCAGCTTAAGTCCCTGCTGCTCCACTTCCCATCCAGCTCTCTATAAGGGCCTTGGAAAGCAGCAGAAGGCGGCCCAGGTACTTGGGCTCCTGTACTCCTGGCTCCTGGCTTCAGTCTGGCCCAGCCCTGGCAATTGTGACCACCTGGGGAGTGAATCAAGTGAACCAGGGGATGGAAGATCTCTTTCACTGTCTCTCCCTCTCTCTCTGTAACCATGACTTCCAAATAAATAAATAAATAAATCTTTAACAAATAATAAGAAGAATCACTGAGCAGATAAAGACAAGCTTCTTAAGTGACCTTAATCTTGTTTGATTTGCAAACATAGGCAAAATGTAACCTGGGCCACTTCTTAAAAATTCCTATACTAAGAAACATGAAACTAATGGCTAACAAATCAGAAGCCACCATTCAGCTTATAGATATGTAATTTGGTATTTTCCAGCAGAATACACCAAAATAAGTCAAATGCTAACAGTTTCCAGTTAAATTTTCCTTTGCTTCCTTGTTTGTCTTACAAAAACTTCCCCCTTGCTTTTCCCTTCAAAATACTCGTTTTACCTTTCAAAAGATATCACTACTTCCCATTCGACATCTTGCTGGTCACATTAATATGGCATTACTCGTGCCAGTGTTGTGGTGTAGTGGTTTAAGCTGCCTCCTGTGCCATATAGGCACCGGTTTGATTCCTGGCTACTCCACTTCTGATCCAGCTCCCTGCTAATGCATCTGGGAAAGCAGCTGAAGAGGGCCCAAATGCTTATACCAGTGTGGGAGACCTGGCTGAAGCTTCTGGCTCCTGGTTTGGGCCTGGCCCAGCTCTGGCTATTGCAGCCACCCGAGGAGTGAACCAGCGGATGGAAGATCTCTCTATATATATAACTCTACATTTCATATAAATGCATAAATCTTTAAAAAAAGACAGATGGCATTATCAACATCTTTTCTGAATGTTTTGGGCAGGGAGCTAACAATCTGCTGGGACACAGGTGTTGGCTCCATCCTGTTATAAACAGAACCCTGAGAGAGAAGACTTAGTTCAGGCCTCTGTTCTCTTATTTATTGGCTCTGGGATTTACAACCTGTTCTTGAGTCTCTCTGACTCTCCATTTCCTTGAATAACCTTAATAGACTGTTGTGAGAAGTAGATATGAGAATAAAGTGAACCAAGAGCTTTGCATATTAAGGATGCTTTTGGGAAAGCCACTATTATTATTAAGCACACTCCCTAGCTTACCCATTTTTTGATGGAATTACTATTTCAGCATATCTTTTTAAACAGAAAAAGTGCATTAAAAAAACCCCAACACCTTGTAGTGTTTTTGTAGATGAGTTACTCTCCTTATTCTAGCTCTTTGCTCCTTTGCCTTCCACATCAGAGACTGGGAAGCTAGAATATAGATGCTCCTCGACTTACGATGGGGCTGCATCCTGACAAACGCATCATAAACTGAAAATGCCCTAAGTCAAAACTGCACTGAACACACATAACTGAGCAAACATCAGAGTTTAGCTTAGCAGCACAGAGCACTGGAGAGCACTGACTGTTTGCCTTTGTGAGCATGTGGATGGGAGCTGTGGCTCACTCTCACTGCCTAGCAACATGCGAGAGTATCATACAGGAAAAGATCAACATTCATAATTCAAAGTACAGTTTCATACTGTACAGAATGCATACTGTGTTCACCCCACTGTAAAGCTGAAAAACCACAGGCTGAGTCACTGTAAGCCAGGGGCTCTATGCACTCCATTTTGCAGCTTTCCTTGAAGGAAGGGGAAACAGGTGTCTCCATTCCAACCAACAAGTCCTAAGTGCAAATCATTGAGGGAGGATGAGGGGGTTTATGGGAAAGCTTTTTTGCTTTCCTATTGAAGGACAGTAGCTGTGGCTTGCTAGCCCTTTGCCCTAACACCTCTTTCCTATGTGGAATAAGGATTTGATCACTGCAGCAGCAACAGCCATTTTGTCACCATGAGAAAAATTAAAGACAGCAGAACACTAAAATATAAGGATATTGGATCCCTGATGATACCATTTAGTCATTGAACAGCCCTGGCTGCATTTATTTTACACAAGCCAAATAAACCTGCTTGTTTAAGACATAGTTCTTCAGCAATTCTATTACTTGTAATGAAACACACCCTAACAGATATAAACTTTTCATTTTTGGTGATAACTAATTACTATGCAGTACTTTCAAGGATAATTTTCTCACAGTTATAAGATGTAGGGCTGCCTAAAAGGAAGCGATTCTAAATATACCTATAATGTTTCACTTAATTGATTAATTCATTTACTCAATGAATTATTTTGAAGCAATTATTTGTGGAAAGAACAATTGGCAATTCAACTGACTCTGTTATCTTTTTGTGTGTATTTTAATGTCACTTTACTGGGCTTGAGCTTCTCAGGAGTGCTTGATGAAGAAGTTCCCACATCCATGGTTTTACTCCCCATGATTTCAGTTGTTTGTGGTCAACCACAGTCCAAAAATATTAAATTCTGTAAATAAACAATTCCTGAGTTCTTTTTTTATTTATTTGACAGGTAGAGTTATAGACAGTGAGAGAGGGACAGAGAGAAAGGTCTTCCTTCCGTTGGTTTACTCCCCAAATGGCCACTACGGCCAGCACTACGCCAATCCGAAGCCAGGTGCCAGTTGCTTCCTCCTGGTCTCCCATGCAGGTACAGGCCCAAGCACTTGGGCCATCCTCCACTGCCTTTCTGGGCCACAGCTGAGAGCTGGACTGGAAGAGGAGCAACCGGGACTAGAATCCGGCTCCCATATGGGATGCCGGCAACGCAGGTGGAGGATTAACAAAGTGAGCCATGGTGCCGGCCCCTCCTGAGTTTTAAATCGTGCACCATTTGAGTAGTGTTACGAAATTTCACACAATCCCACTGTGCCCTACCCAGGACACGAATCATTTTTGTATCCAACGTGTCCACATTAAGTACTCTACCCACCCTCAAGTCACTTAGTCATCATCTTGCTTATCAGATTGACTGTTGGCTATCACAGTTGTTTGGTCAAGTAGCCCCTTTAGTTTAATAATGGCCCCAAAGCACAAGAGCCATGATTCTGGTGTTTACATATGCTGAAGAGATGGTGTCAAATGCCTCCTTTGAGAGAAAAGGTGAAAGTTCTCAACTTAAAGAGAGATAAAAGCCCCTATGTGGCAGTTGCTAAGATTTACCACAAGAACAAATCCACTGTGAAGTTGTGAAGATGGCAAAAAAAAAAAAAAAAAAAAAAAAAAAAAAAACTATGCTAATTTTACAGCTACACTTCAAAATGTAAAAATTACAGTCATAAAATGTACATGCTTAGTTTAGATGGAAAAGGCATTAAACTTGTGGATTAGAGACACACAGAAAATGTGTTTGGATGATAATACGTTGTGCCAGAAAGCAATGGGCCTTGCTTCATCTCATCACGTAGCCCCGTAGCATTCACAGCCTCCTAAGGACGAGTCCAGTACTGTAAGATTCTGTGTGACACAGACCACAGTCCCATAACCTTACTGTAGTGCACTGTTATCATTGCTCTATTTCATTCTTGGTTATCATCTCTTACTGTGCCTAATTTCTAAAGTACACTTTATCATGGAGGTGTAAGTATAAGAAAGAACACTACATATAGGGTGCAGTACTGTCTGTGATTTCAGGCATGCACTGTGGGTCTTGGAATGCATCCCTCACAGGTAAGAGGGGACGACTCTACACCACTTTTCCTTTCCTGTCCCCTTGCCTTTCAACCCTACCACACACACTGTCCAAATGGGGACTTGAAATGGCTAATGAGGTAAAATGATCAGTATACCTCATGTGCAGTGACTCAAGAGTACTGCTTTTCCTAAGATCACTTTTTGAGTTACTTCTGTGTTGGTCGCTGGTGCCAGATGAGACAAGGAAGACCCATTACGCAGTCCCTATCCAGCCCAGGCCTCTATCGTGTCCTTTCCAGTTGCCTCTTCCATTCCCTGTTGTACACACAGCTTGGTGTTTCTGGTCACATCACTCCCTTATCCAGAGCCTTTTAAGCTGGCCCTGACCATAGGATAGCCCTTCCTGCTAGCCTAGCATGTCAGTGTCCTTCTCAGGCAGTTTCTAGCACAACAGTCCCTTGGTTTCTAATTCTCACAGCCTCCAGCTCTATTCAACACGTACAATGCATGCTTATCCTGGCCCCTCGTTCCCATTTCTGGACTTCAACTCTTCCCTGCTCTCAAGGACCAGTTTTCAGTGGAGCCTTCCCTAGTCTCCCCTTGCCCTTGAATCATTCCTGGCCTATTTAGGAGACCTCTGTGTGGTGGCACTTAGCCCGTCCTGTGCTGTGTTCAACTGATTTATGTTTAGGTCACCTGTGTGCCTATACCACAAGCCCCATGAAAGCAGGATCTGGCTCCATCTCATCTCTGTATTCCCTATGGTGCCTGAGGTGGTGCCTGGTACATGGAAAAGGGTTACTGTTTGGAGTGGTAACATGATGTTTATTGAATGAAAGAAGGACCACTGTTGTCTGAAGTAAAGGCCATCATGAATATATTGACCCTCAATGAAACCATTCAAATGAATGACAGTGGAAGGGCTACCATAATGGGGGAGGTGGCCCTGAGACTCAAGGTACACGAGGACACGGTTTGCCTGCAGAAGAAGGGAGCATGGTGGAAGAGGCCAGATAGTGCAGGGAAACAAAAACCCAAAGCCCAACAAAGGGGCATTTGTGGTTAAAAGTCCCTTGATTTTAATGTGTAATCAAATTAATCAAATTGATAAACATTTTTATTATTTTACATCCATTACCTAGTAAAATTGCTTTTTAAAAAACCTCTTAATGCAATGTACCAACTGAATTAATTTTCTCGTTATTCTTTTCTGAAAAACAAAAGTGAAGAGATTATAGCTGAATAGAGATGCTTATCAAATCTAAATGCCCGGAGAAGGCAGTTAATGGGCTGTCTCTTCAAGGTCCAGAGTGCACAAGTGTCTTGTTTTAGTGAAGGGACAACATGCCAATCACAAGGACAGCCTCTGGGGCCAGAGGCTTGGGTCTGGACTGGGACTTCACGGCTCATGTGGGATCCTGGGAAAATCACCCCTTCATGTACTTCAGTTTTCCATTCACAAAATGGATATGATAATAATGCTCACTTTGTGGAGATGCTGTAAGAATTAACAAGCTACCATACGTGAAGCATTTTGAATTGTACCAGGTATATATTAAACATCCAGGAATTGTTCACTATTGCTTTTTTAAGGCATAATCTATTTATAATAGTTTTTTGTATCTTCTTTTGTCTTTGTATTTTCTTTTGTCTTCTTTTTTTGAGACAAGAGGTCACGTTAATCTGTAGTACCATTTCTCTTTAGTGATAATGATCAATGTCAATTAGTCAGGCCTTAAACTAAGAAAAATTTAGTCCAAGAACTTCAACAACAATATTCTTTTCTTACTCATGTTCCCAGTAAGTCTCAGTACAATATTTTAAAGCAAATGGAGATCTAATTCTAGAAGTCTGGAACATTCACTGACACTGTTGTTAAACTTGCTTTCATCACTGAGTTGTCTCCTGAAGAATCAGTCAACTGAAAATGTGTGTGTGTCTGTGTGTGTGTGTGTGTGTTCCTGTCAAGAATGGTAGGGTGAAACCAGAAGCTTTAGTATGACATTTGCCTATCAACTATTTACAAATCTGTTTTCTTAGTTTAATACAAATTACAAAGACAAATTGTGTGACAGCCAGTTTGTAGAAACAAGACAGACCTTAACTCAAGTGTGTTAGAATAGTAGTTGGAACTGCGGTTTTCTTAATGCGAATCTTCCAATTGTGTTCACTTGAATAGTATGTTGATTGTGTCCTCCTTTATTTCATAGTTATCATATGAGGTCCCTGCTTCATACATAAGCTGTTAAAAGTTGTTCATGGAACTGTTTTGGATTCTATTTCATGGAAGTCTATACTAATAAAATCCATAGAAAAATATTTGACATCCTTTTTTTGTTGTGAGGGAGACTGTGTATTTTTATTTTTAAAGATTTATTTATTTATTTGAAAGTCAGAGTTACACAGAGAGAGAACAAGAGGCAGAGAGAGAGAGAGAGAGAGAGAGAGAGAGAGAACTTCCATCTGCTGGTTCACTCCCCAAATTGGCCGCAACAGCTAGAGCTGCGCTGATCCAAAGCCAGGAGCCAGGAGCTTTTTCTGAGTCTCCCACATGGGTGGGCTGTTATGCCACAGCGCTGGCCCTGTGTATTTTCTTTAGAGTCTCATTTTGTCTATAAACGCTTGTATAGCTGAGAACATTGCATTTGTTTGTGTGAGAGTTCTTATTACCAGGTGCTGACAACGGGATTGCCATTTAATCGGCACCAATCTTCAGCTTGGAAATAAGATGCATTTGCATCTCATTTGGTTTGCTGTCTGCCTACAGAGTGTGAATAGGACTGATACTGAGCGAGCTTTGGGTACGGAAAGTTGTGAGTCAGGGCATTTTCTTGTTATAGGGATAGAACGTGGAAATGAACTATAAATCTGGAAGCTGGAATCTGCTTGTTTGATGCTATTTAGGAATCAGCATAATCTTCCCTCCAGGATTGGATGTGTATGGATTGTATGTGGTGCCATTTTGTGGGCAAATGGCTTCATCTCTCAATGCTTTAATTTTCATAAAAGATCATGGGTTTCTGGCACTGTGGCATAGCCGGTAAAGCTGCTGCTTGCAGTGCCGGCATCCATATGGGTGCCGGTTCATGTCCTGGCTGCTCCACTTCCAATCCAGCTCTCTGCTATGGCCTGGGAAAGCAGTAGAAGATTGCCCATGTGCTTGGGCCCCTGTGACCCATGTGGGAGAACCAGAAGAGGGTCTGGCTTTGGACTGGCCCATTGTGGGAGTGAACTAGTAGATGGAAGATCTCTCTCTCCTCTCCTCCCAACCCCCGCAACTCTTTCAAAAAAATAAATTTAAAAAATTGTGGAACAAAACTAGCATCATACATTCTATTCAACAAATGGTTCTGGGAAAACTGGATTTCCACATGCAGAAGCATGAAGCAAGACCCCTACCTTACAACTTATACAAAAATCCACTCAACATGGATTAAAGATCTAAATCTATGACCCAACACCATCAAATTATTAGCATTGGAGAAACCCTGCAAGATATTGGCACCAGCAAAGACTTCCTGGAAAAGACCCTGGAGGCACAGGCAGTCAAAGCCAAAATTAACTATTGGGATTACATCAAATTGAGAAGTTTCTGTACTGCAAAAGAAACAGTCAGGAAAGTGAAGAGGCAACCAACAGAATGGGAAAAAATATTTGCAAACTATGCAACCGATAAAGGTTTAATAACCAGAATCTACAAAGAGATCAAGAAACACCACAATAACAAAACAAACAACCCACTTAAGAGATTGGCCAAGGACCTCAATAGACATTTTTCAAAAGAGGAAATCCAAATGGCCAACAGACACATGAAAAAATGTTCAAGATCACTAGCAATCAGGGAAATGCAAGTCAAAACCACAATGAGGTTCCACCTCACCCCAGAAGAATGGCTCACATTCAGAAATCTACCAACAATAGATGCTGGAGAGGATGTGGGGAAAAAGGGACACTAACCCACTGTTGGTGGGAATGCAAACTGGTTAAGCCACTATGGAAGTCAGTCTGGAGAGTCCTCAGAAACCTGAATATAACCCTACCATACAACCTAGCCATCCCACTCTTGGAATTTACCCAAAGGAAATTAAATTTGCAAATAAAAGAGCTGTCTGCACCTCAATGTTTATTGCAGCTCAATTCACAATAGCTAAGACATGGAATCAACCCAAATGCCCATCAACAGTAGACTGGATAAAGAAATTAAGGGACATGTACTCTACAGAATACTATACAGCAGTAAAAAAAAATGAAATCCGGTCATTTGCAACAAAATGGAGGAATCTGGAAAATATCATGCTGAGTGAAATAAGCCAGTCCCAAAGGGACAAATATCATATGTTCTCCCTGATTGGTGACAACTAACTGAGCACCTAAAAGGAAATCTGTAGAAGTGAAATGGACACTATGAGAAACAATGACTAGATCAGCCCTTGTCTTCGCTGTTAAGGAACAACTTACTATTTTATTCCTTTTAGTATTTTTTTGTTCTATTTAATACCATTGGTTGAACTCTTTAATTAACACACAATAGGCATTTAAAATTAACTGAAAAGTGATCCCTGTTAAATATAAGAGTGGGAATAAGAGAGGGAGGAGATGTACAGTTCAGCACATGATCACTTGGACTTGGCCCTAATGGTAGAGCTAGAAACGTGCCAGGGGGATTCCAATTCAATTCCATCAAGGTGGCATGTACCAATGCCATCTTACTTGTTAAAGTGATCAGTTTAAGTTCATAATTGATAAAAAAGATAGAATTTAGTGTCAAAGGGATTACATAAATAAGACCAGTGTCTGCAAATAACAATTGATAGAATTAAAAAGGAGAGAATGATCCTACATGGAAAGCAGGATACACAGCAGACTCATAGAATGGCAGATGTCCTAAACAGCACTCTGGCCTCAGAATCAGCCCTTAAGGCATTTGGATCTGGCTAAAAAGCCCATGAGAGTGTCACAGGCATGGAGAGCCAAGGCACTGTGGCAAAAACAAACAAACAAACAAACAAAAAAAAAAACAAACGACCTAAATGAAAGATCTCTGTGAGTGAGATCCAGTGGAAAGAAGGGGCCATCAAAGAAGGAGGTACCTTTCTCTGAAGGGAGGAGAGAACTTTCACTTTGACTCCGGCCTTGTCTAAATAAGATCGGAGTTTGTGAACTCAGAGGCTTCCATAGCCTTGGCAGCTCATGACAAGAGCCTCGAGTGATTACTGATGTCATGAAAAAGAGTGTCAATTGTTAAATCAACAACAGGAGTCACTGTGCACTTGCTCCCCATGTAGGATCTCTGACCTTAATGTGTAGTACTATGCAAATTAACGGTAAAACTACTACTCAAACAGTACTTTATACTTTGTGTGTCTGTGTGGGTGCAAACTATTGAAATCTCTATATTATAGAGTTGGTCTTCTTTATATAAAGCTAATTGAAAATGAACCTTGATGAAGAATGGGATGGGAGAGGGAGTGGAAGATGGGATGGCTGCAGGTGGGAGGGAGGTTATGGGGGGAAAAAGCTGCTATAATCCAAAAGTTGTACTTTGGAAATTTATATTTATTAAATAAAAGTTGAAAAAACAAACTTGCATCATAGTATTTTAGCTTTTAGAGCCCTTGATAATGACAGTTTATGAAGGTAATAATACACACTTTTCAGTTTAGTTCTGGCTATTTTAAAACCAAGACTGCAAAGACCTGTGTGAAAAGAGTAACACAGATGTTGCCCTGCTGAAGTAAGCACAGTACTTTCAGAGAAGCACTGTCTTGCTAACTCCCCACACAGCAGGAGTTGATAAATGCTTATTGCCCAAAGAATGTGATTCCTTACAAACTGCTCTTTATTAAAGTCAAAATGGATATTTCTCAGGTTTTCATGTTACTTCTGGGACTTGATATTGAGGTTATATCTGTATCAGGTTTCATGCCAGAAGGCACTGTCTACTTAATTTCAAAATACTGTGAGCCAACTAGAAAGCAATTTCGAGGGTCATATATTCAGGTGCACATATCCATTGTTGTTATCCAAGTAAATACCTTCCGGAATATTTCTATTGTCTTTGTTACTTTCTAGCCTTTGAAATCTAAACTCCACCTCGGACTTGACTCTTTTCTTAGCTATGAAATCCACCAAATAGGAATTTCAAGGAGCTTTCAGGTACAGGATAATGGATATTAAAATGGGATACAATGCATCAGTGGTAATGGAAATACAGCTTCATTATATGTTACACATTGCAAATTTACCAACCTCTTACCCACTGAAAAGCAGTAATGATTTTCCTCCTTCTTTAGGAGGATGGGCTTGTTTTGGAGAAATTGGCATCGAATGTTTTCTCTGTCTTTCTTATGTTTAGGTGGGTTGTTGCATCTCCTGGGGATTTATTTTGCTTATTTCTCCCTAGGCTTTTCTTTTCTTCAATTTCCACTGCCCTGTACAGTGATGCAATTGAGTTCGTTGGTAATTCATTATTGTCTGTGCATCGAGAGTTTAGGGATCAGTGTACTTGTGTTTAAATGTTATGAGTGATTTCTATTAAGTTTCAAGGTAATTAGCAAATGATTATTTGACAATTCTGTCTACATTAATGTTTACTATTCTTTATTTTTCCTTTGAGTAGGAGTGTCTGATGGGATGAGAATTACGTCATTTTAGTGACAAGTCTGGAGTACATAATGAAGGGAATCTCAAATGTGAAGGAAGTGATATGGGAAAAATTAGGCAATTACAGAGCAAATGAGGTTATCTGGTGCTCGGGGCCAATGTCTGGAGAATAAATAAATATGGTTTGGACAAGGATGAGTTCTCTATGTCATTGGTTCCTGGCATTGATGTTAGTTTGTGATGAAGTATCCCTGACCCATAGCAAAATGAGAGAAATAAGGCAAATGTTGAGAGTTTTGGTAAAAACCAAGTATTTGAGGCTTTATTTATAGCTATATCATCCCTAATATATTTTGTGTTAAAAATATACCTTTCAAACAATGGCAATGAGAGATGGTGCCTTTTTCTAATGCCTTTACTTTTTTTTTTTTTTTTTTTTTGACAGGCAGAGTGGACAGTGAGAGAGAGAGACAGAGAGAAAGGTCTTCCTTTTGCCGTTGGTTCACCCTCCAACGGCCGCCGCGGCCAGCGTGCTGCGGCCGGCGCACCACGCTGATCCGATGGCAGGAGCCTGGTACTTCTCCTGGTCTCCCATGGGGTGCAGGGCCCAAGTACTTGGGCCATCCTCCACTGCACTCTCTGGCCACAGCAGAGAGCTGGCCTGGAAGAGGGGCAACCAGGACAGAATCTGGCGCCCCGACCGGGACTAGAACCCAATGTGCTCGAGCTGCAAGGTGGAGGATTAGCCTAGTGAGCTGCGGCGCCGGCCTAATGCCTTTACTTTAAAAAAAAATTTAAAAAGTCAATTTCATCTTAGCCCCATCTTAAAAAATATTTTTTCGGCCAGCACCGCGGCTCACTAGGCTAATCCTCCGCCTTGTGGCGCTGGCACACCAGGTTCTAGTCCCGGTCGGGCTGCCGGGTTCTGTCCTGGTTGCCCCTCTTCCAGGCCAGCTCTCTGCTGTGGCCCGGGAGTGCAGCGGAGGATGGCCCAGGTGCTTGGGCCCTGCACCCCATGGGAGACCAGGAGAAGCACCTGGCTCCTGCCATCGGATCAGCGTGGTGCACCGGCCGCAGCGTGCCAGCCGCGGCAGCTGTTGGAGGGTGAACCAACATCAAAAGGAAGACCTTTCTCCCTCTCTCTCTCTCTCTCTCTCTCTCTCTCACTGTCCACTCCGCCTGTTTAAAAAATAAATAAATATTTTTTCCTGATCTGTTATCAAATACTAAAGTTAGGGATCACTGATCTATTTATCTTTCTATATACTAGTATGATCTTGCTATGGTTCCTTGTCCATTCAGTGGAAAATTGGTACTGATAAATAAAAAATAATCCTGATTTTGACATTTTTCAGCCCGTGCTTATCCTGGCTGAAGAGATCCATTTGGTAATCTGTGTATGAATCAGTGGATCTCTTCGTACATCCCTCCTGCTCATTTTAAGTTATACTTCTCCTGCTTCTTCCTACTAAAAGTCCAGAAGAAAAATGACCCTTTGCTTACTTCTCAATCTAAAGGTAAAGGTGGATTTTCAATGGTTATCATCCCTAGGAAGCAGTATTTATTCAATACACATGAGCTTGCAACCATTTCTCCAGTAAGTTGCGTGTTTTTTTCTGGCTGAATAGAACATCCAAAGACACAAGGCTTTGAATGAATTTTAGAAAATAACAAATATTAAAGCTTTCCTGTTATTTTTCAAGCACTTAAAAATACTCATGTCTTTAAAAACAAACAGAATTGCACATATTTTTTAAAAGATTTGACCTGTCCTGTTTGCTTTGAAAAGCGTTCCAGCTTGATGAGGAGTAATAAAAAAAGATGAGCGTTTTTGACTTTCAAAGTTTTTAAAATAAAGATAAAAAATTATTGGGGCTGGTGTTGTGGCATAGTGGGTAAAGCCGTGGCCTATGGTGCTGGTATCCCATATGGGTGCTGGTTTGAGTCTGGGCTGTTCCTCTTTTTATCCAGTTCCCTGCTAATGCACCTGGGAAAGCAGTAGAAGATGGTCCAAATGACTGGGCCTCTTCAACCCATGTGAGAGACTCACAAGAAGCCCCTGGCTCCTGGCTTCAATCTGGTCAGTCCTGGCTGTTGTGTAAGAGTTACACAGTTTTGGGCTGGCACTGTGGTGAGTGGGTAAAACCGAGCCTGCAGTACCAGCGTCCCATATGGGCACCAGTTCAAGACCTGGCTGCTCCACTTCTGATTCAGCTCTCTGCTATGATCTGGGAAAGCAGTGGAAGATGGCCCAAGTCCTTGGGCCCCTGCACCCACATGAAAGACCCAGCAGAAGCTTCTGGCTCCTGGCTTTGGATTGGTTTGGTTCCAGCTGTTGCAGCCATTTGGGGAGTGAACCAGTGGGTGGAAGATCTCTCTCTCTCTCTCTGCCTCTGCCTCTGCATCTCTGTAACTCTTTCAAATAAATAAATACATACATACATCTTTTAAAAACAAAAATAAGAATTACACAGTTTTACCAAGTCTAAGTGCTACAAAATATTATGAGACCTGACTGACGCTAGGAAACAGCAGACAAACTCCAAACTTATGACAAACTTTGGGAATGCACAACTCCTTAATCTTCATTCACAGACATAAAGCTGTAAAACATAATGGGAAGGGACTGGTGCTGTTTCGCAACAGGTTAATGCCCTGGCCTGAAGCGCCGGCATCCCATATGGGCACTGGTTCTAGTCCCAGCTGCTCCTCTTCT
The DNA here is from genome assembly GCF_964237555.1 of Oryctolagus cuniculus. Classification (NCBI taxonomy): domain Eukaryota; kingdom Metazoa; phylum Chordata; class Mammalia; order Lagomorpha; family Leporidae; genus Oryctolagus; species Oryctolagus cuniculus. The sequence goes on from NC_091438.1 coordinate 94,451,042, forward strand.
GATTCAGTTCTCTGCTATGGCATGGGAAAGCAGTAGAAGATGGCCCAAGTCCTTGGGCCCCAGCACCCATGTGGGAGACCGGGAAGAAGCTCCTGGCTCCTGGCTTTGGATTGGTGCAGCTTCAGCTATTGCGGCCAATTGGGAAGTGAACCCCCCCTCTGCCTCTGCTCTCTCTGTATAACTCTGACTTTCAAATAAATAAATAAATATTTAAAAAAACATAATGGGAAATTATATCCAGTCCTACAGTAAGCTGAAAACAACATATACACCTGTTTGAGAAGATTCTATGAAGATGTTCCTAATATCCTCATACAAGTCTTATGATTTCACATAATTTTCATTCATACTTGCATATCTAGCTGTATACAGAAATGTAAAATAAAAGAATAAAAATAGGGACAGGAGTTTGTTCTAGTGGTTAAAACACTGAATAAGGCAATTGCCTCCCATATTGCAATGCCTGGGTTCGAGTCCTGGCTCTGCTCTCGATTCCAGTTTCTTGCTAATGTGGATCCTGGGGGTCAGCAATGATGGCTCAAGTGATTGGGCCCCTGCCCCACACATTGAGACCTGAGTTAAGTACCCCCCCCCAACTTTGGCCTTGCCCAGCACTGGCCATTTCAGGCATTGGAGAGTGAACCAATGGGTAAGAGCTCTCTGTCTGCCAAATAAAAAAATTCAGAAATAAAGAGGTCCATGTGATGGGAACCATTATCAATAAAATATAATATTCAGGCAATGCAATCATTTCCCTTGCTATCTTTATTCGTTTTTCTGTCAAACTAGTATTGTCCTTTAGTCTAATCTACCAACAGATACACTGTAACTGATGAAGTAAAAAGAAGTAAAAATTGACTGACACCTGTTACAATTCAAGGTCATTATTCACAGACATTCCATGGCATGATTATAGGAATAATAGAGACATTAAAGAAAACCTATGATTAACTTTACAACTGATTAACAGACACCTTAAAAAGTAAATTGAGCACAAAGTTTAAAAAATCTAAATTACTCATTTGGATTTCTTCAATAACCTATCCATTAGAGAACAATCAACAGAGTTCCCTCAAAGAGCCCAGAATTGTCCGAGGTAACTGTAGGTTCTAAAAGATAATCATTACAGTGCAAGGAACAGACAGGAAGAAATAAAAAATCATAAAAATAATATCAGTCATGTAAATTACCCTTACAATGTTCCAAGTGCTGTTCTAAGCACCTGGCCTCTATTTAACCCTCATAATCACTCTGAGGTAGGATTGATGGTTACACCAGTTTTGCAGGTAAAGTATATGAGTCACAGGGAAGATGAGTAACCCGCAGGAGGTTGCAGGGGGCGGGGGTAGGTGATGAGCTGGAATCTGAAGCAGTAAAAAGGCTGCATCTTAAAGACAATCCTACTGTTGGTCATGTTGCACATATTCTCTTTTAGCCGGCATGACAACACAGGGTAGGTAACATCATCTCCAATGCAGTGACAGAGAAAGACCTAAAGGTTTGTACGTTGGGGGGCATCACGAAATACATTGACCGTGAAGCTGGGGTTTCAAGCGAGAGGTATCAGACTTCAAAGCCCTAGGGAAGAGGGGCACCAAGATGAGGTGGTCCCTGTAATCCTTCAGGACCTTGCACAGAGAAATGATCTACCCTACGTGGTGGTAGGGAGAGCCACTCTGTTCTGTTCATCTCAGAGAGTTCCAATCCCTCACCTGTGTGAAGCACCCTGCACATTCTCACACTTAATAACTCACCACGGTCCTCCCAGCTGCTAACAGTCTCCACACTCCATAATCCATCGTTCGATGTCTCTTTCCAACAGACTCTACGCTCTGCTCCTTTACAGGGAACTTACTGTGTACCAGGCAGGCAGTGTTCAATATGTCAGCGAATAAAATGAAGATCCTCACACTTTGCTTATTTAGCTTTGCACCCTGCTACCTAGCGGTGTATCTTGGTTCTGTATAAATATTTACTCAATGAATAAGCGAATCACTTAGGAGAGGCAAGCAGAAGAAAAAGAAAAAAGCAGTACAAAGAAAAGGCAGTATTTCATTTAGAACTACTAACGCTCAGATTTTCATTAAAAATCTTAAAATGCCTAAGATTAATAACAGTCATCATTTTTTATCCCTTAACTCACCCTTAAAAGCAGAAGTGCTACAAATAGATTTTAATTACTAAAGTGAACTGTGATCCAGGTTCTGAAAGAAGACACATGTTTCAGGATGCAGCAAGCGCTCTGCTGTCAGACTAATCTTCCAATTATATTCCCCAGACCTCAGCCTGTTCGTGTTCAATGTTTTTCAAAAGGTGACTTTGCAAGGCAAGTTTTCCCCCAGTAATTAGAGGCATTTATCTTAAAGCCCATTTGGTTCTAGGAAGTGAGGTTATAGGCTGTCATCCACATCATTATCGACTCCCTCAATTACAGGCAACGGCATTTCACCTCCATGCAAAATATTAGTAAATTAACAGTCCCCTCTCTGCATTCGTTTGGGAAATCTGCTCTGCTTGTGATGACGCACGTGACATGTAGGGAGTAATCAGAGGCACTGGTAAAACCTTGAAGCGTTGCCATGTCAATTACAACTCCATCTCTGCACCTTGCAATTGGGGTTTGGTCTGCAGGGTAAATTTCTTTTTTCAGGACATAATGCAGAACTCAGCATGGATAATGGATGAGAAAAGCACACAACTCCAACCAGAAACAGCCAAAAAAACAGCTTCCCTGCTTTTCTGCAATCTTTCCTATTAGTCAATGCCTGTTTTAGACAATGAACTCTGGCATTGTGAACAATTTTCAGATCAGATTTACAACTCATTGACACGACAACTTTGACTCAAAGAGCAAATTGCAATAAATATTCCAAGGCTGCAAAGAGGTTATTACTCAAATGTCGTAACTATCTCAGGTCCAAGGGCATTTAGTGCAATGAACATGAAGCCAAAAACTGTTTTAGGTCACAGGAGCTCTGTGGATGGGCTTCAGTTGATTTACCTTGGCCTTCTGAAAAACATTTTCCATGCATTTTATGATGCACAGTTTGGGATGATGGGCAAGCCTCACTCTTACCCCCACCAGACAAGAATCTTTCATTGGATGAGAAGGGCCCAAGGGCTGAGAGTTCTACTGATGTCTGCCAACACCCAGCCGTCACGGAGCTGCCGGGGTTTTAGCATCCTCTTGCATAAAGTGCTTTCTTCAGCTGTCCTGTGGTCCTCTTTGTGTACTCTCTGCTTTCATACTCAATATGATATTGGGGGTCAACAGTTTAATCAAGCACCTCTGATGTCCTAGATTCTGAGAACTGCATTATCTCAATATTCAGCCTCATTCTTCACTGGTGCATTGAATCTCACTAATCACAAAATGAACTACACATTGAGGAAAATGCTAATATCTGTACTGCACCAAATGGAGCAAAAAGATGAATACCTCCCATTTGGATATGCTATCATTTCTTTAGGATGAGTCAAACCCTCAGGAAGCTTTTTTTTTTTGGTGTGCAGTCAGAATCTCATTTCTTTATGTGGCGCACTTTGATGAATAAAGCCTAACTTCCAATTTAAGTCTACTATGACACCACACCAGCTGTGGATTTATAAGTCTATCCGTTTTGTTGGGTTTCCAAAGATGGAAGAGTTGAGAAGCTGGGTGAAAACTGCTTAAAAATACCCAAGTAGTTACTACGTTTTGCTGCAGGCGTCTAGCCAATGTTAAAATTTATCACCTTTTGTAAAAGATAAACTAAAATGGAAGAGTTTATTTTTATCATTACAGTTTAATAAAGAAAAGTTAGATTAAATGATCTTTTTTTCATTGATTATGTACCTCCAAAAGACACTTTTTAAGGCGCAGAGCATTTCTAAGCAAGAACACAAGCTTATCAGAAATCGGAGACTATTCTTGTACAGGGCATAGGAAGACAGAGCCAACTTACTGTCATGATGAGCCCCTTCTCCTGGAAATATTTAACCAGTGGAGTAGCGTTCTGCTTGAAGTTTGTTAGTCTCCTCTGGGTGGCTTTCAGATTGTCATCAGGACGCCCCTGTTGTTCCGCACGCCTCATTAACCTCTCTTTGAGCCTCTGATTGGCGCACGCCAGGAATACCACCAAGTCCGGAGTACAGATCTGTAGAGAGCATCAGACAAGCAGAGGGACATTCAGCAAACCAAGCACACAAAGTATAAAGTACTGCTTGAGAAACAGTTTTACCGTTAATTCGCATAGCACAACACATTAAGGACAGAGATCCTACATGGGGAGCAAGTGTACAGTGACTCCTGTTGTTGATTTAACAATTGACACTCTTTTTTATGACATCAGTAATCACCTGAGGCTCTTGTCATGAGCTGCCAAGGCTATGGAAGCCTCTGAGTTCACAAACTCCAATCTTATTTAGACAAGGCCAGAGTCAAAATGAAAGTTCTCTCCTCCCTTCAGAGAAAGGTACCTCCTTCTTTCTTCTTTGATGGCCCCTTCTTTCCACTGGGATCTCACAGAGATCTTTCATTTAGTTGTTGTTGTTGTGTTTTTTTTTTTTTTTTTTTTTTTTTTTTGGACAGGCAGAGTGGACAGTGAGAGAGAGAGACAGAGAGAGAAAGGTCTTCCTTTTGCCGTTGGATCACCCTCCAATGGCCGCCACTGCAGCCGGCGCACCGCGCTGATCCGATGGCAGGAGCCAGGATCCAGGTGCTTTTTTTCCTGGTCTCCCATGGGGTGCAGGGCCCAAGGACTTGGGCCATCCTCCACTGCACTCCCTGGCCATAGCAGAGAGCTGGCCTGGAAGAGGGGCAACCGGGACAGAATCCGGCACCCCAACCGGGACTAGAACACCACCGGCGCCGCAAGGTGGAGGATTAGCCTATTGAGCCACGGCGCCGGCTGTTTTTTTTTTTTTTTTTTTTTTTTTGCCACAATGTCTTGGCTTTTTATGTCTGCGAAACTCTCATGAGCTTTCTATGAGTCTCTGTGTATCCTGCTTCCCATGTTCGATTGTTCTCTCTTTTTTTTTTTTTTTTAGTTTTTATTTATTTGACAGGTAGAGTTATAGACAGTGAGAAAGAGATCTCTCCTTTTTAATTCTATCAGTTATGATTAGCAGTTATGATTAGTTTTGTTTATGTAATCCCTTTGACACTTAATCCTATCACTGTGATCAATTATGAACTGAAACTGATCACTTTGACTAGTGAGATGGCATTGGTACATGCCACCTTGATGGGATTGATTTGGAATCCCCTGGCATGTTTCTAGCTCTACCATTAGGGCTAAGTCCGAGTGCGCATGGAGCTCTGACTTTCGATTGCACCTCTTTTTTTTTATTCTTTTTATTATTTAATAAATGTGAATTTACAAAGTGCAACTTTTGTATTGTTGTGGATTCCCCCCCGCCCCGCCCCAACCTCCCTCCCTCCCATGGCTCTCCCCTCTCCCACTCCCTCTCCCATCCTGCCCTTCATCGAGTTTCATTTTCAATTACCTTCATATACATATCAACTTAGTATATACTAAGCAAGGATTTCAACAGGCTGTACTCACACAACCACACAAGGTATAGGGTATTGTTTGACTAGTAATGTTGTTTTTAAGTTTCATAGTAAAACACATTAAGGACAGAGATCCTACGTGGGGAGCCTGTACCTAGTGACTCCTATTATAGATTTAACAATTGGCACTCTTATTTATGGTGTCAGCAATCACCCGAGGATCTTGCCATGAGCTGTCTAGGCTATGGAAGCCCCTTGAGTTCACCAACTCTGAACTTGTGTAGTCAAGGCTGTATCACAGTGGAGGTTCCTTCCTCCCTTCAGAGAAAGGCGCCTCCCTCCTTGATGGCCTGTTCCTTCCGCTAGGGTCTTGTTCAGCAGGATCTTTCATTTAGATTGTTTTTGCCACCTCGTCAAGGCTTTCCAGCGGAATAGGAAGGGAGCACATTGATAGTCTGGGGAGAGACAGTTTAATAAAAGTGGAGATACTGCAGGTTCAAGGAAGAGTAGGGGAAGAAACAGCAGAAGAAACTCTTCCGGAATGCGTGATTCACAGTGGACCTGCGTGGAGAGCGTGGGAGCCCACAGTTCGGGACACCAGCGGCAGACTCAACACACCAGCGCTGGAACGCGAGGTGAGCCGAACCTCAATAGCCTGAGACACCGGCAGGCAAGCGGAGAGAGGAGACTAGAAGGAATGACCCCCGGGGGGGGAAAAGTTCACCAGGCTAACTAGAAGAGAGAGAGAGAGAGAAAAAAAAAGTGACTGGTACGGACACGGGTTTCTCTCTCTCCGCTCACCTCTCAAGGGTGAGCAAGACAAAGAGCAGGCGCCATCTTGGACATACATCATAAGCAGAGCGACATCAGGTCTGCACCGGCCCTGAGCCTAGCAGAAAAACCTGACTCTGGGCAGGGCGAATTAACAGGAGATTAGGACCTAGTAAATTTGGCGTGCTACTAAACTGAGACTGTGAAAAAAGAGATGGTGGGGGAGAGAACTCACGGAATTCACGTGAGTACTCTCCAGAGACGCTACAATTCCGTAACTTTGGCAACCCAGTGGGAGACTGAAGGAGAATTTGAGCCCACTCTGAGGGCAGAACAGATTCCCTGTGTGGTCCTTGGGAAAGAGCTTCCGATCTCTGACTCCTATGGGTATATCATTTGCCTGCTAACTACCTCCAACTTCATTCAGCTGTGCGGAATTACTTTCCTTTTGAATCAAAAAAAGAAATAAAGAGAGAGAGAGAGATCTACCATGCCTAACCTGGGAGTGTCACCTTTGGCACACCAAACAGAGCTCTCAGGCCACACCCATCTCAAGCCTCTAAGGCTCCATCAAAAACAGACAGTCCACTTAATCTAGAGTCATAGTATAACAAGAAAAAGCACCACAGTGAAGAAACCAAATATCTCCAATATGCCAAATAACAAACGCAAAAACCGAGGTAATAAAAACAAGGAAGTCACCATGACCACCCCAAATGAAAAAGACACCCCAATTCAAGATTATGAAGATGATGAGATAGAAGAAATGCAAGAATCAAATCTCAAAAAATTGATAAGAACATTAAGAAGTTCTCAAAAACAAATTCTTGAACTATAGAAATCATTAATGGACAAGATATAAAATCTCTCTCGTGAAAATGAAATATTAAGGAGGAATCAAAATGAAACAAAACAACTAGTACAACAGGAAACTGTGATAGTGACGAGAAATCATAATGAAGTGAAGAATTCAATAGATCAAATGAAAAACACAATAGAGAGCCTTACAAACAGAATGGGTGAAGCAGAAGAGAGAATATCGGACTTAGAAGACAGAGAACAGGAAAGGATACAGTCAGACCAAAGAAAAGAAGAGGAAATTAGAAATCTAAAACATATTGTCAGGAATCTTCAGGATACTATTAAAAAACCCAACATTCAGGTTCTAGGAGTTCCTGAAGGCATGGAGAGGGAGAAAGGATTAGAAGGCCTTTTTAGTGAGATATTAGCAGAAAATTTCCCAAGTTTGGAGAAGGACAGAGAAATCCTAGTACAGGAAGCTCACAGAACCCCTAATAAACACGACCAAAAGAGATCCTCACCACAACACGTTGTAATTAAACTCTCCACAGTGAAACATAAAGAAAAGATCCTAAAATGTGCAAGAGAGAAATGTCAGATTACTCTCAGAGGATCTCCAATCAGACTCACAGCTGACTTCTCATCAGAAATTCTACAAGCTAGGAGGGAATGGCGAGATATAGCCCAGGTACTAAGAGAGAACAACTGCCAGCCCAGAATATTATATCCTGCAAAGCTATCATTTGTGAATGAAGGTGAAATAAAGACTTTTCATAGCAAACAGAAATTGAAAGAATTTGTTGCCACTCGTCCAGCCCTGCAACAGATGCTTAAAGATGTGTTACACACAGAAACACAGAAACACAGTCATCAATATGAAAGAAGGTAAAGGAAGGAAACCTCACAGCAAAAGATCACAGGGAATTCAAAGCATATATTAGAACTTATCTTTGGCAAATGGCAGGGCAAAGTTACCACTTATCATTAGTCACATTGAACGTTAACGGCCTGAACTGTCCAGTTAAAAGACACAGATTGGCTGATTGGGTTAAGGAACAAAACCCATCTATTTGCTGCTTACAAGAAACACATCTTTCCAACAAAGATCCATACAGACTGAAAGTGAAAGGCTGGAAAAAGATATACCATGCCAACAGAAATGAAAAAAGAGCGGGCGTAGCCATCTTAATATTGGACAACATAAACTTTACCACAAAAACTGTTAAGAGAGACAAAGAGGGGCACTATATAATGATTAAGGGATCAATACAACAAGAAGATATAACAATTATCAATGTATATGCACCTAACTACAGGGCACCAGTTTATCTAAAAGATTTGTTAACGGACTTAAAGGGAGACTTAGACCCCAATACAATAGTACTGGGGGACTTCAACACTCCACTCTCAGAAATAGACAGATCAATAGGACAGAAGATCAACAAGGATACAGTAGATTTAAACGACACTATAGCCCAAATGGATCTAACAGATATATACAGAACTTTCAATCCTACAGCTAAAGATTTTACATTCTTCTCAGCAGTACATGGAACCTTCTCTAGGATTGACCACATACTAGGCCATAAAGCAAGTCTCAGCAAATTCAAAAGAATTAGAATCATACCATGCAGCTTCTCAGACCATAAAGGAATGAAGTTGGAAATTAGCAACTCAGGAATCCCTAGAGCATACGCAAACACATGGAGATTGAACAACATGCTCCTGAATGAACAATGGGTCATAGAAGAAATTAAAAGAGAAATCAAAAATTTTCTGGAAGTAAATGAGGATAACAGCACAACATACCAAAACTTATGGGATGCAGCAAAAGCACTGTTAAGAGGAAAGTTTATATCAATAGATGCCTACATCAAGAAACTGTAAAGGCACCAAATAGATGAGCTTTCAATTCACCTCAAGGATCTAGAAAACCTACAGCAAACCAGACCCAAATCTAGTAGGAGAAGAGAAATAATTAAAATCAGAGAAGAAATCAACAGGATTGAATAAAAAAAAAAAACATTACAAAAAAATCAGCCAAACGAGGAGCTGGTTTTTTGAAAAAATAAACAAAATTGAAACCCCATTGGCCCAACTAACTAAAAAAAGAAGAGAAAAGACCCAAATCAATAAAATCAGAGATGAAAAAGGAAACATAACAACAGACACCACAGAAATAAAGGAATCATCAGAAATTACTACAAGGACTTGTATTCCAGCAAGCAGGGAAACCTATCAGAAATGGATAGATTCCTGGACACATGCAACCTACCTAAATTGAACCAGGAAGACATCGAAAACCTAAACAGACCCATAACTGAGACAGAAATTGAAACAGTAATAAAGGCCCTCCCAACAAAGAAAAGCTCAGGACCAGATGGATTCACTGCTGAATTCTACCAGACATTTAAAGAAGAACTGACTTCAATTCTTCTCAAACTATTCAGAACAATCAAAAAAGAGGGAGTCCTCCCAAATTCTTTCTATGAAGCCAGCATCACCTTAATTCCTAAGCCGGAAAAAGATGCAGCATTGAAAGAGAATTACAGACCAATATCCCTGATGAACATAGATGCAAAAGTCCTCAATAAAATTCTCGCCAATAGAATGCAACAACACATCAGAAAGATGATCCACCCAGACCAAGTGGGATTTATCCCTGGTATGCAGAGATGGTTTAATGTGCACAAAACAATCAATGTGATACACCACATTAACAGACTGCAGAAGAAAAACCATATGATTATCTCAGTAGGCGCAGAGAAAGCATTTGATAAAATACAACACCCTTTCATGATGAAAACTCCAAGCAAACTGGGTTTGGAAGGAACATTCCTCAATACAATCAAAGCAATCTATGAAAAACCCACAGCCAACATCCTATTGAATGGGGAAAAGTTGGAAGCATTTCCACTGAGATCTGGTACCAGACAGGGATGCCCACTGTCACCACTGCTATTCCATATAGTTCTGGAAGTTCTAGCCAGAGCTATTATGCAAGAAAAAGAAATTAAAGGGATACAAATTGGGAAGGAAGAACTCAAACTATCCCTCTTTGCAGATGATATGATTCTTTATTTAGGGGACCCAAAGAACTCTACTAAGAGACTATTGGAACTCATAGAAGAGTTTGGCAAAGTAGCAGGGTATAAAATCAATGCACAAAAATCAACAGCCTTTGTATACACAGACAATGCCATGGCTGAGGAAGAACTTCTAAGATCAATCCCATTCACAATAGCTACAGAAACAATCAAATACCTTGGAATAAACTTAACCAAGGACGTTAAAGATCTCTACGATGAAAATTACAAAACCTTAAAGAAAGAAATAGAAGAGGATACCAAGAAATGGAAAAATCTTCCATGCTCATGGATTGGAAGAATCAATATCATCAAAATGTCCATTCTCCCAAAAGCAATTTATAGATTCAATGCAATACCAATCAAGATACCGAAGACCTTCTTCTCAGATCTGGAAAAAATGGTGCTGAAATTTATATGGAGGCACAAGAGACCTCGAATAGCTAACGCAATCTTGTACAACAAAAACAAAGCTGGAGGCATCACAATACCAGATTTCAGGACATACTACAGGGCAGTTGTAATCAAAACAGCATGGTACTGGTACAGAAACAGATGGATAGACAATGGAACAGAATTGAAACACCAGAAATCAATCCAAACATCTACAGCCAACTCATATTTGATCAAGGATCCAAAACCAATACCTGGAGTAAGGACAGTCTATTCAATAAATGGTGCTGGGAAAACTGGATTTCCACATGCAGAATCATGAAGCAAGACCCCTACCTTTCACCTTACACAAAAATCTACTCAACATGGATTAAAGACTTAAATCTATGACCTGACACCATCAATTTATTAGAGAACATTGGAAAAACCCTGCAAGATATAGGTACCGGCAATGACTTCTTGGAAAACACCCCAGAAGCACAGGCAGTCAAAGCCAAAATTAACATTTGGGATTGCATCAAATTGAGAAGTTTTTGTACTGCAAAATAAACAGTCAGGAAAATGAAGAGACAACTGAGAGAATGGGAAAATATATTTGCAAACTATGCAACTGATAAAGGGTTGATAACCAGAATCTACAAAGAAATCAAGAAAATCCACAACATCAAAACAAACACCCACTTAAGAGATGGGCCAAGGACCTCAATAGTCATTTTTCAAAAGAGGAAATCCAAATGGCCAACAGACACATGAAAAAATGTTCAAGATCACTAGCAATCAGGGAAATGCAAGTCAAAACCACAATGAGGTTCCACCTCACCCCAGAAGAATGGCTCACATTCAGAAATCTACCAACAATAGATGCTGGAGAGGATGTGGGGAAAAAGGGACACTAACCCACTGTTGGTGGGAATGCAAACTGGTTAAGCCACTATGGAAGTCAGTCTGGAGAGTCCTCAGAAACCTGAATATAACCCTACCATTCAACCCAGCCATCCCACTCCTTGGAATTTACCCAAAGGAATTTAAATTGGCAAACAAAAAAGCAGTCTACACAGTAATGTTCATTGCAGCTCAATTCACAATAGCTAAGACCTGGAACCAACCCAAATGCCCATTACAGTAGACTGGATAAAGAAATTATGGGACATGTACTCTATTGAATACTATACAGCAGTCAAAAACAATGAAACCCGGTCATTTGCAACAAGATGGAGGAATTTGGAAAACATCATGCTGAGTGAATTAAGCCAGTCCCAAAGGGACAAATATCATATGTTCTCCGTGATCGGTGACAACTAACTGAGCACCAAAGGGGAAACTTGTTGAAGTGAAATGGACACTGTGAGAAACAGTGATTTGATCAGCTCTTGTCCTGACAGTTGATGTACAATGTAATACTTTATCCATTTTAGTATTTTTTTTGTTCTAGTACCATTGGTTGAACTCTGTAATTAACACAGAGTTGTTCTTAGGTGTTTAAATTTTAACTGAAAAGTGATCCTGGTTAGGAATTTGGAAAACATTATGTTGAGTGAAATAAGCCAATCCCAAAGGGACAAATACCACTTGTTCTCCTTGATAGGTGACAACTAACTGAGCACCAAAAAGGAAACCTGTTAAAGTGAAATGAACACTATGAGAAACGGTGACTTGATCAACCCTCACCCTGACTGTTGATGAGCAACTTGATATGTTATCCCTCTTAGTATTTTTTTTGTTTGTTCTATTTAATACTTTTGGTTGAATACTGTAATCGATACACAATTCTTCTTAAGTGCTGAAACTTACTGAAAAGTGATCGCTGTTAAATATAAGAGTGGGAATAAGAGAGGGAAGAGATGTGCAATTCGGGACATGCTCAAGCTGACTTGCCTCAATCGGTGGAGTTAGAAACATACCAGGGGATTCCAATTCAATCCCATTGAGGTGTCATGTACTAATGCCATCTCACTAGTCCCAGTGATCAATTTCTGTTCACAATTGATTGTAATGATAGGACTAAGAACCAAAGGGATCACATAAACAAGACTAGTGTCTGCAAATACTAGCTGATAGAATAAAAAAGGGAGAGAATGATCCAACATGGGAAGCGAGATACACAGCAGACCCATAGAATGGCAAATGTCCTAACAGCACTCTGGCCTCAGAATCAGCCCTTAAGGCATGCGGATCCAGCTGAAATGCCCATGAGAGTACTTCAGGCATGGAAAGCCAAGACACTCTGGCAGAAAAAAAATGATCTTAATGAAAGATCTTGCCGAGTGAGATCCCAGTGGAAAGAAGGGGCCATCAAAGAAGGAGGTACCTTTCTCTGAAGGGAAGAGAGAACTTCCACTTTGACCATGGCCTTGTCTAAATATGATCAGTCAGTGAACTCAGGGGGCTTCCATAGCCTTGGCAGCTCATGACAAGAGCCTAGGGTGATTACTGATGCCATAAACAAGAGTGTCAATTTGTTAAGTCAACAACAGGAGTCACTGTGCACTTACTCCTCATGTAGGATCTTTGTCCTTAGTGTGCTGTACATTGTGATTTAATGCTATAACTGGTACTCAAACAGTATTTTTCACTTTATGTCTCTGTGTGGGAGCAAACTGTTGAAATCTTTACTTAATGTATGCTAAACTGATCTTCTGTATATAAAAAGAATCGAAAATGAATCTTGATGTGAATGGAAGGGGAGAGGGAGTGGGAAAGGGGAGGGTTGCGGGTTGGAGGGACGTTATGGGGGGGAAGCCATTGTAATCCATATTCTGTACTTTGGAAATTTATATTCATTAAATAAAAGTTAGGAAAAAAATGTGACCTGTGACTCTGTAAGATCAAAAATTAATCTTTCCACCAAAGGGAAATTCCTACCTTATGCATTTCCTTAGTCATTGTTATAGCAGCAATATTCCTTTCCTAAATCACCCACCAGAAACCTTAGTATCATCTCTAACCCCGATTCATGAAACTTTGATCTATTCAACTCACTGTTGTCCATTTTTAATTAATTAATTTTTGTCACTGTTGCCTATTGATTTTGTCTTTGAAACATCTTTTAGACTTCCTTTCCTCCTATTCTCACCGCCACTGTGTAAGCACAGGAGCACACTAGGGGAATACAATTAAAAGTATGAATTTACAATCAGATCATTCTGAGTTTGAGTCTAGAAAATGTCCTCTCAGTAGTTTCTCCTTGGATAAACTGTTCAATCCTTCTGAGCTTCATTTTTCTCAAGTGTAAAATAAGGGGAACCCCCAACTCAGTATTTTAAAAAAATGTAAATTACTTCTGAGAAACTTAAAAATTTAGAAAGTTACTTATAAGAGATTGCCTGAATTAATACTTCTTTTATTGAATATTATAAAACTCCTATCTAATATTCAGCCTTACCTGATATAAAAAGGACATATTTTAAAAATGTATTAAAAGTAAATTATATAAATAAAAATAGTTTTTGATAAATAAATTAAGATGCCATTATATTGGGTTTGGTTTGATAATATTGTGTATTTAAATATACATAAAAATGGAACTAAAGCATTAGTTCAGTATTGAATGCAGGAAAAACTTGCATTTTGTGCATAAATTAACTGGTTTATGTTAACACAGTTTGTGCTTTGATTCAGACTTCAATGTTCTCTCTAAATAACACAATGAGGTCATGGGTAATCTTTTTTTTTTTTTTTAACGAGACTTATTTATTTATTGGAAAGTCAGAAGTACAGAGAAAGAGAGAGAGACAGAGCGAAATCTTCCATCCACTGGTTCACTCCCCCATATGGCTGTAGTAGTCAGGCTGAGCCAGGCTGAAGCCAGGAGCCTAGAACTCCATCCAGGTCCCCAAGGTGAATACAGGGTCCCTACCACTTCAGCCATCTTCCACTGCTTTTCCAGGAACATTAGCAGGGAGATGGATTGGAAGTAGCGGCTGGGTTTGAACCTGTATTCATATGGGATGGCAGCATCACTGGCAGTGGCTTAGCCTGCTGCACCAAAACCCTGGCTCCTTTATGAGAAATCTTATATTTGTAATCATCGCTGTATTATTGTGTGTTTTTTTGACAGGCAGAGTTAGACAGTGAGAGAGAGAGACAGAGAGAAAGGTCTTCCTTCCTTCACTCCCCAAATGGCCACTACGGCCGGCACGCTGCACCAATTCAAAGCCAGGAGCCAGGTGCTTCCTCCTGGTCTCCCATGGGGTGCGGGGCCCAAGCACTTGGGCCATCCTCCCCTGCCTTCCCGGGCCACAGCAGAGAGCTGGACAGGAAGAGGAGCAACTGGGACAGAATCCGGCGCCCCGACCGGGCCTAGAACCTGGTGTGCCAACACTCCAGGCAGAGGATTAGCCTAGAGAGCCGCAGTGCCGGCCGATCATCACTGTATTTTATCTTAGACTATTGGCTTCTGAAATACTTTGAATAAAATCACATTTTGTTTACTTGTTTTTTAATTAATGAACATTGTTTAAGATTTACATAAAAACTGAGTGGCATTCATAATATTTTGATCAATGAATACAACTTCAGGTCTGATAACAATGATTTTTGAAGTGAATTTGTAAAGTCGTTTCACTTTGTTACTGTGATTAATTTGCTGTTTTCTTTTGGTATCAATTAGATAACATATCTATGGGAATAAAAACCTTAAAATGTAAAACTTGGAAGACCACCACAACCACTAGCGATGACCAGCTGACTGTACAGCCACCATAACTGCATGCATGCTTGTCCAATTCCCAGGAACCCCACCTACATCCACTCAACACGGCCTCTTGCTCTCCAACATTGCTACATTTTTGAGAAAAAAAATTTATATTGTTTGCTTTTTACTAAGTTTTAAAAAATGCAGCACCATTCTGTAAAGCCCATAGAACGTTTTCATGTAAACGCTTGTAAAAACTTGAGAAGAATCACCAAACAATATGGCTGTCCTAACACCGATGGCACACCTGTTCTTAGCCTACGCTCTCATAAAAATATGTGCTGACTGACTGAGTAAATAAATAAGTGAGAACAAAAACTGAAAAAATCACTTTTGTCTACATGGTGGTAAACTTCCAAATAGATGATGTTATTTGTCCCATTCAATTAACTAAGTCAGTCTTTTCCTGTTTCTGTCATTGCATTTACAACCCAACCTTCTGCTACCCATTTTAAAGCCCTTTTTGAATGACTATATTGAATAATTGTGACTGCTTTTGTATAAGCAAAGATGGATTCACTATCAGACTGCAAAGTGAGCTCATTTTAATATTCTCTGTTCTTAACTGTCAGTGCTTTTGGCTGCTCTGTTCTATATGAAGGCATGTTAGGGCCCACAGTCTACAATTCAGGTCAGCTACACTGTGAGAAACCAGGAAGCAATGTGTAAAGAAGACAGAAGATCACAGTTGCAATAAAAATGAGAAACACAGAAACTAAAAGACGGAAAGAACTTGTAGACCATCTAACCCTAATTAACACCAAATCTTTCTCATCTTTTCACCCTCTTGAAAAATGATTTGAGAACTTGAACATTTAAACTGGAATGTTCTGCTTGAGCATTTCTTGTGATGGGCACTTACTGTTTATGAAGCAGACCCATTTCATTGCTCCAACTGGGAATTTCTACTATTGCGCTAAAAATGGCTTCCCCATCCTGCTTCCAGGGAAGAGGCAAAATGAATTCTTTCTTTTAGTCATTAAACATTTATTATAATATGGACTTTTTCATAGGGGCTAGATCATTACAAAAGGGAAGAAGATAATTGGACTTCACTATCATGTAGCATGGAGATAATTTCTGGGCAGAGCTTTCAATAGACTATGAGGATAAGGGAGAAAGACTGGTACACAAGGCCCACCCAGCAGGGACTGGAGAGAGATTTACTCCTGTCCCCATTCCAGATTCCAGGCTCTGCTTAACCCCGAAAGGGCTATACCATCACTGTATGTCAACCAGCCCTCACAGGACTAAATTCCATTTATAATTATTACAAATCCTCATTATATTAAGGCAATTAAATGTGCTCAACAACCAACTAGACACAGATGGAAGAGAACTAGTGAACTAAATACAGACCAGAAGAAAATATCCAGAATGAGACAAGGGATAGAAAAGGGTAGAAAAGGTTTGGAAAAGAGTGAAACAGACATACATGGCACAGTTGCTAAGTTCTAGAAGAGAGAATATGAAGCAGCAACAATATTTGGAAACATAACAGCTAAGAATCTCCCAAAATGACAAAAGATACCTCACGTCCCAGATTCAAGAAGCGATGTAAGGGGCTGGCACTGTGGCACAGTGTTAAGGCTTAAGCTGCTGTCCACTCCTGATTCAGCTCCCTGCTAATGGCCTGGCAAAGCAGCAGAAGATGCACCGACATGGGAAACCCAGAAGGAGAAACTCCTGACTCCTGGCTTTACCTTGGCCCAGGCCTAGACGTTGTGGCCATTTAGGGAGTGAACCAGCAGATAGAAGATCTTTCTCTCTGTTTCTCCTTTTCTCTCTGTAACACTACCTTTCAAACAAATAAATAAATCTTTAAAAAAATAAGCAAATAAAAACCAAGAAAAATAAGCAGAAAACTCAGATCTAAGTATGTTGCAGCAAAATTCCAGAAAACCTAAGTAGATTAAAAAAAAAAAAAACCTTTAAAACATCCAACAAAAAATAAATGAGATTATTTCCAGAGGAGCAGCAATACGACTGATAGCCAAGTTAATAATAATAATAAAAGCAGAAAGCATGAAAGATTTCCTTCACGTGCTGGCATAAAATTACTGTCAATAAATATTTCTATATACAGCAAAAATATCTTTCAAAAACTAAGAATAAATACAGACATTTTGAAACAAACAAAACCAGAGAATTTCTCATTAGCAATTCTTTATTAATGGAATTATCAAAGATATTGTTTAGACAGAAGGGAAATTGATCCAGGCTAGAAAGTTGGCCCAGAAGAATGAATGAAGATGCAATGAAAACATTAAGCATGTAGTTAAATCTAGACAAATATCGACGATAGGGGCCGGTGCTGTGGTGTGGTAGGTTAAGCCTCTACCTGTGATGCTGGCTTCCCATATGGGCACCAATTTGAGTCTCAGCTGTTTCACTTCTGATCCAGCTCCCTGCTTATGCACCTGGGAAAGCAGTAGAAAGTGACCAAAGTGTTTGGGCCCCTAAACCTACGTGAGAGACCTGGAAGAAGCTCCTAGCTCCTGGCATTGGATCGGCCCAGCTCTGACCATTGTGGCCAATTGGGGAGAGAACCAGTGGATGGAAGATTTCTCTCTCTGTCTCTCCCTCTCTCTGTCTGTAACTCTGCCTCTCAAATAAATAAATAAATCTTTAAAAAATACTGATCATACAAAAGAATACTAAAATTATTTTGTGGTATGCAAAAACAGAGATTGCACATCAGTCATGAGGGCATATGAATGAAGTCCAGCTGTTCTCAGGCCCTTGGCTTGTTCAGTACCAGCATCTACGAGGCATTGATAAGTTACTGGTGCATGCTGTAATCTCTGGAAGAGTAGGTAAGCTTCTGTAGAGGGCCAAATGGCAAATATTTTAGGTTTTGCAGGCCACTTGGCCACACAGCCTGAAAGCATTCTTAGACAATAAAAAAATTCATGGCATGACTGTGCCAGCAGAACTTTTATTTACAAAGAGAAGCAGCCAATAGGACTTGGCACATGGACCCTCGTTTGCTGACCATGGCTCTAAAACAATCACTAAAGAGATGTAAAATAAAATGCACTGAACAATCTAGCAGAAGGAGAAAATGCAAAAATAAAAATTACTTCATTTGATAGAAAGCAAGAAAGAAGAGCCATAAAACAAGTGGGACAAAAAAGACAAGTTACAAATAAATAGTAAATTGTAAAATGAAAACCCAAATGCCATTTTATTCATTTGATAGAGAGACAGGGAGATAGCCCAGCTGCTGGCTCATTCCTCAATTGTTCTCAATGGCTGGGGCTGGGCCAGGCCAAAGCTGGAAGCTTGGCACTCAATCCACATCTCCTAGGGCAGCAGGGATTCAGCTACTTGAGCCATCACCTGCTACCTTCCAAGATGTGCATTAGCAGGAAGCTGCAATTGGGAGTGGAGCCAGGACTCAAAACCAGGCACTCTGATATGGGATGTGGGTGTCTGAAGCAGAGGTCTAAACAGCTGTGCTGAATGCTTGGCCCAACTTCTGCTTTTGTAGTAGAAGAAACTCTGTATGCAGAAATGAGTAGTTAAGACAGGAGTTTAGTGAAGTTGTTTTTACCTATATAGTGTCGTGGCATAGTCGGCAAAGCTGCCGCCTGTGATGCCAGCATCCCATATGGGCTCCTGTTCAAGTCCCAGCTGCTCCACTTCTGATCTAGCTCCCTGCTAATGGCCTGGGAAAAGCAGTGGAGGATGGCCCAAGTTCTTGAGCCCCTGTAAACCAGGTGGCAGACCCAGATAAAGGTCCTGGCATTGGCCTGGCCCAGCCCTGGCCTTGTGGCCATTTGAGAAATGAACCAATGGATGGAATCTCTCTCTCTCTCTCTCTCTCCCTCTCTCTCTCTCTCTCCCTCCTCCCTCTCTCCCTCTGTGTAACTCTGCCTTTGAAATAAATAATGTATTTTTTAAAAAATAAAATGACAATAACAATACTAAAAATGCAAACTGATTCAATATGATTAAATACAAAAATGAGGGGCTGGCACTGTGGCATAGCGGGTAAAGCTACCACCTGCAGTGCCGGCATCCCATATGGTTCAAGTCCTGGCTGCTCCACTTCCTACCTAGCTCCTTGCTCATGCACCTGGGAAAGCAGCAAAAGGTGGCCCAAGTCCTTGAGCCCCTGCATCCACAAGGAAGATGGGGAAGAAGCTCCCAGCTCCTGGCTTTGGATTGGCGGAGCCCCAGCCATTGTGATGATTTGGGGAGTGAACCAGCAGATGGAAGATTCTCTCTTTCTCTCTCTCTCTCTTTCTCTCTCTCTGCCTCTGCCTCTTTGTAACTCTGCCTTTTGAATAAATAAATAATTTTTTAAAAAATGAAATAAACAGTGTTTTGGAGGTTACTAGAATGTGAAATCTTATTTTTATAGTTTGGGTATTTCCTATTGAAAAACTGTATTCTGTCCATTTCCCTGACCCTATGATAATTATTTACAATCCCAAATCCATACTGCATCTTTTACTTAAGTGAATAGTGTTTTAGATAACTTTGCCCCCTTTCACAATTTGTCACAAGCCAAAGAATCATATCTGCTGAACACAGTGTATCATTAATGGTCTCAAATAAAAATTAATCTATAAAAAATACAATTCTGAGGCTTGATTTTGACGATTCAAATCTTCTTTTTAATGAAAGCTACTAGGGTACATTAGGATGCCAAGATGTAAGAATTTAATGAAAAGGTAAAGACTAGGGTTTTATTTAATACATACCAGGTTAACAGTAACAAAATGAATGTAAATTTACAATGTCTTCTCTCCTGCCACTGTTTTGATTATTCAAGTGCCTATTTAGTTTATTCATTGATTCACTATTTACTAAGATCCTACTATGAGCCAGAAGCTGGAATTCTGGCAAGGCAGAATCTTAGATTACTTGAACTGTCTTCCACACTAAGCAGATAGGGTGTTTTTTTTTTTTTTTTGTAAGATTAATTAATTTATTTGAAAAGCAGAGTTACAGGAGAGCAAGAGAGAGGGAGAGACAGAGATTAAGAATCTTCTATCTACTGGTTTTCACTTCCCCGATGTCCTCATCAGCCAGGGCTGGGCCAGGTCAAGGCCAGGAGCCAGGAGCTTCTTCCAGCTCTTCCATGTTGGTGGCAGGGGCCCAAGCACTTGGGCCATCTTCCACTGCTTTCCAAGACCATAGCAGAGAGCTGGTTAGGAAGTGGAGCACCTGGGACACAAGATGGCATCACAACACTGGCCTCACAAATAGGTTGTATATTACAAACAGGGAGGTATTAGAATTAGTACTGGTGGCAGTGCAAGCACGTAGGGAGAGTCTGGAGGCAGCAGATCACCTAGAAGAGTTAATGAGCCTCAACTGTCTACAATGATGGGCCACTTATGAGTAGGGGTCAAATGAAATACAATGTAAAACATGATCATTATTCTTGGTATTGTCTTAAAAGAGTGCTTGAGTTAATGATCACTGGGAAAATGGAGGGACCTGTTTGTGCCAGCAATAGACAAACAGCACTGAAATAAAAGGACTTTGCAAAATTAGAGGGGAGGGAGAATGAAGATAAATGAGAAGAGTGCAGAAATACATCAGGGAGCGGGTGTTCAGTGGCTTATTGCAGACAGTCTGGAAAGTCAGAGCAAATGAATTTCATTTTTTTAAAGATTTATTTGAAAGGCATAGCTACAGAGAGAGCGAGCGAGAGAGAGCAAGGGGGGGGGGGGTCCTTCCATCCCCTGGTCCACTCCTTAAATGGTTGTAACTGCTAGGGCTGGGCCAGGCTGAAGTTAGGAGCCTGGAGCTTCTTCTGGGTCTCCCACTTGGACCATCCTCCACTGCTTTCCCAGGTGCATACACAGGGAGCTGGATCAGAAATGGAGCAGCTGGGACTCGAACCAGTGCCCAGATGGAATGCTAATACTACAGGAGATAGCTTAACTTGCTACACTACAGTGCAGGCCTCATGAGCAAATGAATTTTAAAAACTCACTGCCCTGCCATCCAGAGACAAACATTATCAACATGACATATTCCTCCCTTCCCCACCACGTACAGTTGTAATTTTATACTTATGTGTCTTGTTTTTACCTATACATAATTTTATTGGGAGTTTATCATGTGCCAGGTATTGTGCTTAGTGTTTTAGGTTTATTATCTCTTGAGTAAACGACACTCATGTCCCACACCAGAGTACCTGGTTTTAATTCCCAGATCTGGCTCCTGACTCTAGCTTCCCAGTAGTACACACACTGTGGGGCTGTGGTGATGGTTGAAGCAATTAAGTTCCTGCCACCCACATGGGAGACCTTGATTGTGTTCCTGGCTCTGGTTCCAGCCCTGGGCATTGTGGGTATTTGAGGAGTAAATCAGTGGATGTAAGCATGTATACTCTCTCTGTCTCTTTCTCTCTTCCCCCTTTCTTTCAAACAAATAAAAAATAATTAAGAGGCCAGCGCTGTGGCTTAGTAGGTTAAAGATCTGCATGAGGTCCCAGCATTTCATATAGACCTGGCTGCTCCAATCTGATCCAGCTCCCTGCTGATGACTTACCTGGGAAAGCAGCAGAAGATGGCCCAAGAGCTTGGGTCCCTGCACCCGTGTGGGAGATCCAAAATAAGCTCCTGACTCCTGTCTTCAGGTTGGCCCAATTCGGGCCTTTGTGGCCATTTGGGGAGTGAACCAGCGGCTGGAAGATATCTCTGCCTCTGCCTCTCTGTAACTCTGCCTTCAAATAAATAAATCTTTAATTAAAAAGTTTTGAAAACCCCAAAACACATCATTTTTTCCTACAGTTATTGAATGAGTCGTGTTTGCCTGGTCTTTTTCCCTTCCCCTTCCCTCCTTCCCTCCTTCCCTCCTTCCCTCCTCTCCTCTCTCTCTCTCTCTCTCTCTGAAAGTTAGAATTACAAAGAGAGAGGATGAGACAGAGAGCGAGCGAGATCTTCCATCTGCTGGTGGTTCACTCCCCAGATGGTCGCAATGGCCAGTGGCTGCGTCAGGCCGAAACTGAGTCAGGAGCTTCTTCTAGTTCTCTCATGTGGGTAGCAGGATCCTAAGCTCTTGGACAATCTGCTACTGCTTTTCCCAGGCCATCAGCAGGAAGCTTGATTGTAAGTGGAGCACCAGGACATGAACTGGCATCCATATGGGATGCTGGCATTGCAAGTGGTGGCTTTACCTGCTGGCCCAACTTCCATGGTTCTCAGAGGTCAGTATATGCACTATTCCTTATAGGATTTGTGATGCATGACTGATTAGAATGCAGAAAACAGTAGCTAATAATGAATTAATAATGTCTGGTGATGATATGAGACGCAGCCAAGAAAATCACCATAGGGATGTTCTTCAGAGTCTTATCAATGCCCTGCATTTAGTCAACTTCTTTTTTTTTTTTTTTTTTTTTTTTTTTTTTTTTTTTAGGGTTTTTTTTTTTAATTTTTTTTTTAACTTTTATTTAATGAATATACGTTTCCAAAGTACGAATAATGGATTACTATTGCTTCCCCCACATACCGTCCCTCCCACCCACAACCCTCCCCTTTCCCACTCCCTCTCCCCTTCCATTCACATCAAGATTCATTTTCGATTATCTTAATATACAGAGGATCAGCTTATTATACATTAAGTAAGGATTTCAACAGTTTGCTCCCACACAGAAACATAAAGTGAAAAATAATAGATGATTTTTTTTAATGATGATGAAATCAGATCAGACCTATTGTCATGTTTAATCCCAGTGAGAGTCAAGTTGGGAGTTGATAGTTTCTATTCTTTTCTTTCTTTTTTTTTTTTTTTTTTTTTTTTTTTTTTTTTACAGAGGATCAGTTTAGTATGCATTAAGTAAAGATTTCAACAGTTTGCACCCCCATAGAAACACAAAGTGAAATATATTATTTGAGTACTCGTTATAGCATTAAATCTCAATGCACAGCACATTAATGACAGAGATCCTACATGAGGAGTAAGTGCACAGTGACTCCTGTTGTTGACTTTACCAATTTAGTCAACTTCTAAACCAGCCCAGCTCTGCCTTGCCTCCTTACAAACAACTAACATTTAAACCCACAATATTGACAAGAGGCATAATTAACTGTGAGATCCTGTCATTGTGATGTGAATTTATAAAGTTGACTTTTTTTTTTAGACTGTAGCAGTAGTGGTTACTGTCTTTTTAAAAATAAAGCTTACTTATTTGTTTTCATTTTTATTTGACAGGCAGAGAGATAGAGAAAGATGGATAGGTAGACAGAGATCTTCCATCTGCTGGTTCAACATCCAAACGCCTGTAACAGCCAGGGCTTGGCCAAAGTGAAGACAGGAGCCTGGACTCAACCCAGGTCTCCAACTTGGGTGGTGGAAACCCAAGTACTTGAGCCATTATCTGCCATCTCCTAGGCTGCACATCAGCAAGAAGCTGGATTGGAAGCAGAGTAGCTGAGACTTGAACCATGCACTCTGATATGGTATGTGGGTACACCAAGCAATGACTTACCCTTTGCAGTAAATGCCCATCCATGTCTACTATTTTCACAACTTCATGCAAACACAGAAGACTAGAAAGAATCCTTAAAGACCATGTGGTCGAAATCCTTTTGTGATTTACTACATGACAATTAGTTTTCAAAAGAAAAATTATTGGAGCTAAACATGAGATGTATTTTTTGTTTCATTTCCTTTGGGTTTATTCCCAGGGGTGGGAGATGGTTGGGTCATATGGCAGATCTATTTTTAGATTTCTATGGAATTGCCATACTATTTTTCATAATAGTTGTACCAGTTTAGTTACCTGTACCCCCACGTTAATAGCATCCCAATTCAAAATAGCAAAGATATGGAATCATAGATGTCCATCAACTGATGGCTGGATAAAGAAAATGTGGTATAGATACATGATGTAATATTACTTGGACATAAAGATCGGCGGAGGTCCGGCCGTTGCGGCCATTTGGGGTGAACCATCGGATGGAAGATCTCTCTCTCTCTCTTTCTCTCTGCCTCTCCTCTCTCTGTGTAACTCTGACTTTCAAATAAATAATAAAAATTAAAAAAAAACATACTACAGGACAGTTATAATCCAAACAGCATGGTACTGACACAAAAATACACATGTAGACCAAAGGGACAGAAAAGAAACTCCAGAAAGCAATCCATACCTCTACAACCAATTAATCTTTGACAAAAGAGCTAAGATCAAGTTCTAGAGAAAGGACAGTCTCTTCAACAAATGGTGCTGGGAGAATTGGATCTCTGTGTGCAGAAGTATGAAACAAGATCCCTACCTTACACTTTATACAAAAATCAACCCAAAATGGATCAAGGATCTAAATCTATGACCTGGTACCATCAAATTACTGGAGGAAAACATTGGGAAAACTGCAAGATGTTGGCATAGGCAAAGACTTCTTGGAAAAGACTCCATTGGAAGCACAGGTAATCAAAGCCAAAATTGACAATTGGGATTACATCAAGTTGAGAAACTTCTGCACTGGAAAGGAAACACTGAACAATGTAAAGTGGCAACCAGTAGAATGGGAGAAAATATTTTTAAACTATTCAACTGATAAAGGATTAATACCCAGAATCTATAAAGAGCTCAAGAAACTCCACAACAACAAAACAAACAATCCATTTAAGAAATGGGCAAAGGACTTGAACAGGCATTTTAAAAAGAAGAAATTCAAATTACCAACAGATACATGAAAAAAGGCTCAGGATCATTAGCCATCAGAAATGCAAATTAAAACCACAATGAGGTTTCACCTTACACCAGTTAGAATGGCTCTCAAACAGAAAACAGCAAACAATAAATGTTGGTAAGGATATTGGTGGAAATGTAAAGTATAGCCATTATGAAAGACTGGAGGTACTGCAGAAAGCTGAAAATAGATATACCATACAACCCAACATTCCACTCCTGGGAATTTACCCAAATTTAATGAAGTAAGCATATGAAAGAGGTATCTGTAGCCCCATATTTATTGAAACTCAACATGTTTTTCTTGGGTTTAAGTTTTCTTGATTTGTGCGGCTAAAAGAAACCAACACTTTAAAAGCAGAAGCATGCCTAATATAGTTCCATTTCACACTGATTCACATTTATCACTCAGCATCATTCAAACATAAAGACTTCCTACAAAAAAATTCAGAAAAGACATAAGTTATTAAGGGATGGACGAGAAGTAATGGCATTTCTCTCCACTAAACATTACTACACCTCTCTGCTTAGCTTATCTCAGACTAACTTTTCTCTTTCATATGGGTAATGAAGAAAAATACTTTAAATTCATATCCTCAGATAATATTTGAGGCAGGCCAGCACCGCGACTCACTAGGCTAATCCTCTGCCTGGAGTGCCAGCACCCCGGGTTCTAGTCCCAGTCGAGGCACCGGATTCTGTCTCGGTTGCTCTTCTTCCAGTCCAGCTCTCTGCTGTGGCCCGGCAAGGCAGTGGAAGATGGCCCAAGTGTTTGGGCCCTGCACCCACATGGGAGACCAGGAGGAAGCACCCGGCTCCTGGCTTCGGATCGGCGCAGCGCTGGCCGTAGCGGCCAAATAGGGGGTGAACCAATGGAAGGAAGACCTTTCTCTCTATCTCACTGTCTAACCCTGCCTGTCAAAAAAAAAAAAAAAAAAAAAAAAAATTGAGGCGCTGGCGCTAAGTGAAACCCAAACAAATTCTAGCCCGAATTTGAGAACAAATGTGTAAGACACCTTGTTCTCATGATTTTCTTGCAAATCCCAAGTGTGAGAACCATTAGGGAAGATTCATTTCTCTAATCATTCAATTCATAAGCATTTGTTAACTTTTTAATATGTACTTACAACTGTTAGATGGGTTCATTATTCTTTCACTCATTTCATTTTCTCTTTAAAATTATCCTTCAAATAGAGTTCTAGCACTACCTGTAGATGCATTTATAGGTGTACACTTCAGTTCAACAAATATTTATTGAGTATCTACTATGAGTCATACTACATAAAAGAGCTACAAATGGGCAAGATATAGCCCCTGCCCACAGGGATCTCATAATCTAATGTGGAAGCAGATCTATAAAATGGTATCCCAATACAGTGAAATTCCATGGAAACTGCATCATACTAGATTGGAGTTCCAAAACAGAGTCTAACACAGGGCTGAGAGAGGCACAGAAGAAGGCCTGGAGGTCTGGAAACACACGGTCCCTGTGAATACCACATGAACATACAGGACAACTTTTCCCAGCAACTTTCCATGGCTCTGCTTTTCCTGTGCCAGGCGTGCATGCAGAGGAAGGATAAAAAGAATTACACCATGTCCTGGCAGGCAAAAATGAGTCTGTGAAATGCTGATGTCATCAAACTGTCCTTGTATCACTCACTCACTCACTCACTCACTCAATGAGATTTTACTGAGTACTACCACAAACCAGAAGTGTAATGGATGGATTTCTTATTTAAAAAGTAACACATATTCTAGGGTCCAGGTCCAACTTTCTCTGATATAATACAGAATGTGATGAAGTCAAGGTTTGCTTTAGAAGTTGATGCCCTGTGGGGCCGGGTTAAGCTGCTATCTGCCACACCCACATCCCATATTGGCACTGGTTTCAGTCCCAGCTGCTCCACTTCGGATTCAGCTCCCTGCTGATGCACCTGGAAAGGCAGCAGACAATGGTCCATCTTGGGCCCCTGCCACCCATGTGGGAGATCCTGAGGAAGCTCCTGGCTCCTGGCTTCAGTCTGGCCTAGTCCTGGCTGTTGCAGCCATTTGGGGAGTGAACTAGCAGATGGAACATCTCTCTGTACCCCTGTCCTGTCTCTGTAATTCTGCCTTTCAAATAAAATAAATAAATCTTTAAAAAAGAGCTTTTTATAAAAAAAAGAAGGAATCGATGTCCTGGTAGCCATCATCATATCCAGAACAACAAGCCAGGCCAAGAGACTGCTCACCAAAGTGACCAACAAGACGTATGAAATGAGGACTCTCACACAGCCACCAGTGGTCTCTGTTCAACATTTCCCCTACCCCACCTCAAGCTACTTCAAACACAGCCACTCTGCCAGGAGGATAGTAAATGTTTTTATTTGTTTGTCTTTCCCCTATAAACATCCAATAAATGGCTTGGTAGATTGAGGCTTACAGAACTTGGGTCGGGAATTCAAAGCGTTTAACTCTCTTGTTTGTACACTGGTGGTTTCTGGCCCCCATTCAGGAGGTTTAACATCTGCGATGGACAGAGAATCACTGCTGTTCATGATCACAGCACTTGGATCCAGTTTCAGAATCTCTCTCAGCATAGCAGGGTAGGGAGCCATTACCATTTGAATAGGGTATGCAGGATGAAATCGTTCTGCTGCTGCTGGTTTATGCACATAAGAGGTGTTCCTCTAAGCCATTCATGAACATTAGTCACAGACTCATTCCATAGGCAAAATGAGTAACACAGTGTGTGTGCACAAACACACACACAGATACACACAGTGAACATTCATAATACATTCCAAATGCAACTGAAGTAATGCTGAGCAGCAGTGAACAGAGATGCATTCTTATGAAAGCCAAAGAAGTCGTTTCCTAACATTGTCGACACCCATATTGAGTGCTCTGCTCCATGTGTTGGCAGGCTCTTCCTTAGCTTGCTCTCCTACTAGTAAATGGGTAAACTTCCAGGCTCTACATGGCAACAGTTAATATAAAAAAGAGTCTTTTCAGATTCTGCTGGTGTCACTGAGATGAGTTCAGACTTCCGAGTCTGCTGGCCCCAGCAGCAGCTGCTCTCACCTGGACCATTCTGCTCTAACAGGAAGGATAATCACTCTAATGGGATAATTGTAGGTTACTCATTTAATGCTTTATTGTTTCCT
Source organism: Oryctolagus cuniculus (assembly GCF_964237555.1). Lineage (NCBI taxonomy): Eukaryota > Metazoa > Chordata > Mammalia > Lagomorpha > Leporidae > Oryctolagus > Oryctolagus cuniculus. The sequence continues at coordinate 94,479,090 of NC_091438.1, forward strand.
TATGTTTGGAAATGTATGAATGATTTAGGCAGAAGTAATCTGAGCTGGAAATGCATTCCAAATATTTCTCTCATCTCTCTCTTTTGCTAAGTTGCCTGTCTATCCACCTATCCACCCATACCTATATGTATACATATATAATGTGTATATACATATATGTAGACACATATTGCTTGAAAGATAATATTTTTATTAGGATATTTGATATTTCAAGTAAAACACATTTGGATGAGTTTCTAAAAGGCTTATTATTAGATGTTACTAAAAAGCAAAGAGCCACAGATATAGAAAGGGCCCTTGGAGAATTTTAACCATTACACATGCTACTGACTCATTTACTTAATCATTCATTTAGTAAATTTTGAGTGTTTAATAAAGAATTCCTAAAAATTTTCAGATGAAAAAAATCAACTGTTGAGCTCAAATGATTTGCTTTCATGATTAACTATCGGTACTTTTAAGGAGATTTTTCTCATACATAATTCAAAATTATTTTGTTTTTCCAACTTTTATTTAATAAATATAAATTTCGAAAGTATAACTTTTGAATTATAGCAGCTTCTCCCCCCATAACCTCCCTCCCACCCACAATCATCCCATCTCCCACTCCCTTTCCCATCCCATTCTTCATCAAGATTCATTTTCAATTACCTTTATATACAGATCAACTTAGTATATATTAAGTAAAGATTTCAACAGACTGTACCCACACAGACACACAAAGTATAGAGTACAGTTTGAGAAGTAGTTTTACCATTAATTTGCAAAGTACAACGCATTAAGGACAGAGGTCCTACAAGGGGAGCAGGTTTACAGTGACTCCTATTGTTGATTTTACAGTTGACACTCTTATTATTTACACTGGTAAAACCACTATGGAAGTCAGTTTGGAGATTGCTCAGGAACCTGAATATAGCCCTACCATACAACCCAGCCATCCCACTTCTTGGAATTTACCCAAAGGAAATTAAATTGGCAAATAAAAGAGCTGTCTGCACCTCAATGTTTATTGCAGCTCAATTCACAATAGCTAAGACATGGAATCAACCTAAATGCCAATCAACAGAAGACTGGATAAAGAAATTATGGGATATGTACTCTATAGAATACTATACAGCAGTAAGAGGCCGGCACTGTGGCGCAGCGGGCTAAAGTCCTGGCCTGAAGCACCAGCATCCCATATGGGCACCGGTTCGGGACCCGGCTGCTCCACTTCCAATCCAGCTCTCTGCTATGGCTTGGGAAAGCAGTAGAAGATGGCCCAAGTCCTGGGGCCCCTGCACCCACACGGGAGAACTGGAGGAAGCTCCTGGCTCCTGGCTTTGGATTGGTGCAGCTCCAGCCATTGCAGCCAATGGGGGAGTGAACCAACGGATGGAAGACCTCTCTCTGCCTCTCCTCTCTGTGTTACTCTTTCAAATAAACAAACAAATCTTTAGAATACTATACAGTAGTAAAAAAAAAACAATGAAATCTGGTCATTTGCAACAAAATGGAGGAATCTGGAAAACACCATGTTGAGTGAAATAAGCCAATCCCAAAGGGACAAATGTCATATGTTCTCCCTGATCAGTGACAACTAACCGAGCACCAAACAGGAAACCTGTTGAAGTGAAATGGGCACTATGAGAAACAGTGACTTGATCAGCCCTTGTCCTGACTGTTGAGGAACAACTTACTACTTTATTCCTTTTAGTATTTTTTTGTTCTACTTAATACCATTGGTTGAACACTTTAATTAACACACAACTATTCTTAGGCATTTAAAATTAACTGGAAAATTATTTCCTTAAACTCAAATACATTTACCAACAGAGAAGACTCAGATAATAAACTATTTTAAAGCTTTTATATATATTTGGGAAATAGTTCTGTAGCATTGACAGTAAAGGAAAACACAGATTTTGAAGTAAACTTAGCAGTACTCACAAAAACTGAACATACTACCTCCTTCCAGATAGGCCATTTGGGACATTAACAATTCACTTTGATATGCTGTCCACTCTTCAGAATGTTTTTGATCTAACTCCAGATAGTTCTTTTAAATGAGAAACCCCAGTTCTTTGAGACTAGATGGGATATTTTTAAAAAAATCGGTCAGGGAACAGTTGGGCGGAGAAAGCACTAGAAATGGGAGTTTGAGGTGTTTAATCTAGCTCTCGTATTGATTTGTGAATTCCAGCCAATCACTTAATCTCTTTAGGACTCAATTTTGTCATTTACAAAATGAGTTCAATGGCTATTGATTTTTTTAAAGGATTTACTTATTTATTTGAAAGGCAGAATTACAGAGAGGCAGAGACAGAGAGGTCTTCCATTCACTGGCTCACTCACCAAATGGCTGCAACAACCAGAGCTGAGCTGATCCAAAGCCAGGAACTTGGAGCTTCTTCCAGGTCTCCCATGTGGGTGCAGAGGCCCAAGCACTTGAGCCATCTCCACTGCTTTCCCAGGCCACAGCAGAGAGCTGGATTGGAAGTGGAGCAGCCAGGCCTGAACCAGCACCCATATGGGATGCTGGCGCTACAGACTGGAGCTTTAACCCACTGAACCACAGCATTGGCCCCTACTGATCTTTTCTAAATCAAAGTCTCTACTTTCTCTTTTGAGTTATTTTGTGTGTGTGTTTTTTTTTTAATTGATTATTGTGAACTAGGCACCCACTGTGTTGTGGAGCATTAGAATTTATTCATTTTATCAGCTGTGTTTGGTACATGTCATTGTACTTCCCCTATTTTCTTTCCCCTTTCCTTCTCAGATTCTAGTAATCGCTAATCTACATGCAAATTGACATTTTGAAAGATCTTATACAGATCAGAAAGAGCATGCAGTATCTCTCTTTCTGTGTCTAGCTTATTTAACTTAATATCCTCTAGTTCCATCCATTTTGCTGTAAATGGCAGGATATCATTTTTTATGGCTGAATAATATACCATTGTGTACTTATACCTCATTTTCTTTATCCAAGCATCCGCTAATGGGCACTTTGGTTCACTGCCTATCTTGTCTACTGTGAATAGTGTTGCAACAAACATGGGAGTGTAGATATCTCTTTGATATGTTGATTTCATTTTCTTTGAATATATAGGCAGAAGTGGGAATGGAATTGCTTTCATGATTTCTTTCTCTGCAAGATCTTTATTAGTAGAAATGCTATCATTTTTGTATGCTGCTTTAGTGTCCTGTAACTTTACTGAATTTGCTTGTCAGTTTTAATAATATAATGGTGGAGTCTAGGTTTTCTTCTATATAGAATCAGGCATAGGGATAATTTGACTTTCACACTTTCTATTTGTATGCCTTGTATTTCTTTCTCTAGCCTCATTGCTATAGCTAAAACTTCTGGTACTAGACTGTGAGAGGTCAAAGTGGACATCCTTGTCTTGTTCCAGATCTTAGAGAAAATGTTTTCAGTCTTTCCACATTCAGTAGTATGTTGATACTGGGTTTGTAATATATAGCCTTTATTTTACTCAGGTATATTCCATCTAGACATAGTTTTTCAGATTTTTATTTTATCTTGAAGGGATACTGAATTTTAGCAAGTGCTTTTTCTGTATCCACTGAGATGATCACGATTTTTATCCATCATTTTGTTGATGTGATGTGTTACACTGATTTTTTTGTAGGTTGAACCATCTTCAGGTCCATGGGGTAAATCCCATTTGATCATGATGAATGATATTCTGGTCTATTGTTGGATTTGATTTGCAAGTATTGTGTTGAGAATTTTTGCATCTATGTTAGAGATATTCATCTATAGTTGTTCTGTTGTGCCCTTGTCTGATTTTGCTATCAGTGCTATGCTGGCTTTGCAGAATGAATTAAGAAGAGATCTTCCCGGCCGGCGCCGCGGCTCACTAGGCTAATCCTCCGCCTAGCGGCGCCGGCACACCGGGTTCTAGTCCCGGTCGGGGCGCCGGATTCTGTCCCGGTTGCCCCTCTTCCAGGCCAGCCCTCTGCTGTGGCCAGGGAGTGCAGTGGAGGATGGCCCAGGTGCTTGGGCCCTGCACCCCATGGGAGACCAGGAAAAGCACCTGGCTCCTGGCTCCTGCCATCGGATCAGCGCGGTGCGCCGGCCGCAGCGCGCCGGCCGCGGCGGCCATTGGAGGGTGAACCAACGGCAAAAGGAAGACCTTTCTCTCTGTCTCTCTCTCTCACTGTCCACTCTGCCTGTCAAAAAAAAAAAAAAAAAAAAAAAAAAAAAAAAAAAGAAGAGATCTTCCCCTTTCAATTTTTGGGAATAGTTTAAGAAGGAGAGGTATGAGGTCTTTGAAATTTTGGTAGATTCCAAGGGTGAGCATTTAGCTTCACGGTTTAGAGGCCATATAAGATGCCCATGTCCCATTTTGGAGTATCTGGGTTTGATATTCCACTCCGGCTCCTGATCCCACTTCCTGTTAGAGCAGACTCTCAAAGGCAGTGGTGAAGACACAAGAAATTGAGTTCCTGTGACCCACATGGGAGATCTGGATGGAGTTCCAAGCACCTCACCTCAGGCCAGCCCAGCCCTACTATTGTAGGCACATGCGAAATGAATCAGTTCATGTGAGTTCCTCTTTCTCTCTCTCCCTTCCCTTATCTATGTGTCTCTATCTCTCTGTCTCTGTATCTCACATAAATAAATAAAATTAAAAATGAAAAGTAGAATTTAGCAGTGAAGCCATCTGGTACTGGCTTTTTTTGTTGGGAAACTTTATCATTATTACTTATTCAAGTTTATTGCTTGCTATTGATTTGTTAGGGTTTTCTATGTTTCTTTTTTCTTTCTTTTTTTTTTTTTTTTTGACAGGCAGAGTGGACAGTGAGAGAGCGAGAGACAGAGAGAAAGGTTTTCCTTTACCGTTGGTTCACCCTCCAATGGCCACTACAGCCGGCGGGCTGCAGCAGGCGCACCGCACTAATCCAAAGCCTGGAGCCAGGTGCTTCTCCTGGTCTCCCATGGGGTGCAGGGCCCAAGGACTTGGGCCATCCTCCACTGCACTCCCTGGCCACAGCAGAGAGCTGGCCTGGAAGAGGGGCAACCGGGACAGAATCCGGTGCCCCGACCGGGACTAGAACCCGGTGTGCTGGTGCCGCAAGGCAGAGGATTAGCCTATTGAGCCACGGTGCTGGCCGGGTTTTCTATGTTTCATGATTCAGTTTTGTTGGGTTAAATATGTCCAGAAATGTACACATTTCTTCTAGATTTTCCATTTTTTGATATATACTTGCTCATAACAGTCCCTAGTGACCCTTCATATTTCTGTCAAATCAGTTGTAATGAAATTTTTGCCACCTGCAAGGAAGACCTGGATTGAGAGCCTGGCTCCTGGCTTCAGTTTGGCCTAGCCCTGGTATTTTTCATTTCTGATTTTATCTATGTGGGTTTACTTTTTCTTAATTGGTTAGTCTAATTAAAGTTTCCTGGATTTTTTTTTTTATTTTTGACAGGCAGAGTGGACAGTGAGAGAGAGAGAGAGAGAGAGAGAGAGAGAGAAAGGTCTTCCTTTGCCATTGGTTCACCCTCCAATGGCCGCCGCGGCCGGCGCACCGAGCTGATCCGATGGCAGGAGCCAGGTGCTTCTCCTGGTCTCCCATGGGGTGCAGGGCCCAAGTACTTGGGCCATCCTCCACTGCACTCCCTGGCCATAGCAGAGAGCTGGCCTGGAAGAGGGGCAACCGGGACAGAATCCGGTGCCCCGACCGGGACTAGAACCCAGTGTGCTGGCGCCGCAAGGCGGAGGATTAGCCTAGTGAGCCGCGGCGCCGGCGGATTTTGTTTATCTTTTCAAAAAGCTAACTCTTCATTGATTTTTGCATTTTTTCTTAGTCTCTATTTTATTTATTTCTGCTCTGATCTTAGTTATTTCTGTCTACTAATTTTGAGTTTGGTTTGTTCTTGATTTTCTATAGTTCTTTGAGATTCACTCTTAAGCTGTTTATCTGAAATCTTTCTAACTTTTTTTGATGCAGGTGTTTATTTCTATAAACTTCTCTATTAGTACTGCTTTTGCTTTATCCTCTATGTTTTGATATGTTGATTTTCTATTTTCTTTTGCTTTGTGAAATTTTAAAATTTCCCTTTTGATTTCTTGGCTCACCCACTTTTATTCAATAGCATGTTGTTTGGTCTTCATATGTTAGTAAATTGTAAAGTTTCTTTTGTTATTCATTTCTAGTTTTATTCCATTGTGGTCAGAAAAGACACATGATATGAATTTCAGTTTTTTGAATTTGTTGAGACTTGTTTGCAGCATAACATGTCATCTATTCTAGTGAATGTTACATGAACTGATTAAAAAATATGTGTTCTGCAGCTATTGGATGAAACATTCTGTAAATGTTAAGCCCACTTGGTTTACAGTATAGTTTAACTCTGAGGTTTCTTTGTTTATGTTCTTGTTTGTGATCTGTCCATTACCAAAAATGGAGCTTTGAAGGCATTCATTATTATTGTACTGGAGCCTTATCTCTCCTTTTAGATCTAATAATATTCTACAAGACTGGGTTGCTCCAGCATTAGATGTATATGAATTTATGATCATTACAGCTTATTGTTGAATTGAGAGGCTTGTTCATTATATAGTTACCTTATTTGTATCTTTCAGTTTTTTTTTTTTTTTTTGACAGGCAGAGTGGACAGTGAGAGAGAGAGAGAGAGAGAGAAAGGTCTTCCTTTGCCGTTGGTTCACCCTCCAATGGCCGCCGCGGCCGGTGCGCTGCAGCCGGCTCATCGCACTGATCCGAAGCCAGGAGCCAGGCGCTTCTCCTGGTGTCCCATGTGGGTGCAGGATCCAAGGACTTGGGCCATCCCCCACTGCCTTCCTGGGCCACAGCAGAGAGCTGGCCTGGAAGAGGGGCAACCAGGACAGAATCCAGCGCCCCGAATGGGACTAGAACCCGGTGTGCAGGCGCCGCAGGCAGAGGATTAGCCTACTGAGCTGTGGCGCCTGCCATCTTTCAGTTTTTATCTTAAAATTTATTTTGTCCAACGTAAGTACAGTTAATCCTGCTTGCTTTTGGTTTCTATTTGCACACAGTATCTCTTCCATTCGTTCACTTTCAGTCTGTGTGTGATTTACCAGTGAAGTGATTTTCTTTCTTTCAAGATTTATTGATTTATTTGAGAGGCAGAGTTACAGAGAGAGAGGTCTTCCATCCACTGGTTCACTCCCAAATGGCTACAACTGCCATAGATGGGTTGATCCAAAGCCAGGAGTCAGGAGCTTCTCCTGGGGCTCCAATGTGGGCACAGGAGCCCAAGCACCTGGGCCATCCTCCACTGCTTTCCCAAGCCACCAGCAAGGAGCTACTTTGGAAGAGGAGCAGCCAGGACCAGACCCAGTGCCCATATGGGATGCCAGTGCTGCAGGAGGATACTTAGCCTACTACACCACAGTGCCGGCCCTGGACTTATTGAGTTCTTAATTCCCAAGATTTATTTGATTCTTTTTCCTGATCTCTTCTTCTTCACTGAATTTCTCTTTCATATCATGAATTGTTTTCCCAATTTGTTGAATTATCTTTCTGTGTTCTCTTGAATCTCACTGTTTCCTTATAATCTTTTTTTGAATTCTTTATCAGGAATTTCATCAATATCCTCTTTATTGGGGTTTGTTATTAGAGGGTCATTGTGCATATCATGTTATCTTGGTTTTTTTTTTTTTTTTGTACTTCTTATGTTCCTATGTTACATTTGCACATTTGGTAGCACAGTTGTTCTACCACTTTTTTTAAGTTGACTCTTCCTGAGGATATGTCTTAGGTGGTTGCTTTTGTAGACTATGTTGGCTTTGGTTCCAGTTCTTCTTTTTTTTAACTTTTATTTAATGAATACAAATTTCCAAAGTACAGATTATGGATTACAATGACTCCCCCCCCATAACTTCCCTCCCACCCGCAACCCTCCCTTTCCCGCTCCCTCTCCCCTTCCATTCACATCAAGATTCATTTTTGATTCTCTTTATATACAGAAGATCAGTTTAGTATATATTAAGTAAAGATTTCAACAGTTTGCACCCACATAGAAACACAAAGCGAAAAATAATGTTTGAGTACTAGTTGTAGCATTAAATCACAATGTACAGCACATTAAGGACAGAGATCCTACATGAGGAGTAAGTGCACAGTGACTCCTGTTGTTGACTTAACAAATTGACACTCTTGTTTATGGCATCAGTAATCACCCTAGGCTCTTGTCATGAGTTGCCAAGGCTATGGAAGCCTTTTGAGTTCACCGACTCTGATCATATTTAGTCAAGGTCATAGTCAAAGTGGAAGTTCTCTCCTCCCTTCAGAGAAAGGTACCTCCTTCTTTGATGACCTGTTCTTTCCACTGGGATCTCACTTGTGGAGATCTTTCATTTAGGTCTTTTTTTTTTTTTTTGCCAGAGTGTCTTGGCTTTCCATGCCTGTTGTTCCAGTCCTACACCATATTGCAGTCTTCTTATAGCTTCGTCAACTGCAATCAATGGCTTTGGGCAAAGTGTATGCAGCAACAAGGTCAGAGAGCCCATCTATCTCTCCAAGTCACTTCAGGACACTGGAGTGGCCTGGGCAGGTTTGTTGCACACAGCAGTGAGGATGTGGTTATTATTGTGTGTTTTTTTCTGTGAGCCTGAGCAGGCATGTTGTAGTATGTATGAAAAGCAGCAGAAATGTCTCTGTTGGTTTCTGCAGGACACAGTGGGGTAGGGCCACTGCAGTGTGCCTGGACTGATGTGTACCGTGCATGCGTCTGTGGTGCTGGGTGCTAGTCAGTCTCCACTGGCCATGCAAAGGGTCCCGTGTAGATGTGGTGCTGCTTGTGCACCAGCTAGCACAGAGCACACCTGTCAGTCTCTGGAGACTGTGCAGAAATACTTAAAAAAATTTTTTTTGCAATCCTAATAAGTTCCATATGGCAAAAACTGTACTTTTTATGTCAGTTGACTGAAAAAAGGCTTATGTTTGCTATGTTTTGTTTGTCTCTGAAATGACTCAGCAACCCCCAGGGGCAGAGAGCACTAGTTACCAGATGTGGGATAAACTAGCCTCTAAAGTTTGTGCTCGAGTTACTCTCCTATTAATCTATGTGCTCACGGGGGGCATTAGTGAAAGCATGAATGGGAGGAATTTCTGTGGCTGTGATTCACAGAAAAACAAGGTACCAAGGACTACACACAGATTAAGTGCAATAACCAAGGGCTACTCAGATTAGAAAAGTAGTCACTACTCAATTTTCTGATACAATCATACTACATTTATCTTATCCACATATTTAGACAAATGCAATTTTGTATTCAAACAATGCTATTAAAAATAAAGTTGATCTCTTTCTAACTCAATATTTTAATCATCTCCATGAGAAGTTAAACAATTAACCAGAAGTGGCTCACCTGTTTTATAATGAACATAAATTTGATGCTGATATGAGTACATATAATTATTTTGTACATTGCCCTTGTATTCCATGTCCTTACTCAATATAATTGTTTTGGTAATTATTGTGTAGATTCCTTAGGATTTCTTTGTAAACAATCATGTATAGGCAGTACAGGCAATTTTACTTCTTCCTTTCCTATGTTTATGCCTTTTATTTATTTTCTTGTCCTTGAACTTCTAGCACAATGTTGAATAGAAGTAGTAACACTGGACATCTTTCCAATTTCCAGTGTTGGGAGAAAGCACCTAATATTTCACCATTAAGTGTGATGTTATCTTACAGGTTTTTCTGTAGATACCTCTTCTCAGATTGAAAGAATTCTTTTCTGGGGCCAGTGGCACAGCCAGCTAAGTGGGCGCTTGCAATATCAGCATCCCATATCAGAGCACCAGTTGAGTCTCGGCTTCTCTACTTCCTATCCAGCTCCCTGCTAATGTGCCTGGGAAAGCAACAGAGGATAGTTTGAGAACTTGGGCCCTTGCCACCCATGTGGAAGACCTAGACGGAGTTCCTGGATCCTAGCTTCTACCTGGCCAAGCTCTGATTGTTGTGGCTATTTGAGGAGTGAACTAGATGTTAAAAGATCTCTTTCTCTCTGTCTCTCCTTCTCTGATACTCTGCCTTTCAAATAAATAAATCTTTTAAAAAAGAAAGAATTCCCTTCTATTCCAATTTGTTGAGTTCTTCATAATCAATGTTTAATGCTATCAAATGTTTTCCCTGCTATGTGGTTAAAGCACATATTCTATGTGATTCTAAGCTTTTAAATGTATTGACATAGTACAGTGACTATAGATAACAACAATGTGATATATAGCTTTTAAAAGCTATAAGAAAAAACTTTGAAAGTTGTCACCATAAAAAAACTATAAATGTTTAAGGAGATGCATATATTTACCCTGATTTGAATGCTACAGAAGGAGATATACCACGAAACACTAAACATAACAGAGCCAACTTTGTTTATATTAAGGTATACATCAAGACAGAGAGTATTTACAATGTATATACATATCAAAACAGCATATGGTAGCCCATGAATATGTGCAATTTTTTATATATCAATTTTAAAAATTATTAAGATTTGCTTTACAGTTTAGTACATGGTCTGCCTTGGTTAATGTACCATACACTCTTAAAAACTGTCATGCAGTTATTGCAAAGTGTTCTAGAAATGTCTATTGTTTGTCAGATCTTCCATGTCCTTAACTTATATTTGAAATATTGTTTAGTTGCTCTATTAAATACTGAGAAAGGATTCTTAAAATTTCCAACAATAAGTGGGCATTTGTCCATTTTTCCATTTACATCTATTAATTTTTGACTCATATATTTTGAAACTTTTTATTAGCATATTTATAATGTCTTTATGAGTATGAAATATTCATGTTTCTGAAAATACTCTGTCTTGATGTCTACCTTAATTTCAACAAAGTTGGCTTTGTTATGTTTGGTGTTTGCATGGTATATCTTCTTCTGTCCTTTAACTTACTTCTTTGTTTTTAGAGGCATTTCTTATAAAAATGAAGTATTTCATCTCTACCCAAATAGCGAAAATCCCATTTAAATATTTCTTTAAGGTAAGAATCCTTTTGTAGTATGAAAAAAATTGCTCTAGTTATTCATTTTAGAAATTCAGCATCTCAGACATTATTTTCTCTTAACATGCGGCATGTGCACATATTCATTCTTCAAACAATGTAGTGTGCTTACCATCAGTGAGGCTAAATTGGTAGCATCTGGGAGCAGTATCTTAGATTTCCAAAATGCAAGACAGCCAGCTTAATTTGAGTTTATTTTTTGGTAATTACTTAGGATACTCAAATTATAGCTGTATCTGCATTTTCTCAAGGAACTGGCCATTTCTATAAAAGACATTAAAGGAATTGGGCCTGGAAATTAAGGAAATACTATACTTCATGTTTGAGTGAATCACTGTGTAGAAGATACAAAATATTAACACCAGAAAAGCCTTCTGTCAGTCATTATTATCAAGCACTCTGGGAAAATGAAGCCAGTGTATAATAGCACAAAGGAGTAAAGATACAGTTATTGAACAATCACTCTATGTACTCCATTGTAGACCTGTGAGAAAAACAGAAAGCATAAGAAAAAGTATCTATCTTAATGAATCTGTAATTATCCTGTACATTTTCCCTTTGTCTCGCCAGCTCCACTTCACACCACTGTCTCTCCAGCTCTGCCCTAGGTGGTTAACTCTTGCGGAACCCATCCCTGTTTCCCTCAACCTATGGCCTTCAAGCTTCTCTTGGTCAGTGGTAAACCTTAGCAGATCAAAGGGAGGGAGGAAAGGAGAGTCTGGGTATTTGCTCATCTTGCCTCTTACCCTGTAGTATTGTCATTGGCTGGCTACCTCTCTACAGAAGATCAAGGCTGCTGTAAAGAATCCCTCTTCATACATATGAATGTGTTCTAGTAACTGCCTCTCCCCACCTCGAACCTGTAGGCCTAGGGATGGAAAAAATGTCCCTTCTATCAGCCCTGTGGTTTCAAACTATCTTGTCTTTCCTTTTATCCTAAGAACACTTTATGAAAGATGTCCTTCACACACCTGTTTGTTGCTTCCCCGTGTCCTATGCCTACCTTTATTAAACAATCTTCTATTTGTTGATTTGATTGTGTCATTGCTCTGCTGCTGGACACAGTCTTAGGAACTAATAATTAACAACAGACATATAACTGATCCAGATGTAAACCAGATAGGTTAAAACAAGTTTGTGGGCCATAGCTGTCATTTAAGGCTTTCAAATAGGAGAGGAAATTAATGACAGAGGTCTCCAGCAAAATTTATCTGGATTGGGGTACAAGATAGATACATGTGACAAGAATATAGACAAGAGAGTAGATAAGAGAAGATTCCTCATGGCCAAATAGATCGGAGTGAGCACTACTATAAAAAGACAAGCAAGAGGTGCCAGTGTTGTGGTGCAGTGGGTTAAGCCACTGCTTGGGATGCCCACAGACCGTATCCAAGTCCTGGCTTGAGTTTCAGCTACTCTGCTTCCAATCCAGTGTCCTGTTAATGTGTCTGGGAAGGCAGCAGATAGGATGGCCCAGGTACTTGGGTCCCTGTCACCAACTTGGGAAATGTGGATGAGTCTCCTGGCTCTGCCTCACCTGGCCATGGCTGTTGCAGGCATTTGAGGAGTGAATCAGTGCATAGAAGTACTCTCTGTCTCTCCCTCTCTGTCACATTGCTTTTCAAATAATTAAGTAAACCTAAAAAAATACAAGCAAGAAGGGAGATGAAGGGACAGATATGAGCAAAGAGAATAATGAGCAGGTATTTATTTTTTGAAATTCAAGGTATGGTGGTTTAAAACACGTCAACAAGTTTTTATTTAATACCCCATACATATCGTACACACACACACATAGTGGATTTTAACTCCTCTGTCTTTTGAATATGGGCCAGTATTAATGGCTCTTTTCTTCCTTTTTTAAAAAAATATTTCTTTTATTTATTTGAAAGGCACAGTAACCAACAGAGACACACATAAAGAGAGAGACAAAGAGACAGGAGAAGAAGGTCTTCCATCAGCTGGTTCACTCCCCAGATGGCACCAGTAACTGAGGCTGGGCCAGGTTGAAGCCAGGAGCCAGGAATTCCATCTTGGTTTCCCATGTGGGTGGCAAGGGCCCATGCACTTGGGCCATTTCTTGCTGCTTTCCCAGGCACATTAGCAGGGAGCCAGATCAGAAGCAAAACACTGTGGACTCTAATTGGTGCTCTGCTATGTGATGTTGGTAGTGGCTTAACCCACTGTGAATGGCTCACTTCTAACAGCAGAAAATGGTCTAAGCGACTCTGTATGACCTCTGAAGTCTGGCTGGAAAAGGTAAAGGGGCTTCCTTCTGGCTCTCTTGGGTAAATGCCTTTGCAGCCCTGAGCTGCCATGAAGTCCACTCCCCCAAGACTTCCACACAGAGAGCAGAGCAGAGATGCCTGAGGAGCCCAGCTGGTCTAGCACCCAGCTGTTACAGTTGTCCCTAACCAGGCATAAGACACACGAGTAAAGGCAATTGGGATGATTCCACTCCAATCAGTATTTTAATGCAACTTTGAGTCAAAACCAACCAGCAGATCAGTTCTCCATTTCCTGATCCATAGTATACATGTGGCATTACAAATGTTGTTTTAAGCTACTAAGTTTCCAGGATCATTTGTCATACAGCAACTGTTCCTGAAACATACAGCAAAGTGAAAGATGACTCTGACTTTATTTTTGTTCAAAGTTTGAAAATTCTTTCTTCACTTTACAGAAGGCAGTTATGAAAGTCTCACTGTCCTTTTAACTTCATGGTCTTTTGTGGTATCACAGTATGTTGAAATAAAAATAAATGAATCATCATCTCAAACGATATTCTCAAATTCAAAACCTAATTATAAAATAATTACAAACAAGCTTCTAAATAATTAGTTCCAGGGAAAAACATCAACATTTTCTTTAATATTCTGCACGAAAACGCTAATGCTTAGGAAAAATATTACATAATTAAAATTAAATCACTCCCCCTTAGGAGCAAATCAAATTTGTCCCCCTTAGGAACAGCAAATCAAATTACGAGTCTGTCAAATCAATTCACTATGCAAGTAGGATGACAGCCCTCTGAGGATTGATTTTCTTTTATCTCTAAGCTTTTTCTAAACCATATTTATCTAGTGAAGAATTTTTCATGTTTCCAATCTCAGTCATTCAAAGTCAGCACTTATTCTATTTTTAGACTCCTTTTAAATGGCAAAGCTGAGGGTAAATGATAGACCTGAAAGGAAATCACAACTAGAAATGGAAAAAAAAAATTAAAGATAGTCACATACACCTGCTCTGACAGGTTGCCCCTCTTTCCTCCCACAAAACATGATGGGTGGGGCTCACAAGGGCTGCATGTGCTCATGGACCCCAATCCTCCTAAGCACAATTCCTGGAGTCCTTTCTGTATTCTGCAAGAATGCAAACGAGTACAAGTGGCATTTAGTGTCTCAGAGGATTTTTTTGGTCCCTTCTCTACTACTTTTTGACAATGGTCACTCCACTACAGAGCAAGTAAAAACTCTTTTAGTTGTTGCTACTAAGCATCAGTACCCTAAGATCATTACCCCTTCAAATGAGGAATAACACAGCTCAGAAAACAAAAACACCATGGTGAACTGCTGCTTTAAACAAGAGGATGAATTTGAGATTAGGAAGCTACTACTTCAGTTATTCCCCAAATGATCTTGATCTCAGTTATGGATTAGACAGTTTAATCCCTAGTCCAGGATTCCTTCTGTAGGGTGCATGCATTCCAGGTGGATGGCTCACAATAATTCAATGACTTGAGGTGCAGGAAGAAATGCTAGATCTTCTATTTAAATTTACTTTTAAATTTTTACAGTAGAAGAAATTCAGTTTTGACAGGCTTTGATATATACATTGATACTGTGGCTCCCACCAGGCCAGTCACCTGTCACCTTTCAAGGTGGCAAAACAACAATTAAAATCAAAGGTTGGCCAGTGCCGCGGCTCACTTGGCTAATCCTCTGCCTGCAGCGCCAGCACCCCGGGCTCTAGTCCCAGTTGGGGCACTGGTTCTATCCTGGTTGATCCTCTTCCAGGCCAGCTCTCTGCTGTGGCCCAGGAAAGCAGTGGAGGATGGCCCAAGTACTTGGGCCCTTCACCCACATGGGAGACCAGGAGAAGCACCTGGCTCTTGGCTTCGGATCGGCGCACCTCGCCAGCCGTAGCGGCCAAATAGGGGGTGAACCAACGGAAGGAAGACCTATCTCTCTGTCTCTCTATCTCTCACTGTCTAACTCTGCCTGTCAAAAAAAAAAAAATCAAAGGTCACTATAAAGTCAGTTTGGTTTGAACCCTGTCTCATAAAGTTCTGTTTCGTCATAATTTTAAATCACATTATGCTTTAAATGTTAGCGAGAGAAAAAGTAGTTTCTGATACTAAAAGTTACTAAAATTGTTACTTTACCTACATCTCATATTCTTAAAATGTCTGTATATTTGTTTTATAATTTACAATATTAATGTGTATAGAAGCTAATGATTGAATAGTTTTCACTGATGGTCTTCATGATCAAGAAAAAGATGTTGGGGCCAATGCTGTGGCGTAGCAGGTAAAGCCACAGCCTGCAGTGCCAGCCTTCCATATGGGTGCCGGTTCGACTGCAGGCTGATCCTCTTCCAATTCAGCTTTCTGCTATGGGGTGGGAAAGCAGTGGAAGATGGCTCAAGTCCTTAGGCCCCTGCACCCATGTGGGTGACCCGGAGGAAGCTCCTGGCTCCTGGCTTCAGATAGGTGTGGCTCTGGCCATTGTGGCCATCTGGGGAGTGAACCATCAATGAAAGATATCTCTCTCTCTCTCTCTCTCTCTCTCTCTCTCTCTCTCTCCCTTTTTAATTTATTTGACAGGTAGAGTTATAGACAGTAAGAGAGAGAGACAGAGAGACAGGTCTTCCTCCCGCTGGTTCACTCCCCAGATGGCCACTACGGCTGGCGCTGCCCCAGTCCAAAGCCAGGAGCCAGGTGCTTCTTCTTGGCCTCCCATGCTGGTGTGGGGGCCCAAGCACTGGGGCCATAGCAGAGAGCTGGACTAGAAGAGGAGCAGCCAGGACTAGAACCGGTGCCCATATGGGATGCCGGTGTCACAGGTGGAGGATTAACTAAGTGAGCCACGGCGCCGGCCTCTCTCTCTCTCTCTCTTTCTCTCTCTCTCTTTCTCCACCTCTGCCTCTCTGTGACTCTGACTTTCAAATAAATAAATAAATCTTTTTAAAAAAGGAAGAAAAATATGTTCACAAATGGATAAAGAAAATGTGGTATGGAACATTATTCATTATTCATACAGAAAAAGAATATAACTGGGGCAGTTTAAGATGCCAATTAAAAGCCCACATGCAACACTGGAGTACCTGAGTAGGATGCCTCCCTCAGGCTCCTGACTCCAGCTTCTTGCTAATGCAGACTCTAGGAAGCAGCAGAGACGCCTCAAGTAATTGGGTTCCTGCCACTCAAGTGGGAGACCTGGATTGAATTCCTGGCTCCCAGCTTCAGCATGACCCAGCCCAAGGCCATTGTGGGCATCTTGGGAGTAAACCAGTAGATAGAATCTCTCTTTCTCTTTCTGTCTCTCAAATAAATTAAAAAGAAAATAAGAGAGGGTGGGAATCTGGTGCCGTGATTATGTCTCTGCTTGGGATGCTTGCATCCCATATCAGAGAGCCTGGGTTTAAACCCTAGCTCTATTCTTGATACTCGCTCCCTGCTAATATGCACTCTGGAAGCAGCAGGTGATGGCTCAAGCACTTGAGTCTATGCCACTCACGTAGAGACCCAAAGTGAATTCCAGGCTCCTGATTCTGTCCTGGCCCAGCCCCAGCTATTGCATGCATTTGTAGGATGAACCAACAAACAGAATATCTTTCTTTCTGCCTTTCAAAGGAAAAAAAATTTTGAGAAAAATGTATACAATTCTGTATTTTACAGCAACATAGATGGAACTGGAAGACATTATGTTAAGTGAAATAAGCCAGGCATAGAAAGATCAATACTGCATGTCCTGTCACTTGTGGATACTGAAGAAGAGAGTGGAATACTGATTACTGGAGACTCAGATGGGATGAGAGTGGGAAAAAGAGAGAGGCCGGCAATGCGCAGTAAAGCACAGGTCACTGGGGGAATTAATTCTCGTGTTCCATAGCACAGGAAGATAACTACAGTGTATAGCCGTTTGTGGCATACTTCAAAATAAGCACCAGAGGCTGGCGCTGTGGCGTAGCAGGTAAAGCCGCCACCTGCAGTGCCGGCATCCCATATGGATGCCAATTCTAGTCCCGGCTGCTCCTCTTCCAATCCAGCTCTGCTATGGCCTGGGAAAGCAGTGGAAGATGGCCCAAGTCCTTGGGCCCCTGCATCCTGCATGGGAGATCCTGAAGAAGCTTCTGGCTTCAGATTGGTGTAGCTCTGGCTGTCGTGGCCATCTGGGGAGTAAATCAGTGGATAGAAGACCTATCTCTCTCTCTCTCTCACTCTCTCTCTCTCTCTTCCTCTCCTTCTCTCTACATAACTCTGACTTTCAAATAAATAAATAAATCTTTAAAAAAAATATAAGCACCAAAGAGTCGGAAATCTCCAACATACACACACGATAAATATTTGAGGAGGCAGAAATGCTAATTACCTTGATTTGATCATTATACATCATACTGGTACATATGCACTGAACTATGTGTCCTGTAAAAATTTATAAATATTATGTGTCAATTAAAAATTTTTTAAATAAAATTTCAAAGGTATGAGGAACAATATCCAAATGTACTAAGTGAAAAAAGCAAAAAAAAAAAAGTGAAAGAAAGAATCTATATATGTATTTCCTTGTACAAAATATCCCTGGAAGGGTACATTATGTTCTAGGAAGTTAACTGGGGATAAGAGTAGGAGAGTTTCCAGATCATGCAATTTTATATCCTTAAAACATTCAAATATGTACATGTGTTCTTTATTCAAAACTGAAGTTTAAAATGAAAAACATATATACAGAAACCACATAGTAAATATTGGATGTATTTACACCCTATTATGCATAATTATACACATATGCATGTGTTTCTACCACAAGGGTACATGTATTCATTCACTGTTGTGAAGTCACTTCACTAGAACATTGAAGTGGCTCAATAAATATCTGTTGCTAATGACATTTCTAGAGGGGTAATGTGAAAAGCCCTCATCTCTTCCTGAGATACCACACCCTGTCATGATCTAGAATATTGTGGATCTTGCAACTGTTCTCCTCTTTCATTCACCTAATCACCCTGCTAGAATTAATAACTTTAGTGGACTATATTTGTATAATCTCCACTTGTTCCACTATCAAAGTCCTTTTTAAATTTTTTTGGTTGTCACTT
This sequence comes from Oryctolagus cuniculus, assembly GCF_964237555.1. Taxonomy (NCBI): domain Eukaryota; kingdom Metazoa; phylum Chordata; class Mammalia; order Lagomorpha; family Leporidae; genus Oryctolagus; species Oryctolagus cuniculus. The sequence continues at coordinate 94,497,417 of NC_091438.1, forward strand.
GTTTGTTTCATTTGGTATGCATCAAATTTAGGCTATAAAAGCAATATTCAGGCCGGCGCCACGCTCACTAGGCTAATCTTCCGCCTGTGGCGCCAGCACCCTGGGTTCTAGTCCTGGTTGGGGCACCGGATTCTGTCCCAGTTGCTCCTCTTCTAGTCCAGCTCTCTGCTGTGACCCGGGAAGGCAGTGGAGGATGGCCCAAGTGCTTGGGCCCTACACGCGCATGGGAGACCGGGAGGGGGCACCTGGCTTCTGGCTTCAGATCGGCCGTAGCACGCTGGCTGTAGGGGCCATTTAGGGGGTAAGCCAACAGAAGGGAAGACCTTTCTCTCTGTCTCTGTCTCTCTCTCACTGTCTTAACTCTGCCTGTCCAAAAAAAAAAAAAAAAAAAAAAAAGCAATATTCAGGGGCTGGCACTGTGGCGCAGGGGGTTAACGCCCTGGCCTGAAGTGCCGGCATCCCATAAGGCCACCAGTTCTAGTCCGGCTGCTCCTCCTCCGATCCAGCTCTCTGCTATGGCCTGGGAAAGCAGTAGAAGATGGCCCAAGCCTTGGGCCCCTGTACCCACGTGGGAGACCCAGAAGAAGCTCCTGGCTTCGGATCAGTGCAGTTCTGGCCGTTGCAGTCAATTGGGGAGTAAACCATCGGATGGAAGACCTCTCTCTCTCTCTCTCTCTGCCTCTCCTCTCTCTGTGTAACTCTGACTTTCAAGTAAATAAATAGATCTTAAAAAAAATAAAAGCAATATTCAACATTGTAGCTAAAGGGTATTCTGGCATATAAAAAATGAAGGTGCTAGTTAAGGCTGAACCCCAGGACCTACCTATCCTACCTTGAGTCAAATCCTACATCTCTTTGTAGCCGTGTGACTTCGAGCTGATTCCCCAAACTCTGCAAACCTGGCTTCCACTTCCTTATGTGTAAAACAGGAAGAACTGTTTAACTTTTACTGTAGGGTTGTTTTGAGGATTAGCATATTTTAATATATGAACATACACAGGTTCTGAACAGTGTCTGACACACAGCAAATTCTCAATAGTTGTTCCATATTATCTTTACTAGAGCTCTTATGAGGGTATTGTTCCTCCCTCTCTTCTCCTGTGTCAATCAAGAAAATAGCTAGTTCTGTCCTTGCCTGCCTCACAGAAAACCATTTCTGTTTTCCAGGAGTCTCCTACAAAGGAACTGGCAATGATCTGCAGGGGACAGTGGGAGGGAGAGGAGTGACCGCAGGGTCCCCTCTGTGTGAGCATAGGCTGTGTGAGAAGTAATGGGCTCCCAGTGCACAGGGCAGCAGAGGACACGGGATGATGGGAACAAGGAGCAGCCCTCTAGACTCAGTGCTACCCAGACAGGGCTATGGCCACACAAGGGGAGGACAAGTGGCACCTGACAGCCTGGTCACTTGGCCTTAAAAGTGTCCAGGCTAGGGGCAGGCAATTGGTGTGATGGTTAAGCTGCCTGTGCCCCAAATCTGAGTGCCTGGGTTTGATACTCAGGTCTGGCTTCTGATTCCAGATTCCTGCTAATGCAGACCCAGGGAGGCAGCAGTGTTGGGTTCCTGCTACCCAAGTGGGAATTTTGCATTGTAGTACTGCCTCCTAGCTCTGGCTTCACCTAGTTCTGGCTGTTGTTGGCATTTAGGACGTGAACCAGCAGATGCGAGGTACCTCTCTCTCTCTCTCTCTCTCTCTCTGCTTCTCAGATAAATAAGTAAATATATAATCATTAAATATGTCAGGCTGGCGATGGAAAGGAGACACAGGGCTGGGTTGGGGTGGCACAGCTGAAAAGCACCTACCTTCTCTCTATCTCTCTCTTGATTCTCACTCTCTCTGTCTCGTGATCTCTCTTGCTCTTTCTCTTGATCTCTCTCTTACGCTCTCCTTCTCTCTCTTTTCCTTCCTAGCCCCTTCCATCTGGTCTGTGGGTTTCCCCCAATAAACCCTTTCCCAAAACAAAACAAAACAAAACAAAAACAACCTATCTAACAATAAGAGCTTCTATTCAAATGTGTGAACGTGGACCTGGAGCTGCCAAATTTCCACTTTTTTTTTAAAGAAAAGCAGAAATATGCTTCTTTGTTTGGAAAGTTCCATTGACAAAATTTGGGATAGGAGCCAGCATTGTGGTGCTGTGGTTTAAGATGTGGCTTGTCACAGTGGCTTCTCAAATCAGAGTGCCCATTTGAGTCCCGGCTACTCAGCTTCTGATCCAGCTTTCTGCTAATGCAGCTGGGAAGGCAGAAGATGGTTCAAGTGCTTGGGCTCCTGCTACCCACGTGGGAGACCTGGATAGAGTTCCCGGCTCCTTGCTTTGACCTGGCCCAGCCCTGGGGTTGTGGCCATTTGGTGAGTGAACCAGCAGATGGAAGCTCTCTGTCTCTGTTTCCATCTCTCTCTCTCTCTCTCTCTCTCTCTGTCACTCTGCCTTTGAAAAACTAACTAAATAAATCTTTCAACAAAATTTGGCATAAATCTTTAAAAAAATTGTCTGTAGCCAATATTCATCTTGAGGACTGCCTACTTCTGATCTCAAGGTTAGAGAAGGTTGGTACTGGTCTGGAGTCTGTATTCACTCTGAGATTGAAATTCTGTCTCTGTCAACTTGCTAGTGACTTTAGTCAAGTTACTTAACTTGTCTGCACTTCAGTTTCCTTAGCTGTAAAGTGGCACAATAACAGCTAATGTTGAGATATAAAATAATAACAATAATATATAACAGATAATTTGAATATAAATAATATTTTAGAAATAAAATTTACATGCACCAAAAGTAGCATTAAAAGTATAGAAGCAGTGGAAAAATCAGGCCAGTTTAACATCAATCAGTGTGTATAAATACAACAGAAATTAAACATCCGACTCTTGCAATATATAGGTCACTGAAGTAAATCTTTAAAACATAACTGGAACAAAACTAACCAAAATTATCATATAGAAAGATCTGCAAAACCCCTTAATAAGGTAACTGGGGACACCAATCACTCTTCTCATTAAAATCACATATGTAAGTGCAAGTACAAGCCTAATTAGGACAAGGAAGAAGGCAGCCCTGTAGGATCAACCCCTAGGAGAGAGAAGCTGGAATGAAAACTGGCTGGAACCAAAGAGGGCACACAGAACACAAGGAGTTTTTTCTTATTTAAATATGAACACCTCAGATCTGTGTCTGTCTGCACTGGCTGTGTCAGTGGTAGTGAGAAAGAATTAGATGGCTTCAGGACCAGTTCTTAGAAAGTGGTGTTGACAAGAGGTTATAGTGAGAGGGACAGCGACTATGGAGCCTAACCCATCTCCTTGTACCTTTAAGGAGCAGACTGCCCAGTGCTCAGGTGGACAGGCATGGGGGTGTTGGGTGGGTGTGCACAGCTTCCTCATAGGGTTGAGATGAAATAAGATGGTGGATTTCAGCCACAACACAGTGCCTGGCACTCAGCACCTGCTTCCTCAGCATTAGCTCCACTGTGGGCTTATTTGGGAATTCTGGATGATCATCACCTCTGGCTTCAAATAATCAATAATTAATCTTTTTGCTTCAGGAGGAGAAAGGGAGGGGAGGACAAAGGGAACAAGACATGTTAATTAGGGAGCTCGCAAGTGTTTGCTGTCCAGTGGTGTGAGTGCTCCAGGACTCCAACTGACAGATCCCTGGAGGGGTTTCCAGCCATTTTTAGCAGCAGAAAACTAACTTTCTCTCTCTCTCTTTCAAAAATATTAGTTTATTTGAAAGTCAGTGTTGCAGAGAGAAAGGGAGAGACAGACAGCGAGAGAGATCTTCCATCTGCTGGCTCACTTCCCAGATGGTTGCAATGACTAGGGCTGAGCCAGGCCAAAATCTTCATCTGGCTCTTCCACATGAGTTGCAGGGGCCCAAACACTTGGGCCATCTTCCGCTGCTTTTCCCAGGCCATTAGCAGGGAGCTGGATCAGAGGCGGGGCAGCTGAGACCTGAACTGGCACCCATATGGGATGATGGCACTGCAGATAGTAGCTTAACTCACCACACCACATGCCAGGCTTTCCGCTTTATACATCCATTGAGAATTTATGCTCGATGCGGTCTAAAACCACTTCCTTTTGTTGAGCATTTACTAGAGATTGCAAACTATGCTAAGAACTGTAGTATTTTATTTCATTTAATCTTCACAGTAATTCTATGAGATATTAACATCCTCATTCTTCAACAGTGAGGTTTCAAAAAGTCAGAAAATTAGCTAAGACTACAGTAAACTAGTGTCAAAATCTAGGAGTAGTCCACTGACATTATAATCAACTTCATTGATCTAGATGAAGATCTGGGAAACTGAACTCAGAATCACTCTTTACGTAATTACTTGAGGCCTCTCCTTTCCTTGTATATATCCATTCGCCACTTAAGGTCAACATCTATTTAACGGAACCCAGTATAGTAAAAGAATGTGCTTGAGGTGTAATCTCTCCACTCAACATGTAACTTCGCTCTTTCCCCCCCACCCCAGTCCAAGCAACTGGGCACCCTCTCAGGCTCTGTCTGGAGAGGTGCCCATCCATCCTTACAGATGTCCCTTCCCTAATAAACCTTGCTATTTTACCTCCAAAAAAAAAAAAAAGAAGAAGAAGAATGTGCTAAATTGGCAGGCTAGGTGTGAGGGTCCTTGGGTGGTAGTGGTAAGAAGGGAAGAAAAGAAGGAAATTCATAACAGGAATGAGTACAGTTTGGGTTGAAGAGAATATAATAGAAGCCTGTCAGAGGAGACAGACAGACACACCCACAAACACAAATACTTCCATAAAGATCAACAGAGCACTAAGAAGTAGTTGGGAAAAGAAAGTAGTTTGTTCATAATAATAGCAAAACTATAAACCACCTCAGAACAAAGCTACTAAAATTAGTACAAGATTTTTATGTAGAAAACTATAAAACTTGACTTAATGAAGAACATAAAACTAGACCTAATAAACAGAGTGTTAATGTTCATGGATAGGATAATATTAGTTTTCTGAAAAATTTATGTATGTTATATATATATAAAGTCTATATTGAAATTAAAATCTAAATCTCAACAGAGTTTTTTATGGCTCTGATAAACTTTCACTAAAATTTATAAAGAAGAGTAAATGTATAGGCAAAGCCAACTTGGAAAAAAAAAGAGAGAAAGTGAAGGGACTATAATTTAGATATCAGGGTTTAATTTAGACTTCTTGCACTGAAACCATGATATTACTGTAGAAATATATAAATGAACAAAAAATTGAACACAGAAACCACAAGCAGATCTATGTCCACACAGGAATAAATCATTTCAATGGGGAAAGATGTAGGCGTCAACAAATAATCTTTGCAGAATTGAATACATTTTCATTTTCATTTAAAACATACAATAAAATCCCATCTCTACTTTAACCTATACAAAAAAATTAATGCAGATAGGATAAATACCTGAACCCTAAAAACAAAGCAAGCAACAACTAGAAAAATAAAGACTTTGATTAGGGAACACATAAGACCCAAATGCAAAATCCAAAAGGAAAATAATAATAAGTATACATCAAATCAACATTTAAAATTTCTGCAGGACAAAATGCACCAGAAACATGATTGAGGAAAATGTAAGTGGACTTAAGACACAGAGCAAAGAATCAGTATCTAGTACGTCCAACGCAATTTTATTAAACACAACCATCTAATAAACAAGAGTGGGGGCGATGTTATGTTTTTGCAGTTTTAAAAAAGAGAGAGAAGTAGAAATAGCTAATATGTTTCAGCTTACTAATAGTTTGGGGAATGTAAATTAGAATAGCAGCACAGAAGCAGTTTCTTAAAATATTTTATTTTATTTTTTTAATTTAATTAATTAATTTTTTTTTTTTTTTTTGACAGGCAGAGCGGACAGTGAGAGAGAGAGAGACAGAGAGAAAGGTCTTCCTTTTGCTGTTGGTTCTCCCTCCAATGGCTGCCGCAGCTGGCGTGCTGCGGCCGACGCACTGTGCTGATCCGATGGCAGGAGCCAGGTGCTTCTCCTGGTCTCCCACGGGGTGCAGGGCCCAGGTACTTGGGCCATCCTCCACTGCACTCCCTGGCCACAGCAGAGAGCTGGCCTGGAAGAGGGGCAACTGGGACAGAATCAGGCACCCCAACCAGGACTAGAACCCAGTGTGCCAGCGCCGCAAGGTGGAGGATTAGCTTAGTGAGCCATGGCGCTGGCCACACGTGGGCTTTTAATTGGCATCTTAAACTGCCCCAATTATATTCTTTTTTTGTATGAATAATGTTCCATTGTGTATATATACCACATTTTCTTTATCCATTTGTGAACGTATTTTTCTTTCTTTTTTTAAAAGATTTATTTATTTATTTGAAAGTCAGAGTCACAGAGAGGCAGAGGTGGAGAAAGAGAGAGAGAGAGAGAGAGAGAGAGAGAGAAGCCCGCACCGTGGCTCACTTGGTTAATCCTCCACCTGTGGCACCGGCATCCCATATGGGCGCCGGTTCTAGTCCTGGCTGCTCCTCTTCTAGTCCAGCTCTCTGCTATGGCCCCAGTACTTCAGCCCCCACACCAGCATGGGAGGCCAAGAAGAAGCACCTGGCTCCTGGCTTTGAACTGGGGCAGCGCCTGCTGTAGTGGCCATTTGGGGAGTGAACCAGCGGAAGGAAGACCTGTCTCTCTGTCTCTCTCTCTTACTGTCTATAACTCTACCTGTCAAATAAATTAAAAAGAGAGAGAGAGAGAGAGAGAGAGAGAGAGAGAGAGAGAGAGAGGTCTTCCATTGATGGCTCACTCCCCAGATGGCCACAATGCCCAGTGCCACACCTATCTGAAGCCAGGAGCCAGGAGCTTCCTCCGGGTCACCCACATGGGTGCAGGGGCCTAAGGACTTGGGCCATCTTCCACGGCTTTCCCAGGCCATAGCAGAAAGCTGAATTGGAAGAGGAGCAGCCTGGAGTTGAACCAGCACCCATATGGAAGGCTGGCACTGCAGGCGGCGGCTTTACCTGCTACGCTACAGCATTGGCCCCAACATCTTTTTCTTGATCATGAAGACCATCAGTGAAAACTATTCAATCATTAGCTTCTATACACATTAATATTGTAAATTATAAAACAAATATACAGACATTTTAAGAATATGAGATGTAGGTAAAGTAATAATTTTAGTAACTTTTAGTATCAGAAACTACTTTTTCTCTCGCTAACATTTAAAGCATAATGTGATTTAAAATTATGACGAAACAGAACTTTATGAGACAGGGTTCAAACCAAACTGACTTTATAGTGACCTTTGATTTTTTTTTTTTTTTTGACAGGCAGAGTGGATAGTGAGAGAGAGAGAGACAGAGAGAAAGGTCTTCCTTCCGCTGGTTCACTCCCCAAATGGCCACTACGGCCGGCACGCTGCACGGATTCGAAGCCAGGAGCCAGGTGCTTCCTCCTGGTCTCCCATGCGGGTGTGGGGCCCAAGTACTTGGGCCATCCTACACTGCACTCCCTGGCCACAGCAGAGAGCTGGCCTGGAAGAGGGGCAAACGGGACAGAATCCGGCACTCCGACCGGGACTAGAACCCGGTGTGCCGGCGCCGCAAGGTGGAAGATTAGCCTAGTGAGCCGTGGCGCCAGCCAGAAGTCGTTTTAATCTATTAGGTAGCCTATAATCAAAAGACCTGAAGTTAACTATTTGTGAGATGTGTGAAAACGGGAACAAAATTAGTCTCAAATTTGGAAGACCATTTTTAGGAACAAAATCTAAAATACAGATTTTAAAGTATATGTTATATATTTATGTATGCTGTATATGTATTTTCTAGGGTAGATGTTTCTACTAACTCAGAACTAATTCATTTCCAGAAATCATCTTATAGATGTCCACCACATGAAAAGGGAGATGTGTAGTATGTGGTTGGCAACAGCCAAAATTTTAAAGCAACCTGAGTTATCTACCAATAAAATATGACATATTTATAGAATGTAACACTACAAAACAGTTCAAAGGATGAGCTAGGTTTGAACGTATCTGCACAGATAGAGCTCAACAACAGAGTGCATAGTGAAGAAACAAGCTATGGAATGATATAAATAGCATGAAGGAGATAGCAGGAGCAGATCACTGTGAAAAGAGGTAGCGGTACAGCATGCAGAACATAAAAAACTGAAAAAGCACCAAGGGTCATACGGTGGAATATATTATAAATTACTGTCAGTTTGTGATTTTTAAATTTACTTGATAAAGGGGCTGGCGCTGTGGCGTAGTGGGTAAAGCCAATGCTTGCAGTGCTGGCATCCCATATGGGTGCTGGTTCAACTCCTGGCTGCTCCACTTCTGATACAGCTCTTTGCTGTGGCCTGGGAAAGCAGTAGAAGATGGCCCAAGTCCTTGAACCCCTGCACCCGCGTGGGAGACCTGGAAGAAACTCCTGGCTCCTGGCTTCGGATCAGCATAGCTCTGGCCGTTGTGGCCATCTGGGGAGTGAACCAGCGGTTGGAAGACCTCTCTCTCTCTCTCTTTGCCTCTCCTTCTCTCTATGTGTAACTGTAACTTTCAAATAAAACAAAATTTACTTGATATGGACTTCCTTCATCCATTTCCAATAACAGCACCATAGTGTGCTTCCAGATTTCAGTTTATTTGGTTAAAAAGCCTATTGAAATCTAGCTTTTCTCCCATCTTCTAACCTATGGACATGAAATTATACAACCTTTAATGAACATTGTGCTTAGGGTTTTCACTGTGGAATTTGCATTCACCAAGTGAGATCCTTGCTTATGCAGTATATCAGTGCTGGAAAGACCTTGGACTTCCCTTTCTCATCTATCTCAATTCCTTCCCCTGGCTGATCTGTTATCTCTTTTTAAAGGTGAGAAGAATACACTTTTCAGTTAAGTAGAATCTATACTAACCCAAGGAATGCAAGCGTGGTTCTACTACTAAGGTAATAAGGAAAGTCTTAGCTCCTCTCCTTCTCTTGAAATGTCAAACCTGGGAACTGGGAGAGCTTGGTGTAAGCAGGACAGGAGGGAAGGAAAGAAGATGTGTCTATCAAAAGCTGCTTTCTCCTTTCCTCTGTAATAATAACTCTGTCAGCAGACCCTGGCTATATTCCCCAGGCTACGCTGTGGCTGGCAGGTAGCCACATAACTTGGCTGCTTGTCGGTGGGGAATGTGAAGTGATGTGTGCAGCACTGAGGTCTGGGGCTTAAGAAACTGAGCACAGATCTGCATTCTGCAATCTCTTCTCCCTCTGGACCAGCTGGAACCTGGCCATGGCAGTGATTGATCCAGCTTTTGCCACGCAGATGTCCACAATGTCCTTGGACAATGGTTCTTTTTTTTTTTTTTTTCTTTTTAAAGATTTTATTTACTTGACATGTAGAGTTGCAGTGAGAGACAGAGAGAAAGATCTTCCTTCCGTTGGTTCACTCCCCAAATGGCCACAACAGACAGAGCTGCGCCATTCCGAAGCCAGGAGCCAGGATCTTCTTCCCAGTCTCCCATGTGGATGCAGGGGCTCAAGTACCTGGGCCATCCTCCACTGCTTTCCCAGGCGGAGGATTAACCTAGAGTGCCACAGCGCTGGTCCTCAGACAATGATTTTTTTTTTTTTTTTGGACAGGCAGAGTTAGACAGTGAGAAAGGTCTTCCTTCTGTTGGTTCACCCCCCAAATGGCCACTACAGCTGGCGCACAGACAAAGGTTCTTAAAGTATTCTCTGGATACCTCTGGGAACCATCAAAATCTTTTCCGGAAATATACAGATCAAAATTACTTTCATATTGATACTAAGACATTATGTGCCTTTTCACTCATTCTCCCTCGCAGGTACAGTGGAATTTTGCAGTGGCTACATGAAATGTGATATCACAACAGTTTAAACACAAAAGAGAGAATCCAGCTCTCTTTGATTAGATAGAAGTTAAAGAGATGTGCAAATATGTAAAACAAGTTTCCCTCATCATAATTTTTTGGTTTTAAATATATGGTTACTTTTTCATAAAATGTGTTATTTATGTTAACTAGTATGAGCTACTGTTATTTTTAAACAATAAAGAAATATTTAAAATTTCTCTTCTAAGTTCTCATATGTTGAGTATCAATAGATGAGTCCACATCAATGAAAACTTTGAGGTCTTATAACAGGGGCTGGCACTGTGGCAAGGTGTGACATGAGTGCTGGTTCAAATCCCAGCTGCTCCACTTCCTATCCAGTTCCCTCTTAATGTGCCTGGGAAGGCAGCAGAAGATGGTCCAAGTCCTTGGGACCCTATTACCCATATGGGAGACCCAGATGAACTCCCAGGCTCCTGGTTTTGGCCTGCCCAGCTGTAGTTCTTAGAGCCATTTGGTGAGTGAACCAATAGATAGCTCTCTGTAGCACGTGCTCTCTCTGTCTCTCCTCCCCACCCCCCAACTCTGCCTTTTAATAAAGAAATTTTTTTAAGGAGAAAATTGATCCTGAAAATTGTTGCTGTATGGTTAAAGAAGCAATGACTTAGAAAGAACCTGCATCTGGGAGTGAATATGAGGCCTGAAGCTACACTGCTCTTATTTACAGTGAATCCATGCACTACATACAAGAGAAGTCAGTTTCTGTGCTAGCCTCAGTACCATTGTGTATTTTCATTATGATTCTCATTACAGATTTACTTTAAGTCATACAGACAATAGTCATGTAAGTGGGACACCACTATGTCAAAAAACTCAAATATGTGGCATTGGTTTGCTTGGGCAGTAAGGGTGCAGATATTTTAGGCCGGAAAGTTGATGCTCCTTGTTGTGCCATTGTGAAATATTTGGTGTAACTTTATCAGTGATAACTTGGAAGGCAAAACAGATTCCAGTAGAGCCCATGTAGAGGGAAGAAATGGCTAGAAAGAGCATGAATGTTAGGATATTCTAGCTGCTCTTTGCCAGATCTGCCAATGTATTCCAAGAAACAGATAAACTCAGGGAAAAAAACTGAACAATTTACAAGCACATGAGGAAGAAGGAAGAATCACTATGTTCCTAAAGTTGCATTTATGAAATGCTTGAAGTTTGTATACTTTAAATAAAAGGGTTTTTGGTAAAATCAATCAATCGATCAATCAAGTACCCAGTAATTTTAGACCTCTTAAGGCTGGAAAAGGTAGCTGCGTCTAACCCTCCAAATAGTAGATGAGATAGTTGTTGCTCAAGGGACTACCATTAAGCTCTCCTCCCCATGACCACCATGAAAGTTACCCAGTCCTCAGGTAAAACCCAGACCAAGGATGTTGCCTTTCAACCCAAGCCTGCTGTTCTAGAAGTCTTCACAGTAACTGTCATTAAAATGATTAATTTTTTTAAAAAAGTAGCTTAACAACCTCAGCCTACAGTGTGAGAGCTGCTGGAGAACAAAGACAGGACGTCTGTGTGGTTGAATGAGTAAAGAAGATACCTTGGAAGCAACCCAGCATTTTTACACTGAAAGTCTTGCTCATGTCCAATAACCCTGCACTTGGGTCAAACCCTCTCCTGGGGACATGTCAGAAGAATTGTCCCAGCTCTGCACCAGGTGGGCTATCTGGCCCAATAACATTGAGCTGATAAAGCCCTGAGAGGAATTTCAAAAATTCCATGCCCAGAAAGCCCTTCACTGAGCAACATTCCAGAAGAACAGGGAGGGGTGGAGAAAAACAATAGGGTCATACCCATAAAACTCCAATCTGAATGCAGGCTGAGCTCTTGGTTCTTGGCCCACCAGGTGTATTCTTTTCAGTAAGCCTCACTAGCCTGTTTACTGCTGATCTCTGTCTCACACCTGGAATTCTTTTCTTACATGAAGTCAAGAACTTTTGTACTGGCTATCTCCCATAACAGCTATGGGCACTGACAGGAAGCAAAAGGAGCAGAAACAAACCAAATATTTCCAGAAAAGGTTTTTACCAAAGTAAGCACAAGCCTAGCCAGAAAAGGCTTGTAGGGTTGTGCGCGTGTTTTCAAACTTAAAAATCGGTACCAAAGATGGCATTCTTGGATGTGGCTGCTAGGTAAGAAGGTAAACACTAGCCTTTGTGTGTAAGAGAGACCAAAGAACAAAAATGGGAGTTTTGTGAGGTTGAATGATGAAAGAAATACAGGAGCACACCTTGGAAGCAGACCAGCATCTGCACATTAAAGTCTTGCCCAAGTCTGATGATCTTGTTAGATGGGTCCCAGTCTTCTCTTGGGTGCATCTTAGGAGAATCTTTCCACCCTGCACCAGGCAGGGACATTAGGTCCAATAACATGGTGCTGATAAAGTAAGTCCCTCAAGCAACTTCAGCAATTCCATGCCTAGAAATCCCTGTACCCGCCAATATTCCTGAAGAAGAGGGAGCAGGGAGGAGAAACAGCGGACTTATAGGTATAAAAACTCCACTGTGGGCTGGTGCCGTGGCTCACTAGGCTAATCCTCCGCCTTGTGGCGCCAGCACATGGGGTTCTAGTCCTGGTCGGGGCGCCGGATTCTGTCCCAGTTGCCCCTCTTCCAGGCCAGCTCTCTGCTGTGGCCAGGGAGTTGCAGTGGAGGATGGCCCAAGTGCTTGGGCCCTGCACCCCATGGGAGACCAGGATAAACACCTGGCTCCTGGCTTCGGATCAGCGCGGTATGCCGGCCGTAGCGCGCCAGCCGCGGCGGCCATTGGAGGGTGAACCAACGGCAAAGGAAGACCTTTCTCTCTGTTTCTCTCTCTCACTATCCACTCTGCCTGTCAAAACAAACAAACAAACAAACAAAAACAAAAAAAACTCCACTGTGAAGGCAGACTGGGTTCTCAGTTCTTTGCTGAGATGCCTGCCTGGCCGGTCTGGTGGATTCTCTGCATTAAACTCAGCTATCTCACTTACTGCTCCTCTTTGACTCACATCTGAAGCAGTTCTTTTCTGGTGTGAAGACAAGGACCTCTGATCTAGCCATCTCTGGTAACATGGCCATGTAGGGAAATGGACAGGCAGAACCTCCCAGAGGGTCAGGGCCTCAGAAGACAGCAGCCAGAGTGACTCCAAGATAGTGGAACCAGGAGGGGCCAACAGGCTAACTGTGGAAATCACTCCACCGCCAGGCAAGGCTCTTGTGCAACTCCCAACACACAGGTTACTTGCTATGCTTCATGACCACCACATAGATTTCCACCTTCCCCATCCTGCAGGTGAGCCTGTGTTTCACTGATCCTGGTATGGTCTGTCCCGGTCTGTTGGCTTAAGATGACTTAAAGTTCCGTTTACAGTTGGCTGAGGATGAGCTGTTAAATCTGGACCTATTGAAGAGCACTGTGCTTCACGCAGGGATTCTCAGCTGTTGAACTACATGACAGGTCTCTGGGTTGTTTTCATTGAAGAGTCTGTCAGTCTGGTCTGTGGGTGGGAGGGAGGGGGCAGGTCGACAGTTGTGTGGCCAGAGGGGACGCTACTGTAGAAACCACGGCTGGTTTTCCCTGCCCTCCAAAGCAATAAACTTGTAGCCAGGCATGTGGCTGCCCAGCTGGATTACACACAGTAACTTCAAAGAGCTTGTCACAAATCTGAATTGAAAGGTAAGTTTACTTTGGTGCCAAAAAATTATGAAATCTGTACCTACAAGAGATCTTCAAAACATTCATGGAAAACAAGTATTATGAAAAACTCTGCATGGACTTCAAACACTTTTTACACCAAAATAAGCCCCATCCCTCCCCACCACTAAATTTTTTTTTTTTTTTTGACAGGCCGAGTGGACAATGAAAGAAAGAGAGAGAGAGAGAGAAAGAGAGAGAGAAAGGTCTTCCTTTTCCGTTGGTTCACCCCCCAGTGGCCGCTATGGCCTGCGCGCAGTGCCGATCCAAAGCCAGGAGCCAGGTGCTTCTCCTGGTCTCCCATGCGGGTACAGGGCCCAAGGACTTAGGCCATCCTCTACTGCACTCCCGGGCCACAGCAGAGAGCTGGACTACCAACAAAATTTTAAAAGCACCCTCCTGTTTCCCAGTCCCCCTCATGACTGCATCATGAGCAAATGCCAAGCAAGCAGAAGTGATGGATGTCATTTTCAGATCTGGAACTTCAGACCTTCGTGTTCTCTTTCCCTCACGTGCCAGTTGCAGCCCATATGTGATGGCAGCCCTGCCTTGACCACACAGATGACAACAGCGTCCTACAAACGGCAGAGCAACTTGGAAGACCACGGCCAATCTAGACCAGTTATGCACTTCTCTACTGTGTAAACCACTTTGTTAGGTCTTCTTGTTACAATGGTCTTATCATAGCCTGTATGTCACTGATGTCACAAATCTCCCTGTCCTCATACTTTGGACCTGGAAGGAAGTTAGGAAAAATGCCTGCCTGGGTGCATGTGCCCACATTTTGCACTAGGAGAAGCTGAGTCAGAGAAAAACCTTGAGGAGCTGCTGTATAATAAAAAAACATACATTTAGTCTTTGTCCTTGGTTCTTGGCACAGAGCTCCCAAAATATTGGATTCTCCGGAGTGACAGCTAGTTATTCATGACAAGCTCCTGCTGATTCCACCTGGGTCTGTACTAATTAGGTGACTAGGGAATCGGCCCTACTTAGCCTCAGATGGGGCTGGTTACCAGCCAGACCAAACACCCATGGATTAGAGGGCAGGGACTTGCACTTCAGTCTTTGACCTCCAGGGAGGGGAAAGAGGGAGGAGGTTGGGTTATAAAACTCTTGACCAAAAGAGGTTCATGGAGCTCTAGGGTTGATGAGCATCTCAAAATGCTGGGGTGGGGGAGTGGCTTGCCCTGAGAGGGTATATACTCTCACCTTTCTGATTCATATTCTTTATTGTAAACCAGGAAAGGTGGGCAAGGTGTTCTTCTGAGTTCGGTGTCATTTTAGTGAATTATGCAGCCTGTGGAGGGCACCCGGGGAACCCCTAAATTTTTGGTCAATCAGAAGTACGGGTGTTGCTGGGACTTGCCCCTGCTGCCTGAAATGGGGACTGAGTCCTTAAGGCTGTGGAATCTGCACTACCTCTGGCTAGTCAGCCTGCAAGTGCAGCTGAATTCCTGGACACTCCGTTGGTGTTGGAGAATCACTATGGAAACTCCTCACACATTTTGGTGCCACAAGTGATAGCGGAAGCTTCGTCCAACACAAGACATGGACTGACCAGGGTGGTCTACCAGACTCAACACAAGCACTCCTGCTCAGCCCCTGGACCTCCTACAGGGTCAGAAATGGCAGTGCCATCCTCAGACACCACTGAACTGCCCACATGGCCAGGAAGCTCCTGGAAGCTATGCAGATGACCTAAGCAGATGCTCACTTGGATTTCTTTCAGTCTTAGAACAATACATGCAAGTGACTACACATTCCACAGAAAGACAGCAGACCATCCTATAGAATTTGCTCCGTGGCATTCCCAAACAGTACTGGGCCCCTTGGCACAGCAGCCCACGTTCAGGATATGTAAGATGCAAATTGTCCCAGTACCTAGAGAGAGTTGCTGCAGATCTATGTATTTCCTGCCCCTTCTTTCTGTGGGAGGAAACTCTCCCTCCAGCCCCCTCTACCATTCCCCCTCTCACCCATCTACAAGTCACACAGGAAGAATTTCACAGCTCCAAGACACTACTTTAAGTTTATATGCCTGAACCAGGCCTCAGCTGAGATAGCTTAAATGTAATGAGAAAGTAAAGTTTGGCTGGACTTTTATTAGGTGAAAACAAGACCGCCTGTTAATGTTTTTTAAGTGACCACAAAGCTGAGGGCATGCCTGAGTCATTACTTGTGGAAAAGGAGACACATTCAACATGGCATGTCTAAATGGCAACAGAGAAGGGAGCAGGGAGCTCCGCTGTTTATGCCTACCAAGGGCAGTGCCTTCCAGCTGGGAGGTGAGCAAGGTTTGGGTATGCCTGCCCGCCTGGCTCACAGCCACCAATCCCAAAGACCAGCTGCCATAGTGTGCATGTCAATAGCAACATCATGTAACAGCAACAGCAGCAAAGGAACATGGGCCAGACTTTTCCTGTTTCTCTCTTTTCAAGGCCAGAACAAACAGAACCAAACCCTGACACAGACTGAACACCAGACTTACAGTGAGAGGGGGAAGCCAGAGGAGGGGAGACAACCATTCCAGTGTCATAGGTGTTCCCAAAGTTTAATTGAAAGATTCAAAAAGATGCTATGTGCAGCTACTTTGTGGCCTTGAAACTGCCTAATTCTGAGCTGCTTTTATGTGAGTCATCAACTTACATTGTTTAACCTGTCTGATATCATATCTGTAATATGTTACCAGCTTCTTTAAATAAATAAGATAAAGATAAGCAAGACTGCAGAAAAAATGGGTAAAGGGGAGAAAGTATTTCACATAAGGAAGAAATACAATGATCAATAAGTTTATGAAAAGGCACTTAATAAAACCCCAAGAAACAGAAATTTTAAAAATTGAAACGTCATTTCTTACTTAACAGGTCAACACAAGCTTTAAATATGAATGATTCTGGCTGGAGAGTGGAGCAACAGCCACTCTCATTCAACAGAGATGGGAGAGTGACTTGGAAAGGTGTTTTTGGAGTGCAGTTTGGAAACAGATATAGAAAGTTAAAATGTATTTATACAAGAGTGTGTGCACTTGTGAATGCATCCCTGTGTATGTATGTGTGAAGGCATGGAAAAGGCATGAAATAGCATATAACAACTTGAGCACAATTTGTGTTAACTCAGGAAAGGAGGAACAGCAGATAAAAGGAGAGTGTCACGGCCTGTCATTTTTCACAGTGGGGCTTGACATTTGTCAGATCACACATTATTTTTATCATTAAAAATTTTAAATAAAGATGAGCCATTTGAGCTTTTAAAATTTTAAACACACACAAGGTATCCTAATTGATGTATTTCCCTTCAAATCAAATGTAGTGCGTGTTGTGCATGCAGAGTCTACTTAGACTTGAGTAAAATTTGGCAGCCACGAGTTCCCCAGTTGGTAAGAGTGTGTGCTTAGTGGTGTTTTACATCTCTAGACAGTGCTGAATACAGCTTGCTCTCAGTAATTAAAGATTTTTAAAATTTTAGGAAAAGTTATTTGAAATACAGATTAAACAGGTTTGCATTTTTAAAATGAAAATAGTGAATTCTGTTATTGGTTTTTATCTTTCCTCTTGGCAGAGACTGTCTTCAATTTTTAAGCACTTGCCAAGGAAATGACCTTCTGCCAACCCATACTGACGAATTTGCTGTGCTCAGATCAGAATTCATTAAAAAAACAAAAAACAAAACAAAAAAAAACAGCAAGTCTTCCAGGAAATCTTTTTTTTTACTCTCAAAATTTAAAGCAAAAAGCAGGCCATTTAAAATAAAAGGAGACAATCTTACTTGGTCCTCAAAAGACAGCGCCTGGGCAACATCTCTTGGGAATCCATCAATGACAATGCCTTCTTCATCAGGTATCTGCATCAGTTTCTGTTTTATCTCTGTAATTGTTGTTTCCTTTTATAAAGAGAAAGGGTGAAAAGCCACAGTGAAACTTCAATGCTCACAATCCGCATACAAATTACTGCGGACTTGAAGCAGATTATACAGCAGTACCTGAGGTGCCAGTTCTCCATTTGTAATGATCTTGGCAATCAGACTCCACTTCCTGTTGCTGCTGGTACTGTGGATTTTCTTTCTTAGCAATTCTCCCACTGAAATGTATTGGAATCCATAACGTTCTGCAATTTTCAAACTCTGAGTACCTTTTCCACTTCCAGGACCACCTGTTATTTAAAACAGGAAAACTGTGACCTTCCAATACACGAAGGGACGCCCCTTGATATCCCTGCTCTGGATCACTCACAGCAGGCAGGTACTGTTTCAGGGATAACATTCTCAGTGCCCTCTGCATGCAGAGCAAGCAGATGCCCTCCAGGGAAAGGAAAGGGTAGGACTGTCTTGACCAACCCTGTCAGATCAGAGACATTTCCCCCTCTACCTGTTATAATAGGTAACTTTTTAATTAAAAAAGCTTTTTTTTTTTTTTTTGAACAATGCAGTTGAAAGACATCCCATCTTTCTGTGTAAAAATCTAGTTATTTCTCCTTTGGAATCAAAGAAAAATCTATGGGATACCAAAGACAATGATCAAAATAACAGAAATGTGGTCCATGCCCACAGACAAAAGAGTTAATGTGCAATTTGGTGAAATGGAACAACGATTTTTAAACCAAAGGCCCATCAATATTGGCAGAGCTTATTCAAATCTTTTTCTGAAATTTGTTTGCTCATGTGTGTTCTTGCCTTTTTGCCTTCAGATTCAAAATTTTATATAAAAAACACAGTGAGTGGAATTGATACTTAAGGAAGAAAGGTTTCATAGAACTAATAACTTTGATTTTGTGATGTGTTTGTATGAAATGACTTTTTGCAACGTTTACTCAATACTAATCATCAGTAATTACCATTTGTTTTTGAAAACGAAGTCAAAATAATTACAACCCAGATTTTATTTCTAAACATGTTAGATTAATTTTTAGTCAAAATAAATTTCTGAGCAACTTAGACTAATTAGAATATAGATTTGGAATAAATTTTCAAACAAAATGCATAACCATCAATCCAGTCTATAGTTATTTAATGGTAATTATAAAAATGAAATATTTTCAAGGACTTAAGCATAAACTATTCAGCATAGGCAATGTCTTTTTTTTTTAAGTTTTATCTACTTATTTGAAAGGTAGAGTTACAGAGAGGCAGAGGCAGATGCAGGCCAGAGAAGGAGGCTTCCATCAGCTGGTTTACTCCCCCACCCCCCCAACTGGCTGCAACTGGAGCTGTGCCAATCTAAAGCCAGGAGCCAGGAGCCTCCTCTGGGTCTCCCACATGTGTGCAGGAGCCTAAGCACTTGGGCCATCTTCTACTGCTTTTCCAGGCCATAGCAGAGCTGGACTTGAAGTAGAGCAGCCGGGTCTCGAACTGGCGCCCATATGGGATGACAGCACTTCAAATGGCAGCTTTACTTGCTACGCCACAGTGCTGGCCCCAGAAATGTATTTTTAAAAGTTGATGCTTGGGGTCTGTGTTGTGGTACAGCAAGTTAAGCTGCAACCTGCAACACTGGCATTCCATATTGGAGTGCCAGTTCAATTCTAAGCCGCTATGCTTCCATTCTATTCCCTGAGAATGAGCCTGGAAAAGCAGCGGAGTATGGCCCCCAAATACTTGTGGAAGACCCAAATGGAGTTTCAGGATCCTGGCTTTGTCCTGGCCCAGCACTGACTGATGCTACCATTTGGGGAATAAACCAGCAAATGGAAGATCTCTCTCTCTCTCTCTCTGTCTCTCTCATCTCTCTATCACTCTGCCTTTCAAATAGATAAATACATTTTCTTAAAAGAAAAAGTCAATGCTTAGTAAGTTATGAAATGTTTTGGTAATATTCATTGAAACATAATTATGATTTAATAGACAATACTGAAAATAAAAACTGACAGAAAAATGAGTTGATGTTTTCTCTACTACAAGTCTTTTGTGTGTTGAAGTCATTTTATATCTAATTATTCAATAACATTTTATTCTTTCAGATAAAAATAAAAGAAAAAGCTTTTTTTTTGTAAGAAATAGTTCCAAGTGGGCAGATTCAGTCAGTGGAATTCTAAGATCAACTGATACAAAGAAAACCATTTCTTAGTTCCAATCCCAAATAATGCACCTAATAACTCCAGCTTTCACCTTTATATTGCTTTATCAAAGTTAGCTCAGGAATTTGTTTACATTTTTTACCATTCTCAGATTTCTAAGAGACTCTAACTCTACCCTATCAGACTTAACAATATGAACTACTTCTATAAATCAACATCTTTAAAATTTAAAATAATTTCTTTATTTATTTGAAAGGCAGAGTAATGGGTTGTGGTGGGAGGAGACAGAGAGGAAGAGAGAGATGGAGAGAGAGAGAGAGAGAGAGAGAGAGATCTTCAACTGCTAGTTCACTCCCCAAATGGCCACAACAGCCAGGTTTGGGCCAGACCAAAGCTATGAACCAGAAACTAGACCCTGGTCTCCCAGATGGATGGTATCTGGGCCACAGAATTTAGACCATCATCTGCTACCTTCACAGGCATATTAACGGGAAGCTTTTAAAAACACTGTAGTAACAAAAGGGATATTTTGTTTATTTAGAAGTAATATCATTGGGCATCTATACCTCTCCCATACCTTTTCCAGGTTGGAACTAATAAAAATTTGTAAGATTCCGAGACAATTATTTTATAATTCTTCAGAAGTCATAAAATTGTCCCCATCTCCCAGGAAAACTAATGGTTTGCCTTTTCCTTTCTTCCTTTACCTCAACTCTCTAAAAATTATATAACCTCATTGGTTCTCAATCATTCTTTTACAACATAAAATGCTACAGTTCAGCACGTAAGTCTATGATGAGAATCATATTCTTAAAGCAAGTTGATTTCACTGAGTATAAAAGAGCTTGGGGGGCCAGGAATTTGGCCCAGGGTTTGAGATGCTACTTGGGACACTGGCCTCCCATATCAGAGTGCCTGAGTTCAGGTCCCAGTTCCACTCCTAATTTCAGTTTCCTGTTAATGGGCACCCTGGGAGGCAGCAGATGACAGTTCAAGTCCCTCTCACCAGCATAGGAGATCTGAATTGAATCCAGGCTCCTGGCTTCAGCCTGGCCCACCACTGGCTGTTGTGGGCATCCTGGATGTGAGCCAGCAGATGGAGCTTTCTGAGTAGCCATCTATCTGTCTTTCTATCTCTATCTCTGCCTTTCAAACAAATAAAAAGGAATAATAATTTTTGTTTAATTAAAAGAGCTTGACCTAGAGGAGATGTAAGCATTTGTATCTCCTTCTAAGATATTAACGTATTGAAATGTTTGAATCATTCTCATACAAGACTCACAATGCAGAAAAAAAGGCCTAAATGTTTTACATAAGAGCAATTTGGTATTACATGATCTTCATGCACAATCAGTCTTCAGTTTATTCTTCCTGTTAACAATCACCAATATTTCACTAATAGTAACAGGAAAAACAAAACTGATCTACACATAAACCATAAAATGATAAAAAAATTCTCAATTATTCTTCACCTAGAGCTCCATCTGTTAATAAAGTATTTCCTTGTTGTCTAGGCAAACATTCCCAATTTTTAATTCCCTAATTTTTAATTAAAAACAAAAACGCCTTTCCATTTTCAAGAACAGAGATTTATGGCATCATAAAAAAACCAGAGCCCTAAGAATATTCTGACTTCTTGAAAGCTGATTTCTAAACTCTCTTTCTGTAATAATTTCAATACTTTAGGGCTAACTACATTTCTAATGTCATTTTCACTTCACTGAAATGTACCAACATCACCTCTTCTAGGCTGGTGAGATGCAATTCTGGTGACAGTGCTGTGTGTCTCTTTGCATGCTTTTTCCCAGCTGCCATCATGGTCCTGTCCCCCAGGCCACAGCTTCCCTGCATGAGGATTCTGTACAGGACTCAGTCAGCCACTACTGGACAGCACAGCTTTGGACACCTCATGCCAGGCTTTTGCCTGCGGGCATGCTGTGAAAACTGACTACATCTTGCTTCATGACTGTGGTCTCTTTGTAAGTTTTACAAATTTTGGGAAAGAACTTGCCAGCATGTCAAAAATGCAATTTTGCTGAACTATTTAAGACATTTTCAGTATCTATTCCTTAGGAGATGGCATTGGGCTGAAATTTTCATATTCAACAAGATTCACAGTGCCAATTTTAGGAATGAACGATTACTGTTATTTTGGTTAATACTCAGATATTATGTGCTCTATCACACACTATTCTATTAGATTTGTTTGTCTAGTATCATTAAAACTTAGATTTGAATGTTAGTGCCAGTTCTCTATAAGGAAGATTTATTTATATGAATCTTTATTGATATATTATTATTTATTTTTTCTTCTAAAGTTAATAGTGAATAAAATTCAATTTGTTGAGTTAAAGGGGAAAAATTCAGAAAACATTTAATGGACTCACTATGGTAAAGGTATTTTTGTTAAAGTTATGCTATAGGTTATTAAGTAAATAAAACCATAAGACAATAACTGTTGAAGAAATCACTTTGAATTCATGATTAATAATTTCTGTGACATTTTAGTGGGTGTCTATAAAAATCTAAAAGGCACCCACTTTAATAATTTTAAAAAAATTGCTTTATTGAAGACTATCCTAAAATTGTTTCCATTTTCTATTCCTTGTGATTTTGTTTCTGTTGTCTGTCATGATCCAAACAAGCACTGGCAAATATAATACATCACAGACATCATTTTTGAACTGTAAATAGGATGGGAATTTTGCTTCTGTCATCATACCTATGACAAGAATAATTTTTGGTCGAGGTCTAGTAGGATCGAAAACCTCATACTCCTCAATCAACTCTGCAGTCTCAGACAGATCCGTGTCACTTTCTATGGAGAATTGATGAATTGGAGGAAGCCGGTCATAACGCCGATATGGAAAGTTTGAATTTTCAGGCATTACTGCAAAAGAATAAGATAACTTTGAAAAGGAAAAAGAGCACAAAAACCACATTTCATACTTAAGCAATTACTATAAGAAATTTAAGCATTAAATGAATTATTCATTTATTTATTTTTGTCAGTCGGCAGAAGCCCTCTACACAAACTTCGTTAGAGGGCCAGAGAGTCAATATTCGGGCTTTGAGAGCCAAGCAGTCTCATGCTCAGCTCAGCAAGGAAGCAAGAAAGCCATTTTAGACACTGGGAAAACAAAGGGATGTGCCTTTGTTCCAAGAAAATGCCTGTAAAAACAGTGACATGAGCTTGGCCCATGTGCCATAGTTTTGTCATCCTAGGTTCCAGACCACCCTTCTCAGATATGCTCCCATCTTACTGGGTAGGCTGCCGCGCCTTGGCAAAGGGTACTTGAGTAGTACCAAACTTTCACAACTATATGTAGCTGTTCATGAACTCCCATATGGATGCCAGTTCAAGTCCCAGCTGCTCCACTTCTGATCCTGCTTCCTGCTAATGTGCCTGGGAAAAGCAGCAAAAATGGTCCAAGTGCTTAGGACCCTGCTACTGATGTTTGAGGCCTGGAAGAAGCCCCTGGTTCCTGGCTTCAGCCTGACCCAGCCCTAGCCATTGCAGCCATCTGGGAGAAAAAACAGCAGATGGAAGGTCCCCCCCCCCCCATAACTCAGACCTTCAGATAAATAAATAAATGTATAAAGAAAAATAGGGCCGGCGCCGCGGCTCACTAGGCTAATCCTCCGCCTTGTGGCGCCGGCACACCAGGTTCTAGTCCCGGTCAGGCCGCCGGATTCTGTCCCGCTTGCCCCTCTTCCAGGCCAGCTCTCTGCTGTGGTCAGGGAGTGCAGTGGAGGATGGCCCAAGTGCTTGGACCTTGCACCCCATGGGAGACCAGGAGAAGCACCTGGCTCCTGCTATCGGATCAGCGCGCTGCGCTGGCCGCAGGGCGCCTGCTGCGGCGGCCATTGGAGGGTGAACCAATGGCAAAGCAAGACCTTTCTCTCTGTCTCTCTCTCTCACTGTCCACTCTGCCTGTCAAATATATATATATATATATATATATATATATATATAAATTTTGGGGCAGGCATGTGGTATATAAGCTAAATCACTACTTGGGACAGCTGCATCACATATCACAGTGCCTGTTTCAAGGCTGGGCTACTGTGCTTTGAATTCCAGCTTCCTGCTAACATGCACCCTGAGAGGCAGCAGTGGTGTCTCAAGTACTTGTGTCCTTGCCACCCATGTGAGAGACCAAGGATCAAGTTTCTGGCTCCTGGCTGTTGTGAGCATTTAGGGAGTGGACCAGCAGATGGAAAATTTCTGTCTCTGCCTTTCAAATAAAATTAAGTATTTTTAATTTTTACAATTTTTTAAAAATAAAAATATAAATATGAAGGTTTAAATGTATGTCTATACTGGCAACAAATACTTGCCATAATATCAGACATATTAGGACTTGCAAAAGCAGCAAGACTAGAACTTTGAAAGAGAAGAAATGTTGAAAAGAATGTCCCAGTTGATGGAAACAACACAAAGACTCAGAGTCAGAAATATAAATGACACATTCAAATAGACCACACACAGCACTGGCAAGCCCAAATCAGGCAGATGGTCTTTTTTTTTTTTTTTAAGATTTATTTATTTATTTATTTGAAAGGCAGAGTTACACAGAGAGAGGAGAGGCAGAAAGAGAGAGGTCTTCCATCCAATGGTTCACTCCCCAGATGGCCAAAACAGCCAGAGCTGCGCTGATCTGAAGCCAGGAGCCAGGAGCTTCTTCCAGGTTTCCCACATGGGTGCAGGGGCCCAAGTACTTGGGCCATCTCCCATTGCTTTCCCAGGCCACAGCAGAGAGATGGACTGGAAGTGGAGCAGCCGGGTCTTGAACTAGCACCCATATGGGATGCTGATGCTGCAGGCCGGGGCTTTAACCCACTGCGCCACAGCACCGGCCCCCAGATGGGATGCCAGTGCTTCAGGCCAGGGCATTAACCCACTGCACCACAGCCCCGGCCCCATGGCAGATGGTCTTAACCAACTTCATGACTTCCTCCCTTCTTACTTTGTCAATCAGTATTTCAGAAGGCATAGAGAAACCTTAACTACTTCCAAAGGCCCTTGCACAGAGACACGAGCCCACTTGTTCTTCCATAAGGAATTTTGCTAAGGAAACTACTATATCTTAGATGGCATAATACTCACATTTCCTCTCAAAGTGTTGATTACCTAGAAACTTTCACACTCTATTGACAAAACAAATGAGGCCATTGGCCATTGATTCATTTAGTTTCACAAAAAGAGTAGGATAGTCCACAGATGACAGGTTAGAAAATGCTTGGGGGAGGGGGATAATGTGGCGTAGCGGGTAAAGCTGCTGCCTGCAGTGCCAGCATCCCATTTGGGAGCCGGTTCAAGTCCTGGCTGCTCCACTTCCAATCCAGTTCTCTGTTATGGCCTGGGAAAGCAGCAGAGGATAGCCCAAGTCCTTAGGTCCCTGCACCCACATGGGAGACCTGGAAGAGGCTCCTGGTTCCTGGCTTTGGATTGGCCCAGCTCTGGCCATTGCAGCCATTTGGAGAGTGAACCAGTGGATGGAAGACCTCTCTCTCTCTCTCTCTCTCTCTCTCTCTCTCTGCCTCAGTCTTTGGGCAGAATGCATGGGAAGAGTGAAGATCTCTTTAGGACTGGAATGGTTCTAAGGGTCAAATCAAAATCTCAGAAGCAAATTCAATTTATCAAATACACGAAAACCCGGCCTTAGTCTTAGCTCTTACCACAGAATTTAACAACACAGCTTATTTTGTAATGAGTGATGCCTTATCATCTATTTACAGAAGATAGATTGGAGTAAGAGACCTTGCACAGCAACAAAATCAAGTTCTCCCCAGGACTCAGTGGACAAATCATATTATCTTATGGTTGCACCAAATGTTTTCTAATTATCTATGTTTTCTAGTCTGTTACAACATTTGAAAATTTCTGAAATGGGGTATCTCAGCTGCATCTCAGAAGCCCTGGAAGATTTGGTTGGTGGTCATATCTTCTTTTGGCGAAACATCTGAGTATTCAATCCTAGTCACCCCTTACTGAATCCTGCACGGACCGAGGACTCTTCCTTCTGGGAGGTGCTTCTGAGGAAATGCTATTTCTGCCTTTCCTCTTCTGCTTGTGTTTTTTTCTTTTTTAAATTAAGATTTATTTACTTATTTATTTGAAAAGCAGAGCCACAGAGAGAGGGAGACACACATTACACAGAGAAAGAGAAAGAGAGAGAGAGAGAGAGAGATCTTCCATTTGCTCATTTACTTCCCAAAGGGCCACTACAGCTGGGGGGGGGGGTGGCCGAAGCTGGGAGCCTAGAACAACTCTATGTTTGTCTCACACGTGGGTGGCATGGGCCCAGGGACTTGAACCCTCTTCTGTTGCTTTCCCAGGCACACTAGCAGGGAGCTGGATCAGAAGTGGAACAGCCAGGACTCTAACCGGCTCTCTGATATGGAAAGCTGGTATTGCAGGTGGTGGTTTAACCCACTGGATCACGACGCCAGCTCTGTTTGTGTTTCTTTTTTTTTTTTTTTTTTAAGATTTATTTTATTTATTTGAAAGCCAGAGTTACACAGAGAGAGGAGAGGCAGAGAGAGAGAGAGAGAGAGAGAGAGAGGTCTTCCCAGCCACTGGTTCACTCCCCAGATGGCTGCAATGGCTGGAGCTGTGCCAATCCAAAGCCAGGAGCCAGGAGCTTCTTCCAGGTCTCCCATATGGGTGCAGGGGCCCAAGTCCTTGGGCCATCTTCTACTGCTATCCCAGGCCAGAGAGCTGGACTGGAAGAGGAGCAGCTGGGACTAGAACCGGTGCCCATATAGGATGCCGGCACTTTAGGCCAGGGCTTTAACCCACTGTGCCACAGCGCAGGCCCCTTTGCTTATGTTTCTTAAAAATTACATTATGATTCTTTCCTCACACTGCATGTAAACAGTGACAAACTGAGCTTTGTTTCCTCCTTATATTTATTACGAATAGAGTTATCTCCACCTTAAATTGTCAGTATAGCTGAAACATTTTGTGCCACAACTTTTGAGAATGGTTGAAGTTTTGATAATATAATGATCTTGCCCACTAGAAAATAATTCAGTTTCTCCTGATTGGAAGTGATTCCTTTTTTGCACATACAACTGTTATTCTTCCCAATCTCAACTGGGGCTGAAAGGCTGACTCATGGTGAACCTTTAATTTTGAGAAGCATATTTTTTTCAGAGAGAGAGACAGAAATCAAAATACCATGATTCTAGCCGGCGCCGCAGCTCACTAGGCTAATCCTCCGCCTTGCGGCGCCGGCACATTGGGTTCTAGTCCCGGTCGGGACGCCAGATTCTGTCCCGGTTGCCCCTCTTCCAGGCCAGCTCTCTGCTGTGGCCAGGGAGTGCAGTGGAGGATGGCCCAAGTGCTTGGGTCCTGCACCCCATGGGAGAAGCACCTGGCTCCTGCCATTGGATCAGCGCGGTGCGCCGGCCGCAGCGCGCCAGCCGCGGCGGCCATTGGAGGGTGAACCAACAGCAAAAAGGAAGACCTTACTCTCTGTCTCTCTCTCTCACTGTCCACTCTGCCTGTCAAAACAAACAAACAAACAAAACAAACAAACAAACAAAAAAAAAAACACCATGATTATTTTCTAAGAAACTCCAGTTCTTAGTTCCAAACTAGTTCTAAAATTTAAACAAATTAACTTCTACTTCTTTTACAGCACCCAAATGCCCAATATAAAATACCCATATTCAGTAGCTGCTTAATACATCCTTATTGAATTAACTGGCATAAACTTTACTGGTGCATTGATGCAGATGTGTTAATATTAACTCTGCATTTGAAAACACATTAATAAGCCAAATCTCTTTCCAGCTAATGAAAAGTGTGGAACTGCTATGTAATAACTACCAATTTTCTCCGTATCCTACTTATTAAGTTTGAAAAATTTATTTACAATTTAAAAAATACAGGGTTTGTTAATGCAATTCATTTTGCAAAATAATGGAGTTAGCAATATAAAATTTCATTAAGACTTCAGTCAACTGCTGGACAATGGTATGTCATTTTGTTTGTCAGGGAGGTGATTAGAATTAGCTGCAAAGAGAGATTAATTGTGTTCCAGCCACTTATATTCTCCTGGGCATTTGTAAATCCAATAAATGAAATCACTGCCTATGGTCTACGTGCACTTTTTAAAGAGAAATGCTGTACTTTGAAAAAGGTCTATTATTCTACATATACATTACCATTTCGTAGAAAGGATCTCCGGGACTGTCCTCCATTTAGCGGAGGTAAGATCTTCTTTTCCTGGCTGACAAATGTATCCCATTTCACCTTGTCACAGCCACCCAGTTCCTTTACTTTCTGTAAACAACTTTCCAAGTACTCGACTGGGTCTTCTGGCTTGGAACACATCAGTCCATTCAAAAGGCTCTGAAATACAATAAAGTATGTTTTTAAACCACCTTTGCTACAATATAAGTCCCATCTTTGAATTCTAGGTTGTTTTTGTCCTTTGCATTTGTGTTTTCACAAGCAATTAAAGTTGGAATTATGATGTGATAGAAAATTAAGATAAGCTCTTAAAATTCTTTACCAGTTTTTCACTCAGAATTCTGTTTATTAAACAATTCAGGCAACTATGTAATATAAGATAGAAGAGCCCTATCTGTGAGATAAAGTATAGTGTGTGAAAATGCCCCTAATTTTTATTTATCTCATTCTTACCCATCTTTAAAGACTCCAGGCCTCAATTTCTTCTTCTATAAAATGAGGACAATAGTACCTACTTCATTTTTTTTTTTTTTTTAATTAAAAACTTTGGTATTGGTGTGTGGCACTATGGTTAAGTCATTGCTTGGGATGTCCACATCCCATATCTGAGTACCTGGGGTGAAGCCTCTTTTTTTTTTTTTTTTTTTTTTTTTTTTTTTGACAGGCCGAGTTAGACAATGAGAGAAAGAGAGAAAGGAGAAAGGTCTTCCTTTTACCCTTGGTTCACCCCCTAAGGGCTGCTATGGGGGGCGCACTGTGCTGATCTGAAGCCAGGAGCCAGGTGCTTCCTCCTGGTCTCCCGTGTGGGTGCAGGGCCCAAGGACCTGGGCCATCCTCCACTGCACTCCCGGGCCACAGCAGAGAGCTGGACTGGAAGAGGAGCAATCGGGACAGAACCGGCGCCCTAACCGGGACTAGAACCCAATGTGCTGGTGCTGCAGGTGGAGGATTAGCCTAGTGAGCTGCGGTGCCGGCCTGGGGTGAAGTCTCAACGCCGCTTCCTATTGCTTCCTATTTCAGTTTCCTGCTAATGAGCAGGGCATCAGCATGACCCTGAGGGGCAGTAGGGAATGGCTCAAGTGGTTTGGTTCCTGCCACCCACATGGGAGACTCAGACAGAATTCTAGGCTCCTAGTTTCAATCTTGCTCAGTTCTGACTGTTGTAGTCATTTGAGGTGTGAAGCAGATGGAAGATCTCTCTTTCTCTGCTCTTGGTCTTTCAAATAAAATAGAAATAAATTAAAAAAATTTTACAGAGTTTAGTATTTGTATGGTGCATATTACACACTTGGTGGTACATGTCAAGTATCCAGTAAATCTTCTTTGTAGTTTAAGTTGTTATTATTATTACCAGGAATTCCAGGAACACCTTGGTTGGCCTGTGGACCCTGACTCAGCATTCCCATACTTGTCATTTCTACTGCAACATTGGTTTATGTGTTGGTTTCCTCTTCTAAACTATCCACTCTTCCACAATGAGTCGGTCTCACTTATTCTTCAGTCCCAACCACATGACATTTTCCCTGGCATATGGCAGGCACATATTAAACTATTTTCTGATTGGGGGAGAAATCACTCAAAACTCAAGTCTGAGTGACACACAGAACAAGGGAAGTCAGAGACTCAAGAAATTATTTAAAAAGTAGTCAGTTACCACAATACCCACTGAGATGATAGATGTGTAAAAAAGACAGGGTTCTGCTATTACTTTTTCTGTTCATGGTGTCTAATGTGTCACATGTACTCGTTTCTTTAATGGCTATAATTTTGGAAATACTGACTTCCAGGAACTTGACTGAGCCACAAAATATTTTCCTTCAGAGTATTTCATGGAAAAAGCATATGGTACTATTATTATCAATACACATTATTAATGCATGAGGACAAAACGCACACCCTTTGAAAGGCACACATCTTTCCTGAATGCAGAATTTCATTTTCAAATTATTCTTGTGCAATTTGCTTCAAATGGTGAGCAAATGTTACTACGTACATTCATTTTCCAAAATACTGAGCAGAGTGAGTTGGAATACACATTTCTATCAGACAGGTCAATAGCAAATGGTCAGGAAAAAACAAACCTGGGCCTCCATATGCACTGTGTGTCAAGATTTGTGCTACACACACTCTGTAGTTAAGCTTCCCACATCCCTCCTACACTCTATTAGCTATAGCAATGTATAAATACTGCAGTGTCTTCCATTAGCTTATTCCAAGCACAGTCAACCCTGTGTGGCATTTTTAGCCCCATTTTATAGATTAGGAAATCATGACTAAGATGTTAGAGACTTGTCCAAGATTGCTTACTCAAAACTACAAGACCCAGGATTCCAACTCCATGTTTCTGATTATAAAACCCAAATATTCGTTTTTGCACATCTTACAAAAATATCATATAGGATAAGAGCAATAATCAGATTCTCACTGTCCTGTGCATTAGCCAGCTACAATAAGAATCAGTCAAGATGAGGTATTTTAATTTTATTCTTACTATTGCCTGAGAAGGCTCGGCAAACTCAATAAACATTCTGTGACTAGAAAATACACTTTTCTAGCCTTCATAAACAAAACTTTTACCCCAAAGGACACAGGTTTTAAAAGGGGACTATGAGTTTAAATCCTTTTTTCTCATAACCAGTCACTATCAAGATTTGAAGACATCATTACTCAATCTCCTAGTTAATCCTTCAAGAATTTAAATCATCTGTTTTCTATAGTATTCAAATTAATTCTGGTCTAAGGCCCAAGACCAGCATATAACATCATAATGTTAGATAGACATAAAAACTCAGAGATATAGAACTTATGACAAAATTTTTTGAAAAAAGAACTTTTAAACTAAGAATGGGAACGTAATTCTAACATGAACCTACCAGGGATATGCAAAATCTCATTTGGCCTAACTGATGTCCCACTCAGGAGGAACTCCAAAAAGCTCTGTCAGCTGTATCTACTGTCTGACAACAGTGCAGATTCAATAATCTGTCACATGACCTACAATGGTGTCTAATATCCACAGCTGGGTCCAATGTTTAACCCATCTGATAAACTTCATCTGCCCAGAACATTGTGGTATTGATGGAGAAAATTCAGTTTAGGATTCTAAAATATTTGGTTTTGCTGTCTGGCTTTTCACTTGCCAGGTGTGGCATCCCTCCTGCACTGTGCCCAGCACCCATTCATCTCACCAGAGGGACAGAGGCTCTGGAGGTGCCCAGTAGTCTCCTTCCATCTTCCCATTGTCAAGGACTGAGCAGAAGTACAGCTGATGACTGCATTCCACCCAACCAGGCTGACTTCCCTTTTTGGGCTGTGCCTATGTTAAAATGTCCCATTCACAGGCAGAAAAAGCTACTGGAAAGTCTTCACTTACTTGCATATGCAAGATAGATTTTCCTGAGCAAATTCTCAAAATTCTCTGGGGTGACCTTCCACCCAAGAGGAAAGCCAGTACCCACATGTACAAAGGAAGACGAGGTACCATTCAGCAGCATTCTGCAATCAGAGCGCTCTCAGACATTTGTTTCTAAGAATGCTTCTAGAAGTGTATCAGTGAATTGATCTCAGTGGTAATCTCTGTGATAAAACAGTCAGCTCTTCATCTCCATATTTATTTGCTGAAAATTTTTTAGAAGGAAAAAAATTCTTAAGATTCCCACACACTTGTAAGACCTATTCTTATGTAAAACAGCCTGATTATTTGCACACAAGAGTAAGACACGTGCTAGATTTGAACTTCACACCGCAGGCCTAAGCTAGGTGAGTGGTTCACGGGGAAATGTTGGCTTGCAGAGGTGAGAGGGAAGATCTGTAACCAAGGCAGCCCATTTGAAAGATAGTTTGGGGATAATGGGGGGAAAATTATTTTCCCAAGTGGTATTTTAACATTCCTTTTAACAAAACAGATCCCCCGAACAGGAAAAAGAACAATTAACGATGGCTAGTTTACTAAATCAGTGTTATCATTTCTCAGAAATGGGGACCTGGTTCGCCCTGAGTGGGTTCCCCCTACGAAGCTTGGCTTGCTTCCCATCCTTTCTTTTGCTTTTTTTTTTTTTTCCCCCTCTAGAAAAAACACTTGGGATTTTGCGATGTTTTAAATTCAAACAAAAGAGAACGAAAAGAAGCGAAACAACCCAAGTGGAAGGCTGGGGCTGCAACTGATCAGGGTTCCTTTGGTTCCTGCCTCGGGGGGTCCTCTGCCATTCTCCAAGCAGCGCCCAGCCGCCGGGGCGCCGGTGCAGACCACAACAGCGCTGCGGTCAGGGGACGCAGCAACAGGAGTCCCGCCCGCCTCCGCTCCTCCCTCACCCGTTTGCCGCCAGGTGGGCTGCGGAGCGCACGCGAAAGCGGCCCTCACGAGGCGACGGTGAACGTGCTCAGGAGTTCGTTCACGGGCCGGGCCGGGCAGCGCTGCGTGCCGGGCACCGCGAGGCAGCGCCGCACTTGACGGCTTGGGATTTGTTTTTTGCATCTTCATCCCTCTCCTCCAAGCAATCTGTCCCCAGGGAGGGCTGCTTTCGTCCCCACTTCCCCCTTCACTGCAGGGCTCCCCATTTTCGGCACGGAGAGGGACGAGGGCTCCGGACCCTTCGGTTTCCAGTCCTGGATCAGCGCTGGGCGACAGTGAACCCACCTGGCCTGGCCCTCGCCCCCAGGGCGCGCGCGGCCCGGCTGCTGTCTGCAGCCCACCCCAGGTATCCACATCCAAGTGGTGTGATGAGGGGCAGCCTGATTCCACAGTCCGAAGACTGAAACTTGGGGTGCTAGATGGAGCTCCTGAGCCTGGCCATCTGCAGCGTCCCCGGCAGCCCGCGGGCAAAAGGCGACCACCCTCGGGCGCGCGGGAGAGCGCACCCCTGCAAACCCTTTGCTCCTGTGCCGGAGCGCAACTGACTGACCCGACCCGCCGACCCTCCCGCCCCTCCGCTGGCCATGGCCCTTACCTCGAAAAGCTGAGGGATTTCCCTCCGGGCCAGATATTCCTTAGCATCGTTGGTGTTCATGACTGTGCCGTGCGTGCCTCGGAGCTCAGGCGGGGAGGCGGCGGGGCTGCGGAGACCCGGGTTGGGGTTGGGGTTGGGGCCGGGGCCGGGGCCGGGTCGGGGGTCCGGGTCGGGGATGGGGATGGTGGGGGTGTGCTTCGGTCACGGATGCAGCCCGGACTCTCAGACACCAACACTCGTACGCTCCGCTCTCTCCACGGTCTCCGCGCGCCCGCCGCCCTCGCCTCAGCGCTGGTACCCGCGCCCGAGCTGCGGGCTTCGAGCAGCGGCGCCGCGGCTTCCTTCGCCGGCTTCCAGGCTGCGCGGCCGCCAGGGGAGGGGCGGAGGGAGCGGGGGAGGGAGGACGGCGCGGCGGCAGCGAGGCCCCAGTGCGCCCGTCCGCCTCACTGGCTCCGCGCGCCGCGCCTCTCCGTGCCGTGTCTGCGGCGGCGGCCAGTCAGGCTGCGCGGGCGGGCGCGGCCAGACGGGCTCGGGGTGCGGGGGTGGGGACCGGCGCGCGCCGGGGGCTCGCACTCATGCCCTTCAGATCCGCCCGGACGGCCCCCGGAGCGTGGCGCTGCTCGGCTCGGACAGGGACCAGGTGGCTCAAAGGGCAGAGCTGGGGGTCTCTTGGAACCTGCGACCTTTGCGCTTCTGTGGACCGCACACACACCTTTTATCCCGTAGAAGGCGATTCCGGCCAGGGGAAACCCAGTGCAGAATGTGTCACTTGTTGCTACGGATCTGCCACGATAGGGAGTTGGGGAAGGGAGATTCGTGGTGCAGAATCCTCTCCCTCAAGGTGATTTTTAGATCTTGAGTGTCTCCATCCTTCGGAAAGTTTTGCTAGCTGCTTTTGAGTACTTCCCCCCTATGGCTATCATCAGTACAAGGCCTTAGTCTGAACCTGAAATCTTGGTTACCAAAAGAATCAGTAAGTAAGCAGTCAACCTGTTAATTATTTCCATGGAGAGGAATGGCAAGGCGGAAGGGAGAATGCAGGGTGGCGGGCGGAGCGCTGGAGGCTGCTTATATTGGCGAGGACAGGCGTCGTTAATGAGATGCAAGGACTACACCGCCACCGGTGGATTTCAGGCCATGGGGACACCCCCCCCCCCCGCGCCCCAACGGTGAGTATGGATGGGTATGGATGAGTTTGGGTGGACTGCTCAGGCACAGCGGTAATGGATGGGAATGGATGGTCTCTCTGTAGCTCACCGTCGTCAAGGTGCATCCAACCCTCCTCTTGGTTCCCAAGGTGACTCATTTCCCCCATTAAGTTGTCTTTCCTTTGCTTGTTTGAGAAGTGGTCCAAGCCGTGGAGAATCTGAGCTCTAAGAGCAATGCAAAGGCCCTCACGGTGGAAGGGGTGTGTGAGAGAAGGAATTGGTAGCCAGGGTCTGGGGGCCGAGAGGAGGAACACTGCCAGCTTCTACAAGCAACCTGTGCCTGTCCCTTTTCAGTTTGTCTTCACACTTTTTTTTTTTTTTTTTTTTTTTTTGACAGCAGAGTGGACAGTGAGAGAGAGAGACAGAGAAAGGTCTTCCTTTGCCATTGGTTCATCCTCCAATGGCCGCCAGGGCCGGCGCGCTACTGATCCGATGGCAGGAGCCAGGTACTTATCCTGGTCTTCCATGGGGTGCAGGGCCCAAGCACTTGGGCCATCCTCCACTGCCTTCCCTGGCCACAGCAGAGAGCTGGCCTGGAAGAGGGGCAACCCGGACAGAATCCGGCGCCACGACCCGGACTAGAACCCGGTGTGCCGGCGCCGCAAGGCGGAGGATTAGCCTAGTGAGCCGCGGCGCTGGCCTCGCAGAGCTTTTCTTGGGTAGCTCTACCCAAGAGAGGAAACTCAAGAATTAGTTGAGTTTTGTAAAGTGAATGGAGTTTTGTGAACACTGGTGAAATCATGTGTCATATGGTAGCCTTTGCCAAACCAGGTATTTCCGATCCCAGAAATGTGTTCCTGCCTGCAGAATTGTGCCACATCACAGACAGTCCTGCTACTAGCATTCCTGTACCTTATTTAAGAGCAAGCTGGGGCAGTACTGTGAGCAGTAACTCTTCCCTAGGCATCAGTGCTTGAAACATATCTGAGCCTGTGGCATTAAGGCTTACTCTCTGAGCAGGTACAGTGGAGCAAGCATATAGGACTGGAGACCCCTTGCTTCGTTTTTTTTTTTTTTTTCAAGGTCATCCTTTAAAGACAAGAATCTGCGAAAGCTGAAAGCACAGCACTCATCTCTCCCTTCCTGGCCCCAGCCTTTGAATAGATACATGATTCTAAGTGCACTTTAGTGTGTCTGGGCAAGTGATGGCAGCTGGCTTGTAAAAAGACAGTGGGTAAGAAAGACTGCATTGCACTCAGCATCATAGGTAGTCTGAAAAACATAGCAACTGGATATGTAGCAAGTTTTCAAGCAAGCTTAGGTGCTGACAGGCAGTGCTTTGTGGTGAGTCCCTGGGTGGAGAGAGAGATGGAGGAAGTGAGATGTGCATAACTACTTTGGTGAAGGGAATTGTGCTCTCCTAGGGGAGGGTTACATACTTAAAAGCCCAGCTGATGGTTTGGAAGAGAGGAAAGATAGCCTGGAAGGGAATTCTAGGGGTGGCGTAAACAAGGGGCTCACAGCCCTTTGCACTTTGTTTATTTAGGGATGCACTCCTGCAAGTTCTTACAAATCAAGGTGATTACTACATGTCTGCTTATGTTCCTTAACTATTAGCACACCAAGACTTTTTCCCACAGATCATTCAAATAAATTCAGAGTGGGTCACAAGTGCAGAGGCTTAAACGAACTGAGACTCGTTGCCTCCTTATATTTATTGCAGTATAGCTGAAACTTTTAGTGGTACAATTTTTGAAAATTGATTAAGTTTGAACACATACTGATCTGGGCCCCTTGAAAAGAATTAATTAAAACGCCTCTTCTGATCACACTTTGGGAGATGAACTGGGTGCTAAGACACGACAGTCAATGAGGCAGGCATTGATTTGCAGAGTGTAAGTAGTGCAGACTGACAGTAAGTGAATAAGAATGCCTAAACAGCAGCTGGCATCGTGGCATAGTGGATAAAGCTGCTGCCTGCATCCCCTGTATCCCATAAGGGCACCTGTTCAAGTCCTGGTTGCTCCACTTCCAATCTGGCTCCCTCCTTATGGCCTGGGAAAAGCAGTGGAAGATGGCCTAGGTGCGTTGGCTCCTGCTGCCCACATGGGAGACCTGGAAGAAGCTCCTGGTTTCAGCCTAGCCCAGCCCTGTCCATGCAGGCATCTGGAGAGTGAACCAGCAAATTGAAGATTGATTGATTCTCTCTCTCTCTCTCTCTCTCTCTGTAACCCTGCCTTTCAAATAAATAAATAAATAAATCTTTTTCGAAAAGGACTAAAGAACATCAGATAGTAATCCACGAAGGGCAGATAAGAAGAAAAAATACAAAAAGGGCATAAGCAAGAACATTTCAGAGAGTGAAGTGTGGTGATGCAGCAGTTAATGCTGTTGATTTGAAGCTAAGAGGACAGAGGATCCAAATCTGTTCTCTGAAGTGGGAGTGGGGATAACTATTGGGATGATGACTAGGACTTCCTGAGGCCCAGATGACCTTGAGGGGGAGGCTTTTGATGGGAACATTTCCCTGAGTCATCTCTAGAGAGACTTCATTGCTGACACACAGGCTAAATCTCAGCCAAGGGCCATGCTTGCTCGGCCCTATTATTCAAGAGTCTATGAGTAGGGACTTTTTGCCCCATCCACGGAAGGAAGGCTTAAAGTGCTGTGTACCCAGTGCAGCCCTCCCCATCTCGTACAGACACAGCTGGAGCCTAAAATCATATCCTTGTCCTCTCCTCACAAATATTTATGCCATCTGTAATCTGAGGGGGGTCAGTTTATCTATAGAAAATTTTAGCAACAAAGTATGAAATACTTCTTCTGTGGCTACTTCTTGCCCCAGATAGAGACCTAATGGGATCAGCCATGGGTCCTGGTCTGAATGACAGTAACGATGCAAGGACAAGTGTGTCCGTAATACAAGGTAAAAACTGGTGGAACATTTGTTTTGAGTTAGGCATTGTGATAAGTACTTTATATAAAGAATACAGTATCACCTACTTACACATACATCATATTGAATTCATAAAACAATCTGTTAGATATGTTTTGTTTTCATTATGTGAATAAGATAACTGAGAGAGCTTAATTTCAAGGTTGTACTAATAGTATCAATCCAACTGTGGTACTGTGCTATTTATTGCCTATATGCCACTATTCCTTAGAACGTAATCATCTCGCTTCCCATGTTGGATCGTTCTCTCCCTTTTTTATTCTATCAGCTAGTATTTGCAGATACTAGTCTTGTTTATGTGCTCCCTTTGGCTCTTAGTCCTATCAGAGTTGGTGAACTCAAGAGGCTTCCATAGCCTTGGCAACTCATGACAAGAGCCTAGGGTGATTACTGTTGCCATAAACAAGAGTGTCAATTTGTTAAGTCAACAACAGGAGTCACTGTGCACTTACTCCTCATGTAGGATCTCTGTCCTTAATGTGCTGTACATTGTGATTTAATGCTACAACTAGTACTCAAACAGTATTTTCCACTTTGTGTTTCTATGTGGGTGCAAACTGTTGAAATCTTTACTTAATATATGCTAAACTGATCTTCTGTATATAAAGAGAATTGAAAATGAATCTTGATGTGAATGGAAGGGGTGAGGGAGAGGGAAAGGGGAGGGTTGCGGGTGGGAGGGAAGTTATGGCGGGGGGAAGCCATTGTAATCCATAAGCTGTACTTTGGAAATTTGTATTCATTAAATAAAAGTTAAAAAAAAAAGTAATCATCGTCACACCTTTTAAGTTTACAAAGATCCACAATTTTTCTTTTAATCTTTCAGAGTTTTTGAAGGAGACTTCCATCTTTCCTTTCCTTCCTTTCTTTTAAAAAGCAGATGTTGTTTGTGTATTTGGGGGGAAAATGTGTTATTTAAAACACAAGCAACATAACAGAACATACACAGCAACACATTTGTCTTTGTAGATTTTCAAACTGATCCAAGTCCTTTTCTGTTTGAAAGTTGCTGTTGGGTTCAAGAGGTTGTACAGGCAACAAAGCATTCTGATTTCTTGAATTTTTAAGTGCTGACTTTCTCTCATCAGTAGGAAAAACACTCTATCTCTCCTAATTGTTCTATTTTCCTCACTAATTGATAACCCACTGTGCCATTTGTATCTGTGGGAATTTGAAAATATTTTGCTTGTCTAGAAAAGTAGTAAATACCTAAGGCATTCCTTCCTATGTTTGTGTGCATCATCCTGATAATTATGCCTCTTTTTTGCAAGTACTCTTTTTGGAAGATCTTTCCGGGCTTTTTACTTTTCTGGGAAGTATGGAATGCATACACTAGTCTGTTAAATCTGAGGTGTTTATCACAATTCTTCTAAGAGGGATTCCCCTGTGTACTATTTTTTTGCCCTACACTGGCCAACTAGCTCAGCCAAACACATAGAATCTGGATCTCAGGGACCATCAGGAGTTGTTGGATTACAGGTAACAGATTGATAGCACTTACCAAACATCTTAAAGGATCAGGAAAATGTCTAGGTTACATAATTTCTATGCAAAGAAAGAGCAATGAATTGGAAAATGCTATATGAATGCCTATGTATTAGTTAAAGCATTCATTATTCAAACATTTATGAAATAAGCTTCTACATTTCAGACCATTGTTTGGAGCTAGGAATACAAAGAACATGACTCAATGGATTCATTATTTAATAGGGAGAGACAGAGTTGTGGTAATTAAGCACAGATAGATATTATGTTTCAATAATGGGATGGAAATAGATTCAAGAGGAGTGTTGTTGTGGTGGAGACACAAAGGTGTGTGACTCACATAAATGTGTATATGATAAAAAAAAAAAACTTACCAGAAAGCTTTTTTTTTTAAGATTTATTTATTTACAGGCCAGCGCCGTGGCTCAATAGGCTAATTCTCTACCTAGCGGCACTGGCACACCGGGTTCTAGTCCCGGTCGGGGCGCCGGATTCTGTCCGGGTTGCCCCTCTTCCAGGCCAGCTCTCTGCTGTGGCCAGGGAGTGCAGTGGAGGATGGCCCAGGTGCTTGGGCCCTGCACCCGCATGGGAGACCAGGAGAAGTACCTGCCTCCTGCCATCAGATCAGCGCGGTGTGCCGGCTGCAGCGTGCCAGCCGCGGCGGCCATTGGAGGGTGAACCAATGGCAAAAGGAAGACCTTTCTCTCTGTGTCTCTCTCTCTCACTATCCACTCTGCCTGTCAAAAAAAAATTTACTTATTTACTTGAAAGTCAGAGTTATACACAGGGAGAGAAGGAGAGGCAGAGAGAGAGAGAGAGGTCTTCCATCTGCTGGTTCACTCCCCAGATGGCCGCAGCGGCTGGAACTGCGCTGATCTGGAGCCAGGAGCTTCTTCTGGGTCTCCCACATGTGTGCAGTATAGGATTCACACCCAAGACCATGTCACCTTAATACACATGTCCTCTATTCTCTTCTGTGCAATTTTATCATTTAATAAGCAGATCTCAAAATGAATTTGCAATCTATGACCCTTTGTGCATTTATTGTTCCTCTTAGAGTCAAATCGTGGTTATAAGCTTTGTATTTTGGTGATAATTTGGGCATACCTTCATCTCTTTTTTTTTCATGCATGTGAGCATTTCACAGCAGCAACCATGTCCTACAAATCTTTATATTCTTAGTGCTTTGGACAATGCCTGGCTTAAAATAGGTTCACATGACTGCAGAAATGAAGTATCTATATCTGTATCTGTAAAATGCTTAGGAATCTGTCAAGGTGGAGAAAGGTACTCTAGCAGGAGAAGGGAAACTTCCTTTTTAAACAATCGTGTTAAAAACCTTTTTTTTTAAAAAACAGTTTAACTCAATTATCTTTATTTCAGTGTATCAGAAGACATTTGCATTTTCTTGGTACTATCTGTATATATAACAGCTTTCTTCAGGGCTTCAAGACTGGAATTGTTTTACATCTTTGCATAACAGGATGAGACTAAAATGATTAAGGTAAATCCTAAATTCAGTGTGTGACTTTATTACCTCAACTCCAAAGCTACATGCAATTCTTGGAGTAAGTTACCAAAACAGCTCTGTAATATGGAAGTGGTTAGTGTCTATCACAGTTTATGTTCGAGAACAAAGCAAGCATTAACAGCATCCTCCAATGGCACCTGTTGTGCCCTCAGTCAGAAAGTCCTCAAAGATGAGAACAATCTGTCAAGAGGGTTGTCTCATACTGGTTGACATTTTACCATCCTGTTTACAAAAAGTTACTGTGCTCAATCTACTTTAAAAATCACACCATTATGATTTGAAAGAGTTAATTCTATTTATAGAGATTCCTGACTTACCATATGGAAGTATCGTTAGGTGCTGAGAAAATATAGCTGAAGCAATTCTTTGTAATGTCTAGAAATATAATAGTTTATAAATATGCAATGAATCTACAAGAATTACAAAGATAATTCATTCAGTCAATATATATTTCATGAGCACCTACTGTATGCCAGGCATTGTGCACTACTGTACTGCCAGCACATAGATAAAACACGTGCATGGCTACATATCTAGAAGCAGGAGATAATAACAACAGATATCATAAAAAGCATATGACATAGTTGCTAGAAGGTGGTAAATGTCATGGGAAAAGGAAAAATGAGGGGAATAAGGAGGAGCAGAAGGAGGTTATAATTTTAGATAGAGGGTAAGCAAAGAGCCTTGTTGAGGAGGTGACATTTCAGCAAACATTTTTCTTTTTCTTTTCTTTTTTTTTTTTTGGTGGAATGCAAGCATCTTTTTCTTTTTTAAATATTTATTTATTTTGCTTGAAGGTCAGAGTTACCCACAGAGAGAAGGAGAGGCAGAGAGAGAGAGAGAGAGAGAGAGATCTTCCATCTGCTGGTTCACTCCCTAAATGGCCATAGCAGCCGGAGCTGAGCCTATCCAAAGCCAGGAACCAGTAGCTTCTTCCGGGTGTCCCACATGGGCGCAGGAGTGCAAGAACTTGGGCCATCTTCCATTGCTTTCCCAGGCCATTAGCAGAGAGCTGGAATGGAAGAAGAGCAGCCAGGACTGGAACCGGCATCCATTATGGGATGCCAGCACCGCAGGTGGAGGCTTAACTTACTACGCCACAGCACTGGCCCCTGAGCAAAGATTGAGGTGAGGAAGCAACCAGTTCAAATCTCCTGGGCAGGAGAGAATTGCTGGCATGTTGTGGCTTCTGTAAGGAGCCAGTGTGGCAGCTGTTGGGTGGGGTAGGAGAAGAGCAGAGAAAAATGGGGTCAAATCACTTAGGACCTTGGAAGCTGTTAGAAATTTGTGGGTTTTGCTCGGAATTAAATGGGAAATTGGTGAAGCATTTTGAGCCAGGTCTCACATGAGCTGACATACATTTTAAAAGGATCATCCATCTGCTGGTGTTTGAATAGGCAAGAGAGAAAAGATAGTAAGAAGAATAATTGGGAGGCTATTGTGACTCAGGTCAGAGAAGACGAAGGCACAAAGTACAATGTGGCAGCAGAGGCACTGAGAACTGGTTAGATTCTAGATACATTGACAGAATAAGAATAAACAGGCTGTCTTGACAGATTGGACGTGGTATATGAGAGAGAGAAAAAAACATTA
This sequence comes from Oryctolagus cuniculus, assembly GCF_964237555.1. Classification (NCBI taxonomy): domain Eukaryota; kingdom Metazoa; phylum Chordata; class Mammalia; order Lagomorpha; family Leporidae; genus Oryctolagus; species Oryctolagus cuniculus. The sequence goes on from NC_091438.1 coordinate 94,538,815, forward strand.
AGGGTGACTTCATAGTTTGGAGGCTTGAAGATGGTATGGAGAGGACTAATAAATCTCAGTAGTTTACTGACTTATAAAATTAGATACACAGCAAGGAACTCTATGTAACCCAGAGGAGTGACAAGAATAACTCGCTCAGAAGGGGGCCTGGAACATGCTGGGTTCTCCCTACTGCTTCCCGACCACATTTCTCTGTTTTAATCCACAGCGCTTGTCTTATGGCAGCCCTTTGAGCTCCAAAGTTAACCTACATTTTGGATTCATCTTCATGTTGTCCAAAATCTTGTGCAAGAATTTGTAGGGTTCATGTCGCAGCACAGCAGGTTAGGCTGCTGCTTGTGAGGCTAGCATTCCAAGTGGGAGTGCCAGTTCAAGCCCCAGCGGTTGTGCTTCTGATTCAGCTTCCTGTAATGCACCTGTGCTGGTTGTAGAGGATGACCCAAGTGTTTGGGCCCCTGCAATCCATGTGGTAGACTAGGATGGTGTTCCAAACTCCTGGCTTAAGCCTGGCCCAGACTTCGCTATTGTGGCCATTTAGGTGAGTGAATCAGTGGATGAAAGATCTTTCTGTCTGTCCCTCTCTCTGTGTTGCTCTGCCTTTCAAATAATTAATTAATTAATTTTAGAAATTAATTATATAGTTGCTATATATATAACATATATATTAACATTTCCATATCAATTCTTACACATAAATATTTTGCCTACCTTTGGGAAGTCTCTAATTGCATCCAAAGTAGTCTTCATCAGTCAGCCACTCAACCTTACTTGGCCATGAGAGCTTTAAATAAGGGAACAGCTTGAATTCCAAGGAGCATCTAAATTTCAGTGCTGCAGCTAAAATGTAGAGAGAAACATTTTCATCTTAAGTTAAACAAATATTCTGATGTATGCTTAAAACTAAAAGTTATTTGAGTCCTATATAAATCTCAGAGAAAGAAATGAGATGAATTTATTTTTTAAACTTATTTTTATAGAATGCAAGTAACACATGTGACTTTATTACTTTTTTATCATTATTGATGAACAGCAATTTTATGTGCAGAGATCTAAAATTTTGAAATTGTGCAAATGTGTCAGCAACACCATGCTCTATGGAATGTGAAATTGCTTGTTTTTGTGTCCTCACTATATGTCTCCTGAACAACATATTAGTAATGAATACATTAATCACACTAGGATGAGTAAGATATAATCTTTCCATCCAAGGAATAAAATAAGCTGTTTCTCAACAGTCACAAGTCATTTATTTGGTGTGTTCGAAATTTTTAAAACTTACCAGAATTTACCATCTGCTCCTGTTTTTATCCACTCCATTTAACTATGTTTCTTCTATTAATTGTTCTTCTGCAGTTCAATTAATCAGCATTCACACTGTTTTCCTAACTAGATGAAATCATTTAACTAATGATCTAGTAGAGATTCAGGAGCAGTGATTAATTTAAAGAGGTCTCTTCCCCAAGTAAATCAATATTTCTGATTGTGCAAAGGGAAACTGATGCTAAAGTTCCTCTGCAATCATGCCACTCTCTTGTGCAAATATTGCAGTGGCTGCAGTTGTCTGGACGGATGGGAATGGTACCTAGTAGCCATGTTGTCCAATTATATTGCAATACTTTAGTTTACATTTATTTTTTTTATTTTTTTAACTTTTATTTAATGAATATAAATTTCCAAAGTACGACTTATGGATTACAATGGCTTCCCCCCAATACCGTCCCTCCCACCCGCAACCCTCCCCTTTCCCACTCCCTCTCCCCTTCCATTCACATCAAGATTCATTTTCGATTATCTTAATATACAGAAGATCAGCTTAGTATACATTAAGTAAGGATTTCAACAGTTTGCTCCCACACAGAAACATAAAGTGAAAAATAACAGATGATTTTTTTTAAATGATGATGAAATCAGAGCAGACCTATTGTCATGTTTACATTTATTTATTCATATATATTATATTTATATTGAAAAACTTTAGTTTCTTAGAAGAACTAGAAACATTGCAAATCCCTATAGCCACATACTCCTAGTGTCTACTGTATTAGAAAATGTAAATATAGAACAATTCTATCAATACAGAAAGTTCTGTTGGAACCAGCATATAAAACAAATAGCAAATTTCTTAGCCTGGAGCTCCAGGTCCTCCATAATCTCAGTATATTTTACCTTATTCACCTAAGATAACCTCCACTATTCTACTCACCCACAACCCATGCATCCTGCACTTTTTTGTTACCAAGCCTTTATTGATTGCTTCAGTTCATAATTAGTTTCTTTTGTTTCCCACACAGTGAAATATTCCTACACCTCCAAGACTGTACTTAAAGACATTCTTCTCCATTAAAGTAGTCTCTCTTTAGCTCTAATGGATTTAGGTAATTTCTTCCATTGTCCTCTCTAGAATGTAACTCATACCTCTAATCCTGTATTTCTACCATCTACCCAGGCTCCAAAATATATCTTTATAGTTGCATCTTTATGCAGCTTATCACAGTGTCATGTATATAATACTCTAAAATAACTATTTGAATAATAAATTTAAATACTGCTTCTGTTTTGTGAACATTTACATCTCCATTGTTCAGTATATTTTGAATTTGTAAGTTTACTTGCTCCATGATTTTCTAGAATTTTCATTTCAGATCCCAGCAAAACTACCTTTAGATGGGGATGGGTGGGTGAGGAGACTGAATACATCAAGCTATGGACATAAGTTTCTTTTTTGTGACTAATTTGGTTCTAAAATGCTTCAGTTGCCTTCACCATTGTCTCACATGCCTTAGTGAGCAAGCAAGATGCAACTGAAATCAATCAAGCAAATACAATATCTACCAATCCCTGATAATTGATGCTAAGAAATAGGTGACCAGCTGGCGCATCGCTCATTAGGCTAATCCTCCACCTGCAGCTCCGATACTCCAGGTTCTAGTCCTGGTTGAGGCACTGGAGTCTGTCCCAGTCACTCCTCTTCCTGTCCAGCTCTCTGCTGTGGCCCAGGAGTGCAGTGGAGGATGGCCCAAGGGCTTGGGCCCTGCACCCGCATGGGAGACCAGGAGAGGCACCTGGCTCCTGGCTCCTGGCTTCGGATCGGTGCAGCACTGGTAGTATCAGCCATTTGAGGGGTGAACCAACGGGATGAAGACCTTTCTCTGTCTCTTTCTCTCACTGTCTAACTCTGCCTGTCAAAAAAAGAAAAAAAAAAAAAAAAGAAAGAAATAGGTGACCTTCGCATTCAGCTCTCCCTGGTCACTGTTTTTGCAGAATCACAGTCATCGAGACAGAAAATTGTTGTTATGACCTTGTTTATGCATTTCTAAAAAAATAATATTGCCCACTGCTATACCTTCATTGTTTAGAACACAACAAATCCTTTCATCAACTTATATAGTTTTAAATTATAAGTTCCAGATAGATTACCAATCTTCTTATCTCCAGAAAATCCAACATAAGATCCTGGCATAGTCCTTTTAAGGAAATCTTGAATATATTCCTCTTGCCATCCACAACATTCCCAGCTGTAGTTCTCAGAAATTGGCAGGTGTCATTTGTGAAGATTATGTCACGCTAATGAAATGGTGGAAGTGCCAGTGTTGAAACTACCCCTACGAAAGAAAAGAAAGTTTTTATATCACTGTTATCTTGAACACAGAAGAAGGTGTTTTATAATATGGTCCTGGCAGCTTCTAGGGGACAATCATCCTGATTATCTTTGGGCTTGATTTGTAACTTGGTAAGAGTACAAATAGAAATTATCCTTATGCTTAGCCTGAAGTTAAAGTCTTCGTTAAATGCTCTTTAAAACGTACTATAAACACCTTTTTTCTCAACTGCTTTGAGGATACAGTAACGGCCTCTAAGCAGGTGATTTGTTCACCTAAATATATTCAGCTTTGGCTTCTCTTCTGTGCTCCAGTTCTGCCATGACTGCCATTCTTTCATTCAGCTTCCATTTATCGGTCATATACTATATGCCAAGCAGTGTGCTAGAATGTTTAGGAAGCAAAGAGTCAGCTGTAACATGCTCATGGTCTCACCAGAGGAAAAGGTTACTAAACCAAAGGTGACAATAAAGTGAGGAGCAGCATAGTGGAGTGGGGACAGCATAGGTTGTGGATTCAGAGTATTCAGCCTTGTCTCTTGCTTCCGCAGTTCTCAAGTTATTAACCAGTCTGAGCCTCAGTTTTCTCTTTTATAAAAATGGGTATACCAATCCCTAATTGAGTTATTGCAGGTGTTAATTGAACTAGTAAATGTAGAGTTGACACTTAACCTAATTCTTTGTCTCCAAATTCTAGTTCATTGCCTATGGAATTGCCTCATGTTATTGAAGATGCTAATTATTTACTGCCCACTGTTTCACACTGTAAGCTCAAATTAAACTGATTGACTTCTAGTTCCCTGGGTATACTTGCCTGCTGTCTCCTTGTCTTTGCTCAGCCTTGGTTTCTTCCTAGAACACCTCCGCAATTCTGCACAGCTAAATTCTTCCTGCTTCACGCATTTTGATGATATATAATCTTCATAAAGCTTTCCTTGGTCTTTGCATCATGAAATAACGACTTCCCATAAAATCCTGTAGCGTCTTGTTCAACCTTTTTTGGTTAATTATGTTTTTATGAGGCAAGGTACATCAAGTACTAGAATGAGAATGATAATTAATATCTATGCATTGAAAACATTATAACCACAGCCGCAGCCTGTCATTTGAGCTTGAGATGTAGTGGCACAATCTTCCCACTGACATAAAAAGAAATTAATGGAGTGTGGAAAAGAGATCAACTTTCCCCATATCTAACCCTCAGTCTGCCCTTGCTGCTTCTCTTCACCACGATTTCCTTTCTTTCCATTCTCTTCAAAAGCTGTTTTTATGTCTTAAAGTGCATTAGAAATCATGGTAATGAACCCAACAGAAAAACTAACTGATATAAATCTATATGAACAACTTCAGAGTGCATATTTTTAAGCTTTACTCTGGCTCTTGGTAAATATGGGTTTGTTGGCTTATTTTTCTCTGAACCATCTCTCAAAAGTCTTGAATGCCTGGAAAAATGTGACTCTCTAGAGCTTCAAAATGTTTAATTATTGAAGAGAGAATAGATTTTACTAGTAATCTCATTTGCTTCATATGCCATTTGTCTACCGAACCAATAAATATGTTGAACCTTTGTAAATAAGAAATACTTTCCATGGCAGCAATTTGGAACTCATCGTTATAAAGTTTGTTTTCAAAGACTTGAGAAATACATAATATATAAAATTATTCTTTACCAAAGTAATGTCACTTTCCATTTTTGTGCAAATAGTGAAGTTTGATGTCTATTAAAGGCTAGGCTCTTTGATGATTAAATATGATTTGATTGTGTATTAGCGCCATTTTCTTGTCAGTCATCAACAACCAAGTAGAGACCAGAAGGTGCTGTGATCAAACCAGTAAACAGCTCTGTGTGTAGTGTTGCATGCCTATTGATATTACTAACTGTAGCTTCCTTTGCAGGAGCAGCCATCACCTCTACTCCCCCAGAAAATGGACATGTATAAATTATAATGTATAAGATAAACTTAGGTATAAATATGTACAAATGGTCCTGATGAACTCTGTGAACAACTTTATCTTATTAATCCCAGTTCACAGTTATGAGATTGGTTTGCTTTCTTATGTTGCTGCTACATTGGTCATTACTAGGAGTTTTAAAACATTGTTGGTTTAGTACCTCTATACATTTGATTTCAAAATCTTTCTCATTTTATCTGTCTCTTCTAGTCAAAACAGACTATAAATATCCCTTCTTTTTAGTCACTGTTGAAACTGCTATAGAATTTACATTTTTTACTTTTCAAGTTCTTTAGAATTTTTGGATTTCTATTAATATCAAAAGATTGTTGTATTGAATATCTCTGCTACCTATTTCCCATATTATCTAAAATGTGACATAGCATTTTCCCTTATTTATCACATCTCTAATTTAGCCAGCATTCTAAATTACTTTATTCTGTACAGAAGGCCTGAGTCATCCAACTAGCTCATGAATAACAGCTGGCTGATGACCACTGCCCACTGCTAAATTTCTCTGGGAGGTATTGCATATCGCACTACTTGATCCATGACAGCATGAAGGAACTGGGGACATGGTTTGATAAACTTGTTTCTAGTCCAGCCATATCCATATCCAGCAGCTGCATCTCTACCCTGGTCATACAGTGGGGTTCTCAGCATGAGTGCCTTCCTGGAAGAGAGAAGGCAGGTCTCATGGATGGTGCAATTTACACCCCTGGGAAGAGTGTTCACCCTTCTTTCTTACTGGTACTTACTGCCTTCATATCAGTAGCTGGAAGTATTGGCTCTGGTAGTTATGTGTCACATGGCTAGTGTGAGACAAGAACACTCTCCTCTTCATGGTCTCTGGTTCCCTATTACCAGAGGGTGGAGAACATGAATTTCATCCATCTGTCTCTTTTGGTGCCTTCATTGATGGAAAAAAGAGCTCAACTTGAATGTTAAATAACCTCTTACTATTATAGCACTACATAGCAACATCAAAAGGATCCTAAGGAGACTGGGAAATCAATTCTATGCATGATTATGGGCCACACATGGCGAAGATCCCACCAGTGTCTTCGCTGAACCAGGCATGCTAGTGTCTTAAGTGATTCTGGAACCAAGTTCACTGCTGACTTAGAATCATTCCCTTCATGTGATTTGAACTGAGTCATCTGTTCCGCTGAATTTGTGGACACATTGGTGTATTTTTAACTTACTAGGAGCCAGTCTTCTAGAATAAAACAGAACAGAAATGCAATGCACAATTGTCAAGGGAAAAATGGTGTGCAGGGTCTTGAGTGGAGCTCCATGTCCTGGGTCTTGTAGGAGGTGATGAAGGGACCCAGGGCTGAGGGCCACCAGACCACATTGCCCAGGGCCATCTTCTCAATCCAGCAGCAGAAGAAGCAGTTTCCCAGAGTGAAGCATTTCTCCTATAGCCTTGGGTTTCTGTGTCTGCCTCTCTTCTGTACTCTGTCTTATTCATCTTTACAGCTCCCAAAGCAAGAGCTGGTGTTTAAATCAGAGTGGAATCTGCAGACATACCTGTTGAAGCCATCCACCCATTCATTCATTTGTTCATTCCTTTATTAGCAGTTGTTTATTAATCAGCTGGTATGTTCAGGAGCCTGTAGTGGTCAATGAGGATACAGCAGAGAAAACACAGTTCTTGCCTAATAGAGCTTCTCTCGCTCTTGCTCTCACTCTTGCCCTCGCTCTCTGTTTTGAGGGTAGGAAAAGTCAGACTATCTACTTTAATTACACAAATAATTCCAGCTACAAAATGTGCAAATGCTCTGAAGGACAATGGAATCCTGGCCAAACTCTGCTAATTAACTAGCAATGTCTAACACAGGCCATTACTTAACCTCCATCTGTCAGTTTTCTCATTTGTAAAATAAGAGATTTGTATGAGCTAATATCCTGAACTCTGTTTTGTTGTGCTTGCTTCATGAAAAATGTTGATTTGTGCAAAAAGCATCTGATTTAAATTAGTCATTAAATAATACCAGTAATGATGATTAGAAGGTAACATTTTTAAAATTTCCAAACTCTCAGGCCGGCGCCGCGGCTCACTAGGCTAATCCTCCGCCTAGCGGCGCCGGCACACCGGGTTCTAGTCCCGGTCGGGGCGCCGGATTCTGTCCCGGTTGCCCCTCTTCCAGGCCAGCCCTCTGCTGTGGCCAGGGAGTGCAGTGGAGGATGGCCCAGGTGCTTGGGCCCTGCGCCCCATGGGAGACCAGGAAAAGCACCTGGCTCCTGGCTCCTGCCATCGGATCAGCGCGGTGCGCCGGCCGCAGCGCGCCGGCCGCGGCGGCCATTGGAGGGTGAACCAACGGCAAAGGAAGACCTTTCTCTCTGTCTCTCTCTCTCTCACTGTCCACTCTGCCTGTCAAAAAAAAAAAAAAAAAAAAAAAAAATTTCCAAACTCTCAGTCACTTTAATGGGAATTTCAACACAGAAATAAATAGGGGAATCTGATAAACAAAATCAAAACAAAACACAGTCACATAAAGAATTAGAGTGAAATGGATGAAGGGTCTGGGATTCTAGTTGTGTTGGAATCATGTTGAATGACTGATAGGATGGTGTGAAGTATTAACTGATTCTTTTCACAGTTCTAAAACATTACAGATAGAAAGGGGGCTACAAAACAGATAACACCTTACTGAGAAGAAATTACTAAATTCTCCAGTGCTGACATTTACAGTTTTTAACATCTATTTGACTGGAAGAGAGAGGGAGAGAGGGTGGGAGAGAGATCTCCCATTTCTCTGGAAAGGTAGTCCAGTTCTCCCTCGTAGTGGCAAGAACCAGCTACTTGAGCCATCACGCTGCCTCCCAAAGTCTCTCCAATGGTGAATTTTATATTCTTGGCAAGAGATTACTGATTTGTTTTCAAATGAAAGAAGCCAAACTGAACTTTACCAGTGAAAAAGATAAGAAGTGGTGGAAGGCAAGGACTTCACAGTGCTGTAGGGATTTTTTTCTCCTTTCCCGTGGAGGAAGGAAGGCAGATTTTTCCCTTCCTTAAAACCGAGTCCAAGAGATTCCCTCCTGAGTTTTGTAGAGTAACTTGTGGAAGAATGACACCTCAAATCCTTGTGTTCATCTGCTGACCTATAGTTTTCAAAGTCTGTATTTCTGACTCCCTATACATTATAACTGAATTCAGCAAATAATTAGATCGCAACTGATATTTTAAGACGCAGTGTATTATAGAAACAGCATGATGCATAAAATCATCTATCAATGAAATTATTTTAAAAATATGATGCTGAAATTCATATGGAGACACAAGAGACCTCAAATAGCTAAAGCAATCTTGTACAACAAAAACAAAGCCAGAGGCATCACAATACCAGATTTCCGGACATACTACAGGGCAGTTGTAATCAAAACAGCATAGTATTGGTACAGAAACAGATGGATAGGCCAATGGAACAGAATAGAAACACCAGAAATCAACCCAAACATCTACAGCCAACTTATATTTGATCAAGGGTCTAAAACCAATTCCTGGAGCAAGGACAGTCTATTCAATAAATGGTGCTGGGAAAACTGGATTTCCACATGCAGAAGCATTAAGCAAGACCCCTACCCTACAACTTACACAAAAATCCACTCAACATGGATTAAAGACCTAAATCTACAACCCGACACCATCAAATTATTAGAGAACATTGGAGAAACACTGCAAAATATCAGCACCGGCAAAGACTTCTTGGAAAAGACCCTGGAGGCACAGGCAGTCAAAGCCAAAATTAACTATTGGGATTACATCAAATTGATGTACAGAAGTTTCTGTACTGCAAAAGAAACAGTCAAGAAAGTGAAGAGGCAACCAACAGAATGGGAAAAAATATTTGCAAACTATACTACAGATAAAGGATTAATAACCAGAATCTACAATGAGATCAAGAAACTCCACAACAACAAAACAAACAACCCACTTGAGAGATGGGCCAAGGACCTCAGTAGACATTTTTCAAAAGAGGAAATCCAAATGGCCAACAGACACATGAAAAAATGTTCAAGATCACTAGCAATCAAGGAAATGCAAATCAAAACCACAATGAGGTTTCACCTCACACCAGTTACAATGGCTCACATACAGAAATCTACCAACAACAGATGCTGGCGAGGATGTGGGGAAAAAGGACACTAACCCACTGTTGGTGGGAATGCAAACTGGTTAAGCCTCTATGGAACTCAGTCTGGAGATTCCTCAGTAACCTGAAGATAACCCTACCATACAACCCAGCCATCCCACTCCTTGGAATTTATCCAAAGGAATTTAAATTGGCAAACAAAAAAGCAGTCTGGACATTAATGTTTATTGCAGCTCAATTCACAATAGCTAAGACCTGGAATCAACCCAAATGCCCATCAACAGAAGACTGGATAAAGAAATTATGGGACATGTACTCTATAGAATACTTTACAGCAGTCAAAAACAATGAAACCCGGTCATTTGCAGCAAAATGGAGGAATCTGGAAAACATCATGCTGAGTAAATTAAGCCAGTCCCCAAGGGACAAATATCATATGTTCTCCCTGATCAGTGACAACTAACCAACCACAAAAAAGGAAACCTGTTGAAGTGAAAGGGACACTATGAGAAACAGTGATTTGATCAGCTCTTGTCCTGACTGTTGATGTACAATTTAATACTTTATCCCTTTTAGTATTTTTTTGTTCTAGTTAATTCTATTGGTTGAACTCTGCAATTAACACACATTTATTCTTAGGTGTTTAAATTTAACTGAAAAGTGATCCCTATTAAATATAAGAGTGGGAATAAGAGAGTGAGGAGATGTACAATTTGGGACATGCTCAATCGGACTTGCCCCAAATGGTGGAGTTAGAAATGTGCCAGGGGATTCCAATTCAATCCCATCAAGGTGGCATGTACCAATGCCATCTCACTAGTCCAGGTGATCAATTTCAGTTCACAATTGATCACACTGATAGGTCTAAGAGTCAAAGGGATCACACAAACAAGACTAGTGTCTGCGAATACTAACTGATAGAATAAAAAAGGGAGAGAACAGTCCAACATGGGAAGTGGGATACACAGCAGACTAGTAGAATGGCAGATGTCCTAAACAGGACTCTGGCCTCAGAATCAGCCCTTAAGGCACTCGGATCTGGCTGAAGAGCCCATGAGAGTATTTTAGGCATGGAAAGCCAAGACACTCTGGCAAAAAATAAATAAATAAATAAATAGGACCTAAATGAAAGATCTCTGCAAGTGAGATCCCAGTAGAAAGAATGGACCATCAACGAAGGAGGTACCTTTCTCTGAGGGGAGGAGAGAACTTCCACTTTGACTATGACCTTTTCTTAATAAGATCGAAGTCAGTGTACTCAAGAGGCTTCCATAGCCTTGGCAGCTCATGACTAGAGCCTAGGGAGATTACTGACGCCATAAACAAGAGTGTCAAATTGTTAAATCAACAACAGGAGTCACTGTGTACTTACTCCTCATGTGGGATCTCTGTCCTTAATGTGTCGTCTAATGTGAATTAATGCTATAACTAGTACTGAAACAGTATTTTACACTTTATGTTCTGTGTGGGTGCAAACTGATCAAATCTTTACTTAATATATACTAAATGGATCTTCTGCATTTAAAGATAATTGAAAATGAATCTTGATGTAAATGGAATGGGAGAGGGAGCGGGAGGTGGGAGGGGTGCGGGTGGAAGGGAAGTTATGGGGGGGGGGAAGCCATTGTAATCCATAAACTGTACTTTGGAAAATTATATTTACTAAATAAAAGTTTAAAAAAATTTAAATTTATTTTCATTTCTATTTGAAAGAGCTCTTCCATCTACTCTTTCAGTCTCAAATGTCCACATTGGACATTTAGCTGGGGCTGGGCCAGATCAAAGCCAAGAGTCAGAAACTCAGTTCACATTTCCCATGTGAGTGGCAGGGACCCAAGTACTTGAGCCATCTTCTGCTGCTTCCTAGGATGCGCATTAGCAGGGAGCTGGAATTAGAAATGGAGCCAGGGCTTGAACCCAAGCAATTTGTTATGAGACGTGGGCATCCCAAGTGGCATCCCAACTGCTATAACACCCACCTTTTTTTTTTTTTTTTGACAGGCAGAGTGGACAGTGAGAGAGAGAGACAGAAAGAAAGGTCTTCCTTTTACCGTTGGTTCACCCTCTAATGGCTGCCACGGCCGGCATGCTGTGGCCGGTGCATCACACTGATCCGAAGCCAGGAGGCAGGTGCTTCTTCCTGGTCTCCCATGTGGGTGCAGGGCCCAAGGACTTGGGCCATCTTCCACTGTACACCTGAGCCACAGCAGAGAGCTGGCCTGGAAGAGGGGCAACCAGGACTAGAACTGGGTATGCCAGCGCTGCTGGCAGAGGATTAGCCTATTGAGCCATGGTACCAGCTCAGACACCCACCTTGACAGAAGCTATTTTGATATGAAATAAAGCAGCTTCATTTTCCAGCTCTGCTATTATTAAATGTGTGTCCTTGGGCACATGGCTTAACCTCTCCACCACGATTTCTTCATCTTTACAAAATATAAAATAATAGCCACCCCGTTGGATAATTATAAGGCATAGTTATAATTACATAACTATGTATATAGTTATATACTATATATAGTATATATATATATATACACACACACACACGCATAGTCTTTGCCATCCAAATGATGCTAAATAGTTACATTTACCATTCATATGGTTACTATATGCTATGGCTTTTTTACTTTTTTATGACAAGGAAATCAGAATTACTGGCCTTGGCTTACTATTTGTGTTGTATGAATAAGGCCCAATAAATCTCTTAGCTACAATCAATTCTCCTAATAAGTGTTGTAGACAGCCCAGGCTTACCAAAAAACCACCCTGGGGATTAAATTCTACTTGCTGTTGACATTATTTTCCTTTCTTTTAAGGTAAAATATGCTTCTTTGATGAATTATAGAAAAGGAAATGAAAAGAAAATTTGAAAATTAACTTTAGAAATAGGAAAAATTCTTGAGACTTGTTTTTTAGACAATGAAAATGGAGAGTTATAACATTTTTAATTCTCAAAGGTAGTCAGGCTATTTTTGATTCCAGATTCCTTTTTTCAAACTAGGAGGAATTTTTTGTCCTGAAACATCAAAAATTACTTTAATTCTCCTTAAATACCTAAATAGATACATGTCTAGATGGAAAAGGCATAGAGAGAACATGAACTATTTATGAAAATAGTGATAGATAACAAAAAGTATATTTAAAATAGCATAATTTACCAGTCCTATAAATCCATGAGTAGCAAAGAGTCCTGAGCTTTTCTATAATTTCTTTTTTCTTTTTTATCTGTAGCATTTCTCCATGACAAAAAAATGTTTAATAACCTACATTGAAAAAAAATCAATAACAAAACATCTGAAGCTTCTTAATTCAGGCTGACATGAAATATACAAGCCTCTACCACCGTCAAGATGGAAATAGAAAAGTTGTAGTGCATCCAGATATTTCCTGTATAGTAGTGAACTCTTATCCTTGGTTTTGCTTTCAGCAGTTTCAGGCACCTGAGATCAACCATGGCCTGGAAATTCCAGACACAGATAATTCATAAATTCTAAATTGCATTCTGTAATGAGCAATGTGATGAAAACTTACACTATCCTACTCCAACTTATGTAGGATCTCACCTTTGACTGGTACAGTCACTCTGTGTATACTATCACACGTTAGTCACTCTGTAGCCATCTCAGTTGTCAATCAGCTGTCATGGTGTTCCAATGCTTGTGTTTGAGTAATCCTTACTTGACTTAATAATGGCCCTGAAACACAAGAGTAGTGATGCTGGCAATTTGGATATGCCAAAGAAAAGCTGTGAAGTACTTCCTTTCAATGAAAATGTGATAGTTTGCAACTTAAGAAGCAAAGAAATCACACCATATGCCAAGGTTGCTAAAATTCTGCAGTAAGTTATTGCTATTAATCTCATATTGTTTCTGATTTATAAATTAAACCTGATGATAAGTATGTACATATAGGAAAAAACAATACATGTAGGGTTCAGTACTCTCTGCTCTTTCAGGCATCTGTTGAGTGTCTTGGAATATATTCCCTGTGAAGAAGGGGGGACTACTGTATTTAAATCTTTTATTGTTTGAATCAAATATTTATGTTTTTAAAACTGAATTTTCTTAAGTTTTAGCTCTGTAACTAATCAGGTGTGCTCACAATGTCAATATTGTCCCAATAATTCTTTTTTGTTTTGTTTTAAAAATTTATTTGAAAGGCAGAGTTACGGGGCCGGGGGGGGATCTTCCATCCACTGGTTCACTCCCCAAATGACTGCAACAGCCAGGGCTGGGCCAGGCCAAAGCCAGGAGCCAGGAGCTTCCTTGGGTTTCTTACTTGTATGGTGGGGCCCAAGGACTTGGACCATCTTGTGCTGCTTTCCCAGGTGCATTAGCAGGGAGCTAGTTGGGAAATGCAGCAGCCGGGACTTGAACTAGCACCCATTTGGGATGATGGCATTGCAGGTAGTGGCTTAACCCACTATGCCACAATGTCCCCCCCACCCCCCCACACACACACTTTTCCCCCAGTATTTATGCTTTTTTAATTACAGTGACCCTTTCTGCTCCATGTTACAACTGCACCAGTCACTCCAGGACACCTGCAAATGCAAACATTCTATACCATTGGTCCCTCCTCCTCATTCATCTATGGGTACTAAATACCTCTTATTTATGGGCTCTGTTTCAATCTTTATTTGTGTCACACTTGGGGTGGAACTTATGAATACTCAAAAGCATATGGAAAACAATCAGAGAGAATGCAGATTCAGTTGTTGATTCGTATATTGATCATATGGAAATCCAATTAGACTTAGCAATGAACTTGGAGGCAGCAGAATAATAAAGCCCACTTTTTGTCCTGCATCATTGACCACCCTTTTCTTGTTACTTTTATTGGCTCTTCTTCATCTCCCTGACTCTAAAATGTACAGGGTATCAGGACTCAGCCCTTGAACTCCTTTTTTCTCTCTGTGGACCCACTTACTTAGTGACCTTATCCAATATCATGGCTTCCTATGCCATCCGTATACCCTTAGTCTTTCCAAATTTATATTCCTAGCTTAGACATTTACTCAAACCACAGAAACTCTTGTGTACAATGCCTATGAGATAATTCCATTTTAAAGTCTAACAGATACTCCAACTTTAATATTCCAACCCCAACTTGCTGATCAGCCCACCTGCCCCCAATCCGTGTGAAGTCTTCTCCATCTCACTTAATTGCCACTCACTCCTTACAGGTTCTCAGGCCAGAAACTTCAGCTCATCCTGGACTATGTTCCGCCTTTCATACCATACGCTGTTGGCTTTAGCTTCAAAAACATGTTCAGAATCCAATCACTTCTCTTCACCTTCATCACCACCACCCCAATCCAAGTACTATCATTTCTCACCTGCTGTATTGCAACAGCCTTCCAACAGGTCTCCCTGCTTCCATTCCCTGCCATCCATTCTATTCAAATATAGCAGCCAGAGTGATCCTGTTTAAAAATTGGGTCCCATTGTGGCATTCTTTGCTGAAAATCCTGTAGTGGCTTCCATCACACTCATGGAAGTCAAGATTATTTTACAGTCACCAAAAATGCCTTATGCAATTTGCCTTCACATGCAGACACACAAACACACACACACGCACGCACGCAGGCACACACACACGCGTGCACGGACACACACACACACACATTACCCTTCCCTCTCACACCGTGTTCACACTGATTTTATGATCTTACCTCCCACTATCCCCACTCTTCTCTGCCTTGTGTATTCTGCCCCCTGGGATTCTCTGAACCTTCCAGCTGAGTTCTTTTCTCAAGGCCTTTGGCTTACTGTTTCTTCTGCCTGGTCTGCTCTTTCCTCAAATATCCAAATGATTTATTGAATCCCTGCCTCACAGCTTTGCTCAAGTATCTGCTTCAACAGGGACCCCTTCCTTGAAAATCTTCTTCCTGGCTCCTCTTGCTGTTCTTCTGTTACTGGAGAAATGGCAGGGTTCTTGTCTTCGCACAAGAAAGAATTCAGGCGTGAGACAGAGTAGTGGAAAGTAAAGTAGCAAGGTTTATTAGGGTAGGGACATCCACAAGAACAGATGGGCACCTCTCCAGACAGGACCTGAGAGAGAGTGCAGTCGCTCGGGCTGGGGGAAGGAGTGAGGTTACATGGTTGAGTAGAGATTACACCTGGCCAGGCAGTCGGGCGGCTCAGCAGAGAGTCAGAGGGCTGAGTGCGCAGTCCGGTTGAGGCCTGGGGTCTTTAAGGAGATGGGTCTTTGTCTTCACAATCTCCTCCTGAAACAAAGGATTTTATGGCTGTAAATATTAAGAAACTCCTATCTGAGTTTTCCCTTGAAGGTATCAGACAGAAGGAAGCCTAGCTGGTGCCATCCTGGGTTCAGAGGAAGGGTGAGCAGGACCCCTTAGAGAATGGGGATCCGGAGCAGGGTGTTTGAAATGTAGATACTGGGCTGCATCTGGGAAATTGTGGAATATTTGTCAGGCAGAAGAGGTGGGGACCTCCACCTATCAGGTAGAAGGGGGCAGGGCAGGATGCAAATGCCAGGCTGCCCCTGAAACATTATCGGGATGAATTTGAGATGTAGATGCATATGCTGGATATAGATGTCTTCTCTTTAGGCCTGTCATACACACATAAGCTCATATCTGACTTCTTACCTAACACTTCTACCATAGAACTTCCTATCTGCACTTTTCTCTTTTACTTTTCTATGCATGTCTTAGTACTACCTAGGAAACTAAAGAGTTTGCCATTTATTGTTTATGTATTCTATCTAATGACCTTATCTTAATAAAAAAGTGAGTTTCTTGTAAGCAATGTCTTATTTTCCTTCATTTTAAGTACACTGGGCATAGGAAGAACTCAATAAATATTTGTGACATGGGTAATAGTGGACACATACTGAACTTTACATGTATTTAGTAATTGAAATCCCACAACAACCCTATGAGATAGATCCTATCTTCATCTTCATTGTAAAGTTGAAGAAACAGAAACATAAAGTGAGTAAGTACCTGGCCCAAGGTCTCATAGTAACTTTGGGTACAGTGGGGGAGCTAGCTGCAGAATCTGAGGTCTTAACTACTTTGCTATATTGCTTCTCACAAAAGATTGTGTCAAGGTTGAGTAACTTCAAATAAACCCCCTTTTAAATGGCTTTACTTTGTGCTTTTCCCTTCTGCTTTATTAAATAAGATCTTAGTGAAACAAGGGTGCTTACAAAACCTTGGTCTTAGTTACAACTCAAAGTCATAAGTAGGCAAAGACTAGCTATTGCCCCTTCCTTCATATGCAACTTTAGGATTTAAGATTTCTGTCTTTTTTGTGAATAGCTAAAGCAATCCTTTACAATAAAAACAAAGATGGAGGCATCACAATTCCAGGCTTCAAGACATACTACAGGGCAGTTATAATCAAAACAGCCTGGTACTGGTACAAAAACAGATGGATAGACCAATGGAACAGAATAGAAACACCGGAGATCAATCCAAACATCTGTAACCAACTCATATTCGACAAAGGACCAAAAACCAACCCCTGGAACAGGGACAGCCTCTTCAGCAAATGGTGCTGGGAAAACTGGATGTCCACATGTCAAAGTATGAAGCAAGACCCCTACCTTACACCTTATACAAAAATCCACTCAACATGGATCAAAAAACTAGAGATGTGCCACGACACCATAAAACTAATTGAGAGCATAGGGGAAACCCTCCAAGATATTGGAACAGGTGAAAAATTCCTGGAGAAGACCCCAGAGGCATGGGTAATCAAAGATAAAATAAACAAATGGGATTACCTCAAATTGAAAAGTTTCTTTACAGCAAAGGAAAGAGTCAGGAAAGTGAAGAGGCAACCAACAGAATGGGAGACGTTATTCACAAACTATGCAACAGGTAAAGGATTAACAACTAGAATCTATAAAATGATCAAGAAACACCACAGAATCAAAACAAACAACTCAATAAAAAGATAGACCAAGAACCTTAACAGACATTTTTCAAAGAGGAAATCCAAATGGCCAACAAACACATGAAAAAATGCTTAGGATCCCTAGCCATCAGGGAAATGCAAATCAAAACCACAATGAGGTTTCACCTCACTCTGGTTAGATTGGCTCACATAGAGGAATCTACCAACAACAGGTGCTGGTGAGGATGTGGGGAAAAAGGGACACTAACCCACAGTTGGGAAATACAAACTGGTAAAGCCACTATGGAAGACAGTTTGGAGAGTCTTCACAAACCTGAATATAACCCTACCACATGACCCAACCATCCACTCATTGAAATTTACCCAAATGGAATTAAATAAAAAAAAAAAAGAGCTGTTTGCACCTCAATGTTTGTTGTAGCTCAATCACAATAGCTAAGACATGGAATCAACCTAAATGCCCATCAACGGATGACTGGACAAAGAAATTATGAGATATGTACCCTGTAGAATACTATACAGCAGTAAAAAAAAATGAAATCCGGTCTTTTGCAACAAAATGGAGGAATCTGGAAAATATCATGCTGAGTGAAATAAGCCAGTCCCAAAGGGACAAATATCATCTGTTCTCCCTGATTGGTGACAACTAACTGAGCACCTAAAAGGAAACCTGTTGAAGTGAAATGGACACTATGAGAAACAATGACATGATTAGCCCTTGTCTTGACTGTTGAGGAACAACTTACTATTTTATTCCTTTTAATATTTTTGTTGTTGTTGTTCTTTTTGTTCTACTTAATACCACTGGTTGAACTCTGTAATTAATACACAATTATTCTTAGGTGTTTAAAATTATCAGAAAAGTGATCTCTGTTAAATATAAGAGTGGGAATAAGAGAGGGAGGAGATGTACAGTTC
Source organism: Oryctolagus cuniculus (assembly GCF_964237555.1). Lineage (NCBI taxonomy): Eukaryota > Metazoa > Chordata > Mammalia > Lagomorpha > Leporidae > Oryctolagus > Oryctolagus cuniculus. The sequence goes on from NC_091438.1 coordinate 94,557,276, forward strand.
GGCACATGCTCACTCGGACTTACCTCCAATGGTAGAGCTATAAATGTGCCAGGGGATTCCAATTCAATCTTATCAAGGAGGCATGTACCAATGCCATCTCACTTGTTAAAGTGATAAGTTTAAATACATAATTGATCAAAAAGGGTAAGCATCAAAGAGATTTCACAAATAAGACCAGTGTCTGCAAATAATGAAGGATAGAATTAAAAGGGAGAGAATGATCCTGTGGGGGAAGCAGGACACACAGCAGACTCATAGAATGGCAAATGCCCTAAACAGCACTCTGGCCTCCGAATCAGCCCTTGGAGCATTCGAATCTGGCTAAAAGGCCCATGAGAGTCTCACAGGCATGGAAAGCCAAGACACTATGGCAAAAACAACCTGAATGAAAGGTCTCGGTGAACAAGATCCCAGCAGAAAGAATGGGCCATCAAAGAAGGAGGCACCTTTCTCTGAAGGGAGGAAGGAACCTTCACTGTGATATGGCCTTAACTAAACAAGTTCAGAGTTGGTGAACTCAAGGGACCTCCATAGCCTCGGGTGATTATTGACATCATAAATAAGAGTGTCAACTGTTAAATCAACAACAGGAGTCACTGGGCACATGCTCCCCACGTAGGATCTCTGTCCTTAATGTGTTTTACTATGAGAGTTAACGATAACACTACTAGTCGAACAGTACTCTATATCTTATGCGGGTGTGTGGGCGCAGTCTGTTGAAATCTTTGCTTAATATATACTAAGTTGATCTTCTGTAAATAAAGAAAATTGAAAATGAAACTTGATGAAGAGTGGGATGGGAGAGGGAGTGGGAGATGGGAGGGCTGCGGGAGGGAGGGAGGTTGGGGGAAAGCCACAACAATGCAAAAGTTGCACTTTGTAAATTCACATTTATTAAAAATAATAAATAAATAAAAAGACAACTATAAAAAAGATTTCTGTCTTTTGCCATAAAGGCACCAAGGTCTTCCTGGCCTATTTGCAATATCAGAGAATTATATCAGACTTCTCAGCTCAAAGAAGAACTTTTCTCTGTCAGACCTCGCACTCTGATTTTCAGTTTAGAAATATTATTATCTATGGCCATACCACCCTGAACACATCCGGTCTTGTCTGATCTCAAAGTATTATCATGTAGGCCTGAAAGAAACAGAATTGTGCTCAGTGAGGTCTGAGTGTTGTGTTGGTCAACTTTTCATTACTCTTACAAAATTTTTAACATAGGCTACTTATAAAGGAAAGAGATTTATTTTGCTCATGGTCCTGGAGAGTCACTGTACAAAATTGGGTGAGCCTTGCTGGTTCAGCCTCTGGTGGTAGGGTTCTTGCTGGCAGAGTGGCAAGGTAGCACAGAGTCACGGGTCAAGAGAAAGGGAACATGCACACTTGTCTGTGTCTCTCTTTAAAAAGCCACGAGAATTTGACCATTGGCACTTGCCCTTAATGACCCAATCCAATCTAATCACTTCCCAAAGCCACACTTCTAGACACTGTATGTGGACCAAGTTTCCATTGTCTTAGAACCATTAACCTAAGACTATGGTGTTTGAAATCCTGAATAAGTTTGAGGACCAAATCCTGTTCAAACTATACTAAGTGTCACTCTGAAATTTGCAAAACATCATAACAAATTTAATTTCCTATCTTTCAAATGAGGCTCATTGTGCACATCTTGCCTACTGCGTTGCTTAGCAGTGTGGTATAAATATGTTATTGTTATCAGTAGATAATATATGTATCAAGTTGTTTCCTCAACTTCTACAAAGATTAGAATTTAAATGGAAATAAACACAGAGTGCAGATTGTACCCTCTTTGTCAAGAAGTGGTTTGCTCTTCTAATATTTATTTCAACATACAACATGTTTATGCAATATTAATATCATATATCAGTGATTAGAAGCTCTAATTTCATTGGCTATAAAGATATTTTAAAAGTTAGATAATAATTTTGAGGGAAAAAAGCAAGATTGATTCGATTTCATAAGACTTAATTACCAGAAAATATTTAAAGTCTTGGCTAAAATTGACTGAGAAGTTGTTCATTTAAGTACAAATCCTATATTTCTTTTTTTTTTAAAGATTTATTTGTTTATTTGAAAAGCAGAGGTACAGAAAGAGAGGAAGAGAGAGAAAGAGAGATCTTCCACCCAGTGGTTCAGTCCCCAAATGGCCACAATGTCTAGGGCTGGGGCAGGCTGAAGCCTGGAGCCTGGCTCTTCATCCAGGTCCCCATCATGGATATCAAGGGCCCAAGTACTTGGCCCATACTCCACTGCTTTCCTAGGCACATTAGCAGTGAGCTGGTTCATAATTGGAGCAGCCAGGACTCTTGCTGGCGCTCATATAGGATGTGGGTATCACAGGTGGCAGCTTAACCTACTGAGTCACAATGCCCACCCCCACGTACTTCTTATTTAATATAGTAAGCATAATAACTGATTATTTTTAAATAATAATGCCATCTGTCAATATCTTTGCAATTTGATTTAAAATTTTTCCTGAAAAATCTATATTTTTCTCTTCAAATTTTGCCAATGCTTTCTGGTATAATTAGTGATAACATATTTTGTTTCATTTGGGTAATGGTTTAACATTTCCAGTGGGGTTTTTTTTTTAAGCACTTGAACAACCTTTAAATTTTATATACATATGTATTATATTTATTTTTCATTTAAGGTATTTATGTCATAGCATGAAGAAGATTCTTAGCATCTCATTTTCTCATCACTTCTCCTACTCCTTCCTCCCCTGACTCCCCTGCCTTGCTGTTCTAGTGCCCTGTTGCCAGCTGCCCAGCCACTATCCTCCTTGCCCTGGATTTTACTGTGTGTTTTGAGATCGATCATTCCTTAAAGTATTTCCAAATCTTTTGTAAAATGCTGCTTGCTTGTCTCATTTGGTTTTCATGGAAACTACTGTTAATTTTGAATTGTTTTTTATTTTAGAATTTGTTTATTTGAAAGGCAGAAAGAGGGAAAGGGGGAGGAGGGGCGGAGAGAGAGAGAGAGATTTCATGTGTAGGTTCATGCTCCATGACAGCAATAGTGGGGGCTGGGCTAGTCTACAACCAAAAGCCACAAACTCCACATGGGTGGTAGGGACCCAACTACTTGGGTCATCATCCACTGCCTTCCCAGGTGCATTATCAAGAATCTGTATTGGAAATGGAGCAAATGGGATTCCAGTATGAGGTGTCAGTATATCAAGCAGTAGCTTTACCTGTTGTACCACAATACTGGCCCAGTAGGCTTGAACTTTGTGCCATCCTGCACCTAGCTGGGTGGAGATAAAGGAAGGATATTGAGGGGAACCCATAATCACATATGCCTGGAAATTAGGGCATCAAACCAAGTTCCAAAAATATCTGAGGGGCAAGGAAAATAGAATTTGACATTAGATCACAAAAATCTTACCCTACACTTCAAAGAACAGTGAGGCTATCCACTTAAGAAAGAATCTAAAGGAGTCTTTTGAAATCCAAAAGACTGGAAACTATTGCCCTAGCCATCAGTCCCAAATCCTATTAGACACATAAGTACAATCTGTGTGCACATTTTCCAAATGTAAAAATTATTCTCTAGGAGTGAGCATATAGACTAGCTGTTAAGATACCCATATTCCAGATCGCAGTACCTGGGTTTGATTTCCAGCTCTGGCTCCTGACCCCAGCTCCCATCAATGAAGATCCTCATAGGCATCAGTGAGAAATCAAGTAATCGGGTTCCTGGTAGCCATATGGGAGACCTGGATTGCATTCCCAGCTCCCACCTTTGGCCTGACGTAGCCTCTCCACTGGAGGCATGTGTGGAATGAAAGGACACTTGGAAGCTCTCTCTGCCTTTCTGTTTCTGTTTCTGTCTCCATCTCTTCCTCTCAAATAAATACAAATTTAAATTCCATAATATAAAGTAGAAAAAAACAAAAGCAATTCATGACCAAATATAACATTCAATATGCAAAAGTATGGCTAAAAAGCACTCTAAGGCCGGCGCCATGGCTCACTTGGCTAATCCTCTGCCTGCGGCGCTGGCACCCCGGGTTCTAGTCCTGGTTGGGGCACCGAGTACTGGTCCTGGTTGCTCCTCTTCCAGTCCAGCTGTCTGCTGTGGCCCAGGAGGGCAGCGGAGGATGGCCCAAGTGCTTGGGTCCCTCCACCTGCATAGGAGACTGGGAGGAAGTACCCAGCTCCTGGCTTCAGATAAGCACAGCACTGGCTGTGGCGGCCATTAAGGGAGTGAACCAACAGAAGGAAGACCTTTCTCTCTGTCTCTCTCTCACTGTCTATAACTCTCTCTCTCTCTCTCTCACTGTCTAACTCTGCCTGTCAAAAAAATGTACTCTAAAAGAATTAATGTGACATCAAATGTTCTCCATGTAAAATCACTTTGAATATAGCAGATACAAGTTCAGGACTTCAGGATGATACAAGCGTGTTGTAATGGTTTCCGATACACATGAGGTTAATTTGGGACCCTTAGGCATAGCATGTAAGATCATATAGGCTATTAGATTTGCCCTCATCTCATGTCCATTTCTCTTCTTTCCATTCCTTGTTTTCACACACACACACACACACACACACACACAATGCTATTTTGTGGCTCATTGCTTGGAAATTTGGAATCATCCATACAAGATTTAGCTAATCTGTTTGCATTTTCTCCACCAGGAGGCCTTCCAAGAACTGGGCCCTAGACTGATTTCTCATAAAACCCATGCAAACCTGATGTACTTATCACATTTTATTGAAATTATCTGTTTACCTCCTTTCTCTTCCAGTAACCTGGAAACCTGTTAAGTGTAGAGGTCATATCCTTCCATTGTAGGCTTTTAGTACTTGTTGGTGCTTTGAGTAGAGTTTGTGAATTAAATGGTTTCAGCAATAGCAGCAAAGATACTGATGCCACTACTTCTCCCTGCAACCAAATTGCTCAATTTAATTCCAGGCCACTTGTAGCTGCTGCTTCTCGGTTTTCCAGTAGAATGCTACAGCTATGATGCTCTTATGCAGGATATTAGAGTCTCTTTTTATTGAAAATTTTCTTTGTAATGTACATTGTTGTTAATCCATAATGGAAAGTATCCAGCCAAATGTCATACTGAAAAACTTGTAATGAACCAGACTAAAAATCTAGCAAATGTGTTTGGCCTTGTGGTTAAACCACCAGTTAGGATGCCAAGCCCCATACCAGAGTGCCTAGGTTAAAGTCTGGCTTCACTTCTGATTCTACTTCTCTGCTAAGGCACACCAGGAGGAAGCAGATGATAACTCAAGTAATCTGGTCTGTGTCATTCACATGGGAGACTTGGCTTGAGTTTCCAGCACCTGGCTTCAGCCTGGTCTAGCAGCCCTGACTGTTGTAGGCATTTAGACGGTGAGCCAGGGCATGGGAGCACTCTCTGTTACCTGTCTGTCTCTTTCTCAAATGAAATTTTTAAAAAGCTTTCTTTGTTTATTCACGGAACTATTTCTTTTAGTTTTGGATGAAACTAGATGGTGTAGTTTAGTAGTAAGAGACCAGCCTTGGGAGTCTGACTGCAGGAATTTGAATCTGGATTCGGCCATTTACACCAAGTTACTTATATACTCTTTGTTAAGTTACTCAAACTCTCATTGCCTTAATTTCCTCATTTGAACAGTGAAGATAGAATCACCACTATCGTAGAGAGTTGTAAATATCAGTGAGTTAATAGGTGTGGAGTCTTTGGACCAGGGCTCAAGAAATGTTGGCAGTTATTATCGAGCAGTGACTTGAATGAGGCCATGGGACATGCCACTACAGAAACAAAGTACATTGGCAGAATTTCTGCAAAGATTATTCATTTTTCCTGTAATTTAAACTATTTTCAAAATAATAGCACCTTTCTTCCCAAACTGATGAGAACTCCAGTAGTGGCCCTTGGCAGGAGAAAGACAGGGCCCCAGGCTGCAAAGACAGGCATGCTGGGAAGCAGAGGGACCACTAAGCCTGGCTGGAAGGGGCAATTTTGAGCTTATCTGAGCACCTGCTGAGAGGATTTAATGGGAATACAAATCTGATCACTACCGTCACACCCAGACTGCCACCTATATCATTCAATGGGCAAAGAGAAGTGCAAATTCAGCTGACTTGAGCCCTGTGCGCTGGGAATCTGCAGGAAGCAGAAGCTACCAGTAGAGCTGAAGAGGGCGCACTAGCAGAGTGTGGTTGCAGAAGAACCAGAAGTGCTTGCTACCTCCTTGGAGCAACAGGCAACCCCTTATTTCACCTAGATCTGGCCCAAAGTAACTGCCAGCTTATGGGCTTGCCCAGGTTAGACACTATAGTGTGAACTCCCATGTCACTGTGAGGGTTGGTGAGGATATTCAAGTAGGTTCCCATGTTCAGCAGCACCTGGAGAAAGGCTCTTTAACATCTATTGTCTCCAGAAGTCTGTTAAACTGACAAGATGAGTTGTGGGGTGGAAGTGGGAGGAGGGGATTTTACTTATTTGATATGGCCAGTGAATTTTTCAAACCACCTTGGGCAGGTGTGCTAACTCTGAATAGATTCTTTCTTCCCCTACCAAAGGTATTTTGCACTAAGCACAGTTACTTGAGGGTCTACACTGAGCCAGGCCCCATATCGAATGGTTGGGCTATAAAAATAACCAACACTTCCTTCTTGACTTCCAGTCAAAGTGAAATCACTAAGCATTAAGGCAATAGTCGTGTTGAAGAGAGTGGCGGTGAGGCAGGGTAGGATTCTGCTAGAGAGTTGGAGTAAGAAGGGGTAATAGTACAGCCAGGTCAGATGACATGAGATTCAAGGTTGGAATTTAGGAAGGAGGAAAGAACGACCAGGAGGTGTGGAGACCAGGCAGGGTCAAATTTGAGATGTACGTGAGAAGCCTGAATGACGCTTCAGGGAACGGGGCAAAAGTCACCGTGCATCATGTACTAGTCTGAGAATGTTCCTTGGCTGGATAATGCAACCTTCTTTTCTCATGAAGCTGCAGGCTGTCTCTGTCCTTGAAGGCAAATATTTTGGCCACCTTTTTAATACGGATTGTTCCTTCAGATTATATGAAATATGAATATTATCTCCTTTAAGGGAAAATATATTTCCTTGAACTAATCTTGTTCTCCTAGTACTAACCCCCTGAGAAAAGCAGCATGCTGTGACTGTGGGAGTATGAAAGCTCTTGTAAAACTAATAACATTTGACTATTGCTCTGACAGTAGTCCCTGCCCATCTTTCGACTCACGGTTCCAGACCTCGCTGGAAAACAGCACAAGGAGGGGAGGATGGAGGACACCTATCCCACATTCTATTTTATCCCCAGGCCCAATATTTACAGGAATATGGGGGGGGCACCAGATGAAAAAACATCGGAGGAAGTCAAGTTTACAATAAAGCCAAAAAGGTGAAAGAAATATTGAGAGAAGAGATTGGGGAAATAAGAGAATTTGTTGACGATAGACTGTGAGTTCCAGGGGGCATATCCCCCCCACCACACACACTCCTGCCAATGGATAAGTAGGCACTCAGAGTTTGGTGATCTTATTCTGAGAGAAAGCAGAAGCTTTCTATTATTTGAAAAATCGTGAGTATGTATTAGAAGAATCTGTGTTCTTTTGTACTTCTGTACTGGAAATGCCTTTTGCATTTTGGGGCTAATGCAGTTTGTCTGCTATAGGAAGCATCTAGAAGTAGAACTACTCCATATATACATTATCAGCTTTCTGTAATGATCACCTAAAGGAACTAATCAGAAACAGAGGAGGGACCAATCTGGATAGATACCGGCCCCCTAGTATTAGTACTATTGAGCAAATCGTGGGAAACCAAGCCCTCTGACCCTCTCAGCAAGTCCCCTGATTGGTAAAGGGAGAGTTGAGGTTTCTGGGCCATTTTGCAGTACAACACTGATGAATTCCAGCATTCTGCTGGGTAAAAGTTCAGAGCAAAATACTTTAATATTTATATAGTTTTTGTTATGTTCATCCCCTTGCAACGCTGCTGTCTGATTGGCTGGGGTGCCTGAGAAAGCCAGGATTGCATAGATTTTAAATTGATTAAATCTTTCAATGCTTGGCTCTCAAGGAACATGCTGCTCTTTTTTTCCCCCAGTAAGTACTCACTGACATTAAGTCAGAGCAGTAAATGGAGTTGGATTTTCTTCACAATGATTTTTTTTTTCATTAGACTAAATCATCACCACACTTCACAGTTGGAATAACGTAATGGATTTCTAAAAGCACCTTCTTCCTTGAAATGATATCGGGGGTAAAAACTGATCTTTTATCCAAGTTGTTTCAAAAGAATTCTATTGATCTGTTTCTGGAAGATTCTGTTTCTACATTTCTTAGAATTGAATGATATTTGACATTACTTAAACTGTAACCAATTATATTGCTATACTTTATAGTCATTAGTAGAAGAGAAGTAATGGACATCAAGTGGTTGTACCAGTTAATTATATGCAGTAATATAAGAAATTTATTTTTCTCTGATACCTATAACTTCATGCATAACTCAACGGCACTATTACATATTGCTTAGACACAATTTTAACCATAATGTTCTAGCATTTTTGTGCCCTATGTTGCCTGCATCAAAACTAGAATATTGTGATTATTCAAAAGTCAAATAATTATTTGTCAATTTGTATATGTAGCAGATATAAGTTTCTTTCTTTCTTTCTTTTTTTTTTTTTTTGACAGGCAGAGTGGACAGTGAGAGAGAGACAGAGAAAAAGGTCTTCCTTTACCGTTGGTTCACCCTCCAATGGCCACTGTGGTCGGTGCGCCGTGGCCGGCACACCGCACTGGTTTGAAGCCAGGAGCCAGGTGCTTCTCCTGGTCTTCCATGGGGTGCAGGGCCCAAGGACTTGGGCCATCCTCCACTGCTCTCCCGGGCCACAGCAGAGAGTTGGACTGGAAGAGGGGCAACCGGGACAGAATCTGGCGCCCCGACTGGGACTAGAACACGGTGTGCCAGCACCGAAGGCAGAGGATTAGCCTAGTGAGCCATGGTGCCAGCCAGATATAAGTTTCATAAGCAGAAATGCATGTGGACAAAAGATGGTAACTCACATTATTTCCCCATAACTAAATTTAATTTCCACCTCCAATACCTGTTTCTGTCTGATGGCAGAAAGCTTTGTCTTGTTATTTGGAGTACGTTCAGGCAAGCACAGTAATTTCTGTCGTTTAGGTTTACATATAGTCCAGTTCAGAGCATTCTCCTTTCTTCCTGTCTCCCCAGAGTGGCGTATTCTTTCAGGATGGCATCAGGGGCTGGAAGAGTCATTCTTGGCATCAAGGCCTTGGCTAAGCTGAGCTTTGCACCCTGGAATCCACTGAGGAGGCAGGTCGTTGCTCATGCTCACATACATCACATCTGCCTTGGTTTCCTGTTTGCACAGTCCACATTGTATCTCTTTGAAGAACTGTAAGGTCTTTACACCCCTGACTGTTTCCTTCGTGTAATTTATTTTCTACAACAGCTGGAATCTTTGGCTTTTGCCCCTTACCTCCCTGGGGCTATGGGTGACTCAGAGCTGACCCTGACCACCCTGTCCACTTTTCTGCATCTCACTGGGGCCCAAGCACTTCTTTGAAATCGTACTTTACTTGCTGAGCTCTGTGTATGAAACAGACTCAAGTTCCTTCTATAGAATCCCTCAAAGTTTATTTGGTGGGCCAATTATCCACCACCCTTCCTAAAGATCAGCTTTTGTTGGGACAGGAAGAGGCTCTCATAAGAAGCGTTCAGTGACTAAGATTTCTCCGTTCACCCTTTTCCTCTTTTAGTCAATTAATTTATTTGAAAGGCAGAGTTACAGAGAGAGAGGGAGAGACACAGAGAGAAACATCTTCTATCTTCTGGTTCATTCTCCAAATGGCTACATGGTTGGGGCTAAGCCAGGCTGAAGCCAGGAGCCTGTAACTCCATCTGGGTCTCCTTCATGGGTAGAGAGAACCCAGGCACATTAACAGGGAGCTGGATCCTAAGTGGAGTGGCCAAGACTCGAACTGCTTTGCATATGGGATGCTGGTATTACAGGCAGCGGCTCAACCCACTATGCCACAGTGCTGGTCCTTCTCCTTTCACTCTTGTAACTCTTCTCAGAGGATGGAAAATGGGTGTTATTCTGGCTTTTTGGGAAAACACTCTGAAGCCTCAATTCTTCTAGAGTTCAGTTTTCTTAAAATGCAAAGCCCACTAGTTTCAAGAGCCGACTTTGGAATTTGCAGTGGAGTGTTAAGTAGAGGAGTCTGATGAAGCACGAGGAAGTGCTGGGGACTGGGCGGTGGATGAGATACAGAAAGCACAGGAACAGCATCGGGGAGTACTTGGAGTTATTATCCCATGGCCTCCTCTCTGAGCTGGAGAATATTACCATCGTGTATTCTCTGCTTTCTGAGGCATTGTTCTCTTCTAATTTCCTTCTTACTTCTTCCATCAGTTTATTTTTTAACTTTCTTTTCACTTCAATCATTTCATTCTTCTCCATTCCTACTTTTATCCCAGAAAGGTTCTGGGTTTTGGCTCTTGATTTTTTTCTGTCTTCTTAGTCTGCCTTTGAGATTTCATGCATTTCTATGTTTCATCTTGGCATACTATCCAAATAGTGCCTACTTTTAATATTTACCTGTAGGGGTTGATACTGAGGCATACAGGTAAAGCCACTGCCGGTTTGAGTCCTGGCTGCTCTTCCAATCCAGCTCTCTGCTATGACCTGGGAAAGCAGTAGAAGATGGTCCAAGTGCTCAGGCACCTGCACCTGTGTGGGAGACCCAGGAGAAGCTCTTGGCTTCAGATCGGCACAACTCCAGCCATTGTAGCCATCTAGGAAGTGAACCAGCAGATGGAAGACCTCTCTCTCTCTCTCTCTCTCTCTCTCTGCCTCTGCTTCTGTATCTCTTTCAAGTAAACAAATAAATCTTTAAGAAAAATTGGCCTGTAATTTTGCATTTTAATGTCCTTGAAGATCTTTTTAATTGGACATAGTATAACCCTAAAATAAGATGTCCTAAAACAAGTTTTTCATTTTCTCTCCACCTTTCAAAATTATCCCCACCTTTCTCCCCATTTCTGTTAAATGTATTTCTAGACACTAAGCTCAAAATTTCTCCCCTTTTTAGTTTGTAGGAATCACCAAAACTCATGCATTATTATTTTGAAGTAGCTTGAATACTTGTAACCCATCACTATTTTGACTCTTTTTTAAAATTTTTTATTTATTTGACAGATAGAATTACAGACAGTGAGAGGGAGAGACAGAGAGAAAGGTCTTCCTTCTGTTGGTTCACCCCCTAAATGACTGCTACAACCAGCACTGCGCTGATCCGAAGCCAGGAGCCAGGTGTCTCCTCCTGGTCTCCCATGCGGGTGCAGGGCCCAAGCACTTGGGCCATCCTCCACTGCCTTTCTGGGCAGTGAGCTTGACTGAAATAAGAGCAGCTGGGACTAGAACCCAGCACCCATATGGGATGCCGGTGCTGCAGGCGGAGGATTACCCAAGTGAGCCACGGCGCCGGCCCACCATTTTGACTCTTAAGGTGCGGTTGTGGCAGCCTCTCGTCCCAGAACTTGCACTTTGCCTCAGGATTTCCATCAGCCTCTCCTCCCATCACGTCCACCCTTCTCTGATCTCTCATTTGCTACATCTTGGTTCTATACCTCAACTCTCAGATTCAATCTGGCCTTCTCAGATGCATGAATAAATTTTGGATGCTTTAGTCTGATTCTGAGTGTTTTCCAGGGTATTTGTTCAATACCTATTGCAACCCTGGATGCTAACTGGGTTGGTGGAGATTCCATTTGACAGAGCCTTGTCCACACTTGACCCCTGCCAACAGGAAGAAGGCTTCAGCCTAACTCACTTTGCTGCTTGCAGTCTACTGCACACCATGCTCAGATTAATGGGAATTTTGTCCTGTCTCCTTACTTTCTAGTCCTCAGGGATTCTTTACTACCTGCAGGAGAAGATTCAAGCATGTTGAGTTTGCTTTAATGATCTACAGCTTCTATCACCAGCAGGCTTTCTAGCCTTGCTGCTAAAGACAGTCGCGAAAGAAGCTTCAGTCAGTTCACTAAATTGGTCTAATTAGCATCTCCCCAGCACGTTTTGCTTTATAAAATATTTTCAGAATTCTGGAAGATATCTTCCTCTCTTCACTGCACATAACCTCTTGGAAAAAATACTCTTGTTCCAAATTTTATCTCACGTGACCTCTTGAAACTATCCCACCAGTCTATTGACACTCTCCCCCTGAAAACACAAAATAATAACAGGCTGGGACTGGCACTGTGGTGTAGTAGTTTAAGCCTCCACCTGTGGCGCTGGCATCCCATATGGGAACTGATTCAAGTCCTGGCTGATCCGCTTCTGATCCAGTTCTCTGCTAGTGGCCTGGGAAAGTCCTTGGGCCCCTGCACCCACGTGGGAGACCCAGAAGAAGCTCCTGCCCCCCAGCTTTGGATCAGGCCAGCTCTGGCCAGCTGTTGCGGCCATTTGGGGAGTGAACCAGCAGATGGAAGACCTCTCTCTGTCTCTCCCTTGCTGTGTGTAACTCTGCTTCTCAAATAAATAATCTTAAAAACAATACCAGGAAGCGAAACACTGAATTGTTATATAAAAAGAAACCTGAAATATAATGATATCACATATACTAGTTGCATGTAGGCAATTTTATTTGTTTTTACAGCAATTGGTTACCAGATTCTGCAGGCTTTTTGTGGAAAGTGAGAGACGACTTCTAATTGTCAGCAAAGGATCTCTGAATTCCCCGATCTACCTCTTTTTCCTAGGGTTCTCCTTCCTTGGTGTTTGTTGCGTTGTCTTCATTACCCTCTCCCCATCTTGCAGTTATCAGCGCCCACTCTTTAGGGTCTGTCTGCCTCCCTGAATGCTCCTATTCAGATAGACTTCCACCTTTCTCTGCCTAAACCCTTATCTGCAACACTGCCAGAGAGGCATCACCACTGACCTCTAGGTCCAGCCTGTGACTCACAAAAACTGATGCCTACCATTAACTTTCATTCTAGCAAACTCAGTGTAGATCTACGTGTCTAGCTTGGAGATTCTGTAGGTAACTCAAACTCCAAATGTTCCGAACTGAATTTGTTGTTAGCCCGCTCTACATCAACTTGCTCCTCCTTCTGTTTGCCCCTGTCATTGTCTTGTCAATACCTTCTGTGAAACAGTCCTTGGTTGCTCCTTAGCTCTCATTGTTTCCACAACTCCAATTCACTCTCCTTCTTGTAGGAGCATCTCATTATATCCAGAGTCATATCAAAACTTGTCATGATGCTAAACATCCTATACAAACTGATCTTTTTGGCTTGATTCTCTCCAAACTCATTTCATGCAATTAATCTGTTGCCAAACTCTAGTAACTCATGCTTTTTCTTTTAACCTCATAACCAGCTCATAAGGATTTTTAACACCTTAGTTTAAAGGTTAGTTTCTCAGAATCATAACTAATCTAACCAAAATAGCCCCTTCATTTTTGTTTTCTATTATTCATCCTTCTTCCTTTAACTACTGAATGGTAGAAGAGTTTGCTGTGACAAAATATGCCACTTCTGCATAAAGGTTATTTTGAGCTAATGGCGCTTGAAAAAAATTCAACAAATGTAAAAAGGTGCTCTAATTCTCCTTTTTTTCTTCCTGAGGGAAAGAGATAAAATTCTCATTTGGAAGGTGTCACCCCCCCAAAAAATGAGAAGAAGAGTGATATTCTTTTTTTTTTTTTTTTTAAGATTTACTTATTTATTTGAAAGGCAAAGTTACGGGGAGTGGGGGCGGGGAGTGATAGAGAGAGAGAGAGAGAGAGAGAGATTGATTTTCAATCTGCTGGTTCACCCTTTAAATGGCCATAACAGCCTGAGCTAGGCTAGTCAGAAGCCAGGAGCCAGGAGCTTCTTTCAGGTCTCCCAAGTCAGTGCATGGGCCCAAGCACTTGAATCATCCTCTGCTGCTTTCCCAGGCACATTAGCAGGGAGCTGGATTGGAAGTGGGGCAACTGGGACTCTTACTGGCATCCATATGTGATGCCAGAGTTGCAGGCAGCAGCTTTACCCACTACGCCATAACACCAGCCCTGCGAGTGCTATTCTTATAAAGGATGGGAAATTAAGGGATGAGCATTTGGTAAAGTGGTGAAGATGCTGCTCGGGATAGCAACATCCCATATAGAAATATCTGGTTCAAGTCTTTGAGAGTCCTAGAATTGCTTCTGATTCCAGCTTCCTATTAATGCATACCCTGGGAGGCAGCAGGTGTTGGCTCAAGTTAGTTGGGTCCCTGCCTCCTTCATTGGAAACCTGGGTTGAATCGTTTGCTCCTGATTTTGGACTGGCCCGGTTTCAGCTGTTATGGGCATTTGGGGACTGAACCAGTGGATGAAAACTATCAGCCTTTCAAAAGAAGTAAGTCAGGCCAGTGCCACGGTGCACTAGGCTAATCCTCCACCTGTGGTGCCAGCACTCCGGGTTCTAGTCCTGGTTGGGACGCTGGTTCTGTCCTGGTTGCTCCTCTTCCAGGCCAGCTCTCTGCTGTGGCCCAGGAAGGCAGTGGACGATGGCTCAAGTCCTTGGGCCCTGCACCCGTATGGGAGACCAGGAGGAAGCACCTGGCTCCTGGCTTCAGATTGGTGCAGTGCGCTGGCCGTAGTGGCCATTTGGGGGGTGAACCAACAGAAGGAAGACCTTTCTCTCTATCTCTCTCTCTCACTGTCTAACTCTGCCTGTCAAAAAAAAAAAGTAAGTCAATAAACAAATAAATAAATTTAAGTTAACTTTATTTTTTAAAAGAAACACAATGTGATGTTTAGATGGAGAAAATTCTGCAGAATTTTTTTTTCAATTTTGTGTTCCTAGTCACTTTACCCTATAAACTTTCCTAGTCCAACCCCCTTTGCTTTTCCACATTTCCACAATGTACTACTCTTTGTCTGGCTAAGAATGTAAGTGCTTAGCTCTGATCGGATTTGGTCCTTCATTTTTCTTATGAAGGGGGCCATGCTGTATAAAACCTGTGTTACATAAATTTGTGTACTGTTCTTCTGGGGCTCTGTCTTTTTTTTAATATTTACTTATTTATTTGAATGTCAGAGTTACACAGAAAGAGGAGAGAGAGAGAGAGAGGTCTTCCATCTGCTGGTTCACTCCCCAAATGGCTGCAATGGCTGGAGCTGCGCTGATCAGAAGCCAGGAGCCGGGAGCTTCTTCTAGGTCTCCCACGTGGGTGCAGGGGCCCAAGGTCTTGAGCCATCTTCTACTGCTTTCCAAGGCCATAGCTGAGATTTAGATTGGAAGTGGAGCAGCCAGGTCTTGAACCAGCATCCATATAGGATACATGCTCTTTGGGCCAGGGCATTGATCCACTGTACCACAGCACCAGCCCCTGGGGCTCTGTCTTATGTCAACTTAATTTTCAGGTTCAGCCAAAATACCCTAAGAAGGTGGACATAAAATTTTGCATCCCTTCTACTATCCCTTCCTACCACTGGCAAACAAACTTCATGAGCTGCCATGTCTATGTCTTCACTGTTGTAGCCATGGTGCTTGCCATGTAAAGGAATCCAGTAAATCTTCCCTGAATTAAAAAATAGGTTGGTTAGCCAACTCTCTTGACTCTACTTTCAGAACATCCCTTGAATACGACTTTCATTTCTGTTCTGAGTTTTTCTAGCTTGAGTCTTAGGACTTCTTCTAGCTTGAGTCTTAGGACTTCTGTGGTACCGAATGACAGAGTTTGCATATGCAGATTCAAGGGTAAGATTGCTCAGATATGAATTGTAGCCTCAGCACTTAAGACATGGAAACTTGAATTATTTTATCATTATATACCTCAATTTGAACATCTGGAAAATGGAGATAATAATAGAATTTGCCTTAGAGGGCTGTTTTAAAAATTCATATACCTAAATACATGCAAAACAGTTAGCATAAGGCCCTTCATCTTATGTGTAAGCTGTTACTACTTTTCTCATATGAACTACTTTCATAGCACCCTAACTACTGCTAGTCTTTTTTTGCTGTTCCCTTCCTCAGATGTAAGTTTGATCATGTTACTTTGCTGCTGGAGATTTTTGGTGGGTTTATGCTGTCCACAGGATGAGGAAGTTCAGCACTCCAGCATAGAGAATAAGGATCCTTACAGCCTCATGCCATTTTCCACCCCTCAACCCAATGCCCCTAGCTTCCAGGGACTTGGGTTATTAACCCTTCATCATGATTTTCCCAGATGCCTGTCCTTTGTTGAATGCTTTTGCCTGGACTGCCCCTTGCCTTTTCCACATAGGCAAATTCTTACTCTTTCTTCTGGTTCCTGAAGACACAGTGCTAGTAGTGCCTGCTCAGTGCAGCCTCCCCCAAATCCTCCTGATAATAATTATAACAATGCTAAAAAATGATGACAGCAGCTATATCTAAGAGCACTTACCATATGCCAGACACTGTGCAAAAACACTTTGTATTTATTATATAATTTCATCTTTTTAACAACCCTATGAGTTGGGTGACTATTAGTCTTTATTATGCAAGTAAGCAAGCTGGGATTAGCATTTTAACTAGAATGAATAATTTCTTTCTACTCCAGATACTAGATGTCTCTCTATTATAGCTCTGTAACCCTTGCATACATTATGTGTTCAAGTGGTTGTTCTTTGCCTCCCTTCCTGCAGAGTGAGCTATTGTAGCTAAGAACTGTGCTACTCAACTTTTCATGCACGGTTTCTGTGTGACACCTAACTAAGCCCATGGTCAGGAGGTGTTTTCTCTTGCCTGGAATGTGTCTTCACTCGTGAGTCCAAAATCATTATCTATTTATTTATTTCCTTGACAGATAAAACAAAATCAGTTTCAGGTAACTTTTTTTTTTCTAATTATGCCTCAAATTTCCTTTGAATCCTGGGAACCAGCTTAAAATCATCTTGTTGAAGTTTTTTTTTTTTTTTTTGAAGTAGATAATTTTTATAAATCCTCTTTAAAAAGTGAACAGAGAGAATAAGAAAGAGCCACATGGGATATTTAAATTTTATATTTTGAAAAATCAACTTGGGCCTCAAATGGTGAAGAACATCTAGTTGTAAAGATACATAAGATATAAGCAAAGCATTCATGTTTATTTTATAATATTGACATGCAAAAAAGGAGTAAAAATCCATTTTATCTTGATTACGTTTGCTCTGAGACCTGTATATGTAAAAATACCCTTAAGAGCCAAAGTGATTTTTGCACATTTTTGAAGCAATAAGGTTGCAGCTTTAGAAATTTACTGACATAATAGCCCTAGATATATTTCACTGATGAGTACTTATCTATTCGATCTATTTTTTATTGGCAAAGAAGCTTTGAAACAACACATGAAAAGATTAAGCTTTTTTATCAAAAGTGACAGATAAATTAGAAATTCTATGAATGATGTAGTTCTCATGAAAATATTAGTTTTCTTTTTTTACCAGAATTTGCTTCTACAGAGGGAGATTTCTGGAAATGTGAATTATAAGTTAGCTTTATTTATTTTACTATATCCATGGAAATAAATATTGGAAATACTAATTTGAATTTTGAATAGATTTCCTTGAAGTTGTGGGAAAAAACAAGAGTACTGAAAATAAAGTGTTTTGTTAATTAGCTAAATGGAACTCAGAATGAGAATGAAAGTAAATTTTGTAGTGTAATTACAAGTCAGATGACCAGAGTAAGTTTTGCTACCACTGACTGGTAATATGCTATTCTATTAGGGCAGACGGTGGATGGGCTAGACTCAGGGAAAAAGGTTGGCAATAGGGAATGGAACAAGAAATATTAATAACTGATGTTAATTGAACACTCATTATGTATTAGACCTGGAGCTAAGGGCTTTAGCATGCATATAAAGAAGCATTTCTATTATTCTCATTTTATAAATCAGGACACCAAAGCTTAGGATTATGTAATTTGCCTACTATGACCCAGCTAATGAGGTCCAGCTGAGACCAGTACCCAAGCAGGCCAAAAGCTTCACTTTTAACAGCTGTGCCAGAAGAGACTCCAGAGTCCTCAAGGGGGTTGTCATGGTTCTGTCTTCAGCATTGGCCTCCATAAATAATAACTTACGGTGAGTCCATGTAAGATTGTTAGGTTCTGCTTAAGAAAATCAAGAAATAGGAAATTGAGCAAAAATGTTTCTTGTCCAGAAATGGTCATGGGAGCTTTGAAAGAGGCTCCACATTTTAATTGTGCTCCTTTAGACAATAAGAAAACCAACTACACAAGTAGACACACACATAGAACCACATCATTTCAGATGATAACTGAAGAGGCTGAAGTGCCAAGAAACATTATAAAGACACGGTCTTTGCCATAGTCTTAAAAATTCCCAGAGAGGGTAGTTCACAACCTCCTATTAAAAAAAACAAAACAAAACAAAACAAAACAAAACAAACAAACAAAAAAACAAAAAACCTATGGTCATGAGTTTCCTTCTGATGTCTGACCTAAATCTATCAAACTGAATTTTCAACCTCTATTTTCTTAAGCATAATTGCTGCCCGTTTGCTTTTCTGTTGTAGATTCAAGGAAACAGTTCAAAATACTGAGTATAATCCTTCAGAGAAATGGTGACATTTGGACAAACTTATAGTTATTACTGGGCAGAATTGTTAGGCTATTGAAAAATTTTCTGAGTCTCAAAGAATTTGTTTTAATTTATTTATTTATTGGAAGGGCAGAGTTACAGGGAGAGAGGGAGAGAGACAGAGACAGGGTGGGGGGGGATCTTCTATCCACTAATGGCTGCAACAGCTGGGGCTGGATCAGGCTGAAGTCAGGAGCCAGGCACTCCCTCAGGATCTCCCACATGGTTACAGGGGCCAAAGAACGTGGGCCATTTTCTGTTGCTTTCCCAGGTGCGTTAGTAAGGAGCTGGATCTGAAGTGGAGCAGCCAGGACTCAAACCTGCACCCATATAGGATGCTGGCACCACAGGCGGCACTTCACTTGCTATGCCACAACACTGGCCCCTCAAAGAATTTCGTGAGTTGAGGAATCCATCAAGTGTTGATTGATAGCCAGCACTGAAGTTCTAGGACCAAGGGTAGGATTTTTTTTTTTTTTTTTTTTTGGTCAAGAGCCATTTGGGTATCTATAACATCATACATAAGCTGTACAAAATTGTCAACTTAAAAATTAGCCTTCCATAGATTTATTGAATTGTAAGTTCCACCTGTGGTTGCCAGACCAAATGATTTTCCAGGTTTTACATGGCCTGCAAGCAAGACTCTCCCCACCCCTGTTTAAGTAATGAAATATTTGCTAGAGGATAAAACAGTACCTAGTCAAATGAGATTACATATATTCATATATTTATTTAAAGATTTATTTTGTTTATTTGAAAGGTAAAGTTACAGAAAGAGGGAAAGAGACAGAGAGAAAGAGATCTGTCTGCTGGTTCACTACACAAATGGCTACAATGGCCAGGGCTGGGCCAGCCTGAAGCCTGAATCCAAGAACTCCTTTTGGATCTTCCATATGGGTGACAAGGGCCCAAGCACTTGGGCCATCTTCTGCTGCTTTCCCAAGTGCATTAGCATGAAGCTGGATTAGAAGCAGCGTAGCCTGGACTTGAACCAGTGCTCTGATGTGGGATGCCAGGGTCACAGATGAGTGCTTAACCTGCTGTGTCACGATGCCGGCCTCTATATGTATATAAGTACTTAACATTTTATTTCACGCTAGTTTTACGTTCACAAAACAAAAAATTGCAAAATAGTAAGATGAAGACTCCGCGTGTACCCGCTCACCTCATTTCCCCTATTAACATCTCACAATAGTATGTCTGTCACAATTAATGAACCACACCAGGTTCCCTCATTTTTTTAATCCAAAATATTTTATCCCTCTCTTCTCTCCCAGCCTATAGTAATCAGCATTTTGCACTCAGATTGAGGGATTTTTGTTTGTTTGTTTTTAAATTTCATCTTCCACATATAAGGGAGAACATGTGGTGTTTGTCTTTCTGGGTCTGGTTTATTTCATTCAACATGATGTCTTCCCATTAAATCCATTTTGCTACAAAAGAGTATTTAATTTCTTCTTGGAGCTGAATAATATTCCTCTGTGTGTGTGTGTGTGTGTGTGTGTATCTCACATTTTCTTTATCCTTTTATGTAATGATGGACACAATGTTTTTGCTTCTGTGAACAGTGCTGCTATAAACATGGAGAAGCAGGTATCTCTTTCACACAATGGGATTGTATCTTTTGGGAATATACTCAGTAGGGAGATTGCTGGGTGATATGACAATTCCATTTCTAGTTTTTAAATAGATATCCATACTGTTTTTCACAGTTGCTATGCTAACTTATATTCCCAGCATTAACGTACAGGAGTTCCACATCCTTGCCAGCTTTTGTGGCTTTCTCCTGCTAGTGAAGGAGCTCCCTGCTTCCTCCTTTTTTTATTTTAAAAATTTATTTACTTATTTGAAAGGCAGAGTTACACAGAGAGAGGAGAGGCACAGAGAGAGAGAGAGAGAGAGAGAGAGAGAGGTCTTCCATCCAATGGTTCACGGCCCATTTATTTATTTATTTGAAAGGCAGAGTTACACAGAGAGAGGAGAGGCAGAGAGAGAGAGAGAGAGGTCTTCCATCCAATGGTTCACTCCCCAGATGGCCGAAACAGCCGGAGCTGCACTGATCCGAAGCCAGGAGCCAGGAGCTTCTTCTGGGTCTCCCATGTGGGTGCAGGGGCCCAAGTACTTGAGCCATCTTCTACTGCTTTCCCAGGCCATAGTAGAGAGCTGGATAGGAAGTGGAGCAGCCGGGTCTCGAACCGACACCCATATAGGATGCCGGTGCTTCAGGCCAGGGCGTTAACCCGCTGTGCCACAGCGCCGGCCCCCCTGCTTCCTCCTTTGACAGGTGGAGTTTAGTAACTTCTTTGTTGGGGCGTCTTCTTTAAGCTGTATTCATTATTTGAAAGGCAGAGTTACAGAGAGAGAAGGAGAGGCAAAACGGGAGAGAGAGAGAGAGATATGCAGGAAGGGAGGTTCTTCCACCTGTTGGTTTACTCCCCAGATGGCCGCAATGTCCAGGGCTGGGCCAGGCTGAAGCCAGGAGTTCATTTGGATCTCCTATGTGGTTTCAGGAGCCCAAGCACTTGGGCTACCCTCTGTTGCTTTTCCCAGGCCATTAGCAGAGAGCTGGATCTGAAGTGGGGCAGCCAGCATGCCAACTGGCATGGCATTGCTGGTGGTGGCTTAACCTGCTACATAATACTGCTGCCCTCTCGAAGTTAGTCTCTTCTTATTGGAAGCTTGGATCTGGCACCTGAGTGGTAGAGGGAGACAATGTAGGCTCCCTTTTGGGAACGAAGTAGTTGCTGGGACTCCAGTCAGCCCTCCAGACGTGGTTGAAGTTTAGTGAGGACCGTGGAATTCTCACAGAGTTCAGGCTGCCTCTCTGTGGTGGTGGCTGGGGTCTCGATGCGTT
This sequence comes from Oryctolagus cuniculus, assembly GCF_964237555.1. NCBI lineage: Eukaryota > Metazoa > Chordata > Mammalia > Lagomorpha > Leporidae > Oryctolagus > Oryctolagus cuniculus. The sequence continues at coordinate 94,578,731 of NC_091438.1, forward strand.
CTATTCACCTCTTCCCAGCAAGATGGCCTCCCCGCAGCAGGAGAGCTGGGCAAGGAGTGGTGGGCAGCATGGGCAGGCATCGTGTTTGTTCCTCTTTCTCCCCTGGCCTTCAGAGGTTCGCGCTGTTTGCAGCTCTCATCACTTCCTTGCTGAAGGGTGTCCCTCAGTGAGCCTCCTCTGTTCTGCTCTTCTGCATAGAGAACAGTGTTTTCAGTGAGGAGGCTTCCCCTGGCTGGGGAGCTCCTGGAGCAGGAGTGACAGGCAGTGGCTGCGGTGGCCACCAGTGACCGTGGTGGCAGTGTGCTGTGTTTCTCCCTCTGTTTTTTGGAATCTCTGTGCCATTTGCAGTTCTTGTCACTTGTTTACTGAAGTGTTCCCTCAGTTCTTTTTTTTTTTTTTTTTTTTTTTTTTTTGACAGGCAGAGTGGACAGTGAGAGAGAGACAGAGAGAAAGGTCTTCCTTTTGCCGTTGGTTCACCCTCCAATGGCCGCTGTGACCGGCGCGCTGTGGCTGGCGCACCGCGCTGATCCGAAGGCAGGAACCAGGTACTTATCCTGGTCTCCCATGGGGTGCAGGGCCCAAGCACTTGGGCCATCCTCCACTGCACTCCCTGGCCACAGCAGAGAGCTGGCCTGGAAGAGGGCAACCGGGACAGAATCCGGCGCCCTGACTGGAACTAGAACCCAGTGTGCCGGCGCCGCAAGGTGGAGGATTAGCCACGGCGCCGGCCAACAGTTCTACGATGTTACTTACAGAACCCTTTTCCTGGCAAAAGAGTGCCCTGGCTAGGGCTCCTGAGCAGCAGTGATGGCTCCGTGCTGTCTCTGGGTTTCAGAGTTGACATGCTGTCTGTCGTTCCCATCACTTCTTTACTGAAGCTTTTCCCCAGACAATCTTCTGTAAGTGAGCTTCCTCCCTGGTCGTTCTGAAACTTCTTCCTGGTTGAGGTGGTTGCATACCCTTCTCCATGCAGGGCTGATCTTTCTCCTGTCATGGCAAAATCTTTTCAGAATGTTCCCTTTCTCTAACCAATTGGTTCATATTGTTTTCTTTAACATACTATGTCATTTTGTTCTAGATGTGTTCACTGAATTTTTTTTCTTGCTAATTGCCTGTTGGCAAGAACAAAATTCTTGTGTGACAATAATGTGGTCTGTGTTTTTTATGCATTTTTGAAATGGACTTTACTTTTTAGAGCAGTTTTGTGTTCATAGCAAAATTGAGTGGAAAATTCAGAGTGCCCATGTATCCCCCCCTCCTCACATGCATGACCTCCCCCACTCAACATCCCTCATCCCTGGGGCATGGTGTGTTTGTTGTAATCTACAAGCTCACACTAACACACTTATCACCAAAGTCCACATTTTACTTTAGCATTTATGCTTGGTGTTATAAATTCTATGAATTATGACACGTGTATGATGAAATACTTTCCCCACTGTAGTATCATACAGAATAATTTCATAACTCAAAAAATGCTCTGTGCCCTGCCCATTCATCTCTCCTTACCCACTAATCCTCCATCACTGCTGATTTTTTTTTTTTTTTTGCTCTCTCCAGTTTTGCCTTTTTAAGAATTTCACATTATTGGACATATATAATGTATTCTTTCCAGATTGACTTCTTTCAATTGGTGGTATATGTTTAATGTTTGTTCATGTCTTTGCATGGCTTGATAGCTCATTTTGCTTAAGTGCGGAATCATATTCCATCATCTGGATGTACCCTAGTTTGTTTATCCACTTATCTACTGATGGGCATCTTGGGTGCTTCCAAGCTTTGGTATTTATGAACAAAGCTGCTACAAACACCAATGTTCAGGTTTTACATGTATGTAAATTTTCAGTTCACTTGAGTAAATACTAAGGAGGCTAATTATTAGATGATATGAAATAATATGTTTAGTTTTGAAAACCACCAAAGTATCTTCCAAAGTGGCCGTGCAATTTTGCATTTCCACTGGCCACAACCAAGATTTCCTGTTGCTCCACATCATCATTAGCCTTTGATTTTTTCAGTGTTTTGGAGTTTGGTAATAATAAGAGATATGTCATGGTATCTTCTTATTGCTTTTTAGAATTTTTTATTTATTTATTTGAGAGAGACAGAGAGAGAGCACTCCCATATACTGGTTCACTCCCCAAATGCTTGCAATGGCTGGGGCTGAGCCCAGCTAAAGCTCTGATGCAGGAATGCAATCCAGGTTTCCCACATGGGTGTCAGGAACCCAGTTACCTGAAGTATCACTGCTTCTCACAGGGTATGCTTTAGCAGGAAGCTGGAGTCAGGAATCAAACCTAGGTATTTCGATATGGCATGTGGGCATATTAACCGGTGCCTTAATGCTTGTCTCTCATTATTGTTTTAATTTATATTTCCCTGGTCTTATAGTATGTTGAACTATATGCTCATATTACTCATATGTGTGGGGAGCAATCCGGACTGGACTAAGTTACTGAAATTAAGACTTATTCTATGCATCTGCTCTCCCACAATGTGGCGTTGGGAGAGAAGTAAACAGCTTCCGCACAGCTGCCTCCAGTTCAACTGATAAACTGTAGGACTTGCTCCTGATTGGAGGAGAGCAGCGTACTCGGCGTGTGGGCAGCCGAGTTGGGATTGGCGGAGGAGGACTATAAAGGAGGAGAGAGACGGCATGCACCGGGAACATCTATGGGGAACATCTAAGGGAACCCGTGCAGCCCCCGAGAGAACCGGCCGGCGGTGTGCCGCTCCCCTGCGGAAGTGGGGAATGTGGCCAGGGGGAACTGCCCTTCCACGGAGGTGGAAGGGATAGTAGCCAACCCGGGAAGAGCCAGCAGCAAACCCGGGGAGGGCCGAGCAGACGAAAGAACAGCGCAGGGTCCTGTGTCGTTCCTCCACGAAGAGGGGGAGCGACATAATGGTGCCGTGACTCGGATAGCAAACTTAGGAGGGAAGAAATGGGAAGAAACGGGAAGAATTGGGAAAATATCGGAGAGAGAGACTAGCAAACAGCCTAGGGAAAATACCGGAGAGAGAGACTAGCAAACAGCCTAGGGAAAAGCCGGACGAAAAGGGTGCCGGAAGAAGCTATTGAAAGCCTAGGCATAGATTCGGATACGGACTACGGGGGGAAGCTGGGAGAAATCTCTAAGATCGAAAGCGAAAGTGAAAGCTAGAACAAACAGACTCGGACGCGGACTGTGGGGAGAGGCCAGGAGAAATGAGGGAGGAATATTGTTGGAAGAAAACTTAAGGAAACATACCGGGTAGAGAAAAGTGTTAGGGAAATTGAAGCCGCGGGGGGCAGGCCAAGGCGGAAACGGAAGCCACTTTGGGGTTCTCAAGTTAGCCCGGGAATAGGGGGCGAAAAGTTGAAACCAGAAGCTGAAACGTGAGCCAGGTTGGGATCCGTCTGATTAGCCCGGGGAGCAAAGGACGGGAAGCCAAACCGTGGGGCGGAGACGTACGCTGGGTTGAATTCGCCAGGCTAGCCCGGGGAACTTAGATTGAATGCTAGTGGCGGACACGTAAGCTACGCTGTGTTACTCGCGGAAGCCGCCGCGTGCAGAGAGAGCACGGGGCGTGAATAGATAGGGAACGGGGCTGGCGTAGGCCGTGGTTCAGACGCGAAAGGGTTAAGCGTGGAGACCGCGGAGCGCGCGAAGCCGAGCCGCGCAAAGCCGGGAAGCTGCGCAGATGAGAGAGGCGCGCGGGCTGAAGCGGCGCAGAGCCGGGAACCCGCCGGCGGGGCGAGGCGCCGGAAAGCCGCAGGGATAAGAGAAACAGAAGTTTAGGAGTAAAAGAGAAATGGGAATGCTGGAAGATAGAAGTAAAATGGGAGAAATAGGAATGCCCGGAGATAGAGAAATAGAGAAATAGAAAGGCCTCCCTACAACACTGCACTGTGAGAGCTTGGATTCGGTCTGCCCGATTAGTGAGGCGATGAGCACCTGGGCGGCTAGCAGCTTATGCGCCGCAGGTCACCGAAGACAGGCACGAATTAACATCAGTAAGGCTTCCCCACAATACCGCAATTAGAAGGCTTGGATTCGGTCTGCCTGATTAAGGCGGTAAGCGCCAGCAAGCAGCTCGACCAGAGTATGAGCTGCAGGTCACCGAAGATAGGCACGAACCAACACTAATAAGTCTCCCCCACAATAAGGCAATGAGAAGGCTTGGATTCGGTTTGCCTGATAGGTCTTGTAAGTCCCCTGCAGGCAGAGCAGAGCATGCGCTGCAGGGCACCGAACACAGGCACGCATCAGCGCCTAAAAACCTCCTCACAATGGCGAAGAGAGGACCCGGATTCGGTTTTCCTGATTGATAGGACTTGTAAGAGCCTGTGGCAACTCTAGCAAGTAGAGCAGAGTGTGTGCCGCGGGACACCGAAGACAGGCGCGTATCAACGCCAAAAATAAAAAGAAAGGGGGATCTGTGGGGAGCAATCCGGACTGGACTAAGTTACTGAAATTAAGACTTATTCTATGCATCTGCTCTCCCACAATGTGGCGTTGGGAGAGAAGTAAACAGCTTCCGCACAGCTGCCTCCAGTTCAACTGATAAACTGTAGGACTTGCTCCTGATTGGAGGAGAGCAGCGTACTCGGCGTGTGGGCAGCCGAGTTGGGATTGGCGGAGGAGGACTATAAAGGAGGAGAGAGACGGCATGCACCGGGAACATCTATGGGGAACATCTAAGGGAACCCGTGCAGCCCCCGAGAGAACCGGCCGGCGGTGTGCCGCTCCCCTGCGGAAGTGGGGAATGTGGCCAGGGGGAACTGCCCTTCCACGGAGGTGGAAGGGATAGTAGCCAACCCGGGAAGAGCCAGCAGCAAACCCGGGGAGGGCCGAGCAGACGAAAGAACAGCGCAGGGTCCTGTGTCGTTCCGCCACGAAGAGGGGGAGCGACAATATGCTTATTTTCCATATGATTTCCATATGATTATCCCCTTTGGTGAGGTATCTGTTCATGTCTTTTGCTCATTTTTAAATCAAGCATTTTGTTTTCTTATTGCTGATGTTTAAGAGTTCTTTCTATATATTGGATAAAAATCTTTTATCAGATTATTCTTTTACAAATATTTTCTTATTTTCTTCAAATTTAATTTTTTTTTTAATTTTTGACAGGCAGAGTGGACAGTGAGAGAGAGAGACAGAGAGAAAGGTCTTCCTTTGCCGTTGGTTCACCCTCCAATGGCCGCCGCTGCAGCCGGCGCACCGCGCTGATCCGATGGCAGGAGCCAGGATCCAGGTGCTTTTCCTGGTCTCCCATGGGGTGCAGGGCCCAAGCACTTGGGCCATCCTCCACTGCACTCCCTGACCATAGCAGAGAGCTGGCCTGGAAGAGGGGCAACTGGGACAGAATCCGGCACCCTGACCGGGACTAGAACCTGGTGTGCCGGCGCCGCAAGGTGGAGGATTAGCCTATTGAGCCACGGCGCCGGCCCCAAATTTAATATTTTTGCAGTTTCTAAAGTTGTTTTAGAAGTTGATAGTTTATTTATTAAATTTTTTTAAAAGATTGATTTGAGAGAGTTATGGGGGGGAAAGAGAAAGAGGAAGAGAGAGAGAGAGAGAGAGGAAGAGACACAGAGAGAGATGTTCTATCTGCTGGTTCACTCCCCAGATGGCTGCAACGGCTGGTGGTGGACCAGACCAAAGCCAGGAGCTTTCGTGGGTCTCCCTTGTGGGTGGCAAAGGCCCAAGGACTTGGGCCATCCTCTGCTGCTTTCCCAGGCTTATTAGCATGGAACTGATGGGAAGTGGAGCAACTGGGATTGGATCTAGTGCTCATATTGGATGCCGGTGCTACAAGCAGCAGTTTTACCCTCTGTGCCACAGTGCCAGCCCCCATTAATTAAATTTTTCAAAAAATTCATTTATTCAGCAAATATGTACAGAATACCTTTTAGTTCTGTCCTAGGCCATGGAATACAAGATGAAAAGGCATTTTTGTCCTTGGACTCAAAGAATTCAATCTGTCCACCATGGGAGCTAACATAGCAGGTGCTACAATAGAGATACATGTAGTATATTTAGACAAAAGGAAAGTTGCAATATTTTTGGAATAGATAGAATGACATTAATAATTGTGAAAATAATATCTGAGACTTATTTATTGAGCTATTACTTTGTAAGTCTTGGCAGTGTAGCCAAAAGTTTTACATAATTTTTGTATTTTAAATTCACTTGACTCTGACAAATGTACATCTTATTTTTTTAAAAAGATTTTTACTTGTTTATTTACTTGAAAGTCAGAGTTAGAGAGAGAGAGATGAGAGACACAGAGGTCTTGGACCCTCTGGTTCACTCCCCAAATGGCTGCGGCATCCAGGGCTGGGCCAGGCTGAAGCCAGGAGCCAGGAGCCTCTTCCAGGAATCCCATGTGGGTGAAGGAGCCCAAGCACGTGGGCCATCCGCTGCTGCCTTCCCAGGTGCATTAGCAAGGACCTGGGTCAGAAGTGAGCAGATAGGACTTTTATGGGATGCTGGTGCTGTAGATAGGTGCTTGCCCATTATGCCACAGCACCTGCCCCCATCTTAATTTCATTATATATAGTACTTACATTTAATGAAGGATATCGTGGACAAAGCTGAAAGAAAAATTACAGAATGAGGAGAATATATTTGCAATGTCTAAAACAGAAAAAGGATTAAATAACTGGACTATGTAAGGAATATCTGCATATAAAGATGGAAAAGATTGAAAACACAACTTAAAAATGAGTAAAGACTATAAGTAGTTAACTTATGAAAGAGAACATCTAAGAGGTTAAACCACGCTAAAATGTATTAGTAATCAGAGAAATGCATATTAAAACAATGAGCCAGCACCATGGCTCAATAGGCTAATCCTCCACCTAGTGGTGCCTGCACACCGGGTTCTAGTCCCGGTTGGGGCGCCGGATTCTGTCCCGGTTGCCCCTCTTCCAGGCCAGCTCTCTGCTGTGGCCAGGGAGTGCAGTGGAGGATGGCCCAAGTGCTTGGGCCCTGCACCCCATGGGAGACCAGGATAAGTACCTGGCTCCTGCCTTCGGATCAGTGCGGTGCGCCGGCCGCAGCGCGCCGGCCGCAGCGCGCCAGCTGTGGCGGCCATTGGAGGGTGAACCAACGGCAAAAGGAGGACCTTTCTCTCTCTGTCTCTCTCTCTCACTATCCACTCTGCCTGTCAAAAAAAAAAAAAAAAACCAAAAAACAAACAAACAAACAAAACACAATCAATTATTGCTTTACACCTGTTAGAATGGACAGAAGAAAAGAGAAGAGCCAAGTGTGAGGACTTAAGAATCCTTACCCATTTTTACTGTGTGTTTAGGGCAAGTGTTTATGTTGGAGAGCCATTTGCCTCTTCCTAGTCAAACACGTATATCCTTTGACCCAACAATTTTGCTCCTTCTTCCTTACCCAAGGGCCCTTAGATTCTTTTTTGAAGCAATGATACCAGCCCTCAGGGGGAAATCCTAGGGCATTTTAAAAATTTCATAGAAAAATGGCATTAAAAGATGTTTATTTTGGTTCCAAAAATTTTGAAATCCATGCATAGTCTTTTTGTAATAAGCATTTACATAAACATGTTGAAGAGCCCTCAGAGTAATGGATCTCGACTAATCTCATCAATCTTGTGCCTCTTTGTCATGGCTCTGAGACCATGCCCTGGACAATCTAATAGAAGAGAAGTCTGCTAGGAGGCTGCTGAGGTTGTGTTCTTTGGCAAAAGGAGAGAATGATATTTGGAGCTGCAGGATTCACCTTGCTGCTGTGAGGATCAATCAGAATCCCCAAACCCACACACTGAGGTGGTGGAGCAGGAGGACCTCTGCCTTTGAGAAAACTGCTGAGTTTGCACACTAATGCTGAAATCACTTTCAGTGGACTGCTAGTCTTGACAAATAAATAAATATCTTTGTGGCCTATATTGCTTTTAGCGGGGTTTTCTGGTGCTGTTGGCAAAGTCATCCAAACTGGGGCTGGCATTGGTGCAAAGTGGGTTAAGCCTCCACCTGTAATGCCAGTGTCCCATATTGGAGGACTAATTTCAGTCCTAGCTGCTCCACTTCATATCCAGCTCTCTGCTATTATGACTGAGAAGGCTGAGGAATATGGCCCTAGTACCTGGGCCCTGCCACCCATGTGGGAGACCCGGATGGAGTTCCTGGCTCCTGGATTCTGCATGGCCTATCCACAGCCATTGCAGACATTTGGGGAGTGAACCAGAAGTTGGAAGCACACCAGACACTGGATTTAGAACCACCACAATCCAGTAAAATCTCATATTGATCCTTACCTTGACTATATCTGTAAAAAGCTTGCTTTTAAAATAGATCACATTTTGAGGTTCTGAGTATACATGAATTTTAGGGGGATACTATCCAACCCTCTGCAGATCCTAAATATTTTCTTTATTTCATCTGTAAAAAGAATATTTGAAATTTGACTTTCCTTTTTTTATTTCTTTTTTTTTTTTACAGAGGATCAGTTTAGTATGCATTAAGTAAAGATTTCAACAGTTTGCACCCCCATAGAAACACAAAGTGAAATATATTGTTTGAGTACTCGTTATAGCATTAAATCTCAATGCACAGCACATTAAGGACAGAGATCCTACATGAGGAGTAAGTGCACAGTGACTCCTGTTGTTGACTTTACCAATTGACACTCCTGTCTATGGCATCAGTAATCTCCCTATGCTCCAGTCATGAGTTTCCAAGGCTATGGAAGCCCTCTGAGTTCTCCGACTCTTATCTTGTTTAGACAAGGTCATAGTCAAAGTGGAGGTTCTCTCCTCCCTTCAGAGAAAGGTACCTCCTTCTTTGAAGACCTGTTCTTTCCACTGGGATCTCACTCACAGAGATCTTTTGCCAGAGTGTCTTGGCTTTCCATGCCTGAAATACTCTCATGGGCTTTTCAGCCAGATCCGAATGCCTTTAGGGCTGATTCTGAGGCCAGAGTGCTATTTAGGACATCTGCCATTCTATGAGTCTGCTGAGTATCTCACTTCCCATGTTGGATCACTCTCCCCTTTATTTATTCTATCGGTTAGTGTTAGCAGGTACTAGACATGTTTATGTGCTCCCTTTGACTCTTAGTCCTTTCATTATGATCAATTGTGAACAGAAATTGATCACTTGGACTAGTGAGATGGCATTGGTACATGCCACCTTGATGGGATTGAATTGGAATCCCCTGGTATGTTTCTAACTCTACCATTTGGGGCAAGTCAGCTTGAGCATGTCCCAAATTATACATCTCTTCCCTCTCTTATTCCCACTCTTATGTTTAACAGAGATCACATTTCAGTTAATTTTCAACACTTAAGAATAACTGTGTATTAATTACAGAATTAAACCAGTCATATTAAGTAGAACAGACAAAAAAACTACTAAGAGGGATAATGTTGACAATCTCATTGATATTTTTACTTGTAATCTTTATTATTTGCAATTTAGCTGATCAACTGTCACAAATAGTATATAGTTTCTCCTAATGTCATCGTCATTATGAGTTAATTCTATATTGTTATACCTTTTTATTAAACACAAGCATATTTATGACAAGTCTCATTAAAAGACTCATTACCACTGAAAATGTCACAGATACATAACTAGACTGTGAAGCAAATAAACAACACAGATAAAAAGGACTAGTTAAATAAAATTGATAGCATTTTGTTTTGTGATTTTTGATGACATTATTTTATTAACAGACTTTCTTTGTTTTCCTTCCTTTTGCTTTTCCTAGAAATGTTAATCATTAGTTATAAAAATCATGTGGTATATTGGTTATAGAGATGCAATTCTCTCCCACTTCTCCAAATGGAATCTCAAATCATAGTGTGGAAAATTACTACTCATCTGGGAATTATAACTGAAGATTCTAATGCTGAGAAATCTTGAATCCTTACCTTTTAATATCCAGTGATAGCTATTTCATTTATGAAATTTCATTGGAAAATTGTGTTATTTTAAAGTAACTCTTTTATTCTTTCACATGTGATCCTTCATTTTGATCCCATAAATAAGAACTTAAACTGGCAAAGAAGCTCGGTCTTATTTCCTTCAGGGTCAACATTAAGTGCATTTCATAAACTCTTTTTGATAGACTGACTTCCAAAAGGTCAAACATCCCATAGTTTCATAATGTTGTCTCTGGACAGGGAGGCTATTTAAACATTATGTTATTTTATTTTAATTTTTTGTCTAGTAGTCATTTATTAACTTAAGATATTTCATTTGAAATATCAGAATTAGAGGGGAAAATGTCTGATTATTAAATTGAGCTTGGCTGAATCAGAAAGAGTAGACTATCCAGTACAGGACAGTTGCTATTAGATATAACAGGAGGGGGAAAGGAATGTTAGCTACTTCTTAATATAAAACAAAATATTAAATTTTTTTGATGAAAAGTGATATGTGCTCTTTATAGAAAATCTTATTTCCTTTCTCTGCCTGATAAATCTCCATTTATCCTAAACTGGTACATGATGATGTCATCCTGAAATACGTTGTTGAATTTATGACAATACAATTAAACAATGATATGTGTAATGATATGTTTAATATTTGCCTTCCCTACTATGTGGAAGTTCCATGGGGGCATGGATTCTATCTGTCTTGGTCTCCACTGCATTCTCTGCTTCTCAAACATTCTCTAGCACAGAATAAATGATCGATGAATAACTACAATGAGTGAAAGAACAGATAGAATGCCCATACTCTCGATAGTTGAATAAAAACTGGTAACATTTTGATAAGCTTAAATTATTCTACACACTGGGTCTATACCATCTTTTCACTTTATGAGACATAGTTTGTCTTTTAATAATTATATACTTTTATTTGGGAAGCAATATAAATCCATGATAGAATTAGAAAGTCCAAATAATAGTACAGATTAAAAAGTCTCTTAGATCTCAATCTTAATTTCCAACTTTCCAGAAAATAATCACTCTTAGAGTTTTAAATTCTTGCACTAGTTTCTCGTTGCTACCATAACAAATAATCACAAATTTAGTGGCTTAAAACAAATGAGATCCAAAGTGAGTAGGTAGAACTGTGTTCCTTTTGGAAGCTGTAGGGCAGACTCCATTTCTTTGCCTCTTCTAGCTTCTAGAAGCTACTTTCATTCCATGATGGATGGTCCTTCACCATTCTAACCTCGGCATTTGCTTTCACATCTTTTCTTCTCTCACCCTCCTGCCAGGCATTTCTATAGACCTTTGTGATAACGTTGGCCTAATTCAATACAATTTCCTCAACTCAAGATCTTAATTTAACCATATTTGTAAAGTTCTTTTTGCCATGTAAGGTAATATACTCACAAGTTCTAAAGATTAGGACACTATCCTGTTTACCATGAAACCCTTCTGGCAATTTTCTCCAACACGAACACACACACCACACACACACACACACACACACACACACTTTTCCTGCCCTTGTCCAACACTCAAGTATCATCTTAAGAGAGGTCTTTCAATATGTCTTACTCTTCAAGATACATGGTGAAATTAAAATATCTATTAAATGCCCTTGGGATTTCAGAGAATCTCACATGATGCTGAATGAACAAAATCAATGTAGAATTGAATAAAAATCAATTGTATGAAAATCAACTGTGCTTGTAGGAAATTCTCAGCTACTGGAGAACTGACTTCATCAATCAGCTTTGTACCAACAGAAGCATTGGTTTCTCAATTGAAAAGGGAGGACTCACACTATTAATGAGATAGCAAGTTTTATATTACTAAAGCATTTGATACGACTTCATGTCCAAGTCATTATGTCATTTTAATCAGAAGATTTCCAAAAATGAGACTCTGAGGGGCAGTTGCTCTACTCTTGCACTGAAGCAATGTTATTGTGGGCTAGTCTAAGGTAATGAGAAGGTCAGGAGATAGAAGTGGACTACAGCAGAGTGACAAATTATTATTAAATGATTCTCTGAAAGGAGAGTGAAAAAGTAGTTCAGGCTAACTGAAATGGAATAAAGGCAGTGCAATATCAAAATCATAAGTAGAAAATGACACACACACACAGTATTGAAAGCCCTTTTGCTATATTCTAATTAATTTATTTTCTATGTATATTTTATTATACATGTAATTTCCTCTAACTAAATTCTATCTTGCCCACAGAAACATTTTGACTATTAGATATGAAATGATTCCATCAAATACTTCGGGCACTGATTGGTGTAGCAGACTTGCCTGTAGCAATTAAACTGCATTTTCCAAAGCACACTGCAAAATCTCCCTCATCTCAGGGGCCACGCTCTGAACCTTATCAGATTTATCCTCTTCATCCATTTTCTTTTGTAACAATGTTTATTTAGTAGACGTAAAAGTATTTATAATACGTTTATGTAAACTGGCTTCCAAATTGCTCTGGGTAAATATTTAAAGCAGACTTTACTTGTATATAAATCCTAAACCTGATCCACTTCCTGTGGTTCTTATGTTTAAACCAAAAAAGACACTACTATGAATTCAGTTGTACAAACCAGATCTAAAAGTCATTCTGGAAATCATCCTTTCTTTAACTTTGCAATTTTGAAATCCCTAATTGATTTTCTCCATTTTCTTTTGATCATCTCTCCTCTTGTCTCAGCTACCGTTGCCTGGACTGATCTTCCAAATTTTCCCCAGTGGAGCTATCATGATCTCTCCCCTTCTGAGGCTTTCCACCACTCTTATGATTCAAACCAATGTCCATAACCTGACCCACAGTGGTTTGAAGGAAGTGACACTTGCTTAGCAATTCAGCCTCATCTTAAAGCACTCTTTCTTTGGTTCTCTGAATTGAAGACCAAGGCCATTCTGAAAGTTCCTTTAATAAATCAGGTTCTTTTCTGCCACAAGACCTTTACAAATGTTGTTTCCTCTGTCTTTCGTGTTCTTCCCTCTCTTCCATTTTTGCTTTCATGAACTATTTTTTTTTTTTTTTTGGACAGGCAGAGTGGACAGTGAGAGAGAGAGACAGAGAGAAAGGTCTTCCTTTGCCGTTGGTTCACCCTCCAATGGCCGCCGCGGCTGGCGCGCTGCGGCCGGTGCACCGCGCTGATCCGATGGCAGGAGCCAGGAGCCAGGTGCTTTTCCTGGTCTCCCATGGGGTGCAGGGCCCAAGCACCTGGGCCATCCTCCACTGCACTCGCTGGCCACAGCAGAGAGCTGGCCTGGAAGAGGGGCAACCGGGACAGAATCCGGCGCCCCAACCGGGACTAGAACCCGGTGTGCCGGCGCTGCTAGGCGGAGGATTAGCCTAGTGAGCCACGGCGCCGGCCTTCATGAACTATTAATTTCAATTCAGTCCAGTTCCCCAGGGAAACCCAGCCTGGTTTTTTCAATGGCTGAATCCCCACTAGGAATCCTCCTAATTCTTCTATATTAATGTCTGGTTCCTCTAGACTATGACTCCCAGAGGGCAGGCACTTGCTCAATTTTTGTTCTTTTCTCAATTGCCTGGAGATAGCACAACACATGGTACCTAGTTAGTGCTTAATAATTATCCACTGAGTGAATGAATAACACAATTGTGCTCCTGGTACAGAAGAGAGGAGAGAGAAGAAGAGAAGGAAAGAGAAGGTATGGAAAGGATAGAGGCATAAGACAACAAGAATAAAGTGATCCAGTAATGACCCTAAAGTCAGTAGGGTGCATCTTAGGTATCACTCAGTTGAATAATAACAGTAAAAACAGCATGGGTAGGCCTTTTTTGTTTGTTTAGATTTATTTTGTTTATTTGAAAGGGAGAGAGAGAGAGAGAGAGAGAGGTTCTTTCATCTATGGTTCACTCCCCAAATGATCACAATGGCTGGGGTTGGGCCTGGCCAAAACTAAGAACCAGAAGCTGCTTCTTATGAGTCTCCCCAAATAAGTGCAGGGGCCCAAACACTTGAGTCATCCTCTGCTGCTTCCTAGGCACATTAGCAGGGTGCTGGACTGAAAGTGGAACAACCAAGATTCAAACCGGCACCTATACGGGATGCCAGTGCTGCAGGTGGCAGCCTAACCTGCTATCCACAACACCGCTGCAGCCTTGTGGTTTGACTTACTGTGAGAGTCAATTATAAAAGCTTTTATATAAAAAGCCAGAGGGGTGTGTGTGTGATTTTGACAAATGCTTGTTTTCTTTTTTAGTTGCCAAGTTGTCTTAATTTGCTCAATATAACTGAATTCAATTCTAGTTTTAAAGCAGACTAGAATTAACAATTTTGACCAAACAAATCATAAAAAATGCTATCTTATCTATTAACAGGTAAAAAAGAAGGATTAATTTCTTTTTTAAAGATTTATTTTATTTATTTGAAAGAGTTACAGAGAGAGGTAGAGACAGAGAGAGAGGTATTCCATTCGCTGGGTCACTCCTTAGATGGCCACAATGGCCAGAGCTGCGCTGATCCAAAGCCAGGAGCCAGGAGCTTCTGTGTCTCCCTCTTGGGTGCAGGGGCCCAAGGACTTGGGCCATCTTCTACTGCCCTCCCAGGCCATAGCAGAGAGCTGGATCAGAAGAGGAGCAGCCGGGACTAGAACTGGCGCCCACATGGGATGTCGGCACTGCATGTGGCAGCTTTACCTGCTACGCCACAGTGCTGGCCACAAGAAGGATTATTTTCAACGTTGAATGGTGTTTAAAACTGTTCATATGCTTTTTTTTTTTTTTTTTTGACAGGCAGAATGGACAGTGAGAGAGAGAGACAGAGAGAAAGGTCTTCCTTTGCCGTTGGTTCACCCTCCAATGGCCGCCGCGCTGCGGCCGGCGCACCGCACTAATCCGATGGCAGGAGCCAGGTACTTATCCTGGTCTCCCATGGGAGTGCAGGGCCCAAGCACTTGGGCCATCCTCCACTGCACTCGCTGGCCACAACAGAGAGCTGGCCTGGAAGAGGGGCAACCGGGACAGAATCCGGTGTGCCGGTGCCGCAAGGCGGAGGATTAGCCTACTGAGCTGCGGCGCCAACCTCGTATGTTCTTTTTAAGGTATGAAGTTGGCTAAATCCTGTACATTAAAAATAATGGAAATGAAAAAATGAAAAATGGAAATCCACTTTTTAAAAATTAAAAAAATTCACAAGCATAAAACTTTTACATATTTGTGGAGGAACATAAGATGATTCTCTATATTTATACACTGTGTAATATCTAATCAAGGTAAATACATTTTTCCTTTTAAACATATAGCATTTCTTTATACTGAAAACACCCAAAATACTATCTTTTAGCTTGAGAGAAATATATAGTACATTAATATTATCTATAGTTACCCTACTTCTGAAATGAGAACCCAGATCTTCTTACTCCTACTAGATAAAATCTAGTACTCTTAATCAACTTTTCCCCATCTCTCTCTCATCTCCCCCCCCCCCCCAAGCCTCTGGTAACCAAAATTATACTTTTAACTTTCATGATCACCTGATTTTTTTTTTAGACTGCACATATGAGTAAGAGTGCATGATACTTTTATTTATATGCTTGGCTTTTTTATTTAATTTATTTTATTTAATATAATGACCTCTGGTTTCATCCATGTGCAAATGACAAGATTTCATCGTTTTTAATGGCCGAGTAGTATTCCATTGTGTATATGCATTACATTTTCTTAATCCCTTCATCAGTGAGTGAACACCTAGGATGTTTTCCATTTCTTTGCCATTGTGAATAGTGCCACAATAAACATGGGAGTGCAGCTGTCTCTTTGGCAGAATGCTTTCTTGTCCCTAGGCTCATACCCAGAAGTTGGATTGCTCAATTATATAGTAGTTCCATTTTTACTTTTCCATACAGTTTGCCATAATAGTTGTACTAATTTACATACCCACCAAGAGTGTGCAAAGGAATCCTTGTACATCCTCACCAACACTTGTTACCTTCTGTCTTTTTGATAAAAGCCAATCCAACTGGGCTGAGGTAGTGTCTCATTGTTTTGATTTGGATTGTCTTGACGATTAGTGATTTTGAGCATTTTTTTTCATGTACTTATTGGTAATTTAATTGTCTTCTTTTGAGAAATATCTGTTTATATCTACTGCCCATTTTTTAAATTAAATTGGGTCTTTATTTTGCTATTGAGCTGTTTGTATTCCTTATATAGTCTAAATATAAACACCTTTGTCAGATATGAAACTTGCAAATATATTCTCTTTTTTTTTTTGACAGACAGAGTTAGACAATGTGAGAGAGAGACAGAGAGAAAGGTCTTCCTTCCATTGGTTCACCCCCCAGATGGCTGCTACGGCTGGCGCGCTGCGCCAATCCAAAGCCAGGAGCCAGGTGCTTCCTCCTGGTCTCCCATGAGGGTGCAAGGCCCAAGGACTTGGGGCATCCTCCACTGCCCTCCTGGGCCACAGCAAAGAGCTGGACTGGAAGAGGAGCAACCGGGACAGAATCCGGTGCCCTGACCGGGACTAGAACCCGGGGTGCTGGCGCCACAGGTGGAGGATTAGCCTAGTGAGCTGCAGTGCAGGCCTATTCTCTTATTTTGTAGATTGCCTATTCCCTTTGTTGATAGTTTCCTTTGCTATGGAGAAGTTCTTTATGTTTTGATGAAATTCCATTTGTCTATTTTTGCTGTTTTTTTTCCTGTGCTTTTGGAGTTGGATCCAGAAAAATCTTTGCCCATTCTGATGTTCTGAAGCACTTTCCTCACATTTTCCTCCAGTAGTTTCAAAGTTTCAGGGCTTACATGTAAGTCATTAATTCATCTTAAGTTGTTTTTTATACATGGTATGAGAGATAGAGGTTTAGTTTCATTCTTTTATGTGTGGATATACAACTCACACATCCAAAATCCAAAACCCAGCACCATTTATTGAAAAGACTATCCTTTCTCCAATGCATGTTTGTAGGCCATCTGCCAAATATCAAGGGAAGGTGTTGTGGTATAGCAGGTTGAGCTGCCACTTGGCATGCCCACATCCGCTATAAGAATACATTTGAGTCCTGACACCTCTGCTTGTCAGCCAGCTTCTTGCTAATGCATCCTGAGGAGCAAAATTGATGGCCCAAGTGCTTGAGTCCCTGCCATCTATGTGGGAGATCTGGACAGAGATCTGGGCTCCTGGCTTCAGCCTGGCCCTGCCCTGGCTGTTGAGGGCATTTTGGAAGTGTTAGGTGAATATGATAACCACTGCACTATGGAAACTGAAGTGAAGCATCAGATGAAGATCTTGGTCTTTCAAATAGATGAACATAAATTACTGGACATTTTTAAAATATCAGTTTGCTGTAGATGCATGGGTTTACTTCTAGAGTCTGGTCTGTGATTCTGTTTTTTTGCTAATACCATGCTGTTTAAATTACCAAAGCTTTGCAATATATTTTATTTTATTTTATTTTTTAAAAGATTTCTTTCTTTATTTGAAAGTCAGAGTTACACAGAGAGAGGAGAGGCAGAGAGACAGAGAGAGAGAGAGAGAGAGAGAGAGGTCTTCCATCCGATGGTTCACTCCCCAGTTGGCTGCAATGGCCAGAGATGTGCTGATCCGAATGTAGGAGCCAGGAGCTTCTTCTGGGTCTCCCACATGGGTGCAGGGACCCAAGGACTTGGGCTATCTTCCACTGCTTTCCCAGGCCATAGCAGAGAGCTGGATTGAAAGAGGAGTGGCCGGAACTAGAACCGGTGCCCATATGGGATGCTGGTGCTTCAGGCCAGGGCGTTAACCCACTGTGCCACAGTACCAGCTCCTGTAACATATTTTAAAGACAGGTAGTGTGATGCTTACTGTTTTGTCCTCCTTGTTCAAGACCCTTTGGCTATTTGGGATCTTTTCTGGTTTTCTATAAATTTTAGTAGCGTTATGTTTCTAGTTATGTTAAAAATGTCATTGGAATTTTGATAGGGATTTCATTGATCTATAAGTTGCTTTTGGTAGACACATTTTAATGATATTGATTCTTCTGATTCAGTTTCACAGTTTTGTGAATCCTTTTATTAATTTTAATGTTGAGATCATGATTATAACATGGGGTAGACTCGGTTGGGTGCAATATGATGAAAACCTATTCCTTTAAGATGAGAATGAGTACTTACTCTAATACCAGTACTAATAATAGACTTAATGGAAAGATGCTAAAACTATTGATTTTAAAACCAAAACAAAATGAAAAAGACTGCTTGCGGTCAACATTATTACTACTGAGCCATAACATACACTATGGAAAAAAAATTTAAAATATATTGCTGAAATGAAAGAAATAAAAAGATAATTCACAGATTATTATAAAACCAGAAAAGTCAGAACAATTTAACAAACAAAAGTTTTAAATGAGTTTCATTATTAAGTAATGAAATAATTCTTATTATGAAAATAATGAAAGAATAGATATAAAATATGGCCCAGACATCAGCAATAACTGATTAAAATACACAATCAATACTATAGATGTTACGAATATATAATTTATATGTTTTAATATATAAAACATTTATATGTTTTCCTTCATAAAAATCTTTTAAGTACTTTAACAAATATTAAACATATTAATATACTTCAAAATTAATAGAAGAATGGAATATGTTTATTTTGATACAAAAATTTTTGAAATTCATAATTATCTTTTTTGGAAAGTGCATTTTCCATGAACTTTTTGAATATCTTTTATATTCAGGAAATAGTCTGATTATCAATATCAGTGGCACAAAGATTTACTGATAGATTTTCAAAAGTTAAGAGACTTCCATATCCCCAGGTGAAAACAATATTTTAAAGACACCAGTTTCACTTAAAATTGTTAATAAATGCAGTATAAGAATAAAAATGAAAATCACATTTCTTATGACTTGAAAAGTTTTTTTATAAATTTTGACTGGAATATTAGCAGATGACAACATTTCTGTGAAAAATGAAGTACACCAAAGTGGCTAGCTCTAATGTTAAAATACTCATATTAAAACATATAAAGGCAATAGTAACTAAAATGATGAGGTACGAGTCTCAAAATAGACATAGATTTAAAATTTTAAGTGTTTATTTGAAAGGCAAAGATTCAGAGGGAGAGGTAGACACAGTGATCTCCCATCTTCTGGTTCATTTTCCAAATGCCTACAATTGGCCTGGGGTAGGCCAAAGGCAGGAGCCCAGATACTAATCTGAAACTCTCCTATGGATTGCAGGGACCGAATACTTGAGCCATCACCTGCTGCCTCCCAGGGTGCACAGCAGTAGGAAGATGGAATTGGAAGTGGAGCTGGGACTCTAACCCAGGCAATTTGCTATAGGACGCAGGCATCCCATGAGTTGTCTTATCCCCTGTGCCAAATGCCTATCCCAGACATGTATTTTAATAGAAGAAAACAAAATATGAAGAAATACACTGTATTTTATAAGAATTTAATTAATAAACAAAGGGCTAGCCTTTAGCCTAACATGTAAGACACCTATGCCCCACATTGGCGCAACTAGGTTCAATTCCTGATTCCAGCTTCCTTCTAATGCAAACTGTGAGAGGCAATAGTAATGATTCAAGTAGTTGGGTCTCTGCCACTGATGTCAGAGACCTGAACTGAATTCGTTGCTTCTGGCTTCAGCCCAGCCCAGTCCTGGCCATTGCAGACATTTGAGGAAATGAACTAGTGGATGGGAGCTTTCTCTGTTTCTCTGCCCTGCAAACAAATACATTTCAAAAGTAATTTAACAAAGAAGTATCATGAGTCAATAGAAGAGGAACTGACAATGTAGATAATTTTATTAGATAACAGAACACCAGTTTTGAAAGCCATGGCCCCTACGGAGTTTGGACATACCATAATATATTGGGTGTTTAATAGATAACTCACACATTATCTTATGGAGTATGCCAAAATGTATTCCAGATAGTTGAATGATTAAATATAAAATTAAAGCAAAATAAAACTAGTGAAAAAATAAACACTAGAAATGCACTGAAGGCTGGTGCTGTGACATAGTAGGTTAAGCCTCTGCCTGTGGCACTGGCATCCATATGGGCACGGCTTCCAGAGCTGGCTGCTCTACTTCCAATCCAGCTCTCCGCTATGGCTTAGGAAAGCAGTAGAAGATGGCCCAAGGCCTTGGACCCCTGCATCTACATCACAGACCCAGAAGAAGCTCCTGGCTCCTGACTTCGGATTGGCCCAGTTCTGGCCATTGCAGCCATTTGGGGAGTGAAGCAGCAGATGGAATCTCTCTCTCTCTCTCTCCCTCTCTCTCTGTCTGTCCCTCTCTCTATCTGTAGCTCTGCCTCTCAACTAAATAAATAAATCTTTAAAAAAAATGCACTCCCCTTCTCCCTTCATTTGCAGGGCTAGCTCTTTTATGTCTCAGCTCATTCAGGTCTCCGATCAAATATCACTTCTACAGAGAGGATTTCCCTGATCACCCCAGCAAAGTAGTATCTCCTTTTCCCTTTAATTTTGATCACTTTATTGTATTTGTATCTTTATGAGAATGTATTGTATTCATTTTTCTTTTCTGTGCTTTCCTTTCTATATGTAAGATTTATGAGAGCAAGAACCATTTAAGTATTTCTTGCTGCAACAGTCTGGTGCCCTATCTGAATTCAATAGATACTTGTTGAATTAAGGAATAATTGGAAGAAATTCTGATAGCGTATTGATATTCTATGCTTTGTATGACAGGAAATCTAAACCAGTCACCAAGTGCAAAAGCAAAGTAAACAAAAGGAGAGACAAAAGAATAGGAAAAGCAATAGCATAAAATATGGCAAGGGTTAATGTCACTTCATACGTATATCATTGACATTCTTATATAAAAACAAATAAACAGAATATTTATACCAGAGGACACATGGATACATTAAAAATTATTTATTTGAGAGAGAAGGTGGGTAGATGGGAGAGAGGGAGAGAGATATCTCTTCTCCAAATGCCTACAATGGCCGCAGGATTGCAATGGCTTGGACTGGGTGCTAGCTGGTGCCAGAAGCCCAGAATGCGGCATAAAGATAGTATACAAACACCAGGGAAAATATCAGATCCTGATAACAATGAAAAAAAGACTTGGAAGTCTAACAACCTTGAGGTAGGATTTCATACCAAGGAATTTGAAGGGAAAAAATGGCATAATTTGATGTTAGGTTGCATATTCTGTAAATCTGTACACTTTGGGAAGCAACATCAGCAGTAAGTATTAGAGTATTTCTGAATCTTTTAAGCAAGATTCTTATGCCAGAAAAATTATCTCAAGAAAAGAATTCATCATATGTAAAAAGCCAACTGCAAGCTTTACAACACTATTTTCTCAGTAAAAATTATAAGGGCAATGACTTTGGCTGTGGCGTCAATAATAGATGGAATTTCATGTTGCCATTAAATGTTAAAATAATGAGGACTATGAAGCAGCACAGAAACGTCATGTCACACAAGATGAAAAGCAGAATTTAAAACTGAGTGCATAGAATAAAGGGAATAGTTGAACATATATACATGATTTATGTCTCTTTGAGTAATGTTTTAGTTGCAAAATTGCAGAGGAGACAAAAAAAAAATACACTCAGTTCCTTATCTGTATTCTTTCAATAAGCAATGGATCCAAGCCTCTGAGTTGCAGCACCCATTGCATTTCTTTTTGAAGTTTATTCAATTAATAATAATATTTTGTACCCAAACACTGTTCTCCCACCACATCTCACTTCATATACTCAAATAATTGGAAACACTATGCAAAAGAATTTTTAAAAATTACTTATTTGAAGGGCAGAGAAAGGGAGGGAGAGAGAGACAGAGAGAGAGAGACTCCATTCATTGGTTCACTCCCCAAATGACTATAACCCAGGCGGAAGCTAGGAGACAGGAACTCCATTGAGGCCTCCTGTGGGTGGCAGGGGCCCAAGAACTCGGTCCATCCACTGCCCTCCCAGGTACACTAACACAGAGCTGGATTGGAAGTGGAGCAGCCAGGACTCAAAAGGGCTCTCCTGTGAGATCCCAGGTGGCTCAATCCCCTGCCCCACAATGCTGGCCAGTTCTTTTTATGGAATTATGGGTTTTTCCTTAACATGCTTCAAGGTTTCTTTCTTTCCTTCCTTCCTTCCTCCCTTTCTCTTTTTCTTTCAAGATTTATTTATTTATTTGAAAGGCAGAGTTACTTAGAGGCAAAGGTAGAGTGAGAGAGGTCTTGCATCCACAGCTTCACTCCCCAAATAGCTGCAACAGCCAGAGCTGCGCCGACTGGAAGCCAGGAGCTGGGAGCTTCTTCCAGGTCTCCCATGTGGGTGCAGGGGCCCAAGGACTTGAGTCATCTTCTGCTTTCCTAAGCCATAGCAGAGAGCTGGATTGGAAGTGAAGCAGCAGGGGCTCGAACTGGAGCCCAAATGGGATGCTGGGGTTGCAAGCCAGGGCTTTAACCACTACGCCACAGCGCCGGTCCTAAAACTTTTTCTTATTTTATCTATTCTACAATACAATAACTAAAAATGCAGCTACAGTTATAAAGCCAACATTCTCCATTCACGCGGCCCCTGGAACACTAGAACTCGGTGGAAGCGTGGACTTCCACAGGCTGGAGGGGGGCGGGACTCGAGGAGGTGGGTGTGGCGTCGCAAAAAAATTCCCACAAAAACACGCGGAAGTCCCCCGCGCTGCTTTACGGCACTCGCTCCGCCCCTCCAGGTGCGGGAAGTCCGAAGCCGACAATCATGGCCGCCGCCTACTGTGTCCGCCAGCCTGCGGCTCTCTTGGCGGTGTTGTTGCTCTTGTCCTTCGGCAGCCTGGCCGCTAGTCAGATCGAGGTAGGAGTCAGCCTCTTTTGACGACGGAGCCCTGGGAGGACGGCTGTTCCGTGGGCTGTGAACGCCCCGGCTGATGTCCGACACAGCAGCTGAGTGAAACCTCTGAGCCAGGCTGGGCTGCAGTTGGGGTTTCACCGGGGGTGGGATAGGACAGGATGGGTCCGTTTCAGCCTTTGAAAACGAAAATTTAAAAGGATCATGTCCTCGGAGAAAGAACTGATCCTTTGCTCCTACGTTTGTGCAGTGCATAGTGGGGAAGTGGCACCTCCAGTGAATGGCAGCTGCTTTCCTACGACTGAAAGGCATCGCTCTCTTGATAGCAGTCAGATGGGTACAGTGTTTTTTCCTGATTTCCACTCCCCCTATTTTTAAAAAACTGGCCGCCCGAACTTCTGGTCGCCTTGTAACGTTTTCACTCTCCTGTATTCTGATGATTCCTCAGACCAATTCTATAAGCAAGATCTCTAGCTGCATTTCCTGCTTGCGAAGGGACCGAGGTAATCAGATATATTTGGAAATCGGTGTCCAAAGATTTTTCTTCTGCTTATCCCACCTCCTCTTAAAAAGACACTGAAAAACTAAGCCTTCCTGTTCTCCTGCATTTCTTAGCCCAGAAATGGTGCTCCTAAGCTAGAAATACAAGATGTTGTATCCCACATTTTGATTATCACTAAGTTGAATGTTCTGAACTCTTAAGATTGCTTTCACTTCTCCAGTTCCACTGGCTTCATTCAGGCCCTGGCCATTTCTGGTCTAGATGATTGCAGTTACTCTTATTTCTTCTAGGTTTCTGTACTCCATCACGGTGATGCTAGTCTTCATAAAATGTTAGCTGGATCAGGTTATTCTGATTGAATCCTTTCATTAATCTTTGTTCCATGGGTATAAAATAAAGAAAGTAAACATTTTAATCTGGTCCCTGCTTCCTTTAATAGTGTTCTCCCCATTACCTCAGCCCTTGAACTTGGACCCTAACTTTCAGTTAGAAAAAGATAATTGAGCATGCACTCTATATATGTTCATGCATTACTGATAATTTATGTATTCAATGTGTATATAGCATATTTTTAGATAATATAAATATGAGTAAAAGTTCTGTTTTCCCTTCTTCATTCTAGTGGATTATCTTGAATACTTTGTTTTGGATACCATACAATTGCTGTGCTTTTTCACTTTATTATGTTTTATACATTCTGTCCTTTTTTTTTTCTTTTCTTTTTTTTTTTTTATTTTTTGACAGGCAGAGTGGACAGTGAGAGAGACAGAGAGAAAGGTCTTCCTTTTGCCGTTGGTTCACCCTCCAATGGCTGCCGCGGCCGGTGCACCGCGCTGATCCGAAGGCAGGAGCCAGGTGCTTCTCCTGGTCTCCCATGGGGTGCAGGGGCCCAAGGACTTGGGCCATCCTCCACTGCACTCCCGGGCCACAGCAGAGAGCTGGCCTGGAAGAGGGGCAACCGGGACAGAATCCGGCGCCCCGACCGGGACTAGAACCCGGTGTGCCGGCACCGCAAGGCAGAGAATTAGCCTGTTGAGCTGCAGCGCCGACCCTGTTTTATACATTCTGTTTTCTCTATTTCCTAAGATGCAGTAAGAGGATAACTTCTAGACCTTATCCAATCCTTATCATTGACTTTTTCTGTTGTAATTTGCATTAAAGCTTTTTCTGTTGTAATTTGTATTAAAGCTTCATCTATTGGAACCCATGTGTACTTTGTACTATTATTCTGTCATCTCTCAGGTGCAAGCGTTGCTTAACTTGTCTGCCATGAGTCAGTCAGTCTTCCTTCCTATCTGTTCTCCAAGTGCAGTGCAAATCTGATTGTGTCATTCTTATGTGCCTTACTGTTGCTTTGAAGAATAAACTCTTCATTGAGACTCAGAAACAAAACTGCATAATTGACCTCTGCTTATATTTCTTTTTTTTTGTTGTTGTTAAGATTTTATTTATTTGAGAGGTTGAGTTACAGACAGTGAGAGGGAGAGACAGAGAGAAAGGTTCTTCCTTCTGTTGGTTCACTTCCCAGATGGCCACAATGGCTGGAGCTGCACCGATCCGAAGCCAGGAGCCAGGAGATTCTTCTGGGTCTCCCATGTGGGTGCAGGGGCCCAAGCACTTGGGCCATCTTCTACTCCTTTCTCAGGCCATAGCAGAGAGCTGGATTGAATGAGGGGCAACTGGAACTAGAACTGGCACCCATATGGGATGCTGGCACTGCAGGCAGAGGATTAACCTACTGCACCACAGCGCCGGCCCCTCTGTTTATACTCCTAATTTGTGTCCCCCCCCCACCCCTTTTCTCTCTCACCTCTCTCATTCCTCCACCCTTCCTTTTTCTCACCTTTTCTTTCCTCTTTCAGTCTTCCAGTTCTGCTAGTCTTTCAGTTTTTCAAAACTATTAGGGCTCATGTTCCCTTTATCTGAGCTTTTCTTCCCTCATATCTTCATCTTTTGGATCTTAATCCAAATGCCACTTCTTTAGAGACCCCAAGTCAGGTCCCCAATGTTATACTGTTTTTAT
The DNA here is from genome assembly GCF_964237555.1 of Oryctolagus cuniculus. NCBI lineage: Eukaryota > Metazoa > Chordata > Mammalia > Lagomorpha > Leporidae > Oryctolagus > Oryctolagus cuniculus. The sequence goes on from NC_091438.1 coordinate 94,603,933, forward strand.
TTACTATGGGTCTTTCTTTGATAGGATTAATAGTTTTACCTTAACTGCTTAATGTGTGTCTAGTTGGATAGCAGCCTCCTTGAAGGCAAGTAAGTACTGAGAGAATAATTGCTCATCATTGTATTCTGAATATTCAGGGCAGTGATAAGCACATGATGTTCAATCAATGTGATGAATTTATAATGTTACATTGTAGTGAAATAGGTATTCATGCTTGTCTTTACTGAATGCTGGTATTCTTGAGAGAAAGCAACATACTTTTTAGTAATTTTTCTATCAGTGTACATTATATAGTACCTGGCTTATGATAGATGCTCCATTAACTACATGGAATGAATAACTTTATAGTGACTGTATTGCCTAAAAAATCATGAAAGAGTTTTTCATCTCAAATGTACACTAAAGTCTTAAGGAACTGACTTTGGAGCTGGAAGGTACATTAGATAATGTTTGAGTCAGTTATTATTTTCTATATGAGGAAAGTTGAGTCTAAAGTACTAAATGGCTTTTCTTGATCTCACAGCATACTGGAGAAAAACATCTGGTATTTAGCTCAGGTCTTCAAATTCTCAGACTAATGCTTTTTCTACTGCAATGTATTGCTTTCTTCAGCATCTAGTTTTCTTGAGAAAACTGTGGTGGGTGAAAAATTTTATTTATGTGTATACCACACACACATTTGAATGGAATTTTTTATTTTCATTCTCCCTGAAATTTTTGTGTTAGCCAAAATTTAAAACTGCTAACATTTTTTAGGCAATTATGTGTTCTAGTTACTGTTACTACATTCTGTGAGTCAGACAATATTATTGCCATTTTCTAGGTTGGGAAATGGAAGGACAGAGAAGTTAAGCAGTTTTTCTAAGTTTGGAAGCAAAAGAGCCTAACTTTGATTCCAGGCACTCAGATGATTTAGTAATTACACTATGTGGGAGCAGATCTGTATGATTTATATCCTTTTTTTTTTTTTTTGGACAGGCAGAGTTAGACAGTGAGAGAGAGAGAGAGAGAGAAAGGTCTTCCTTTCCATTGGTTCACACCCCCCCCCCCCCCCCAAATGGCTGCTACAGCCGGCGCAGTGCTCCAAAGCCAGGAGCCAGGTGCTTCTCCTGGTCTCCCATGTGGGTGCAGGGCCCAAGCACTTGGGCCATCCTCCACTGCACTCCCGGGCCACAGCAGAGAGCTGAACTGGAAGAGGGGCAACCAGGACAGAATCCGGCGCCCTGATCGGGACTAGAACCCAGAGTGCTGGCGCCACAGGTGGAGGATTAGCCTAGTGAGCCGCAGCAATGGCCGATTTATATCCATTTTTAATAGATAATTAAAATCATGTTGATTAGGTGTCAGTATAGTATTGGATGCTGAAATTTTTAATGTCTCAATATGCAGATATGATTCCTACTTTAACAGATTAGTGAAAGGGTACATCAAATAACACTGAAGTATATTATCGATCAAATATCTTGGTGAATTCAAATAAATTACTAAGCACATAAGACTGGATGTTGAATGAAATTAGAAGAATTTGGCACAAAGTAAGAACAGATGTTGAATGAAGTTTTAACAGGAAACATATTAATTAGAATCCAGACATGACATAAGCCATTCACAATTTCAAGACTGAATGGGAAATTATAAGACAGTGAGGAAGCCCTGGCTGTGTGTGTAAAATGTTTAAAAACAAACAGCTTTCACTAATATTACCCTGCAGCAAAAAATAAAGCTCAACAATCTTCATGGATGCCTCAATACATTTGTTTGAACTTTAATATTGGTTAATATTGTGACCAGTATTAAAGACTGACTCACCACAATTGTAGAGATTTTAGAGAATCAACAGTAATGATTATTAAATGACTAAAGCATTGAAGACTTCTATGTGACATTTAAGGGGTGATAATTTTGCTTCGCTTGAGGGTATAAGGGGATTATGTTATGTCTCACAACAAACTCATGGGGATAAAAACTGTATTACCTGAGTGAAATATTAATCTTTGAGAATTTCCTGGCATAAACATTTTAATCTTGAATTCTTACAGCAGAGAATGATCACTTTAGTAGAGGGATTACCAGAATATAACCTAAGAGGAAACTTTGAGATTTGTAGTTGTATGGTACAGCCTTTATGTAATAGCTGCTTGTGCTGAACCCATCATCTGTGTGGTTTCAGTGTTCTAGGAGAGACTCTTGCTTTGTTCACTTCTAGTCAAGGCATTTAGACCATATGTTCCTTAATTCAAAAAATATTCAAAATCATAAGTAAGTTAATGATATGTAATGGGAGAAGATGGTGAACACAATGGAGAAAATAAATTATGGTGGAGAAAATAGTGAGGTTAGGTTGCAATTTTAAATAATATCCTGGTTAAATCTGTTGAACCAAGTCCTGTGTTCTCTATCGAGCATGCTTTCTTTTTTCTTAATTGTTCTCAGGGTATGGGAAATAGGAAGATGTGAACTCTGTAAAATGCTTTTATTTGTATAATGCTTCATAATTTTTAGAGCGGAAGCCCTTGTACAGGCATGTTCACAGTCTGTAAAATAAGTCTGGTGTAGGAATGGCATTGCTTTCATTCTGCACATTAGGACGCTGAGTCTTACGAAACATTAGTATCTTGATTAAGGTTGCTATGTTTAATCAGTGTGTAAACCACAAATAAAACCCAGATTTCCAGTTCAGGACTTTTTTAAACTTTTTTTAACTTTTATTTAATGAATATAAATTTCCAAAGTACAGCTTATGGATTACAATGGCTTTTTTCCATATTGTAACCTAAGCTGTAAGTTATTTTTTTCCTTATTATGTCCATAAGATCAAATACTAGAATATTCATAAACTTATGATGTTATGAATATTCACAAATTTATTTCCTAAACTTAAGATGATTGTTATAATGACTCTTAAAAAAAAAAACAAACCTGTCCTTTGTTGGTTCTTATTCTGTGAAATTGTGGCCTTTTTTATCTATTTGTTTTGCTTTTATTTGCCTGTTAGGATCAAGCAGAACAATTCTTTAGAAGTGGCCATACAAACAACTGGGCTGTTTTGGTAAGTAAATTCTCCAAAGATATACCTTGCTGTTCACATTAGATAAATGTCTGAGAAATTTTGTGGAACCAAATTTTTGAAAATAAAATTTATTTTTCTGTATTTTTTTAAAGATTTATTTTATTTTATTTGAAAGTCAGAGGTCTTCCATCCGATGGTTCACTCCCCAATTGGCTGCAATGGCCGGAGCTGTGCCAATCCGAAGCCAGGAGCCAGGAGCTTCTTCTGGGTCTCCCACGTGGGTGCAGGAGTCCAAGGACTTGGGGCATCTTCTACTGCTTTCCCAGGTCATAGCAGAGAGCCGGATCAGAAGTGGCACCTATATGGGATGCCGGTGCTTCAGGCTATTTATTTGACAAGTAGAGTTACAGACAGTGAGAGAGAGAGACAGAGAGAAAGGTCTTCCCTCCGCTGGTTCACTCCTCAAATGGCCTCAACGGCTGGAGCTACGCCAATCCGAAGCCAGGAGCCAGGTGCTTCCTCCTGGTCTCCCATGGGGTGCAGGGGCCCAAGCACTTGGGCCATCCTTCACTGCCTTCCCTGGCCACAGCAGAAAGCTGGACTGGAAGAGGAGCAGCCAGGACTAGAACCGGCTGCCCACATGGGATGCTGGCGCCACAGGCGGAGGATTAATTTAGTGTGCCATGGCGCCAACCCCTTTTTTTGTATCTTATAACAAACTTTTTATTTTGACCTGGTCATGTTTTAAATTGACTATTTCATTAATAATACTGTAATAATATGCTTTGCCCACAGTATGTTAAGTGGTAACCTGCAAATAAATATGAGAATAAATTGGCAGAGGGAGGGGGGGCTTGTGGCACAGCAGATTAAACTGCTACTTTTTTTTTTTTTTTGACAGGCAGAGTGGACAGTGAGAGAGAGAGACAGAGAGAAAGGCCTTCCTTCGCCATTGGTTCACCCTCCAATGGCCAGTCCAAGCACTTGGGCCATCCTCCACTGCACTCCCTGGCCACAGCGGAGAGCTGGACAGGAAGAGGAGCAACCGGAACAGAATCCGGTGTTCCAACCGGGACTAGAGCCTGGTGTGCGGGCGCTGCAGGCAGAGGATTAGCCTAGTAATCCGCGGCGCTGGCCTAAACTGCTATTTCTAATCTACCTCCCTTCTAGTGCACCTGGGAAGGCAGTAGGTGATAGCCCAAGTATCTTGGGTCCCTGTCCCATATGGAAAACCTGGATGGAGTTCCTGGGTCCTTGTGTTGACCTGGCCTTATCCTGCCTATTGCAGGTATTTGGGGAGTGAGCCAGCAGATAGAAGACAACCTCTCTGTCAATGTGCTTTTCAAATCAATCAATCAATCAATCAATCCGTTTTTTTTTAAAAAGAGCAAACTGGAGTGCTATTATTAAAGGAAGCATTTCTTAATTTTAAAAATTTATTTTCTTATGGACAGACAAAATGTATGTATTTATGTACAATATGATATTTTGATATACAAGGGTACTTTTAAAAATTCATGGAAAATGAAAAGACTAATTTATTTTGGTTCAAAAAACTTTGGAATCTTTACATACTCTTTTCTTAATTGGCATTTCCACAAATGTTTTAAAGATTGCTTGTACGTATGAATTTGCATTTTTTAGATTCAAAATGATCTTACCATTTTTGTACAAAAATCATTTTATATTTAAGAGTTTTTGATTATCATGAAATACTTTTTATGGACTTTTTTGAACTTTTTATGCACTTTTATGAAGTACATTTTTATGGGCTACAGTGCACTATTTATTTCAACACCATATAAACTAAAACTAGGCAGCTAGTTTTTCCTTTGTAGACTACCAGCTGCTCTATTTCAGTTCTATACAGGACATGACACATTATTGTCATTCCCATTTCCATCAGAAAGTTGAGTACTTATTTCCCTATACTTTTACCAATATTGGGAATTTTCAGATTTTTTGACACTTATCAATTGTATTTTTAAAGTATGATTGAGTTTGAATGAGCATCTTTAAGAGTTTTGTACATTTTAAATGCGTTTGTTGTGAGATGTTTTTTCTTTTACCCATTTTCAAAAGTGTTCATTTTTTTCTTATTGAATTATAATTAATATTAGTTTTTGAATATGATTTCAAGTTTTTACATTTAAGCTATAGTTTTGTGCTGTTTTTTGACATGGATTTATATTTTTATGTAGTTGAAATTTTATTTGATTTTTAAGTTGGATTCCAGGTTGAAAAATTTACTTTAATGAAAACAAATTGTATAACTCCTCTGTTTGGCAAGAGCAAGAGCATTTATGCTATTCTCAGAATTGTTTTTATACCTACTATAAGCAAAACCATGTAGTAGGAGGCAGGAGTATGCTTGGTGGATCTCATACCAAGTGATGCCAATCTTTGTTTACTTGACTTAGAATGGCTTTTTAAGAACATGGACTTTTTTTTTTTGACAGGCAGAGTGGACAGTGAGAGAGAGAAACAGAGAGAAAGGTCTTCCTTTGCCGTTGATTTACCCTCCAATGGCCGCTGTGGCCGGCGCACCGCGCTGATCTGATGGCAGGAGCCAGGTGCTCCTCCTGGTCTCCCATGGGGTGCAGGGCCCAAGCACTTGGGCCATCCTCCACTGCACTCCCTAGCCACAGCAGAGAGCTGGCCTGGAAGAGGGGCAACCTGGACAGAATCCAGCGCCCCGACCGGGACTAGAACCCGGTGTGCTGGCGCCGCAAGGCGGAGGATTAGCCTAGTGAGCTGCGGCGCCGGCTAAGAACATTGACTTTTAACATGAAATTAGATTTTCCTACTTGGTATAATTTTTGGGAATCTTTCTTTTTAAGTCTAAAAATTGATTGAATTATTTCTGGTTTTCTGTTCATTTCAAGAGCTTCTTTATAATACATCCTCTTTTGTGGATAAAACCCTGTTTTGTATGTCAAATTTTAGTCTATTTCCTACGTTTCTCACAATTAAGGAAGCAATCCAGAGTGAAATGAATGTGATATGACTTAAAACATCTAATTTTCTTTTGTATTCTGTGAAAAAATTATGGACATTGTCTTTTGTTTCTAAAGAATTTAATCTTAGAAACAGACATATTAAATAATCATAAAAATTGAGAGTAACTGACTTGGTTCAATGTTTAATTAAATTCCCTGAATTTAAATTTAATGGTCTTTTTTGTTTAATACTAGTTATGAAGGATTGCTGTTCAGAAAGATTGGTTTTTATTGATGGTTCTCCATGTACTTTGCTGTTTATAAGCTTGAAACTCTTTTTTAAGCCATCCCTATATCCTGCTTAAAGACAAATATTTCTATAAGTCTATGGTTTATTTTGACTCATAAAAATTGTTTTTTTTTTAATTCTTTAGGTGTGTACATCTCGATTCTGGTTTAATTATCGGCATGTTGCAAATACTCTTTCTGTTTATAGAAGTGTCAAAAGACTAGGTATTCCTGACAGGTAAGAAACCTTAATAAAACTTGACTTTGAACCCCAGTGAAGATCACACTTAGATGATTGTTACTGTATTTGCATTTTCATTTTGCTTTTGAAAAAGATAAAGAAACCTGATTTGAAGTTTTATTTATGTTGTTATTGTTATTAGAATAGACCACTATGTATGGATAGTTGTATCTAAGATGATGGCAAATTAAAAAAAGAGAGGGAAATCAAGTACTAAGGTAAACAGATTTGATAAAATAGGATTGTTTAGTGTTTTTTTTTTTTATTAGATACCTTAGAGTTTTTGTTTTACTTATTTATTTATTTATTTATTTATTTTTTGACAGAGTGGACAGTGAGAGAGAGAGACAGAGAGAAAGGCCTTCCTTCGCCATTGGTTCACCCTCCAATGGCCGCCGCGGCCAGTGCATTGCGCTGATCCGAAGTCAGGAGCCAGGTGCTTCTCCTGGTCTCCCATGGGGTACAGAGCCCAAGGACTTGGGCCATCCTCCACTGCACTCCCGGGCCACAGCAGAGAGCTGGCCTGGAAGAGGAGCAACTGGAACAGAATCTGGTGCTCCAACTGGGACTAGAACCTGGTGTGCCGGCGCCGCAGGCGGAGGATTAGCCTGTTGAGCCGCAGCGCTGGCCGTTTTACTTTTTCTTAAAAAAAATGTATTTAATTTGAAAGCAGAGTGATAGAGAGTAAGAGAGAGATCTTCTGTGCACTGGTTTACTTTCCAGATGACTGCAACAGCTGGGGCTTAACCAGACTCAACCCAGGAGCTGGGAGCTCCATCTGAGTCTCATATGGGTGGCAGGAACTCAAATATTGAATCATCATCTGCTGCCTCCCAGGCACACTAGCAGGGAGCTGGATTGGAAGCAGAGCAGCTGAGAACTGAACTGGCATTTCAGTATGGATGTGGACATTCCAAGCAGTGGGTTAACCTGCTGCACCACAACACCTGGTTCTGCCAGAGGGTTTTTTTTTTTTTTAAACTTTTATTTAATGAATATAAATTTCCAAAGTACGACTTATGGATTACAATGGCTCCCCCCCCCCCCCCATAACGTCCCTCCCATCTGCAACCCTCCCCTTTCCCACTCCCTCTCCCCTTCCATTCACATCAAGATTCATTTTCGATTCTCTTTATATACAGAAGATCAGTTTAGCATATATTAAGTAAAGATTTCAACAGTTTGCTCCCACACAGAAACATAAAGTGAAAAATACTGTTTGAGAACTAGTTATAGCATTAAATCTCAATGTACAGCACACTAAGGACAAAGATCCTACATGAGGAGTAAGTGCACAGTGACTCCTGTTGTTGACTTAACAAATTGACACTCTTGTTTATGGCTTCAGTAATCACCCTAGGCTCTTATTGCAGGCAACAGAGGGCGCTTGTTGATTCAAGCAGAAAAGGAATTTATTGAAAGCATATTGATTACTTCACTGAATTGTTAGGAAAGCTAGCTCTAGCTAGTCAGGAACAAGGAAGACTAGATAGCAGAAAAGACATCTAAAAGTCATGGCATGAGACCAGTCCGGTGACAGTATTTCAAGCTGCTGAAGGCTAGACTCAGCCACTGCGTGATTGGTACTGTTGCCTTTAGAAATTTAATGTTGCTGCTTTCTCCTGCTGCCAAAATCTAACCTTCATTGTCCTGGCTGCTTACTGTCTCTAACTCTTATAGAGTCCTTTTTGTACATGTCATATTGGCAGAGGCTAGATCAAGCACCATGTCTGTGCTGCAGGGTTTCTGGAAGAATGATGTATGGCATTATTAGCTTCTGTATAGGAAAATTAGCTCTGCTTTCTGTGAAGACTCATAAACTGGGAAGTTTCCTATTTGTTGGACATGAGTTCAGATGTAAGTCTCCACACTCATACCTCTACTCACATCCCATCCTCTACATAGACTTTGTCTATTACAGATTTGTTTTCGCTACTATCAAAGCAGGTACAGCAAGAAACTGCCATGAATTCAGCTATTTCGGTTTGATTTTATAAACTACTGTGAGGCATTGGGGAAGGATCTTGTTTTTTTTTTAAAGATTTATTTTATTTATTTGAAAGAGTTGCAGAGAGGGTAGAGACAGAGAGAGAGGTCTTCTATCCACTGGGTCATTTCCCAGATGGCTAAAACAGCCGGAGCTGCGCTGATCCGAAGCCATTAGCCAGGAGCTTCTGGGTCTCCCACATGAGTGCAGGGGCCCAAGGACTTGGGCCATCTTCTACTGCTTTCCCAGGCCATAGCAGAGAGCTGGATCAGAAGAGGAGCAGCCGGGACTAGAACCAGCACCCATATGTGATGCCGGCGCTGCAGGCCAGGGCTTTAACCCACTGCGCCACAGCGCCAGCCCTAGGGAAGGATCTTTGTAGTCAGATATGAGTTTGAAATCTGACTTCAGAGGAGATTTTGTCTAAGTCATTTTTCCATCCTCGCCCACTTCTGAATCTTACATGATGATAGTGCTTTCTTCTTTTCAAAGTTCAAGTACTTGCAGTAAAAACAGATATGGATAAAGTGCTGCAGGAGCAGAAAGGAAGCAGTGCATCACTCAGGAAGCAGTTATATTTTGTTCTATGTAAATAGGTCACTTTAGCCTAAGAAACTGATAAAAGCATAATGCAGTTTCTATATTTCATCTGGAAATTAAGGCAATTAGCTATTATTACGATTTTAAAATTACATTAAATTAAGTCTGAGAAGGAGGTTGATTTGTTCTGTCAAGTGCATAATTGTAATTCTTGGCATTTGTCTGTTGGTTCTTTTAAATTGAGCTGTTTAGTCCTTTGCTTTTTAACTGCTATTGCTTCTTTACCTAATGTATTCCTCAGGAGAATCACTATGCATTGTTGGGTAGAGGTTTTTACTTTGGTAAATGAATCTTTATGTGTTCTGTGAATCAGCTGTTAGGATACATTGAAATAATTTACATATGCTTTGGAGGAAATTTTTAGAAATAGAAGATACTATTAAGATGTATTCTGTATATTACATTTAGTAAGTTTGTCTCTAGGTTTATGAAGGAATTTCTGTAAAAGCTTATTTCTGTTTTCAGTGGTTACTTGTCTGTGTCTCTGTTTATGAAGTCTTTGTTGTGAGAGTGAATTGGGGATTTAAGCAGTTGATAATTTAAACCATTTAAACTTGTTTGTTAATTTGACAGAGACAGAGAGAGAAAGAGAAAATGGGCATAGACTGACAGAGTTCTCACATGCTGGTTTACTCTCCAGTTCCTACAGTGTCCAGGACTATTGGGCTGGGCTGAAGTGGAGAGTCGTGAACTCAGTCCAGGTCTCCCATGTGGGTGGTGGGCACCCAACTTCAAGCCATCACCTGCTGCCTCCCTGGTGTACATTAGCAGGAAACTGGAATCAGGGTGAAGCTGGGATTTGAACCCAAGCACTTCAATATGAGATGCAGGTGTCCCAAGTAGCATTTTAATCTCTAGGCCACGTATCTGCCCCAAACCATTTATTATTTAACAAATCGAAATCAATAGAAAAGATTGTTGTGCTTTTAGTGTATTATGGTAAATGTTCCTCTTACTGGTGATGTATCATTTTACTCCAGCCTAGAATTGAGTATAAAAGTACAATTGTAGATGACCTTTAGTCAGAAAGTAAGAAATTGTTTTAATATAACAATTTGAAAATTTGAAGTCATTAAGCACTGTTTGTAATTTTAAAATTTGAATTTTAATTATGTATATTTTATACATTATGGAACACTTTCAGTAACTTCTATAATAATTCCTGAAATAATATTGAAGGGAAATGATTGATCACTACATTTAATAGCAATTATGAGTAATGTTCTGGTTTATTGGCCTCTCAAAAGAATATTCATTTTTTCTTTGTTTTGAAATAGAATGTGTTTGCACTAAGTCTTCCTGTGTGCTTCAGTAATAACTTAGTTCATATATAAATCATTTACTAAAGCCTTTGAAATAGATGATTGTCTTTTGTTTTGAAAGTTCTTGTTAATTATGCTAATCTGGTTTGAAATACATTAGTTATAGCCCTAGTCTTCTCATTTCTCTCTGGTTTTATCTTTGGATTTTTAGATACTCCAGCCTTGCTAAACTATTCCCTAGGCCTGAAATGGCTGTTAGTCCTTCTAGTGTGCTGCTACCTAGGCCTGCCTTGGATTCTGAATCAGTCATGGCACACATTAAAAATATGTATTGCTCAGATTTGGAAAATTCTGATTTATAAAATCTGAAATGAGGCTAAAATATAAGCTCTTTATGTGGTTCTGATATACAGTACAATCAAATTTGGGAAATGCAACTTTAATTTTTACCTTACCTGCCAATTTCCGTTTATTCAGGTATAGTTCCTGAGTCTGTCTGTCTTTTCTTTCTTTCTTTTTTTTTTTTTTGACAGGCAGAGTTAGACAGTGAGAGACAGAGAGACAGAGAGGAAGGTCTTCCTTTTCTGTTGGTTCACCCCCCAAATGGCCGCTGCGGCCAGCGCGGTGCGCCAATCTGAAGCCAGGAGTCAAGTGCCAGGTGCTTCCTCCTGGTCTCCCATGTGGGTGCAGGGCCCAAGCACTTGGGCCATCCTCCACTGCCTTCTCGGGCCACAGCAGAGAGCTGGACTGGAAGAGGAGCAACCAGAACAGAATCTGGCGCCCCAACCGGGACTAGAACCCCGTGTGCCGGCGCCGCAGGCAGAGGATTAGCCTAGTAAGCCACGGCGCCGGCCATTCCTGAGTCTTAAAAAGGCATTTCCTGACCGTCTTGTTTGTTTTTATAGTATCTTGTGGATACATTCATTATAGCATATTTCTTCTAGTTGTAGTATGTCTTACTCATAGACCATAAACACTTGGATCTACCTGGCACTCTAGTAGGAGCTCAGCAGGTATTGGAGAAATAAGCAAGTGCCTTGGAAATATTTTTTTGTCAGCTGTAGAAAGCAAACACAGACTTGACATTTTTTTTTTTTTTTTTTTAAGATTTATTTATTTAATTTGAAAGGCAGAGTTACACAGAGAGAGAAGGAGAGGCAGAGAGAGAGAGGTCTTCCATCCGCTGGTTCACTCTCCAGTTGGCTGCAATGGCTGGAGCTGCGCTGATCCGAAGCCAGGAGCCAGGAACTTCTTCCAGGTCTCCTACATGGGTGCAGGGGCCCAATGACTCAGGCCATCTTCTACTGCCCTCCCAGGCCATAGCAGAGAGCTGGATTGGAAGTGGAGCAGCCGGGTCTCAAACCAGCGCCCGTATGGGATGCCAGCATTGTAGGTGGCAGCTTTACCTGCTATGCCACAGCGCCGGCCCCCCAGACTTGACTTTAAAAGTAGAAATATTTATATCCCCTAAATTATGTTAGTATAGTTTTTAGAAAATGTTAATTTATAGTGAAAATACTTTAATAGATATGGTGCCAAGATTTTATATTATTTCAAAATATTGACTCAGAAAAAAGTGCTGTTGGTTCTGGGGGAGGGGTAAGGGAAAATATACTCAATTTTATAGCTAAGCTGCCTGCAAAAGAGGTGTCTTATAATTTGTGCTCAAACTTTTTCTGTAACTGTATTCAGTGCTTAGATATTTTGTTTTTATATGCCTGGTTTGAACTTCCTGAAATGTCTAACTATTTTTAGGCAATTTTCTGTCTTCAAATAATTGTTTGGACTAAGTCCCTATTTAGCTACTTACAGTGTGCTTAATAAGATTAAGATGAGGAAGAGAAAAGGCATTCAGCAGAGGTTAGGTTCTGAAGTCAGTAGTGAGCAAAAACTGAGCCTTAATTACTCTCAGAAGTTTAAGTAGCTCATGAATTACAGGATGATACTATCTTTCATCAGGTCTGACGTAGTCAGCTTTTCCTGTAGTGCTAGCACAGATTATTGTTTTCGTTATTTGAGCATGGATAAAAGTGGTTTTCTTATGATTAGGAGCCACGTTATATGAAAACTGTGCATATCTTTAACACTGTAATTGTGCTGCTCATGCTGAGAGGCACATGGCAGTTGAGGCTGGCTGGGAAAATGTAGAATCGCAGTTCCCATCTCAGGTTTGCTCTGGGAAATAAAAGCATTTCTTATTAGGCTGGAGATCTGTCTTGTTTTCAGCAGAATGCGTAAGATTAAATTTATGAAGTAAAATGTGTATGTTTTTCTTAAAATATAATTTAGCTTTACTATAATTTGTGTGGATATAAGTTTATATAATGATCCTTGTAAGGAACTACCTATTTCTATAGTAAAATCTGTAGTAAAACCCAATAGCTTTTTTTGAGTCTATTTTTTCCATATTTCAATCATTATATGAGTCTCATTCTTAATTTAAATCTTTTATTTAAATCTCTTATTCAGGTATTTTTAGTATATGCAGAATAAGTATCAAATCCTTATCCTGGTACTCAAGGATTTTTGCCATCTGGTTCCACATCTGCTATTATGATATTTCATTTCAACCCCTTTGTGCTCCAGCCAGTTCCTTCTTGTATGTTCTTGTGTTGGCTTTCTCATTTGATTTTAACAGGTCCCTTTATCTACAATTCTTTCCTCCCCCTCTACTTTCTAGTTTTCTGATATCCAAATTCAATTCATGCATTCCCTAAGGCTTTCTTGCTTCTTCTTGCATAAATATTATTTTGCTTATTCTTATGGGACTTTTCTTGTGCTGGTCTAATTTGCTCAAGGCTGGATGTGATACTCTATGTTCCTGGTAGTGTATAAGTGAGTGAATTGTGTTCTAAAGATCCCTAGCTAAATGAGACTTTACTGATCTAGACCAGAAAGGAAATGTTTATGAATACTGTTTATTTGTATCTCCTTTAATTTTATTTCTCAAACTCAACAGAGCTGAAAGTGCTTGATTGTTGATTTGATAAACTATTCCCTAACTCCTACTTTAGGGATCCATGGGCAGAGAACAATCTTACTTCAATACTTCACTCTGATTTCTTTCAGACAGAAAGTTATAAGAATTTTGCCTAAGACAAGTCAACTTCAGCCTGATTTATCTGCTGCCTTCCTACCATTTAAATCACCTTAGGATGTACTTTTTCTTTTTCATTCCTTGTCCTTTTTAATTTCTTTCTCAAGAAATAAATTTTCAAATTAGAAGTAGTATATACTTAGAAAGTTATATGAATCATGATAATGTTTCAGTAAATTGGAAAAGAAAAAATGCTAATTACCTATTATTGTTTAAAAATCATATTGGTAATATAACTTTCCTGTTGCTGCTTATACTGCTGTGGAGTAGGCCTTATGTGTAAGAGTGCATATTTTAAGATAGATAATTAATGAACTATCTCAGCAAACTTAATTCCTCATTAATAATATGGAAAATATTATAGTTCCTTAAATGCATTTGTGGCTTTTTGTCTAATAAGGGCAGCCAAAATGGATCCCTGGTTCTGGCCTCCTTCCTATACCCTCCAGCATACTTCTTTATACTGAATTATTTCATTTATTCCTTGAAGCCTTTATGGGAGATTGTTTTTTCTCATTTTGCATATTAGAAATGTTTGCTCACAGTGGCTAAAGACTTGCTTAAAGTCCATTAAATAAAAATTGAAGCAGAATTTGAATTCAGGTCTTCTGACTTTATGATCAGAGCATTTCTTTTGTATCACACCTATTTCCTACCTGGGAAGTTAAAGCAGTTACTGTTTATGTATATTTACAATTGGAGAATTTTTTAAAAAAGATATATTTATTTGAAAGGCAGAATGACAGAGAGAAGGAGAGAGAGAGAGAGAAAATCTTCCATCTGCTGACTCAGTTCCCAAATGGCTGCCCTAGCCAGGGACTGGGCCAGGCCAAATCCAGGAGACTTTGGTCTCCCAAAGGTGGCGGGCCAAGTACTTGGGTCATCTTCCACTGCTTTTCCAGGTGCATTAGCAGAGATCTGGATCAGAAATGGAGCAGCTGGGACTAAAACTGGCACTGTGGTAAAGGGATGGCAATTTTGCAAGTGGTGATTTAACCTGCTATACCCTTCCTCCCCCCTTTTTTTAATTTTTTGCCAGGCAGAGATAGACAGTGAGAGAGAGACAGAGAGAAAGGTCTTCCTTTCCATTGGTTCACTCCCCTAATGGCCCATGCTGCGCTGATCCGAATCCAGGAGCTGGGTGCTTCCTCTCGGTCTCCCATGCAGGTGCAGGGACCACTTGGCCATCCTCCACTGCCTTCTCAGGCCACAGCAGAGAGCTGGACTGGAAGAAGAGCAACCAGGACTAGTACCCGGCGCCCCAACCAGGACTAGAACCCAGGATTAGCCAAGTGAGCCACGGCGCCGGCCTAACCTGCTGTACCTCAATGCTGGCCCGTTATTTTATTCTCATGACAATCTATAGAGATTGGTATAACTGTGAACATTCATCATTTAAATGCCTTACTGAATTCTAAGATGTCTATCTAACATGGTAAATGTAGTGACTGTAGGACAGTCAAAATAGTTAATAGGGGCTGGCACTGTGGCTTGCTTGGTTAATCCTCAGCCTGCAGCGCCAGCATCCCATATGGGCACTGGATTCTGTCCCGGTTGCCCCTCTTCCAGGCGAGCTCTCTACTGTGGCCCGGAGTGCAGTGGAGGATGGCCCAAGTGCTTGGGCCCTGCACCTGCATGGGAGAACAGGAGGAAGAACCTGGCTCCTGGCTTCGGATTGGCGCAGCGCGCCGGCCGTAGCGGCCGTTTGGGGGGTGAACCAACGGAAGGAAGACCTTTCTCTCTGTCTCTCTCTCTCTCTCTGTCTAACTCTGCCTGTCAATAAAAAAAAAAAAAGTTAATATTAGTTTAAAAAATATAAGGAATACCTCTCTTTTTCCTGTTATTTTTTCCATGGTTTTTCCTTATTTCACGCTTCTGTACTTCAGACAGCTTTGTAGCTGTTTATTCACTGCCTCTAGTCTCTTTCTCCCTCCAACTCATCCTACACACAGCTGTTAGAATTATCTTTCTCAGACACCAATTCCATCTTTTCACTCCCACAATCAAAAACCGGCAGTGACTCTCTGTTGCCTTTCTAACAATTCTAAAAATTTTAACCAACCTTCAGGCTTTGACTAGTGTTTTTTTTAATGTCAGCATGATTTGTTCCTGTGTTGATTTGTTGTGACATCTACTACATAATATTAGTCACTCTTGTTTTTATTTTTGACTTCTGTTCCCACCTACAGCACCTAGGGTGTCCTATGTTTCTCTCTCTCTTTCTCTCTCTTTTAGATATTTAAGAAATTTATTTGAAAGGCAGAGTGACAGGGAAGGAGAGATATCTTCCCTCCAGTGGTTTACTCCCTAAATGGCTTCAATGGCCAGGTCTGGGGCAGGGTGAAGCCAGGAGCCTGGAGCTCCATTTGGGACTCCCACAGGGGTAGCATGGACTGAACTGTTTTCCCTGGTGTGTTAGCAGGGAGCTGTATCTGAATCAGAGTGCCTGGAACTTGAACCAGTGCTCTGATGTGGGATGCCTGTGTTGCAGGTGGCCACTTAACCCTGTACACCACATTGCTAGCCCTCTATGTTCTCCTTTCTATTCATAGATCCTTCTCTGTGTTGTTTCATTATGTAGGTCTTTGTAGAATACTCTGTACAAGAGGTCACTGACTGACTTGTGAGAAAGCCATTACAGTTAGTTTGTAAAATTTAAAAAATAACAATATGCATATAGCTTTGACATTTAATCCTTTTACTATTTTTATATTATTTTAATATACTCATGATCATATATTATTTTGTAATCTTGCCTCTTTTTAAAAAAAAATATTTATTTGAAAGTCAGAGAGATGGGGAAAGGCAGATGTTTAACACAGAGTTCCTGTCTGCCAGTTCACACACAGAATGTTTACAATTGCTGAGGCTGGCCTAGGTTGAAACCTGGAACTGGTAACTCAGTCTGAGGCTCCCACATACACAATATGAACCCAGTCACTTGAGCCTGCACCTGATGCGTCCCAGGATATTCATTAGTGGGAAGCTGGAATCAGGAATGGAGTCAGGACTTGAATCCAGTCACTGTGGTGTGGAATGTGGGTGTCCCAAACAGTATTTTAGCTGCTGTGCCAAACATCCTGTCTTTCCCCCACCTTTTTTGATGAACAAAATGACTGGCATTATAGTAAATTGTATTTTGAAAATAATTTGCAACAGGGCTGGTGCTGTGGCTCACTTGGTTAATCCTCCGCCTGCGGCACCAGCATCCCATATAGGCGTCGGTTTCTAGTCCCAGCTGCTCCTCTTCCAATCCAGCTCTCTGCTGTGGCCTGGGAAGGCAGTGGAGGATGGCCCAAGTGCTTGGGCCCTGCACCTGCATGGGAGACCAGGAAGAAGCACCTGGCTGCTGGCTTCGGATTGGCGTAGCTCCGGCCTTTTGGGGAGTGAACCAACGGAAGGAAGACCTTTCTCTCTGTCTCTCTCTTTCACTGTCTAACTCTATCTATCAAATAAATAAAAAAAAAAAAAAAAAAAAAGAAAATAATTTGCAGCATACTTTATTTATTTTTTAAAGATTTATTTATTTATTTGGAAGGAAGAATTACAGAAAGGCTGAAGAAAAGGCAAAGAGAGAGAAGGCTTCCATCCACTGGTTCACTCCCCAGATGGCTACAATGGCCAGAGCTGGGTTGATCTGAAGCCGGGAGCCAGGAGCTTCTTTTAAGTCTCTCATACTGGTGCAGGGGCCCAAGGACTTGGGCCATCTTCTACTGCTTTCCCAGGCTAGAGCAGAGAGCTGAGTCAGAAGTGGAGCAGCCGGGTCTCAAACCAGTGTCCATATGAGATGCCAGCATTGCAGGTAGAGGCATCACTCACTATGACACAGCACTGGACCCCAAGGGCAGCATACTTTCATAGTTATTGTCATGATAATTTTTTTAAAAGATTTACTTATTTATGTGAAAGGCAGAGTGCTAGAGAGGGAGAGACAAAGAGAGATCCAGCATTCTCTGTTTTACTCCTTAAGTCACCAAAGCTGGGAGTCTGGAACTCCATCTAGGTCTCCTACATGGGTAGCAGGGGCCCAAGTACTTGGAGCATCATCTACTGCTTTCCCAGGTGCATTAGCAGGGAGCTGGATTTGGAAGTGGAGCAGCCAGGACTCAAACCAGCACTCTGATAGCAAATGTCTGCACCATATCACAGGCAGCAGCTTAACCTGCTGTGCCACGACACTAGCACCCCGTCACGATAATTTTGTTTCATGGCTTTTTTTTTTTTTTTTTTAAAGATTTATTTATTTGAAAGGCAGAGTTACAAGAGGTAGAGGCAAAGAGGGACAGAGAGGTCTTCCATCCGCTAGTTCACTCCCCAAATGGCTGCAATGGCCTGAGCTGGGCTGATCCGAAGCCAGGAGCCAGGAGCTCCTTCCAGCTCTCCCACTCCGGTGCAGGTATCAAAGACTTGGGCCATCTTCTACTGCTTTCCCAGGCCATAGCAGAGAGTTGGATCAGAAGTGGAGCAGCCAGGACAAGAACTGGTGCCCGTATGGGACTCCAACACTGCAGGCAGCAGCCTTACCTGCTAGGCCACAGTGCCAGTTCCTGTTTCATGGCTTTTAATACTCTTCCTTTTGTCTCCTGTCATTTCCCAATGGTTTTTTTCTCTTATACTTTTTAAAAATGTTAGTAATATGGGTACTTATGTATTCTGAACAATCTGTCAGTTTGACTCTCATGTTGTCATGTTGGCAACTGATTTGACACACCACATGGTATTCCTGATGGAGAACTATATAATATCTTCTTCTTATTTTTTTGACAGGCAGAGTGGACAGTGAGAGAGACAGAAAGGTCTTCCTTTACCGTTGGTTCACCCTTCAGTGGCTGCTGCGGCTGGTGCACTGTGTTGATCTGAAGCCAGGAGCCAGGTGTTTCTCCTGGTCTCCCATGCGGGTGTAGGGCCCAAGGACTTGGGCCATCCTCCACTGCACTCCCGGGCCACAGCAGAGAGCTGGCCTGGAAGAGGGGCAACCAGGACAGAATCTGGTGCCCTGACTAGAACCCGGGGTGCCGGCACTGCAGGTGGAGGATTAGCCTATTGAGCCGCAGCACTGGCCAAGTATATAATATCTTAAATAAAGATACATTTAGAATAGAGAGGAAGCTGAAATGTGCCCTCAGGAGAATAATGACAAAGGTCAAATGATAATTTTGACCAGTACCTTCTTGCTTGTATGTTTACATATTAACTAGGACCAATTTGCAAGACTAAGAAGACCCTGAAGGGGGGAACATTGGGGAAACTTCTTTATTGACTTATAAATAGATAAAGTCTTAAGATGTTGAAGACAGGAGTACTTCTTCCTTTAGCAATGTCACAATATCTTCACTGTTGTCATTAACCTTATATCTGCTAAGCTGTTTTCCTTATATTTGTAATTTAGAATTTTCTTGGCTATTGTTGGGTCTTGTTTTTCCACATTGTTAGAATCAGTGTGCAAAGTTCTCAAAAAAAACCTTATTGGGATTTTGATGTATGTTGCCGTTTGGTAACATTTAATTGTTCTATAATTTTTATTTTTTGCTATGAACACCTTTGGTAGAACTTTTTAGTTTTTTCTGTTATTGTAAATGACCTTTCTAAAAACATGTTTGCTAACTTCTGTTGCTGTGCATGCAGTTGATATTTATATATTATTCTCAGTGCTTGCTGAACTCTTATTAATTCTGATTAACTTGACTATAAATCCTTTTTTGATAGCAGTAAAATCTGTGAACAATATGAATTCTTTCAAATCTTGTTTTTTAATTTTTTATCTTAAGATTTTGATATTTGAAAATTTTAGAATAAAAATGACCTTTAAGGGTCTCAAAATTAATAGTCTAGAAAAATATTTTATTTTCTACTTGAGAAAAATACGTTCCTGAGAGGTAAAATGACATTTAAGGTCAACAACCACCTGGTGACACACTAGAATTGTGATATAGTGATTATATTATAGTGTGTTGCCCAGTTTATCAGTGTAAATATTAAAATAATGGAAAAGAGTAAGTGAAAGCCTTTAATTTAAATTGAAGATAAACGTTGATATGCCTTAAAAGATGAAATTTAGATAACTTAATATACTTGATTTACTTTTACAAATAGTAATAACCAAAATTGTAATAGTTTATCTTCAGAGCCTTTTTCTATAATAAGCTGTTCATTTATTTCAATTTGAGGATGATTTAGCAAATTATTTTAGTTTTTTAAAAAGATTTATTTATTTATTTGAAAGAGTTACAGAAAAAGAGGGAGAGACAGGGAAAGAGAGAGAGGAAGGAGAGAGGAAGAGAGGGAGAGAGGGAGAAAGGAAGAGGAAGAGGGAAAGAGGGATCCATCTTCCAATTGCTAGTTCACTCCCAAAATGGCTGCCATAGTCAGGGGTGGGCCAGGCCGAAGCCAGGAGCCAGGAGCTTCATCTGGGTCTCCCGTGAGGGTGGCAGGGACTCAAGCACATGGGCCATCTTCTGCTGCTTTCCCAGGCACATTAGCAGAGAGCTAGATTTGAAGTGGAGCTGCCAGGACTTGAAGTGGCACCCATATGGGATGCCAGTGTCCAAGGCAGTCAATTAACCTGCTGCGCTGCAATGCCAGCACTAGCAAATTATTTTTATTCTTATTTTTTGTATTTTTTGCAAATTATTTTTATTTGCACTGTGGTACTCCCAATTTAGTGGACCTTACTGATACTTTACATCTAATATTTATGTCAGAATGTATAGTAGCTTGGTTTCTTGAGTATTTCTAGTGGCCTTTTAATTTGCTTTGTTTAATGGTTGTTTTAAAATAAATTACAAACCAGTTTGAAATTCATATGCTTCCAAAGATTGTGTGAATGTAAGGACCTTAAATGGGAGGCAGTTTGGCATAGTGTTTAGGAGTATAGGCTGTCTAGTCAGACTAGTTTAAATTCTAATTTTCTTATTGAGTGAGACAGTAAGATAAAGCCTGGTCTGATTTTTAGAGATGGACAAGAAGGACAATGTAGCTTATATTGTTTTTGTTTCAGATTATTGTGAAGCAACACAAAGCATGTATGAGGCAAGGGTATGAGTTTATGGCTACAGCTTCTCTCTGCTCCCCTAGTTTCTCACTTTGGGGATGTTTGGCAGTGAGCATAGCCTGTAGAGAGAGAGAAATCTGTAGATCAGAGGAATTGAGAATGGTCAATATGAGAAGGACTTCAATCTGCTATCACATGTGAGGGTATTTCAGAAAATTTGTGGAAAAATCGAATTAAAAGATATGGTTATTTTGGTACAAAATGGTTCAGTCCACTCAGTTTTTGCATAATATGTCTTTTCCATGAACATTTTGAAGACTACTTGTAAGGCATTTCCTTATTGTGCCTGAGGTTCTTACTTAAATGTTTTACTTCTTATTATATCATCAAGCCTTTAGTAAACCTAGAGTAAAATTTTAGGTGTCACAAAGGGTTAATAACACCCTTTCTGCATAAGAATCTGATTTTTGATCACTTTGTAACTTTGTTCCTTTGGAAATATGATAAAGGAAGGTGTGATATTGCTTGTGATAAAAATGTCCCATTATTAATTTGATGACTGTAACTGGACTATGACAAATAAGTAATAAATACTTGAGAAACACCTTTCTTTGTGATGATTTTTATAATTGAATTGTTCTTTTTAGACTCCTTGAAAACTGTATCTATGAAGTTGCTACATAAAATTACCAGCTTCAGTGGAGCATGAATTTTCTAAGCCAAAATTAATATTGTGCTCACCTGGTGTAAATCTTATTCTTTTATACCTGAGTTGTCACCTGAATGACCAAAGAGAACAGCATGGGAAGAACACACACACACACACACACACACAAACCACTTTGTCAGCAACAAATTCTTTGACATGAAAGAGAAAATCCTGAGAAGTTAATGTGTATTGAGAACCTCTGCTGTTTAGAATACATTTGTCAATTTGTGTAATTTCCACTAAATTAGAGATATAAGGAACAAAAAATAGTAAGAGAATAAAAGCTGAAGCCCCCAAGAAAAAACTTAAGTACTTAGGTGCAGACAGTAGAAGTGACGTCAGAATCAGTCAGATTCAACTTGCCATTTTACCACAGAAAGTGGTGATAGTAATGTTTCTAAGAATGTTCTGAACTCTTTACCTGCTATGCCACAATGCTGGCCCATTTTGAGCTCTTTTAATGTAGAATCGATAGAAACAGTGTTCTTTCTGTCATGATGTACCTGACTCTTTCAAGGGTATTAAAAAGATAAGTGAAATGGACATTTGTGAATATGATTTTATTTCCTTGGAGAAAAGATATTTCACAGAATTTTTTTTTCTTGACAGGCAGAGTGGACAGTGAGAGAGAGAAACAGAGAGAAAGGTCTTCTTTGCCGTTGGTTCACCCTCTAATGGCTGCTGCGGCCGGCGCGCTGCGGCCGGTGCACCGCGCTGATCCGAAGGCAGGAGCCAGGTGCTTCTCCTGGTCTCCCATGGGGTGCAGGGCCCAAGTAGTTGGGCCGTCCTCCGCTGCACTCCCGGGCCACAGCAGAGAGCTGGCCTGGAAGAGGGGCAACCGGGACAGAATCCGGTGCCCCACCCGGACTAGAACCCGGTGTGCTGGTGCTGCAAGGTGGAGGATTAGCCTAGTGAGCCACGGTGCCGGCCCATTTCACAGAATTTTATACTAATGGTTTCCAAGAATTTTGCCTTAGCATGAGTGGAAGGCTACCTGACTCAGTGAAAGGTACCCTGATGTTAAATTTTTAACACCTATCCATTAACTTATGTTTAAAAGTATATTTCTCTCTCTAAGATTTCAAAAGATATGTTATTTTAGCAAGTAAAACTCATATTAATCAGATCTTAATTCATGTAAATTTCTGTTTTTCTGTAAAAAAGAAGTATAGGCCAATCAAATAAGACCTTGTTAAGAACCATGCTCTACAAGTGTATTTTAGGGTTTATTATATGGCAAGTAAAATCTGATGTAATTTCTTATATTTCATCTAGTTCTTCTGATATTTTTATTCTTAATTACTAGGCTTAATAAAAATAGATATTCAAATGTTAGTCTTTTAGGAACTATTGTGTTTAGTTAATTTTATTTACTCAAGTATGTTGTTTAGACATTGCCTTTTATTTTTTGTTTGCATTTCAGTATTTATTTAATGTTTGACTCTTGCAGTAGGCTTTCACAAGTTGGAGAACACTGAGAAATTATTTTTCCCAGAAAACTATAGCTGCAAGTTACCAAACAGTATAAATATATGGTTAAGCTAACATTAGTAAGCATCACCATTTTATTAGTTACATTACAAAACAAATTATCAGATATCCAAATAGTAAATTATACGCTCAAAGGCACATAAAATATTAGATGTCTACTCAATTCTTTAGCAGAAATCTGACTTTTTTTGTGAAAGGGTTTGGGAAGAGAAGGAAAAATATGTATTTCAAACAAAAGAAAATAGCTGGGAAACAACTTCTAGTAAGTTTGGAAGAAAATAGCAAGAATTCCAAAAACTTTATAATTGAAATGTTTTCAATCTTAAAAAAATGTACTAAACTTATATGTTCTTCATATTCTATACTAGAGAATGACAGCATTTTATTAAAAGTAGTTAAGAGCTCCTATGAAGTGACCAGGTAAATAACCATGTATGTCTGGCTTTCAATATTTGAAATGTCTGAAAGGATAAACCACAGAAGATCTAAAGTGTTCATAGTGCCTATGTTTTATTTCTGTATGACACAGATACCTTATGTATTGATAAAATTATGGTGTGGGAATAGATTGAAAGAAGACATAATTCAAAACTACGCAATTTCAGGAAAGGTAATCTTTTACAGATGATAAGCAAATTAAAATTGTTTTTGAAAAAATCTTATACGAGAGAGAGCAAGAAATCTCACTGATTCATTCCCTTTATGGCTGTAATCACCTAGGTTGGGGCAGGCTGAAGCCAGGATCTGGGAACTCAATCTAGGTCTTTGATGTGGGTGGCATGGATCCAAATACTTGAGCCATTTCTGCTGCTTCTTGCTTCTCAGGTGCACATCAGCATAAAGCTAGAATTGGGAGTGGCCTAGGATTCCTACCCAGGCACTCCTATATGGGATGTGGACGTCCCAACCGGTAGCTTAACATCTAGGCCAAATGCCAGCCCTAGTAAACATATTTTAAATGCTAAACACTAAGGATGTTTTGCAAATTTCCAAATAGATTGCTTATAACTCAAATGTAAAAATTTTGTCTAGCTTATAACTTGATAAAACTGCTTTTCAATATTTTTATGGATGCGTCGTCAGATTTATTACCCAAACTTTGTTGGCTAATATATATGGCAAGTTAGATCCTGTCTCAAGCTCTGCTTGGAAGACAGTAACATCAGGCACCCCAGTTTTATGGTTGCAGCAGTTGTTTCTGGGACCACTTGAGTCTTGGCAGCATATAGGATACTTTTCCAGATGTAATAGTGCTGCATTTGTCTTATGGACTACATATTCATGTTTCATCTCATCTTCTAATAATGCTGAAGTAATACACACTGGAGTTGCCCCAAGGTTTGCAATGCCATGAACAGAAGTACAACAAGCAGGTTCTTCATGAAACTTGATTTTTACAAGGCTTATCTAGTCATAAACAGTCTGGATGTTGGTGCACTTTTATCAGAAGAACAGTTGAGAATATGCAGATCTTGTTGTCATAAATTGTTTCACATAGTTTTACTGTTTTAGTGATTCTGTACTTCTTAAGTTTCTCAATAAATTTGTTTAAGGTTAAATTGATTGGATTGTGTGTAATAAGAAATAGCATGCTCTTGTCTTGATTCCTATAGGAGCTGGATGGTTTATTCATGCTGGGTCAACTTAGTTAAAAAAAAAGCAGAGTTATGAACCAATTTTAGAAATTGTATATAGAAATCATGTAATGAAACTGAAGTCTTCTTTAATATACTTCCCCTCAAATTCTCTGTGCTTTGTGTATAAAGTCGGTAGTAACAGGAAATGGAATGAACCTCTCCCATGAAGCAAAAGTTCTTTAATCTAGCAACACTGAGGTAATAGAAAGGAGTACATCAAGGCTTACCAGGTCAGGGTCAGAATTGTAAAATACTCTCCCAATTTCTTTTCTTCTTTTTTTAAAGATTTTATTTATTTATTTGAAAGGTAGAGTTACAGACAGTGAGAGGGAGAGACAGATAAAGGTCTTCCTTCTGTTAGTTCACTCTCCAGATGGCCACAACGACCAGAGCTGCACCAATCTGAATCCAGGAGCCAGGTGTCTCCTCCCAGTCTCCCATATGGGTGCAGGGGCCCAAGGACTTGGGCCGTCTTCTGCTCTCCCATGCCACAGCAGAGAGCTGGATTGGAAGAGCGGCAGCCAGGACTAGAACCTGCACCCATATGAGATGCCGACACTGCAGGTATAAGATTAACCTATTGCACCACGGAGCTGGCCTGTCCCAATTTCAATATAACACTTTTGTGTCCAGATTACCTGCTCTTATGAGGACTTCTTAATGGAGTAGTATTATATTTCTACATGTCTCTTGCCCTCATAAAACTTGAGCTTAGCAGTAATCTGCATTGCCCTTCAGCAACTCTGTCATGTGTAACTGTAAAAAGAAGTATTGGCCGGCACCACAGCTCACTAGGCTAATCCTCCGCCTGCGGCACCGGCACCCTGAGTTCTAGCCCGGTTGGGGCGCTGGTTCTGTCCTGGTTGCTCCTCTTCCAGTCCAGCTCTCTGCTGTGGCCCGGGAGTGTAGTGGAGGATGGCCCAGGTCCTTGGGCTCTGCACCCACATGGGAAACCAGGAGGAAGCACCTGGCTCCTGGCTTCAGATCGGTGCAGCGCGTCGGGCCGCAACACGCCAGCCGTAGCAGCCACTTGGGGGGTGAACCAAAGGAAAAAGGAAGACCTTTCTCTCTGTGTCTCTCTCTCTCTCTCTCTCTCTCTCTCACTGTCTAACTCTGCCTGTCAACATGAAAAAAATAAAATAAAAAAAAGAGATGTTTTTACTCATTGAAGATTGTGGTCTAATATATTGCTGGTACCACGGTAGAGGCAATACAGGTGATGGGAGTGGCTGTGGCTGTGAGTGCAGGACAGA
Source organism: Oryctolagus cuniculus (assembly GCF_964237555.1). NCBI lineage: Eukaryota > Metazoa > Chordata > Mammalia > Lagomorpha > Leporidae > Oryctolagus > Oryctolagus cuniculus. The sequence goes on from NC_091438.1 coordinate 94,629,438, forward strand.
GGTCTGTGGTGATTGTTGGTGGGTGCACTAGGCCTAGAGTAGGTTTGTTATTTAATTTGGAAGGTAGAGACAGATATACGCACACACACACACACACACATACACACAGAGTGAGAGGATAAGAGAGAGAGATGTGAGAGACAGAGAGGGAGCTCTCTCATCTGGTAGTTCACTCCCTGAATTCCCCCAAGAGCTGGCCCAGGCTCAGGCCAAAGTCAGGAACTAGAAGCTCAATCCAGGTCTCTCACATGGGTTGCAGGGATCTGCCCAGCTACTTGAGCCATCACCTGCTACCTCCCAGAGTGTGCTTCAGGAGGAAGTTGGAATCAAGAGTAAGGTAGGGAATTGAACCTAGCCACTCCAGTGCAGGATGTGGGCATTACAAGCAGCAGCTTAACAACTGTGTCAAATGCCTACCCTCGGCATAGGTTTGAAAAATAATTTAAATCAGAGTGTCTCATTCTTTAAGCATTATTAGATAGATTTTATTGTAATTAAATTTGGCAAAGATCCTGTTTTTAAATGTGAGAATAATCAAAGTTTTTTTTTAAATTAAAAAAGTATTTGCAAAGAAATTTTTAGCATACATTACTTCGACCTTTGTAAATGGAAGCACTAAGATGAGATTCTTGAAATGAAATGTTCTCTTAATATTTGTTGATGTAAGTGAAGTTAATTAAAGCTTTTCTTCTGGCTCTGCTCATGAGTTAGAAGTGTGATGAAAGGAAGTGTATGCCATTGTGCCCAAGAATGTAGTTGCAGCTAAAAGTGTGTGGCTTCTAAATCAGATCTGTCTTCTTATCAGTCATGCAATTTTGGACAAGTTATCTGATCTCACTGAATTTCCTTATTTTCAGAGGATTGAATGATTTAGTGAGAAGTAAGTAACTAGAAGGATACCAGCCTGGTGCCTGTCACACAATAAGCTCAATGAATGTTTATTTCCAGCATCCTGTTCTCTACTCCATTGCCTCTAGCAATTTGAATCACTGTTTCTATGTTACTACTGGAAAAAAAATTTCAAAGTTCCTTTTCTAAAATTCTTGCCTTCTCTTTTGTTTTTAATATGATACTAAAATTTTGTGTTCAAAGGCATTTTTAGAAGTTATATTATTCAACATACCTCTTCTCAATTTAAAACAATTTTCTCTTTTACTCCCTAGAAATTAAGTAGAGTTATTCTGTAACATTGGTTCTACTTCCCCGTTACTTTGAATTTTTTTTTCTTTAATCTTAGTGAAATGTCCAAGCCAAAATTTATAATTTGGATGAAGTTTTATTCTAAGCCTGAACACTTTAATATAGAGTGGTTAAATCAAATCCATGTGAATAGCATGTGTGTGTGGCCAAAGCCAGGAGCCCAGGAGCTTCATTCAGGTCTCCCACTTGGATGACAGGGGCCCAAACATTTAGGCTATCTTTCACTGCTTTTCCCCATGCCAATAGCATGACGCTAGATTGAAAGTGGAGCAGTTGGGACATGAACTGGCACCCATAAAGGATGCCGGCATTGCCGGTGGTGGCTTTACCCACTACGCCACAGTGCCTACCCCTCCTAGTTGACTTTTATGATCAAATTGAAGAGCAGAGCACTGGCAAAGTACTCTTCACCACCAATGTTGCATATCTCTGTGTTTTCTCTTTTGCCAAATGAATTTTTAAAAGCAAAAGGAGTTCTGCCTCCACAGAAGCAGAGCCATCTAAGTTCTCTTAATGCAAAGAATACCTGAGCTGTCAGCTTAATGCCTAAAGAAAACTAAGAGGACCTATTGATTTTCTTGCTATTTGGGAATAGAAATGTACCAGGGAAGGCATTTTAATGATGTGTGTATGTATTTTGTAGGAAATGAATGATCATATTCTAGAAGGTTGTTTATAGCAATCTGAAGATATACAGGTAGACTTTTCAAATCTATTGTTGCTAAGCAAGATTCCAAAATATTTCTCATAAAGTTATTGAGTTAGGGAGAATGATTGAATCAGTACAGATCATTAGTCAAAAAATAGCAAGAGAAAATTTTTTGTTAACATGAGGATTTATGAAACATTTCACATAAATAGTTTATGATGGATGATATGTAATGTATCAAGGTTTCAAAAGTTTTATATGTTTTGGAAAGTAATAAGTTGTGCTAGATCAGTGATATTTGTGATTGCAACCATTTTTGATTTCAACTATTTCTGTGAGCCATCCAAAATGTTAAAGAAATACAATAACTTATTATATTGGTACTGTAATAGCAATATTACATTATTGAATTTCAAGTCTTAGGAGTGGTGTATTTCAGTAAATCAGTAAGCTATTTAGTGTGGAGTTGAGCAGTGGAAAACAGGAAGAAAGACTTGGAGAACTTATCTACACATAACATTGATATTAACCTTGACAGAAAGTGGAAAGGGTGTAGGTGAGGCATCTATGTTACTTGCCCCACCTTTCATTATGGGAAGAATGGTTAATCTTGGGAGTGTGTTCCCTGCTTCATCTCTGCCTCCAAACACACATACCAATGACATATGCAGATGTAGAAAAAATGATGCTAAAATTCATGTGGAAACACAAGAGACCCCAAATAGCTAAAGCAATCTTATACTAGGAAAACAAAGCTGGAGGCATCATAATACCTTATGTCAGGACATACTACAGAGCAGTTATAATCAAAACAGTCTGGTACTGGCACAAAAACAGATGGATAGAACAATGAAACAGAATAGAAACTTCAGAAATCAATCCATACATCTAGAACCAACTTATCTTTGACAAAGGAACTAAAATCAATCCCTGGAATAAGGACGGTCTCTTTACCAAATGGTGCTTGGGAAACTAGATTACCATGTGCAAGAGTATGAAACTAGACCCCTACCTTACACCTTACAGAAAAATCCACTCAAAATGGATCCAAGTCCTAAATGTATAACCCGATACCATCAAATTATTAGAGAACTCTAATATTGGGGAAACTCTGCAAGACATTGGCATAGGCAAAGACTTCTTGGAAAAGACCCTGGAAGCACAGGCAATCAAAGCCAAAATTGACAAATGGGATTACATGAAGCTGAGAAGCTTCTGCACTGCAAAAGAAATGCTCAGTGAAGAGGCCACCAACAGAATGAGAGAAAATATTTGCAAAGTATGCAACTAATAAAGGGTTAACATCCAGAATCTACAGAGTTCAAGAAAGTCAACAATAAGAGAACAAACAATCCATTTAAGAAATGGGCAAAGGACTTGAACAGGCATTTTTCAAGAGAGGAAATTCAAATGGCCAACAGACACTTGAGAAAATGCTCAGGATCACTATCCACCAAGGAAATGTAAATCAAAACCACAATGAGGTTCTACCTCACTCCAGTTGGAGTGGCTCTCATACAGAAATCAACAAACAACAAATACTTATGAGGATGTGGGGAAAAAGGTTCTTTGGGCCATTGTTGGTGGGGATTAAACTGGTGCAGCCACTGTGGAAGACAGTATGGTGATACCTCAGAAATGTATATATCTACCATATGATCTAGCCATCCCACTCTTGGGAATTTACCCAAACCAAAAGAAATCAGCATATGAAAGTGTTAACTGTACCCCCATGTCCCCATGTTCATTACAGCACAATTCATGATAGCTAAGATGTGGAATCAACCCAGATGTCCTTCAACTGTTGACTAGATAAGGAAATTATGGTATATATACACTATGGATTACTACGCAGCTGAAAAAAAAAAAAAAACGAATGCTTTCTTTTGCAACAAGATGAATACAACTGGAAACCATTATACTTAGTGAAATAAACCAATCCCCAAAACAGACATCATGCTTTACCTGATCTGAGGTAACTAATAGAATACTTGAAATATAATGTATTAGAGTGAAATAGACACTTTGAGATTTGATGGTTGTTTATAGCCCTTGTCTCTTACCCTGGGTAACAGTGTTTTTTTTTTTTTTTTTTTTTTTTTCTCTTCATACTATTTGTTGAGCTTTTTTACTTAGAGTAGTATGATCATTAAGTAAACTGAAAATAGATCTTTGTAAAAATTAGGAGTGGGGATGGGGGGGAGGAAGGGATGGAGTGTGGGTGGGAAGGAGGATAAAGGAGAAGTGTAACTATGTTCCTAAGTCTGTATATGTGAAATATACAAAACTTGTGTAACTTAAATAAAATTAAAAAAAAAAAAAAAAGGGAGGGGCCGGTGCTATGGTGCAGTGGATAAAGCCACTGCCTACAATGCTGGCATCCCATATGGGCACTGGTTTGAATACTGGCTGCTCCACTTCTGATCCAGCTCTCTGCTGTGGCCTGGGAAAGCAGTGGAAGATGGCTCAAGTACTTGGGCCCCTGCACCTGCGTGGGAGACCTGGAGAAGGCTCCTGGCTCCTGGCTTCAGATCAGCACAGCTCTGGCCATTGCAGTCAACTGGGGAGTGAATCAGCAGATTGAAGACCTCTCTCTCTCTCTCCCTCTCCCTCTCATTCTCTGTGTAACTCTGACTTTCAAATAAGCAAACGAATCTTTAAAAAAAAAAAAAAAAGAAATAAAATGCGTTACCCTAGCATCAGGCTACTGGTTAGCTTAATTTGCTGATTTTTCATGTTCCAACCATCATTACATTGTTACAGAAGCACAATCCGCAGATTATCTTATAGTTTATGTTGGGGGTGGGTGGGGAAATCAACACCTATGAGGCAGAAACCCAAAGCTTCAAGAAAACATCTAAGATCTCCATAATGATAATGATAATGATAAAAACTATATGATTGCCATAATTTCTACTGCTTTATTTTAGCTATTCTAGTTGGGATAATGATATCATTGAAGATATAAGCTTGATGATCCTAGCTACAGTAGTTAACCATGCTCTGTGGTAGAATCATCTGATCAGTAGTATGGCTATGGCATGTATGGGAATTTTAAGAAAACACTGTTACAACATTTTGACTAATATAGTAATTTATTTAAGCTTCATCAGTGAAGAAATTTTACTATAGTATACAATAGTATACTAGTATATTATAAGTGAATCATTCTGCACTTTGAAATTTCACACTTTAATGGTCCATGACTGTGGAAGATTATTCATCTATTTAAAATGTGTTTATTTTAAAATTTTTTTATTAATTCTTTATTTTCTTTTTCCTGAGTGTGCTAGGGAAGAGTTTCAGGTATATAGGTAAAGAATGGCTTAGCAGCCTTGTGGGAACTGTTCCTTCAGTTTTGACAAACATAATAATAGGAGCATATTTATTTTATATTATTTTTTCTTCATGTTTTTCAGATTGGATTTCATGACAGTTGTTTTCTGAAAAGTATTAAAATATCATTTTCTTTTTTTTTTTTTTTTGACAGGCAGAGTGGACAGTGAGAGAGAGAGACAGAGAGAAAGGTCTTCCTTTGCCGTTGGTTCACCCTCCAATGGCCGCCGCGGCCGGCGCGCTGCGCTGATCCGATGGCAGGAGCCAGGTACTTATCCTGGTCTCCCATGGGGTGCAGGGCCCAAGGACTTGGGCCATCCTCCACTGCACTCCCTGGCCACAGCAGAGAGCTGGCCTGGAAGAGGGGCAACCGGGACAGAATCTGGTGCCCAGACTGGGACTAGAACTCGGTGTGCTGGCGCTGCAAGGCGGAGGATTAGCCTAGTGAGCCACGGTGCCGGCTGACTTACCTCAAACGGTAGAGTTAGAAACATACCAGGGGATTCCAATTCAATCCCATCAAGGTGGCATGTACCAATGCCATCTCGCTAGTCCCAGTGATCAATTTCTGTTCACAATTGATCATAATGATAGGACTAAGAACCAAAGGGATCACATAAACAAGACTAGTGTCTGCAAATACTAGCTGATAGAATCAAAAAGGGAGAGAATGATCCAACATGGGAAGTGAGATACACAGCAGACCCATAGAATGGCAGATGTCCTAAACAGCACTCTGGCCTCAGAATCAGCCCTTAAGGCATGCGGATCCGGCTGAAAAGCCCATGAGAGTATTTCAGGCATGGAAAGCCAAGACACTCTGGGGGAAAAAAAAAAAACGAAATGAAAGATCTCCGCGAGTGGGATCCCAGTGGAAAGAATGGGTCATCAAAGAAGAAGGTACCTTTCTCTGAAGGGAGGAGAGAACTTCCACTTTGACCATGGCCTTGTCTAAATATGATCAGAGTCAGTGAACTCAGGGGGCTTCCATAGCCTTGGCAGCTCATGACAAGAGCCTAGGGTGATTACTGATGCCATAAACAAGAGTGTCAATTTGTTAAGTCAACAACAGGAGTCACTGTGCACTTACTCCTCATGTAGGATCTTTGTCCTTAGTGTGCTGTACATTGAGATTTAATGCTATAACTAGTTCTCAAACAGTATTTTTCACTTTATGTTTCTGTGTGGGAGCAAACTGTTGAAATCTTTACTTAAAGTATGCTAAACTGATCTTCTGTATATAAAGAGAATTGAAAATGAATCTTGATGTGAATGGAAGGGGAGAGGGAGTGGGAAAGGGGAGGGTTGCGGGTGGGAGGGACGTTATGGGGGGGAAGCCATTGTAATCCATAAGCTGTACTTTAGAAATTTATATTCATTAAATAAAAGTTTAAAAAAATAAAATATCATTTTTCAGGCTGGCGCTGTGGCTTACTTGGCTTACTTGGCTAATCATCTGCTTGCGGATTGGCACCCCGGGTTCTAGTCCCGGTTGGGGCACTGGGTACTAGTCCCGGTTGCTCCTCTTCCAGTCAAGCTCTCTGCTGTGGCCCTGGAGGGCAGTGGAGAGTGGCCCAAGTGCTTGGGTTCCTGCACCCGCATGGGAGACCGGAAGGAAGCACCTGGCTTCTGGCTTCGGATCAGTGCAGCGCGGGTCATTAGGGGAGTGAACCAATGGAAGGAAGACTTCTCTCTGTCTCTCTCACTGTCTATACCCTACCTGTCAAATTAAAAAAATGTCATTTTCATACGGAAGATGATCTTTTTTTCTTTTTTTCTTTTTGACAGGCAGAGTGGATAGTGATAGAGAGAGACAGAGAGAAAGGTCTTCCTTTGCCATTGGTTCACCCTCCAATGGCCGCCACGGCCGTTGCGCTGCGGCCAGCGCACCGCGCTGATCCGAAGGCAGGAGCCAGGTGCTTCTCCTGGTCTCCCATGGGATGTAGGGCCCAAGCACTTGGGCCATCCTCCACTCCCTTCGCGGGCCACAGCAGAGAGCTGGCCTGGAAGAGGAGCAACCGGGACAGAATCCGGCGCCCTGACCACCAACCTGACCGCCCAACCTCAGATGTTTTTAAGATCATCATCAGGGCCGGCGCCACGGCTCACTAGGCTAATCCTCTGCCTTGCGGCGCCGGCACACCGGGTTCTAGTCCCAGTCGGGTCAGTTACCAAATAGTGGTAAAGGAAGAAAATATTAGCAATTTTAAAAAATGTTTGTTTAAAAAAAGTTATGCTTCACTAGTGTTTGTGTGTGTGTGTGTGTGTGTGTGTATTTAAAGTAGTAAATACATAAGACAGATACATACGGGTATGTTCACATGATTTTCTTTTAACGGTTTAAAAAAATGTGCCAATAATTGCTGTGTAACTGAAGTTGCCATACACTTTGAGTGTTCACTTCTCTTTTGGTTTTGTGTTGAGAGAAGGCCATATTGCATATGCTTTGTTGTGTGAAGTAGGTTTTGTAGGGGGTTGAGAATGAAGTGTGAGTTGAATCATCAAATACGATAAGCAGATTTGCCAAACTGTAAGAATGTAATTTTCTTGCATCTATTAGATGTGTTTGGGGAGGGTTGTTTTCTTAATTTACTGAGATAGAAAGAAACTTGTTGTTACTTATGGGAATGTATCAGTGTAGTTTTTTTTGTTTTGCTGCTTGATTTCAGCAGATTTATTTGATATCCATATAAGTGCAGACTTAAATAACTGCTGTGATGCTAACCTGATACATAAGTGTAAAAGACACTTTAAGGAGTCATCAAGTGAGAGCTCATAATGATTGGCTTTCAAAGAATTTTTCCTGGCAAATGCTTATTTAAATAGAATATTTGATTTTCCATGAATAGTAAGCAGAGACTGGAAGTTAGGAATTGCATATTGTACAACATACTTTTGTGAACAGGCATTCTTTTTTAATTTTTAAAAATTTATTTGAAAGAGTTATAGCACAAAGAGAGGTAGAGAGAGAGAGAGGTGTTCCATCCTCTGGTTCATTCCCCAAGTGGCTGTTATGCCTGAGCTGAGCTGATCCGAAGTCAGGAACCAGGAGCTTCCTCCAGTACTCCCACATGAGCGCAGGGGCTCAGGGATTTGGACCATCCTCCGCTGCTTCCCCAGGTGCATTAGCAGGGAACTGGATTGGAAATGGAGCAGCCGGGCCCCAAACTGGCACACATATGGGGTGCCAGCGCTGTATGCCAGGGCTTCAATCTGCTTTGCCACAGCACTGGCCCCATGTACAGACATTTTCGATATCATCACATTATATTTGTAGTGTAAACAGTAAAATACAGGGAAAATTAAATATGGAATCAGACTTGAAGCTGCCTGTTCAATATGAACAGTAGTCATTTAGTTTTACCAAAATAACATAATCTTTCAAATAGGCTTACTGCTTTTACATTATTATTAGTTTGGTAGTTTTGATAGAATTTAATTTAGAATTTTATCTGGTCTATAACTTTATGAGAACTATAAGAATAATTAATTTACTTGCTTGTATATATTTAAAATACCATTATACAGGCCGGCACCGCGGCTCAGTAGGCTAATCCTCCACCTGCGGTGATGGCACCCCGGGTTCTAGTCCCGGTCGGGGTGCAAGATTCTGTCCCAGTCACTCCTCTTCCTGTCCAGCTCTCTGCTGTGGCCCGAGAGTGCAGTGGAGGATGGCCCAAGTCCCTGGGCCCTGCTCCCGCATGGGAGACCAGGAGAGGCACCTGGCTCCTGGCTCCCGATCAGCGTGGTGTGCCGGCTGCGGCGGCCACTTGGGGGGGGTGAACCAATGGCAAAGGAAGACCTTTCTCTCTGTCTCTCTCTTTCACTGTCCACTCTGCCTGTCAAAAATAAAAAAAAAATACCATTATACAAATAACTTAACACTCGAATAAGAATTTTGTTTTTCTCTAGAAAAGAGTTCTGAACATTTCTTAAGCTTCAGAAACAGTGAATTGGAACATGCTAAACTTTTGAAATCCATTCTTTTTCCTGGCTTGTTTTTCCTTTATCCATATTATGAATATAATGATTTTTAATGATATATTGACTATGTTAGTTAAAGATCACTATGTGTTACTTATACTGAGGCTCAAAATCATCTTCAGGAAAAATGTTGATTGAATTATGAATTTGCCTCTTATTTTTGATGTTGACATTGCATAGATATTTAATTATCATTTAATGATAGAGTAAAATTAACCTCCCACAAAAACTGTACCCTAAAGGAATAATTGATATCGGGAGATCAGTCCAGTTTTGTTTAACAATAAAAAATATGATTGATAACATCTTAATGCAAATTAGTGATCTCCTTAAGTTTTAAAAAAGGAAATATAATTTCCATTTTAAGAGTAATAACGTTCACCATCTTGTGAGTATGAATCAGTAACAGCTGAAGATCTGATCTTTGAATGTGGCAGGGTTGGAATGCTTTCAAAATAGAAATCTAGCCAGTTTTCAAGAAAAATCACAATGTTTCAGTTTTGAACTTTAATGTATTTGGACCATATGCAGTAGAACATTTTCTTCTTGCCAAAGTAATTACATATGCCACATTAATTTTTCTCTTATGTTTGGGAGTTTTCTTCCATGTTATATTAGAAAATATGATAGAACAAAGAATTTGATTCATGTTCACCAGGTTTAATGATAGGCTCCAGATGACTTGTGTTTAAGAGATATTTTGTAATTTCCTTTTAAAGAAATTATATGCAAAAATGAAAATGTTTCATTCACTTAAAATATTTATTGAGTATCTTCTGTATACCAAGATATATTACTAAGTCTAAGTGTTGTAGTTGTGAGTAGGACAAATAAAGTCTCTGTCCTTAGGGAGGTTATATTTTGATGGCTTGCTGGTGAGAAATGATTTTTTTTTAAGATTTTATGTATTTATTTGAGAGGTAGAGTTACAGATGGTGAGAGCGAGAGACAGAGAGAAAGATCTTCCTTCCATTGGTTCACTCCCCAAATGGCCGCAACAGCTGGAGCTGTGCTGATCTGAAGCCAGGAGCCAGGTCTTCTTCCTGGTCCTGTGCTGGTGCAGGGGCCCAAGGACTTGGGCCATCTTCTACTGCTTTCCCAGGCCACAGCAGAGAGCTGGATTGGAAGAAGAGCAGCCAGAACTAGAACCGGCACCCATACGGGATGCTGGCGCCTCAGGCGGAGGATTAATCTACTGTACCACTGTGCTGACCCCAGAAATGATGATTTTTATATTGATAAATGTTCTATAGAGAATAAAACACACGAAATAGAGTGCCCTAGCTAATTGGAATGATAAGAAAATGTAAGAGGAGAAAGATTTAGATTTGGTCAGTAGTTCCGAAGGGTTAGCATATTCCTGGAACAGAAGGAATATGTGTGGGAGAGCACAGTAAATGTAGTGGTGAAATTGGAGAGAGAGAGATCAGATTGAATGAGTTTTTTAGACAGTGTAAATTATTTCAGATATATTGTATTAATTATAATGGGGAGTCCTTGGAACGTTTTTTTGTTTTGTTTTGCCTTTTTTTTTTTTTTTTTTTTGACGGGCAGAGTGGACAGTGAGAGAGAGAGACAGAGAGAAAGGTCTTCCTTTGCCGTTGGTTCACCCTCCAGTGGCCGCCGCGGCTGGCACGCTGAGGCCGGTGCACCGCGCTGATCCGAAGGCAGGAGCCAGGTGCTTCTCCTGGTCTCCCATGCGGGTGCAGGGCCCAAGGACCTGGGCCATCCTCCACTGCCCTCCCGGGCCACAGCAGAGAGCTGGCCTGGAAGAGGGGCAACCGGGACAGAATCTGGTGCTCTGACCGGGACTAGAACCCGGTGTGCTGGCGCCGCAAGGTGGAGGATTAGCCTACTGAGCCGCGGTGCCAGCCTGGAACGTTTTAAATATTTAATGTTTTGACTTTCTAAAGGAAGATCACTTTGTGACTATAGGGAGAATGAACTAACAGGGAGAATGTGGAAAAAAGAAAGGGGGAGAAAGAGCAGGCTAGTATTAGGGAGATGGAGTGGGACTTGGGTAATGATTGGATTGGAGATGGGTTCTTGTGCTACACTGGTCACGCTTGCTGATTACACATTTTCATACCTAAACATTTGGGGTTCTTTGGAACATTGTGGTTTAGTGTGGACTCTGCAAGATTTGAGAGTGCAAAATATTACCAAAAATATTTTTTTAGATGTTCAGGGAAGACATTATTGTACTTTTAACTTCCTTTTGCTGTATGACAGAAAGTATACTCTGTAGTAACTTCCTGTTCTGTGATAAAGTTAATGCCATGTTGCCTTAACTTCTCTACTTTAACACTTCATGCTGATAAGAAAAAATAATTGAAATACTTTTTTAAGTATGTAGCAAAAATTTTACTTATTTGATGAGGAAAATTGATATCATTGCACATGACATAAATATACTTATGCGTTTAACTTTTTGGTTTTATTTAAAGGGTATATTTATTGGAATTTTTTTTTTCCTTAGTCACATTGTCCTAATGCTTGCAGATGATATGGCATGCAACCCTAGAAACCCGAAACCAGCTACTGTGTTTAGTCACAAAAATATGGAGCTAAATGTGTATGGAGATGATGTGGAAGTGGATTATAGAAGCTATGAGGTAAATTGTTTAATTTAGTGACATTTTTGAAATATTGTTACGTTAAGCTCTGAAACAGTGGTAATATAAAATTGTCTTAGATCTACCATATGACCCAGCCATCCCACTCCTGGGAATATAAACAAAGGAAATGAAGTCAGCATATGAAAGAGTTATCTGTACCCCCATGTTTGTAGTAGCTCAATGGCTAAGATGTTGAATCAACCTAGATGTCCATCAACTGATTGGATAAAGAAAATATGGCATATATACACTAAGGAGTATTGCTCAGCTGTTAAAAAATAATAAAATCCGATTTTTTGCAACAAAACTGGATGCAACTGAAAACCATTATACTTAGTGAAATAAGCCAGTCTCCAAAAGACAGATATCATATGTTTTCTCTGATTTGTGGTTGCTTAATTGGCATCTTGTGATTTGATTGTTGTTTATAGCCCATGTCTATATTCCTGAAGAACAGTGGTCTTTCTACTTTTTACTTGTTGATCTCTTTAGAGGATCATCAAGCCTCTAATTATGAAGTAAATTTTAAGTGTGTTATTACAAAAAATTAAAAAAGAAAGGAAGAAAGAGGGAGGGAAGGAAAGCAGGAGGGTTATATTTGTAGAATTGTATCTATGAAATACATGAAATCTGTTCTCTTTATATTAATAAATGTAAACATAGAAAAAATTTTAAAAATAGAACTACAAATTTCAAAAAAGAGTTTTGTTACTCTTTTTTTTTTAAACAGGCTCTTTACATGAAATACAGTGTTTTTTTTTTTTTTTAAGATGTATTGATTTATTTAAAAGTCAGAGTTACACAGAGAGAGGAGAAACAAAGAGAGAGAGAGAGAGGGAGAGAGAGAAAGAGAGATCTTCCATGCAATGGTTCACTCCCCAATTGGCCACAACAGCTGGAGCTGTGCTGATCTGAAGCCAGGAGCCAGGATCTTCCCTCTGGGTCTCCCATGTGGGTGCAGGGGCCCAAGGACTTGGGCCATCTTCTACTGCTTTCTCAGGCCATAGCAGAGAGCTGGATCAGAAGTGGAGCAGCCGGATCTTGAACCAGAGCCCATATAGGATGCCGGTGCTTCAGGCCAGGGTGTTAACCCGCTGCTCCACAGTGCCAGCCCCACTCTTTTCCTTAATCTTAATTTTTATCCTTGATTCTCTATGGAGTTCAAGTTAAAGAAGCAATAAATGAATAAAACTGTTAAAGAATGAACATTATATTTGCTTCTATGTATTTTTTTAAAGATTTATTTATTTACTTGAAAGGCAGAGTTACAAAGAGGCAGAGGCAGAGGCAGAAAGGAGAGCGAGAGAGAGAGAGAGAGGTCTTCCATCCACTGGTTCTCTCCTCAAATGGCTGGAATGGCTGGAGCTAGGCTGATCCAAAGCCAGGAACCAGGAGAGCCCTCCAGGTCTCCCATGCAGGTACAGGGGCCCAAGTATTTGGGCCATCTTCTACTGCTTTCTCAGGCCACAACTGAGAGCTGGATCTGAGGTGGAGCAGCTGGGACTCAAACTGGTGCCCATATGGGATGCCAGTATTGCAGGCAGTGACCTTACCCGCTACACAACAGTGCTGGTCCTACGTCTATAAAATTTTAGTGATGTTTCATTTGTGAACTTTCTTTTATAGCAAGTATAATGTTTGTTTTTTATATTTGATCTAAAATTTGAAGTTTATTATTTTTAGTACATACGTTGTGACAAAGTATAATGGTTAACAAAAAACCCACCCCTATTTCCACTACTTAGTGATAACCATCTTTAATATTTTCAATATTTTTATGTGTATATGATTAAAACTGTAAATTAAGAAAATGTCAGTATGCTATATTTTCTTGCTTTGGAATTTTATTTTAAATTTAATAATTTTGGGTATGTTTAAAATTTGAAATCTTTCCAGATAATTCCTCACCTTTTACAAAGTCTGCCAAAAGCAACAGTTTTTCTTCTGCATTTTTAGATTTCTTTTGAAGCAACCTTAAAATTAAAAGGTACCTGTTTCTTCCTATGCTGCCCAGTTCCTTGAAAACATGGCCTGTATTCTTAATATTTTTATTGTAGGCACTTAAAAATGTTCAATGAATTAATTTTATGTGAATGTTTAATTATTTACTTGTTTATCTAGTTATCTTAAAATGTAAGCCAAAAATTTCCCTTCCTTTTTTGTTAGTCAACAGGAAGTTCTATTAAAACAGTTGGCATTTTGCTATTTTGTGGAAAAATGTAAATTCAGCAGCTTACTCAGCCACACGTATATACATACACATTTACATAACCATGATCTAGGAAAAAGTTCAGCAAGAAAACTGGTGAGGTTTCTAAAATTTAGATATGCATAATATATGACTTGGCTGTTCACTTTAAATTAGCATTTTACTCTTCCTGAGTTTAAAAATGCCTTCGAAGAATCTTGGGCTAAAAATTTCAGACTGGTAAATGTGATTTAAAGTGTTATAAGTTCTTTACATGTTACAGATACAAAGTAATACAGTGCTTTAAAAAATAAAGTCTTGGAAGATTATTTATGAAATTTTCTTTTTAATAGTTAATCTATAATTGACCAAGTTGTTCCACAGAAAAATTGCAATAATGTAGCTGAATTTATTTACAAATTCTTATATTTGGGGGCAGCTTTTTAGTATAACGATTGAGGCATTGCTTTGAGACATCTTTATACTTGGGATGCCTGCCTCCTGTATTGGAATGCCTGCATTTGAGTTGTGTCTTTGCTTCTGATTCCAGTTTCTGGGTAATGCACACCTTGGGAGGCAGCTGGTGCTAAGTCAGGTACTTGGGTCCTTGCCACCTATGATGGAGACCCAGATGGAGTTCTGTGTTCCTGGCTTGGGCCTGGCTCTCTCCGGGCTGTTCTGGGCATTTGAGGAGTGAACCAAAGATGGAAGAGCTTTCTCTGTCCTGTCTCTCTGCATTTTAGTATAGGCTGAGTAATTCATAGAGAAAGAGGATTTTTTTCAAAAAATTTATTTATTTAAAGATTATTTATTTAATTTTTTAGTTATTTAAAGATTTATTTATTTATTGTGAGCAACAAAGAGAGAGAAAGGGAGACAGAGAGAGAGAGACAGACAGACAGACAGAGAGAGAACTTCCATCCACTGTTAACTTCTCAAAGGGTGGCAACAGCCATGTCTGGGTCAGGCTGCAGCCAGTCACCAGGAACCCCATCTGGGTCTCCAATGTGGATGACAGGGGCCTAAGTATATGAATCATTTTTCTCTGCCTTTCCAAGGGTTAATGGGGAGCTGGTTTGGAAGTGGAACAACTGGGACGTGAATTGGCATCCCATGGTATTGGAAGCAGCAGCTTAAGCCACAGCACTACAATGCCAGCTTCTGAAGGAATGTTTTTGAAATTAAAAAAAAAATTTTTGCCAAGTTTCCTGTCTGATTTCTCTTTTTCTCCCCAGGTAACAGTGGAGAATTTTTTACGGGTGCTAACTGGGAGGATCCCACCTAGTACTCCTCGGTCAAAACGCCTTCTTTCTGATGATAGAAGCAATATTCTTATTTATATGACAGGTAACTTTGGGATTTGGTGATCTCATAATAGAATATATTGAAATTCTTTTCAAAGCAAATCTGCTTGGAGAGAAATTTAAGTACACTAAGTTATTTTTTGATTAAAATATTTTATTTGTCATGTCAGTTTTTTCATGTTCAGAGGCTGTATCTTGATTAAAAAAAACTTTATTTAAGATTTTACAAATTTCATGTAATTCCTACATAAGGTTCAGGAACGTAGTGATACTTTCCACCCTACCCTCCCTCTTGCCCATGCTTCCAACCTACTTCTTCTTCCCTCTCCTATTCCTATTCTTATTTTTTCAAAGATCTATTTTCAGTTAACTTTATGCTCATAAGATTAACCATACACTAAGATTTCAACAAATAATAAGAAGGAAAAAAATGCTGTCCTCAACAGTCAAGGTAAGGGCTGTTAAAAATCATGGCATCTCAAAGTGTCAATTCACTCCTATAGATACAGTATTACTTGAAATGGCATTTGAATATAGTACAAGTTGAAAATCCTGAATCTGAAAATCAGAAGTCTGAACTGCTCCAAAATCTGAACCTTTTTGAGCTCCAATATGATGCCACAAGTAGAAAATTGCACACCTGACTTCATATGAATAATTGTAGTAAAAATGCAGGTACATATAAAAATACAGTATAAAATGACCTTCAGGCTATATATGTATGAAAGGTGTATATGAAACTATGTCCTTATTATCAAGATACCTCATGTATACACACATACTCCAAAATCTGAAAATATCTGAAACCCCAAATACTTGTGGTCCTAAGCATTTCTGGTAAAGGATACACAACTTCTATGTCTTTGTGTGCTATTCCTATTTTCTGTTCTTTTTACTGTTGCACTGATAAAGTTTGTCATCTTTTATTTGATATCCTAGTGTAACAACCTGCCTTCAGGTTTATTTTCCTGTTAATCATCTTCCGAAAGTGTTTAGTAGAAACTGGAACTCTGACCCTCCTCTGCGTAAAGCTTTATAATGATTTCCTACCGACTGAGCCACAGATTTTAGTATGATTAAGGATTACTTGAGTGTAGATACTTTGGCCTTATGTTAAAATTTGTATTCAGTTTTGTTTTGGAGTAGGACTCATGAAAGTGCATTGTATACACATACTCCCCAGATGTGAGATGTAACATATGAGCTATAGTAGTCTTTTGACTACCCTTTGAGAAATAGTGGTGATCAAATGCTCTGTAATATAATCTAGTTATATAATATAATATAATATAATATAATATAATATAATATAGTTATATATATAAATCTAGTATAATAGTGTATAATACATGTTATGATTTAGTTATATTGTTTATTTAATTTCAGTTTTAGTTCTTATGCTTTTCCTGATTCCCCTTCAAGCACTTGACTATCCTGTTCTCCAAACATGTGCTTAAGCAACTGCCTTTTCCTAATGATGTCCTCTCAGTTCTCTGTCTAACTGATTGATTATTCCTTATCTTTTTTAGTGTTAGCTCAGTGATTTTTTTTTTTAAATTTATTTGACAGGTAGAGATATAGATAGTGAGAGAGAGAAAGAGAGAAAGGTGTTCCTTTCATTGGTTCACCCTCCAAATGGCTGCTACAGTTGGCACTGCGCCACTCCAAAGCCAGGAGCCAGGTGCTTCTTCCTGGTCTCCCAATGTGGTACAGGAGCCCAAGCACCTGGGCCATCCTCCACTGCCTTCCCGGGCCACAGCAGAGAGCTGGACTTGAAGAGGGGCAACTGGGACTAGAACCTGGCACCCATATGGGATGCCGGTGCCACAGGCGGAGGATTAACCAAGTGAGCCACGGTGCTAGCCCCTAGCTCAGTGATTTCTTATTTTATTTTTAAGATTTATTTTATATATTTGAAGGAGTTAGAGAGAGAGAGAGAGAGAGAGAGAGAGAGGCAGAGAGAGGGAGAGGGAGAGGGAAAAAGACACTCTTCCATCTACCAGTTCACTCCCCAAATGGCTCCAGTGGCCAGGGTTAGGCCAGACAGAAGGCAGGAGCCAGGAGTTTTTCTGGGTCTCCTGTGTAGGTGCAGGTACCCAAGAACTTGGGCCATCCTCTGCTGCTTTCCCAGGCACATTAGTCTTGATCAGAAATGGAGCAGATGGGTCTTGAGCCAGTGGCTATGTGGGATAGTGGTGTCACAGGCAGCAGCTTAACCCGCTAAGCCACAGTACCAGCCCCAGTGATTTCTTTTTTCTTTATTTCTTTTTTTTAAGGTTTATTTATTTATTTGAAAGAGTTAAAGAGAAGCAGAGGGAGAGAGAGAGAGAGAGAGAGAGTGAGAGCAAGAAATATGTGAAGAGAGGTCTTCCATCTGCTGGTTTACTCCTAGGATGGCTGCAGCAACCAGAGCTGTATCGTCTCCCACCCTGGTGCAGGGCCCAAGCACTCGGGCCATCTTCCACAGCTTTCCCAGGCCATAGCAGAGGGCTGGATTGGCAGCCGGGACATAAACTGGCACCCGTATGGGATACTACGGGCAGCGGCTTTACCCGCTATGCCACAACACCCCGACCTCTCCCCCAGCGATTTCTTTTTTAAATCTAAGGTGACCTTTGTCTCCAGTTACCTGGGATACTCCTAGTTTATACTGTTGTCCAAGTGTAATTTCCTTTGTTCTCCTTCAGAAGTGTTCTGGTATGAATAATACATTTTATAATTGACTTCCCAAAGACATTTGTCTTTTTGGTTGCCGTAGGCTTTCCTCTTTGCATTGTCGTATAATCCTTAGTTCTGTCATAGCAATCCATTTAACTTTCTATTTGGGTTTATTTTGCCTTCATTGCATGTTTTGAATTCTAAGATTCTTTGATTATATGTTTTTTTATCTTTTTATTACCAATGCCTGTCTTATGGTAGTATTCAATAAATTTGAATATGAAAATATTTTAAAAAGTTCATGGGAAGTTGAATTAAAATATATGTTCCTTATGTTGCAGAAAATTTTCTCAAGATCTATGCATTAAGAGTTCTCCAAAAATTTTTTGAAAACTATATATTAAGAGAAAATTATGCATGGTTTATAGAAGTTTTTTGCATCAATGCAAACTTGGCTTTAATTCCACTTTCCATGAACTTTTGAAGTACTCTCATATTTATCAAAAGATGTTCATACATTTTTTAATAGGGAATTCTGTATAATTGATGATTAAAAACTGATGTGAAATAGCTGCAGGATGACTCTTAGATATCACAGTGATATCACTACAGGACAGTAATGGTCTCCTAGTTAGTGACTTTTCTTTATAATGTTCATGTTTTTTAAAATATGATCAACTGGCTGACGCTGCGGCTCACTTGGCTAATCCTCTGCCTGTGGCACCGGCACCCTGGGTTTTAGTCCCAGTTGGGGTGCTGGATTGTGTCCCGGTTACTTCCCTTCCTTCCTTCCCTCCTTCCTTCCTTCCTCCCTCCCTCCCTCCCTTCCTTCCTTCCTTCCTTCCTTCACAGGCAGAGTGGACAGTGAGAGAGAGAGACAGAGAGAAAGGTCTTCCTTTGCCGTTGGTTCCCCCTCCAATGGCCGCTGCAGCCAGCGCCCCAGGCCGATCCGAAGGCAGGAGCCAGGTGCTTCTCCTGGTCTCCCATGCGGCTGCAGGGCCCAAGCACTGGGGCCATCCTCCACTGCACTCCCAGGCCATAGCAGAGAGCTGGCCTGGAAGAGGGGCAACCGGGACAGAATCTGGTGCCCCAACTGGGACTAGACCCCGGTGTGCCGGTGCTGCAGGCGGAGGATTAGCCAAGTGAGCCGCGGTGCCGGCTAGGTTGCTCCTCTTTCAGTCCAGCTCTCTGCTGTGGCCTGGGAAGGCAGTGGAGGATGGCCCAAGTGCTTGGGCCCTGCACCCGCATGGGAGACCAGGAGGAAGCACCTGGCTCCTGGCTTCAGATTGGTGCAGCGCACCAGCTGTAACGGCCATTTTGGGGGTGAACCAATGGAAGGAAGACTTTTCTCTCTGCCTCTCTCTCTCACTGTCTAACTCTGCCTGTCAAAATATATATATATATATATATATATATATATAAAATCAACTTATTTATGAATTCACTCAGTAGAATTAATGAAACCAAGAGAATTTTCATTTGACTTTATCTGAAAGTGTAGTTTTATAGCTTGATTTTATTCAATGCATAAACTAAAGGATTTATAATTTTTTTTTTCTGATCCTGTTGGTACTCTTTCAGAATAACTTTACAAATGGAAGAAATTCAGTAGGTTAAAATAGGGTTTGATAAACTGTGCCCATGAATTGGCTGCCTATTTTGAGGTGAAGTTTTTTGTGACCCAGCAGGTTATGTATTTGGTGGGAGAGAGTAATATTTTCCCCCAACCAAAGCAGAGTTACTAACTACTTATGAGCTTGCATATATGCAGAGGGAAATGCTACAATAGGCAGTTTTTCCTACTTTGATGCCCAGTGGATGGTGCTTTTAAAAATCTGCACAGAGCAGATATATACTTAAGTTGATGGTAGTCTTGCTGATACCTTTCTTACTTCATGACTGAGGAAACAAATGTATACAATGATTATTTGCCTACCATAACCCAGTAAGGGACAGGGGTTTGAATTGGTAGACTGGCTGTATAATGTATACTTAAATGTCAGTCTTCTGAATAACTCTCCTGGGGCTATGGTCAGCGGTAATAATGACATCAGATTTAGGTGAGAACTGCACTTCCTGGTAGTAATAGTAGTCAAATTATACATAAGGAATTATTCTAGCTTACCATGGGACTGACTGGAGTCTTATCTTCTTTTGTTAAAAAAATTTGCCTGGTGTTGAAAAGTTTTTATGAATGGAGTAAATTTCTTATATAATAATAGAGCTAGTGGAAGTGTAGAAATGTGAATTGCTGGAATTACATGATTGAAAACCCTTAGAGATATTCTATCTAATATTTTTTACACAGGCTATCACTATTTTCTTTTGAATTGGTATAATAGAAAAGCTATTTGTTTTCATAATAGATATTTTAGAGTATTAAAATTATATTAAATACTGCAAATAAATAGATGTTTGTATCTGGGAATATGTAATTTACATTTAAAAATGTATCTACTTGATCTTTTTGACTCTTTCTACCAGGACATGGTGGAAATGGTTTCTTGAAATTTCAAGATTCTGAAGAAATTACCAACATAGAACTTGCAGATGCTTTTGAACAAATGTGGCAGAAAAGACGGTAATTAGCAATGACTTTTTTTAAAGGAAAATTAATATTGTTTCCCCTTGGTAGATTTGTAGCTGTATTAGCTGTATTTATTTATTTATTTTAAAGATTTTTTTTTATTTATTTGAAAGACAGAGTTACAGAGAGAGGTAGAGACAGACAGAGAGAGAAAGGTCTTCCATCCACTGGTTCACTCCCCAAATAGCCGCAAGGGCCAGAGCTGAGCCAATCTGAAGCCAGGAACCAGGAGCCTACTCAGGGTCTCCCATGTGCATGTAGGGGCCAAGGACTTGAGCTATCCTCCTCTGCTTTTCCCAGGTGTATCAGCAGAGAGCTGGATCAGAAGTAGAGCAACCGTGACTCAAACTGGTACCCATATGGGATGCGGTGCTGCAAGCCACTGTACTACAGTGCTGGCCCTGATTTGTAGCTTTTATTAGTATTTTAACTTATTTTCATTATCTGTCCTACTCTTTTAAATTTCTTTCTTTTTTTTTTTTTTTTTTGGACAGGCAGAGTGGACAGTGAGAGAGAGACAGAGAGAAAGGTCTTCCTTTGCCATTGGTTCACCCTCCAATGGCCGCCGCGGTCGGCGTGCTGGGGCTGGCGCACCGCGCTGATCGGATGGCAGGAGCCAGGTACCTGGTCTCCCATGGGGTGCAGGGCCCAAGGACTTGGGCCATCCTCCACTGCACTCCCGGGCCACAGCAGAGAGCTGGCCTGGAAGAGGGGCAACCGGGACAGAATCCAGCGCCTGGACTGGGACTAGAACCCGGTGTGCTGGCGCCGCAAGGCGGAGGATTAGCCTGTTGAGCCACGGCGCCGGCTCTTTTAAATTTCTTGTTTCTACTTAACTGAATTTTTTAAGAGAAAAATCTCAGGCTTATTATTAACATGACAGAATCTCTTGTTATTTAGCATCTTTTTTTTTTTTTTTTAAAGATTTACTTATTTCTTTGAAAGAGTTACAGAGAGAGAGAGAGAGAGAGAGAGAGAGAGATCCTCCACCTGCTGGCTCACACCCCAAATGGCTGCAATGGCCATGGTGGGTCCAGGATGAAGAGAGGAGTCAAGAGCTTCCTCCAGGTCTCCCATGTGGGAGCAGGGGCCCAATTACTTGGACCATCTTCTGCTGCTTTACCAGGCACATTAGCAGGTAGCTGGGCCAGAATTGGAGTAGCTAGGACTAGAATTGGTGCCCATATGGTATGCCAGCATTTCAGGTGGCAGCTTAACCTGCTGCACCACAATACTGGCCTCCAGCATTGTTTTTCTGAAGGAAATAAGAGTCCCTTCAGGCAAGTTCTCTATTATTTATGGATATTCTGAACATCCGTGTATTTTTCAGCTTGTGCCTATTCTTTTTAGCATGTTTTGTAGTCCTCAGTGTAGTAGCAAGTGTTATTAATTCTTTGAGAGAAAATTGCTAACATTATGATTAGCTTAAAATTTGTGGCTTAACTCACATTAAGGTTAATATATTTATATTAATCCTCAATAAGTATCCCTTTAGTTGGAAGTTGTCATAAACATGAAGTTAAATGAATTTAAAATAGCAAGAGAGTGGTTTTTAACCTCATTACCTTTGGTTAACAGTTATGGAATTCTTTCTATACATATGGTACAAAGGGGAATGTCATGCTTAGTCTATGTTTGAAGTGTTTAAAATCTAGTGGAAAATAGAAATATATATACAGCTGTGCTACCAAATAAATATAAATGTTGAAATGTAAGCATAAGTGGAATGTGTGAAAGTGTTGAGGAGGAAGCTTTTTACTAGATTCTGGTTATGTCTTAGTCTAGGTTACCTTTATTGAATGCATACTAGATACTAGCGACTGTGTTTTACACGTACTGTGTTTAATTTTAAGAGCAACCCTGAAAGACAGATGTTATTATTTTTTATTTTTGTAATGAATAAACTGAAGGACAGATAAGTTAAGTAACTTGCCAAACTTTATACAGATAGTAGTGCCCCAGCTGGGATTCATGCCTAAGTGGTCTGATCCCAGAGCCTATACTCTTAATTGTGTTATTATATTGCCTTTTAGAACTTTATTTTTTTTTTTGAAGATTTATTTTATTTGAAAGGCAGAGTCACACACACCCACACCCACACCCACCTACAGAGAGAGAGAGAGAGAGAGAGAGAGAGAGAATCTTCCATCCACTGGTTCACTCCCTAAATGGCTGCAACATCCAAGTTTGGGACAGGCTGAAGTCAGGAGCCAGGAACTCCATCCGGGTCTCCTGCAAGGATGGCAGGGCCCTATGTACTTGAGCCAAAGTACTCTGCCTTAGTAGGCTCATTAGCAGGGAGCTGGATTGGAACCAACCCTCCAGGATGGGATGCTGGTGTTATAAGCAGTGGCTTAACCTGCTGAGCCACAATGCTGGCCCCTGCCTCTTATAACTTTGGATTCTTCTGATCATTTAGGGCCTCTACAATTTGTTTCTGAGCAAATATGTTAATTGTGTCTCTGTCACTCTCTTGGATATTGTGGTTCAGTATTCTGTGCTATCCCTTCTAGGTGTGTTACTAGCTGTTTACCTAGACCCAGCTTATAAAAAGCGCCTCCTGGAATGTTTATCTCCTTCCTTTTTTCACCATCACTAACTAGCCAACTTACTGTAAATTAGAAATCTGATTATGTTATCGTCTTACTTAAAAAAAGCTTAAGTGTTGGGGCCGGCGCTGTGGGGTAGCAGGTTAAGCTGCTGCCTGCAGTGCCAGCAACCCATATGGGCATCGGTTTGAGACCTGGCCTCTCCACTATCGATCCAGCTCTCTGCTATGGCCTGGGAAAGCAGTAGAAGATGGCCCAAGTCGTTGGGACCCTGCACCCACACGGGAAACCTGGAAGAAGCTCCAGGCTCCTGGCTTGGCTTTGGATCTGCGCAGCTCCTGCTGTTGAGGCCATTTGGGGAGTGAACCAGCAGATGCAAGATGTCTTTCTCTCTCTGCCTCTCCTTTTCTCACTGTGTAACTCTAACTTTCAAATAAATAAATAAATAAATATTTTTAAAAAAAGAAAGTTTAAGTGGCTTTCTCAAACTTGTAAAAAAAAATTCTAGATTTCATATAGGATATTTTACAAATTAACCCTACACTTTGCCTTTTTTAAAACCTATTTCCTTCCATTCATCCAAATTTAGTTTGAACTCTGTTGTCCTTTTCCCAAACATTTATACTTTTCTACAGCAGGCACTTTTTCCACTGCTGGAATGTGCTCTCCCTTCACGGCCTGTCAGCTATCACTTTCCCCTGACCTTTCTTTCCAGTTCCCTCTGTTCCTTTCTGAGTACTCACAGAGCACTTTAGCTTTGTTAGTCTCTTAGCTCCATGAGGGCAGAGATTTTTATATCCCTACCATGGTGTGAGGCACGTTATACTTTCAATGTATATTTGTTTTTTTTTTTTTTTTTTATTTGCAGTTTCACTGCACATAAAACTTACAGTTTTTTTTTTTTTAAACTTTTATTTAATGCATATAATTTTCCAAAGTACGACTTATGGATTACAATGGCTTCCCCCCCATACCGTCCCTCCCACCCACAACCCTCCCCTTTCCCACTCCCTCTCCCCTTCCATTCACATCATGATTCATTTTCGATTATCTTAATATACAGAAGATCAGCTTAGTATACATTAAGTATGGATTTCAACAGTTTGCTCCCACACAGAAACATAAAGTGAAAAATAATAGATGATTTTTTTAAATGATGATGAAATCAGAGCAGACCTATTGTCATGTTTAATCCCAGTGAGAGTCAAGTTGGGAATTGATAATTTCTTTTTTTTTTTTTTTTTTTTTTTTTTTTTTTTACAGAGGATCAGTTTAGTATGCATTAAGTAAGGATTTCAACAGTTAGCACCCCCATAGAAACACAAAGTGAAATATATTGTTTGAGTACTCGTTATAGCATTAAATCTCAATGTACAGCACATTAAGGATAGAGATCCTACATGAGGAGTAAGTGCACAGTGACTCCCGTTGTTGACTTTACCAATTGACACTCCTGTCTATGGCATCAGTAATCTCCCTATGCTCCAGTCATGAGTTTCCAAGGCTATGGAAGCCCTCTGAGTTCTCCGACTCTTATCTTGTTTAGACAAGGTCATAGTCAAAGTGGAGGTTCTCTCCTCCCTTCAGAGAAAGGTACCTCCTTCTTTGATGACCTGTTCTTTCCACTGGGATCTCACTCGCAGAGATCTTTTGCCAGAGTGTCTTGGCTTTCCATGCCTGAAATACTCTCATGGGCTTTTCAGCCAGATCCGAATGCCTTTAGGGCTGATTCTGAGGCCAGAGTGCTATTTAGGACATCTGCCATTCTATGAGTCTGCTGAGTATCTCACTTCCCATGTTGGATCACTCTCCCCTTTATTTACTCCATCGGTTAGCGTTAGCAGGTACTAGACTTGTCTATGTGCTCCCTTTGACTCTCAATGTATATTTGTAATACTTATCACATTCCTGTTTATTTGTCTCCTAGTTACATTTTAAATTCTTTAAGTATGGTGACTAAAAATATTTATATATATATATATTTCTGAACCTAGTTTAGTTTCTAAGACAATATAGCTGCAAAATAAGTATTTGTTGAGCTGACTGTTCAGGTTCTGAATCATGTGGCAAAGACAAGGGAGAGGGAAAGAGTTGGGGCAGCTACTTATAGCACAGCCACTACTCTCTGTTGACAGTGCTTTACTTTTAATTTTTCTAATGCCAAATTTATGTTGGAAATTCTAGTGAAAATTCTTCAAATTCTTAGCTACAGAGATAATTAAGATATTACTTAGTCATCTTATGAAAGTATTATAGAAATATTATTCAGTGTATGATTGATAGAATGATTCGTGTCAAAGATCTTATCACTTTTCTTTCAGCTACAATGAACTACTGTTTATTATTGACACTTGTCAAGGAGCATCCATGTATGAGCGATTTTATTCTCCTAACATAATGGCTCTGGCTAGTAGTCAAGTGGGAGAAGATTCTCTCTCGGTAGGTGCCTTTTCCCCATTTGTGAACTGCAGTTCTGAAGTCACTTAAATGCTTTCTCAATGTATTTGTTATTTCTTATTCATGGAATTATTCAACATTTTAGAAAAATTTTTACTACATTTTCAACATTTTGTTACAAAGGTACTATTAAACATATATTTTATTTATTTATTTTTTTTCCTTATAGCATCAACCTGATCCTGCAATTGGAGTTCATCTTATGGATAGATACACATTTTATGTCTTGGAATTTTTGGAAGAAATTAATCCAGCTAGTCAAACTAATATGAATGACCTTGTAAGTATTCACTTGATTTGAGTATAGCTTAAGGTAGGCTAATTTTACTGTGGTAAGTGAAGTGGGTTATTCTGTGCATATCAGTGGACTACTGTTTCATATGTTGAACTGTGGCCTTTTAAACTGTTTTAAATATATCTTCATACTAGTATCTGTCTTTACCATGACAGGCTTAAAGCTGTAGTCCAGTTCACTTGTTATTCCTGAGGTACTTTCTGTTTTCATTCAATTTTTAAATTTTTTCTCTACAAGAAATGTACCTTTCTTGTTGAATTTATACTTCTGAGGTCAAAGCAGATCATGCCTCCTCCTGGACATCTGCCTCCATTCTTTGCTGTTAGAGTTTATTTTACCTTTTCAGATTCTCCATACAACTTTCTTTTTCTTTTGTTACGTTAATGAAGTCTTCTCTTTTATTGATCTTTTTAATTGTATTTCTCACTTAAAGGAAAACTCCTGGAAGAGAAGGACTTTATTTTACATATTTTTGAGTGTCCTGTTACTTCTAGTAGAGTCTTTTAGCATGACATGTTGTATTTAGTTTGAAAGGTTTTCCTGACTTTTTATGCTGCTTGTCTATTTTTAATTAAAACTACCTTGAAGTTGTTCTTGAAAGTAGGTATAATAAAAGACTTGATGGGCTGGAATTGTGGTGTGGTAGGTGAAGCCGCTGCTCTCTACTTGTGTCCTGTCTACTCTGCTTCTGCTTCAGCTCCCTGCTAATGGCCTAGGAAAAGCAACAAAATATGTTTCAAGTATTTGGTCCCCTGCCACCCACTTGGGAGACCCAGATGGGGCTCCTGGTGCCTGGTTTTGGCACCTTGCTGTTGTGGTCATCTTGGGAGTGGACCAGTGGATAGATCTCTCTCCGTCTCTCTCTGTTTCTCCCTCTCTCTTTGTAGCTCTAACTTTCAAATAAATGAATAAATCTTAAAAAAAAAAAAGAAACCTGAAAACACCAGTTCTAGACTGTATAATCACTGTATGCTAATGACTTTCACTTTTTTTCTTGCAAATGCATACCTTGTTCATCTGTTCAAACATTTCTTGAGTTTGCTAAGTGCCAAGGTCTGGCTGTATGCTAATGAAAGAATCAGACTCTCCCATCCAAGTACTAGCCAGGCCCAACCCTGCTTAGCTTCCGAGATCAGACGAGATCGGGCGCGTTCATGCTGAGTGAATTAAGCCAGTCCCAAAGGGACAAATATCATATGTTCTCCCTGATCAGCAACAACTAACTGAGCACCAAAGGGGAAAATTGTTGAAGTGAAATGGACACTGTGAGAAACAGTGACTTGATCAGCTCTTGTCCTGACGGTTGATGTACAATGCAATACTTTATCCATTTTAGTATTTTTTTTTTGTTCTAGTACCATTGGTTGAAGTCTGTAATTAACACACAATTATTCTTAGGTGTTTAAATTTTAACTGAAAAGTGATCCCTGTTAGGTTTTTGGAAAACATTATGCTGAGTGAAATAAGCCAATCCCAAAGGGACAAATACCACTTGTTCTCCCTGATAGGTGACAGCTAACTGAGCACCAAAAAGGAAACCTGTTAAAGTGAAATGAACACTATGAGAAACGGTGACTTGATCAGCCCTCACCCTGACTGTTGATGAGCAACTTGATATGTTATCCCTCTTAATATTTTTTTTTTGTTTGTTCTACTTAATACTTTTGGTTGAATACTGTAATCAATACACAATTCTTCTTAAGTGCTGAAACTTAACTGAAAAGTGATCGCTGTTAAATATAAGAGTGGGAATAAGAGAAGGAGGAGATGTGCAATTCGGGACATGCTCAAGCTGACTTACCTCAAACGGTAGAGTTAGAAACATACCAGGGGATTCCAATTCAATCCCATCAAGGTGGCATGTACCAATGCCATCCCACTAGTCCCAGTGATCAATTTCTGTTCACAATTGATCATAATGATAGGACTAAGAACCAAAGGGATCACATAAACAAGACTAGTGTCTGCAAATACTAGCTGATAGAATCAAAAAGGGAGAGAATGATCCAACATGGGAAGTGAGATACACAGCAGACCCATAGAATGGCAGATGTCCTAAACAGCACTCTGGCCTCAGAATCAGCCCTTAAGGCATGCGGATCCGGCTGAAAAGCCCATGAGAGTATTTCAGGCATGGAAAGCCAAGACACTCTCGGGGGGAAAAAAAAAAAAACCTGAATGAAAGATCTCCGCGAGTGAGATCCCAGTGGAAAGAATGGGTCACCAAAGAAGGAGGTACCTTTCTCTGAAGGGAGGAGAGAACTTCCACTTTGACCATTGCCTTGTCTAAAAATGATCAGAGTCGGTGAACTCAGGGGGCTTCCATAGCCTTGGCAGCTCATGACAAGAGCCTAGGGTGATTCCTGATGCCATAAACAAGAGTGTCAATTTGTTAAGTCAACAACAGGAGTCACTGCACTTACTCCTCATGCAGGATCTTTGTCCTTAGTGTGCTGTACATTGAGATTTAATGCTATAACTAGTACTCAAACAGTATTTTTCACTTTATGTTTCTGTGTGGGAGCAAACTGTTGAAATCTTTACTTAATGTATGCTAAACTGATCTTCTGTATATAAAGAGAATTGAAAATGAATCTTGTTGTGAATGGAAGGGGAGAGGGAGTGGGAAAGGGGAGGGTTGTGGGTGGGAGGGACGTGATGGGGGGGAAGCCATTGTAATCCATAAGCTGTACTTTAGAAATTTATATTCATTAAATAAAAGTTTAAAAAAAAAAAGAATCAGACTCTGTTCCTGCCTATATAGTGCTTAGGAACAAAAGGAGGAATGAGCAGTTCTGTAGTGGTCTCTTATTATATAGAAACTTCTAAGGTAAATTTTAATTAATTAAAACGGTTCTGATGCAAAACTTCGAAAACCATTGCCATAGACTATCAAATTTTACAGAAATACTTACTAGTCTTTTTTTTTTTTTTAAGATTCATCTATTTATTTGAAAGGCAGAGTTACAGAGAGGCAGACGCAGAGAGAGAGAGAGAGAGAAAGAGAGAGAGAGAGAGGTCTTCCACCTGCTGATTCACTTCCAAGATGGCCATAACGGCTAAAGCTACACCGACCCAAAACCAGAAGCCAGGAGCTTCCTCCAGGTCTCCCATGCAGGTACAGGGGCCCAAGGATTTGGGCCATCTTTCACTGCTTTTTCAAGCCATAGCAGAGAGCTGGATCAGAAGTGGAGCAGCTGGGACTCAAATTGGTGCCCATATGGGATGACAGCACTGCAAACGGTAGCTTCACCTGCTACATCACAGTGCTGGCCCTCTTACTAGCTTTTTTTTTTTTTTTTTAACTAAAGCTTTTATTTAATAAATATAAATTTCATAGGTACAGCTTTTGGATTATACCAGTTCTTCCCCCATACCTGCCCTCCCACCCCCACTCCCTTCCCACCTCCTACTCCCTCTCCCGTAACATTCTTCATTAAGATTCATTTTTAATTGTCTTTATATACAGAATATCAACTCTATACTAAATAAAGATTTCAACAGTTTACACCCACACAGACACACAAAGCATAAAGTACTGTTTGAAGACTTGCTTTACCATTAATTCTCATAGTACAACTCATTAAGGACAGAGATTCTACATGGGGAGCAAGTGCACAGTGATTCCTGTTGTTTTAACAATTGACACCCTTATTTATGATGTCAGTGATCACTGGAGGCTCTTGTCATGAACTGCCAAGGCTACAGAAGCCTCTTGAGTCCACAAACTCCATCAGTATTTAGGCAGGTCCATTATCAAAGTGGAAGTAATGTCCCCTTCTTTCCACCAGGATCTCACTCTCAGAGATCTTTCATTTAGGTCATTTTTTTTTTTTTTCCCACAGTGTCTTGGCTTTCCATGCCTGAAATCTCATGGGCTTTTTAGCCAGATCTGAATGCCTTAAGGGCTGATTCTGAGGCTGGAGTGTTGTTTAGGGCATTCATCATTCTATGACTCTGCTGTGTGGCCTGCTTCCCAGGTTGGATCATTCTCTTTGTTATTCTATCTATTATTATTAGCAGACACTTGATCTTATTTTTGTGATTCCTTTGACACTTATTCCTATCTTTATGATCAGTTATGCACTTAAACTGATCGCTTTAACTAGTAAGATGGCATTGGTATCTGCCAACTTAATGGGATTTAGAGTCTCATGGCAAGTTTTTAGCTTTACCCTTAGCGGTAAGTCCGAGGGAATGTATGCCGAACTGTACATCTCCTCCCTCTCTTATTTCCACTCTTATTTTTAACAGGGATAAATTTTCAATTGGATTTAAACACCTAAAAATAATTCTGTTAAGTAAATATTTCAATCAATGATATTAAGTAGAAAAAATAGTGAAAAGAAAATAGTAAGCTTTTGACAGTCAGTACAAGGTCTGATCTAGTCATTGCTTCTCATAGTGTCAATTTCACTTCTACAGGTTTCCTTTTAGGTGCTCAGTTAGTTGTCACTGATCAGGGATTGTCTCTGTATATAAAGATTGTTGGTTTTTGTGTGTTGATTTTATATCCTGCTACTTTACCAAACTCTTCTTTGAGTTCCAATAGTCTCTTAGTGGAGTTCTTTGGATCCCCTATGTATCGAATCAGGTCATCTGCAAAGAGGAATAGTTTGACTTCTTCCTTCCCAATTTGTATCCCTTTGATTTCTTTTTCTTGCCTAATGGCTCTGGCTAAAATTTACGGTACTGTTATTTTTCTGCATCCTTGAGATGCATTTATTTGGGGCTTTTCCAATTTCTTGATGTTGGCATCTGTTGCTATAAACTTTCCTCTTAACACTGCTTTTGCTGTATTTCATCAGTTTTGATATGTTGTATTGTCATCTTCATTTGCTTCCAGAAAGTTTTTGATTTCTCTTTTGATTTCTTCTATGACCCATTGTTCATTCAGGAGCATGTTGTTCAATCTCCATGTGTTTGCATATGCTCCAGAGATTCCTGAGTTGCCTATTTCCAGCTTCATTCCACTGTGGTCTGAGAAGATGTTTGGTATGATTTTGATTTTTTTGAATTTGCTGAGACTTGCTTTATGGCCTATTATATGGTCATTCCTAAAGAAAGTTCCATACACTGCTGAGAAGAATGTGTATTCTTTAAGTGTAGGATGAAAACTTCTATACCTATCTGTTAGTTCCATTTGGTCTATAGTGTCGATTAGGTCTGTCGTTTCCTTATTGATTTTCTGTCTGGTTGGTCTATCCATTGCTGAAAGTGGAGTATTGAAGTCCCCCAATACTATTGTATTGAGGTCTAAGTCTCCCTTTAAATCCCTTAACATTTTTTTAATAGCCAGGTGTCCTGTAATTATGTGTATATTTTTATAATAGTTGCATCTTCCCATTGAATTGATCCCTTAATCATTACATGGTGCTGTTCTTTGTCTCTTTTAACAGTTTTTGTGTTAAAGTCTATCTTTTCTGATAGTAAGATGACTATACCATCTCTTTTTTGGTTTCTGTTGGTATGGGATATCTTTTTCCATCCTTTCACTTTCAGTCTGCATGTGTATTTGTTGATGATATGTGTTTCTTTTAGGCAGCAAATACATGGGTTTTGTTTTTTAATCCATTCAGCCAGTCTGCTTTTTAAATGGGGAGTTGAGGCCATTTAGTGTCACTAATTGCTAAGTAATGACTTGCCCTGCCATTTTTCCAAAGATATTCCTAAGTTACACTTTGAACTTCCTTTGATCTTTTACTGAGAGATTTTCTTCCTTTACCTTCTTTCTTACTGATGACCATGTTTCTGTGTTTCTTTGTATAACACATCCTTAAGCATCTTTTTGCAGGGCTGGATTGGTGGTGACAGATTCTTTAATTTCTGTTTGTTATGGACGGTCTTTATTTTACCTTCTTTCACAAATGAGAGCTTTGCAGGGAATAATATTCTGAGATGACAGTTTTTTTCTCTTAGGACTTAGACTATATCTCACCATTCTCTCCTAGCCTGTAGGGTTTCTGATGAGAAGTCTGCAGTGAGTCTAATTGGAGAACTTCTGAAAGTAATCTGGCCTTTCTCTCATGCACATTTTAGAATCTTGTCTTTATGTTTCACTGTGGTGAGTTTGATTACAGTGTGTCATGGTAAGGTTCTTTTCTGGTGACATGCATTGGGAATTCTGAGTACTTCCTGTACTTGGATGCCCCTTTCTTTCTCCAAACCCCGGGAAGTTTTCTGCTAGTATTTCACTAAAAAGGCCTTCTAATCTTTTTTCTCTCTCCATGCCTTCAGGAATTCCTAGAACCCGAATGTTGTTTTTTTTAATAGTATCCTGTAGATTCCCAACAATATTTTTTAGATTTCTAGTTTCCTCTTCTTTTCTTTGGTTTGACTGTATACTTTTCCTGTGCTCTGTCTTCTAAGCCTGATATTCTCTCTTCTGCCTCACTGATTTTGTCTTTAAGGCTCTCCCCCACATTTTTTATTTTTTCTATTGAATTTTTCAGTTCATTTTGATTTCTCATCAAGTTCTCAATTTCATGTTCTATTGAATTCTTCATTTCATTTTGATTCCTCTTTAAGATCTCAATTTCATGGGAGAGATTTTCTTTCATGTCCTGGTTGGATTTCAGTAGTTCATGTGTTTATTTTTGAATATTTCTAAGTAATCCTGTGATCAATTTTTTGAGTTCCGTTTCTTGCAATTCTTCTATCATCATTTTCACAATCTGATATTGATGTGTTGTGTTCTTTTGGGAGCACTATGTTTTCTTCCTTATTGTTGTTTCTTTTTTTCACTTGTTGTTCAGCATTTGTGGAGATACCTATTGGTTTCTTCTTCTTCCCCCCCCCCCCCTTTTTTTTTTTTTTTTTGCTGTAATGGCTTTCATCATTCTACTATGACTCTGTAGATAAGTGGATTGTCTGCTGCTTTCAGTGAATCTCTGGAGGCTTGTAGTGGGTTTGGCCAGGGAGCTTTGGTGAATTCTCCAGAGTTAAGGGTGTGGCTAAGGGACACACCCAAGTTTGGCATTGTAAATCTTCTATCTTTTTTAGTCAGAAGGGAAGTGTATTCTGCTAAGCTGAGCTCTTTTCCTCAGTGGGGACCAGTGCCTGAGTGCTAACCCCAATGGATATAATATTCGTCCGCTCTTCCCAAGGACCACACAAAGGATCTGTGCAGTCCTCAATATAAGTTCATGTTACCCAGCAATGTCTCTCACCAGGTAACCAGAAACACCTGAGCTTGTGGCGTCTTCCATGAGACTGCTCAAAGTCTCAGCCATACTGTGGTTCCCCCCACACACCTCAGTTTTTTTCACAGTGCCAGTTCAAAAGCTTCAGAAAGTCACAAGCTCCCAGCCCCCCCCCCCCCCCCCCACCAGAGTCAGGTTTCTCTGCTTGGCTGATTGCCGGGTGCAGACACAAGCTGGCACAGCTGTTATGCATGTCCAAAATGGCATCCGTTCTATCGGCTTGTCACAGAACAACCTTTGTAAAATGATTGGAGAGACAAAAACATGTCTGTCCCATCTTTTTTTATCCTCCTCTATTTTGTCTGGTACACTTTCCCCCACAGGGCTTCAAGCATCGTTCCCTCTGGGCTCTTCCTGCCGCTTTTTCCACAGTGGCTTGGACTGCTGCAGTCCGGTCTCACCTCACTTTCCAGCGCTGGTACCGTAGGCTCTCAGCTGTTGGAGTTCCGAGCCATGGGCGCCCACGCTCTCCACATAGGTCCACTGTGTCCCTCTAATTTCGATAGAGTTTCCTCTGCCATTTTTCCTCTAACTCTTCTCTGAGACTACACTATTTCCACTTTTTAAAAACTATCTTCTCCTGGGCTAGAGCAGTAAATTCCCTCCGTACTCCACCAGCTTGGAACCTCTCACTAGTTTTTAAAGATGATATATATTGATTAAATCTTGATGTGAATTTAAATATTAAAATAAACTTTTTGATAATGCTACTTTATGTTAATATTATAATCTTCTAAACTCCAGGTACTTTAAAAGTTTATTCTTGTTGTTTGTTTTGTACATTGTATATAATGCATGACATATTATTTCAGAAGTTCAGAATCTCAAAGTGTGAATTTCTAATGGATTCTTTAAAAACACTTCTTCATTGAAATTATATAGGAAAGACTGAGGAAACTAAAAAATTGTTTTTATTGTTCACATTGCTATTTAGTTTTAAAAATTAAAAAAAATATATTTGAGAGGCAGAAAGAGCTAGAGAGAGTTCCCATATGCTCTTTTATTCTCTGAATGCCCACAGTGCCAGGGTTAGGAGCTGGAAACCTGGACCACAATCCAGGTTTCCCATTTTGTTGGCGCGAAGAACCCAACTTCCTGAGCCATCGCCATTGCCTCCCAGGGTCTGATTTGGTGTAAAACTGTAGTCCAGAGCCAGAACCAGAAGTCAAACCCAGGCAACTCCCTAATGGAATGCAGGAATCTTAACCATTAGGCTAAATGTCTGCTGCCACTATTTATTTTTTAATGAACATTCCTCACAAATATCTCATCTTGCCTTCCCAGCTTCATTTAAAAAATGTGTTGATAGATATTTTAATGTTACTCAGTAAGAATGGTTCACTTTCTTTCAGTACAGTGATGCTGACATATCTCTAAGTCAGTTGTATAATAATACCTATTTCTGATGGATTACATGTGTGTAATAAAATTTTCTGAGTGTCAGCTACATTGGTTGCTTCAGTAGCAAGAAAATTAGAAGACTGATGATTAACCCCCTGAAAACATTTAACAGTTAAAATTCATTTTAACGGTTGAATAACACATTGATAAAGTGTGTTAGTAAACGTGAAGTTTCTGGACTCTCATCCTGTTTTTCTCTGTTAATTTTTTTAAAGATATATTTATTTGGAAGTCAGAGTTACACAGAGAGAAGGAGAGGTCTTCTATCTGCTGATTCACTCCACAATTGGCTGCAATGGCCGGAGCTGTGCTGATCCGAAGCCAGGATCCAGGAGCTTCCTTTGGGTCTTCCTTGCGGGTTCAGGGGCCCAAGGAACTAGGCCATGTTCCACTGTTTTCCCAGGCCATAGCAGAGAGCTGGATCGGAAGTGGAGCAGTCAGGACTTAAACCGGCGCCCACATGGGATGCCATCACTCCAGGCGGCAGCTTAACCCAGTACGCCAGAGCGCCAGCCCTTTCTTTGATAATATTTAACTCTTCTCTTATACCATCATTATACCGAATATTGCACTGTAATTGTATTTGTGATATTATTGCAAAGCCTTGAGCTTCTTGAATAAGAAGTATAAGGACAGTGCTGTATGCATCTTAATATCTGTAGAACTTAAGTGTATTATATGTTGTTTTGTCAGTTCTCAATGAATGCTTCCTGAACGTATGAAGGGACTTGACAACAATGCATATTTGTATGATTCCTTTAAATATAGTGGAGGCTAAATGATTAAAATTTTTCTTGGAAGAGGTAAATTTTCAGGTTTGAAGGAAGTATAGCATACTACAGGGAAATGGAATTCCTGCAGATGCATGGTATAGAAGTTGGACTAATAGGGGATCTTTGGCTTTGGTAATAAACATATAGCCTGGCTAAAATGTGGAAATTGTGTAAATGAAGGGAATTAGACTGAGTAATTAGACTGCAAATTAGACTGAGTAATGTGGAACCTGTGGATCATTTTGTTGCTGAGGCTAAGGAAATCAGATTGAAATGATGAACATTCTTGAAAGAAGGAATGGTTTTATAAGTGGAAGTTTGTTTATTTTAGCAGCAAGAAGAAGAAGAAAATAATACAGCTTACTGTTTCCCAAGCTCATTTAACTGTTTTTTATTTTCTTCTGCTGGTGCCTAATAAACTAAATTTTTTCATATAGAATTCTCGAGAAACCTGCAACATATCTGGGACCTCAGTCTGTCCCTGTGTATTTTATCTTTTATGTTGTTTCTTCAACATTCCATCTGTTGTATGCTTCCTGGCATTTTACTTTTTTGGGCTTCACCCATTCCCATCCACCCCCATCCCCTTCTTTATTTCTTAATTTAAATCCTGTTCTCTTCTTTGTATTTTATTTTTAAAATTTTTAAAGATTTAATTTATTTGAAATTTATTATTTATTTATAATAAAAGATTTATTATTTACTTGAAAGACAGAGTTACAGAGGCAGAGAGAGAGAGAGAGAGAGAGAGAGAGGTCTTCTATCTGTTGGTTTACTCCCCAAATGGCCACAACAGCCAGAACTGGGCCAATCCAAAGCCAGGAGCCAGGAGCTTCTTCCAGGTCTCCTACACGGGGGCAAGGGCCCAAGCACTTGGGCCATTTTCTACTGCCTTCCCAGGCCATAACAGAGATCTTGATTTGAAGTGGAGCAGCTGGGACTCGAACATGCTCCCATATAGTGTGCTGGCACTGCAGGTGGCAGCTTTACCCACTATGACAGCACCAGCCCCTCTTTGTGTTTTGTTGTACATAACTGCATTCTTGATTGAGAAAGGCAAGGATTACTGGCAGTTCGATGTTGGGCAAATTGCTTAGTCTCTTTGAGCCTTAGTTTGAAGTGGAGATGTGGCTTTTATACACTTCTGAGTTATTAGTAGGCTTAAATGGGGTTATCAACAAATTGCTTAGCACTGGGCTTAGAGCATTGTGTTTTATAAATTGTGGCTTCTCTGCCCTTCCCCCTCTTTCTGTCCTCATGTTGGGGAATGCCTCTGCATCTGGTCTTGTCTCCATATGAAGGTGGGTGCTGTGGGCCTAAGCCCTTACTGGCAGGCCTGTGAGTGCTTTATTTATGTACCTTGTGCTCAGTCAAGCTAGGTCATTTGCTCTGCACTTCTGTGCAGCTGCTCCCTTATTAGGAATGTTTTTATTACCCATCCTTAAATTGTGCTTTCCTTCAAAAAATAGCTTAAACTCTACTCTCTCTCTCTTTTTTTGTTATAGAATTTTTTTAAAAAAATTTTTACTTTATTTGAAAGGTGAAGGTGAGGGGAAGCTAGATACCTCTTCCATTTGCTGGTTCACTCCCCAAATGGCCACAATAGCCAGGTCTGAGCCAGGCTAATGCCAAGAGCCTGAAATGCTCTCTGGGTCTCACTTGTGGTTGACAGGGGCCCAAATACTTGAGACATCAACTGTTGCCTCCTGGAGTATGCATTAGCAGGAAACTGAATCCAACATAGAAGAGCTAGAACTCAAGTCAGGCCTCCTGATAGGGTACAGAGGCCTCCCAAGTGACAACTTAATGTCTGTGCCGAACACTCTGCTATATGAACTTTTCAGAAGGAGGAACTCATCTTTCCCCTACCTTGCTATGTTTACTCATCTCTAGGTAGACTTATAGCTTTGAGGACAAGACTATGTCTTAACAGTCTTTGCATTCTCTGTGGAAGATAACAGTGTGAACTGTGTTTAACAGATATTTTTTAATGCTTTGCTTAATGAGTGAATATGCGTTTGTCCTTGTTAATTCACTGACGTGGACTATCACTGGTTATATAGCAATGAAGTGGTTTTCACACTGTGTTCTTTGGGGCACCAAAATTTGAGTGGAGGCGCCTGGAATTTATCTCCATGATAGATAAACTAGGAACATTGTTTGATTTATCAAATGACATATATTCACACAGTGGACAGTAAGGGGTGGCTGTAGCGGCCATTTGTGGGGTGAACCAATGGAAAAGGAAGACCTTTCTCTCTTTCTCTATCCCTCTCTAGCTCTACCTGTCCAAAAAAAAAAAAAAAAAAGAGTAAGGGGAAGGTGCAGTAAGAAGGCTATGCTTCAATTTCCTGCAATCCAGAAGATTTTAGGCTTTTTTTAAAAAACATATTTAGTTCCCTTTAATATTTCATTTGAATTTCAAGTTTGATCAAGGATCCTGATTACAAAATGTTTGAAAACCATCTGAGATGAATATAAATACAGAAAAAATTCTGTTGTCATAGTGTTGAGTGTGTGTTCTCATTGGATAAAAGGATTCAAAATATACTTTGTAGGAGAAGGTTAAAAAAAGTGAATATTTTTCCCACTATCTTCCCTGTTAATTGCAGTATAATGTTTGTATAGGATTCTTAGAATATCAAGAATTACAGTAAGTATGAAACTTACATCTTTAAAAACAGTAGCTTCTTTAGGGTGGGAGAGCTTTAAAAATATTACACTACATCTACTCATTTGAGATTTGGGTTTAATAAAAGTTAAATGTATATGTATGTGAATGTTTTATATATGTATATTTTTTTCCAGTTCCAGGTATGTCCTAAAAGTCTGTGTGTATCTACTCCTGGACATCGCATTGATCTTTTCCAGAGGGATCCTAAAAATGTCCTGATAACTGATTTCTTTGGAAGTGTACGGAAAGTGGAGATTACAACAGAGACCATTAGTTTGCAACTGGATTCAGAAATCATGGAGAGCAGGTATTCATCTTCAACAACTATATGAGTAAAATACTCTGGCCTCATAATTTGTAAATGTTTAGGAAACATTCTATTAGGAGATGCAAGTTGGTGTTTTTATAAGTGAAATTACATGTTCCTACCCAGTATTTACTTTATGGTAGGTTACGTGCTTTTCTGATGTATGGACAAAAGTTTTAAATGTCATTGGGAAGCTAAGATCATGATTACGGTTATGGGGAAGTCCCAAAATAGAATATTGGTAGTACAATTTGAGACATGTTAATAAGGTCTAAAACTTTCCCATACCTGGCTGTTTTAGAAACAGACTTTGCTGTTGGGACTCTTGATAATTCTTTGGGAAACTGAATAAGAGATGGATAAGCCATAAATTCCCTTCTTGGGGGAAGGGATTGTGTATTAGTGAGCAGTGAATATGCATGTGTGTTTGTGTGAAAAATTGATGACTTTGGATATATGAATTTTAGAAATATTTGTAATTTTCAGCTTTTTCCTCTAGTCATTTTTGGAGGCAAAACACATTATTAGGATTAAATAATGGCTCAGTTAATAGGCATTTTCTTGAAACACAAATAATATATTTTGCTAGCCATTAAACTTTATTATTTGTGATTGATTAATAGTATCTTTTGGCATTCATACCCCAGAAGACATTCTGGTTTGCCAGATGGCAACAAATAAGTGAAAATTTCAAAGCTTTATAATGGAACTTATTAATGTTGTTGAACTAAATTTTAAATATAGCTCAAAATACTTTTCCTTTGAAGAGTAAGAGTTGATACTACTTCTTCTTCTGGATTTTAAAAACCTTAGATTCCTTTCTCTTTTTAAAAAAGATTTATTTATTTATTTATTTATTTGCGAGGTAGAGTTACAGATAGAAAGACGAAAGAATGGTCTTCCATCTGCTGGTTCACTACCCAAATGGTTACAATGGCCAGAACTGGGCCAGTCCGAAGCCAGGAACCAGGAGCTGCTTCTGTGTCTCCCATGTGGGTGCAGGGGCCCAAACACTTGGGCCATATTCTAGTGCTTTCCCAGACTGTAGCAGAGAGCTGGATTGGAAGAGGAGCAGCCAGTATACGAACCAGCACCTATATAGGATGCTGCATCACAGGTTGAGGCTTAGCTTACTGTGCCACAGCGCTGACCTTTCTTTTCTTATTTCATATAGCTGTTGGCTTAAAAATATTTAAGACAGCAGATAAGATCCTATAAAAATATCACTTTTGTTTCATTTAAATAACATCTTTCAAATTGCCCTTGTAAAGTTGCTGAATTATACCTTAATAGCTTAAGTTTACTATGTCTTTTATCAAATTCATTTTATAATTTATCTTGAACTTAAGCCTACAAAAGAAATATTTACTTTCTCTTAACTAAGCATTGCATTGATTTGTTTTATAGGCAAAGGACTATTTTTATACTTCTGTATATGTAATAAAAATGATTTCAGTGGAATTCTGAATGTTCTCAAAGAATGGAAAATTTTGGCTCTCCAATATCCCCATGTATTGAAAGAAACATTTGTTAGTGTGGAAGATTGTCTTAATTTTTATAGTATTTTGAGTATCGAAAGCTAGATGTGAAGTATAATTGAATTAGAGCACCCTCTAGTGTTCGTAAATTTCATTTAGGATGTTTTACCAGCTGATTTTGTAATCGTTGATATTCTTTAGTCACTTTTGAGAATTAAATTTCAAATATGCTTCAGCAATTTTAATGTGGATGGTCCAAATCTTGTCAGTGTACGTTGGTGCCATTTACATGCAAATATGAATAGTAACTGGAAGTTTATTTACAGAAAAGTATATTCATGAAGTCAGATATTACAAAAACTATTTTATTCACACTAGAATATATAATTTTTCAAGTATCAATGCAGTGTGATTAAAATTGGCACTTACATTTTTAAAATAATGCTTTCTGCATGTTATTAGGGAAACAGTGCAACCCATTGGTTCAGATTGTCCATGTTTATATTTTGCATGGTAATGTACACTAGACTAAAATCAGGTGTCATGAACTTTAGTACATAAAACTGATTAGAGTAGCTCTGTGAAATAAGAGTCAGTTTTGTATGTTTTCTGAAATTTAGATATATTAAGCAAGATAAAATTATAATACTGCTGTGAGTCTCGTGTGCATGTATCTCTGACACACTTGATTTCATTTGGACATATAACCCAGAAGTAGGATTGCTGAATCTTATAGTATTTCTGTTTTAAATTTCTTGAGGAGGGCCAGCACTGTGGCTCACTAGGCTAATCCTCCGCCTTGCGGCGCCGCCACCCCGGGTTCTAGTCCCGGTCGGGGCGCTGGATTCTGTCCCGGTTGCCCCTCTTCCAGGCCAGCTCTCTGCTGTGGCCAGGGAGTGCAGTGGAGGATGGCCCCGGTACTTGGGCCCTGCACCCCATGGGAGACCAGGATAAGTACCTGGCTCCTGCCATCGGATCAGCGTGGTGCGGCGGCCATTGGAGGGTGAACCAATGGCAAAGGAAGACCTTTCTCTCTGTCTCTCTCTCTCACTGTCCACTCTGCCTGTAAAAAAAAAAAAAAAAAAAATTTCTTGAGGAACCACCGAACTGTTTGCCATTATGGTGTGTTATAAATTTATATTTCTACTGATTTTTCAAAGGTTCCTTTTTCTTCATATCCTTGCCAAAAATAGTGCTTGTTACATTTTGTCCTTTTGTTAATAGTCATTCTAATAGATATGAGGTGATAGCTCATTATGTTTTTAATTTCTATTTTCTTGATGATTACTGGTATTTAACATTTCTTCATATTTCTGCTTATTGTATATGTGTCTTTTTTGAGAAATATTCATTCAGATCATTTGCCACTTTTTAAACTGGGCTGTTTTCTTACTGTTGAGTTGTTTGACTTCGTTATATATTTTGGATACTAACCACTTATAAGAAGATGTATGTTCTGCAGATTACTTCTCCAATTCTGTTGGTTTTTCTCTTCACTCTGTTGATTGTTTCTTTTGTTATATGGAATATTTTAGTTTGATGCAATTGCATTTATGTATATTTGCTTTTATTCCCTGTGTGTTTTGACCAATGTTTATTCTGTTCATTTTACAGCTTTAGGTCCTAAAATTAAATAGTTAATACATTTTAAGTTGATGAGATAGGGTTCATTCTTATTCTTCTGCATATGGATATCCTGTTTTTCCTACACTCTTTATTAAAAGGACTGTCTTTTCCCCACCATGTATTCTTGGCACATTTGCTAAAGATTAGTTCACCATGAATACTTGGATTTATTTTTGGGTTGCTTGTTCTTTTCCATTTGTCTGTATATCTATTTCAAAGCCAATATGATGCTTGATTATTATAGTTTTGTAGTATATTTGGAAATGAGAAATGTGATACTTTCCATTTTGTTCTTTTTACTCAAATTTTCTTGGTTATTCAGACCTGTGTGGCTTCACACATATTAGAATTTATTTTTCTATTTCTGTCTGAATTGCCCTTTTTAATTTTCATGGAGATTGCATTGAATCTCTAGATTGCTTTTGGTAACATGTACATTTTTTTTTTAACTTTTATTTAATGAATATAAGTTTCCAAAGTACGAATAATGGATTACTATGGCTTCCCCCCCATACCGTCCCTCCCACCCACAACCCTCCCCTTTCCCACTCCCTCTCCCCTTCCATTCACATCAAGATTCATTTTCGATTATCTTAATATACAGAAGATCAGCTTAGTATACCTTAAGTAAGGATTTCAACAGTTTGCTCCCACACAGAAACATAAAGTGAAAAATAATAGATGATTTTTTTTAAATGATGATGAAATCAGATCAGACCTATTGTCATGTTTAATCCCAGTGAGAGTCAAGTTGGGAGTTGATAGTTTCTTTTCTTTTCTTTTTTCTTTTTTTTTCTTTTTTTTTTTTTTTTACAGAGGATCAGTTTAGTATGCATTAAGTAAAGATTTCAACAGTTTGCACCCCCATAGAAACACAAAGTGAAATATATTGTTTGAGTACTCGTTATAGCATTAAATCTCAATACACAGCACATTAAGGACAGAGATCCTACATGAGGAGTAAGTGCACAGTGACTCCTGTTGTTGACTTTACCAATTGACACTCCTGTCTAT
Source organism: Oryctolagus cuniculus (assembly GCF_964237555.1). Classification (NCBI taxonomy): domain Eukaryota; kingdom Metazoa; phylum Chordata; class Mammalia; order Lagomorpha; family Leporidae; genus Oryctolagus; species Oryctolagus cuniculus. Next base: position 94,671,738 of record NC_091438.1, read on the forward strand.
GGCATCAGCAATCCCCCTATGCTCCAGTCATGAGTTTCCAAGGCTATGGAAGCCCCTTGAGTTCTCCGACTCTTATCTTGTTTAGACAAGGTCATAGTCAAAGTGGAGGTTCTCTCCTCCCTTCAGAGAAAGGTACCTCCTTCTTTGAAGACCTGTTTTTTCCACTGAGATCTCACTCACAGAGATCTTTTGCCAGAGTGTCTTGGCTTTCCATGCCTGAAATACTCTCATGGGCTTTTCAGCCAGATCCGAATGCCTTTAGGGCTGATTCTGAGGCCAGAGTGCTATTTAGGACATGTACATTTTAACAATATTAAATCTTCAATCCATGAACATGGAATGTTTTTCTGTTATTTTGTGTCTTCTTCACTTTCTTTCATCAGTATTTCATAACTTTAAGTGTACAGACCTTCCCTTCCCCTCTTTAATTAAATTTATTCCTGAGTATTTTATTTCATTCATTTATTTTTTGATGCTGTTCTTTTTTTTTCTCCAAAGAAGCTGTTTATTTAATAAGTACAAGTTTCATAAGTACAACTTTAGGAATATAGTGATTATTCCCATCCTATCTACCCTCCCACCCCCACTCCCACCCCACCTCCTCCTCCTCCTCCTTCTCCAATTCCCAGTCCCATTCTTCATTAAGAAAACAAAAACAGAAACAAAAACCTATTCCTCGACAGTCTAGACAAGGGCTGTTCAAGTCATTGCTTCTCAAAGTGTCAATTTCACTTCTACAAATTTCCTTTTAGGTGCTCTATTAGTTATCACAGATCAGGGAAAACTTATGGTATTTTCCCTTTGGACTGGCTTATTTCAATAAGTATTATGATTTCCAGATTCATTTGGATGCTATTCTAAATCAGATTTTCTCTTTATTTATTTGTTTTTTTTGACTAGTTGTTGTTAGTGTTCTGGAGATTTACAACTCTTGTGTTCATGGTATAGCCCAGATAGAGAATGAACTGTTTTCTCATTCTAAATTCTTCAGACGTTTTGTGATTAGCCTAGCTTAGTTAAGTGTCCACTAGTGTAGCGGTCATGTAACACAAAATTGTGGTTGTGGGGGCTCTCCCTTTTTTAGAGGAAGTGAACCCACAAAAAAAAAATGACTTGGGAGCCAGGCAGATATCCAAAAGGGTGGTAACATCAATTTCATTTAATGCACATGGTAACTGTATGAAGCAGGTATTATTTCTCCGTTTTACAGATTAGTAAAGCTTTCTGAGGCCCAGAAAGTTTAAGAAACCACATCTAATAAATGGTAGAACCAATATATGGCTCAGGAATGCATCACACTCCTAAACAATATATATATATTCTCTTATTCTTTAGTAATTTATCCTGAGCTATTTGCCTTGCTTTCTTTTAAAATTAATCGTTTTTCCTATTACACATACAGAAAAGAGCATAAAGTATAAATTTTATAAAAGGATGTAACATACAAAAGTTATAATATAAATAAATGAGTTATCACAAAGCAAATACTTATTGTAACCACCAGAAAAATAGAACAATGCTGGTATGCTGGAAGCTCTGTATCCTTACGCTTCTTCCTATTCTCCTACTTCCTTTCTCTTCATTTTAGTTTGATCCCCCAGGCATGTATTCCTAGACACTCTGTTTTGCTTCTTTTGTTAATATTATATTTGTGAAATTCAGTTATGTTTTTGTATATAGTAGTAGTTTGTTCACTTTTTTGGTTTCTAAAAAATGAAGTATAATTTACTCACAGTAAAATTAGCTTTTTTATTATATAGTTCTGTTGGAAAAGATACATACAGTTGCATAAGTACCACGTTGGTCTATCACCACAAGACAGTTCCTTATGCCTCTTTTTGTCCAATTTTTCCCCATGTCACTGGAAACCCCTGATCTCTTTTCTGTCTCCATAGTTTTGCCTTTTCTAAAATGTTATACAAATGAAATCATACACTTTTTGCCTTTTGAATCTGGCTTCTTCAGTAGTGTAATGCATTTGCAGTCCATCCATGTTGTTTATTTCTGAATAGAATACTTCTGTATGAATATACCTCAGTTTATCCATGCATCAACTGAAGTATATCTTACCCACACCCAGCTTCCAAGAATTATAAATAAAACTGCTATAAACTTTTGCATTCAAACATAAATTTTTATTTTATTTGAGTTAATATCTAAGATTGGGGTTGCTGGGCCATGTGGAAATGCATATTTAACTACAAGGAACTTCTATTTTGAAGAATTGTGTATTCCCACAGATAATTGCTCCATCCTGGCTGGTTCTTGGTATTGTCTTTTCTTATTTTCTAGTAGTTGTGCAGTAATATCTCATTGTGATTTTTATTTGCCTATCTTTGATGACTATGCACGGAGAACCTTTTTTCATGTGTTTATAAGTCATTTGTACATTTTTCACAAAGTACTGTTCAAGTCTTTTGCTTATCTTTTAAAAATTGGATTGTTTTCCTTACTAAATTTTAGAGTTGTTATATATTCTGGTGACATATTGTCAAATTATAAGTATTGCAAATTTTTTTTCCAGTCTGGTTTGCCTTTTGTTTTCTGATAGTGTCTTTTGAAGAGTAGAAGGTTTTAAAGTTGATGAAGTCTATTTATCAAATTTTTCCTTTCTAGGTAATGGTCCTTGCCACAAGGAATCTTTGCCTAACCAAATGTTAAAAAGATTTTCTTCTAGAAGTTTTATAGTTTCAGATTTTATGTTTATGTGTATAATTCATTTGAATTAATTTTTGAGTATGGTAAAGGGAGAGGTTGGGGTTCATTTTCTTCATTGTGCATATCCAATTATTCTAGAAAATTTTGTTAAAAATATTCATTCCTTATTGAGTTTATTTTGGTGCCTGTGTCATAAATCAGGTATTTGGATCTATTTCTGGATTCTTATTTTGCTGTATTGAACTCTACATCTTTACACTTATATTAGTGTTTTGATTATTGTACCTTTAAACTAAGTTTTGAAATTAGGGGTGTAAGTCTTCTAAATTTTTCTTTTTCAAAGTTGTTTTGACTTTCACTAAATCATCTTGTCAATTTGTTTACAAAAAAAGAAGATAGGAAGGAAGTAGGGAAGGGGATTTAAGAAGGAAGGAAGGAAAAATCTAGGATTTGATTTACTCTGTATATCAATCTGGGAAATATATGGACAGCTTAACAACATTGAGTCCTCCTATCCATGAATATATCTGTACACTTAATTGTTTCTTCTATAATCTCTCTCTGAATTGTTTTATAGATTCTAGTGTAGATGTCTTCCTCATTTTTCACTAAGTTAATTAGGTGGTTGTTTTGTTTTTGGATACTGTACTAAGTAATTTTCCATGTGTTGCTTAAATATAGATATTCTCTGTGGTTTTTGTTTTTGGTGGAAATTGACAAACTGACTCTAAAATTTATTTGGAAGTGTAAAGGATCTACTATAGCATATATTATATCATTGAGCGTATGGATGCTAGTTTACACTGCTTACCAGAAAATTAAAATGCTCATATTCAATAGAAACATCTGAGTGTTGAATAAAATTGAACCTGAGGAATATGAAACTTTGTCATCAGGTGTTTCAGTGAAAATTGCTTGTAATAAATTGACATGATTATAAAACTTGATGAACCAGGGGGTCATCAGAATGGTGGAAATAATAGTTGATAAGATTTCTGCCTCACTTTTCTGCCTACAACTATATTTTTCAAGGTGATTAATTCCCTCATCAGTATAATTCTGTATTATCTGAAGTATCTTATTTGGCCATTTGTTTTATAATTGTTAATAACTGTCACTTCAGTTGTTTGAGAACTTGTTAAAATGTAGATTCAGTGGTTTATCAAGATACTAAAACTGGTAATTAAGTTACATATTTTGTCATTTTGCATACACATAAGATTCTTACTGTTATAGTTTCATATTGTATTGATTATTTTTATGAAGTTTTAAAAACAAACTTTATCGCTACCCATAATTAACAAAGACATCCATTGAGTTGCTTTTTAACTTAAGAAATCCATGTATGTAAATAGTATATCTCACAATTATGGTATGAATCACATTATACTTCTTTGTTTAAATACAACATTTCTGAAAATTAACTGATAGCTGTCCTGTTAATTAAGAGTAGTAGTTTCTAACTAATGTTTTTTACTATTTCAAAATATATTAAATAAAGTTAATTTAAATACTAAACATAAAGACCTGAAATTTTTGATTATATAAAAATGAAATGATATTATTTCTAAAATCATTAGAAGTGATCCATTGGTATGCTTAGATAATAAAATTCTGAATAATATGGAAAAATAGATCATGGATTGATTACAATTTCTCCTAATTCATTGATTCTATGTCCTGTGACTCCCCTGATTTCTAGACTATCTGTAATATTGCTGTACTCCATTAACTTAAACCTTAATATTCTAAATGCAATAACCAATCTATTTAATGTCTACAAGCAGACACTTCAAGGAGTATTATAGCATAGTAATTATAAGTACAGTCATTGGAATCAGTCAATCCTACATTCAGATTCTATGCTGTGTAATTAACTGTGTAACCTTGGGAAAACTGCTTGACATATTCCCAGTTTCTCCATCTATAAAATAGGAATAATAACTCCACATCATAGTGATTAAGGAATTCATGTTCATTATAAAGCACTTTCTTCTGTGCCTCAAATAGTATAAAATGTTCAATACATTTTCAACATTATTGAGAGAACTTACCATATGCACTAACAAAGTCAAATTACTGCTAGTATTCTATTTATATATTTTTGCCCATTTGCTTAGATTATCTATGTTGCTTTTATTAATATGAACTACTTGTTTCATATCTGAAGGATCTCATTTGTAAAAATACTATAAAGAGTTGGGAAACCATTTCACCACAAGATGGCAGTAGTATTACATATGAACAGTCTAATTTTTTTTTAAATGCTGGAGATTGAGGTAGGTTCTTTCTTCCAATAAATCAGGATACTTGTTTCTTCAGGCCACTGATAGAAGAAAAAGACTTTTAATATTGAATTGTCAGTTTTAAAAAAGATGGTAGGAATTTCTCTTTATATGTATGTTCTCTTTAAGATGCCCAACAGTATGGCACTTTACCCATGAAATAGGTAAATCTATAGGATTTAAAAATCTATAGTTTAAAAATCTATAATTTTTAAATTACCACTGTCTGGTGTATTTTTAGATATTAGTTTTACATATCATTAAATACTTGATTAAGAAATGGAAGGGTCAAAACTCAAGATGTTATGTGTGAGGATTATTTATCAATTATCAGTAATGAAGATAACAATTTCTGAATGGGGAAAGTGAATTCAACTTTTAGAGAAATGGATTTATATATAACAATGTTAGTAGTTGTTAGGTAAAACAAGAGACAGAGGCATTTTATTAATAATACAAATCTGTAATCTCCTTTTGGAAACTGGTATTTTTATCGAAATCATGGTGTGCTTGTCACCTGGTTTTCTAGTATTCTGAAGGTGAGGTGTTGCCAAATTGCCTTTCCTAGAGCTAGAAGGAATGTTTAATTAAAGACAGTGCAATGTAGAAACAAGCACATGGTGGTCAGTGGACTTGGATTCACATTTTGGTTTAGTTACTTGCTCTGTGTCCTTAGGCATGTTATTTAATCTGTCTTAAACTCAGATATTTCATCTGCAAAAGGGTGATTTACTTTCTACCTTCACATTTATTTTGAGGATTGAAGATAAAGTATATAAAGTGAGCATACTTTGTCAATACCTTTTTTGAAAGCTCACCATTTATAACTCGTCTCTGTTATATTGATGTCTTTCCTCCAGTGCAAGAGATATAGTGGGAGTGTTATATTTATTTGGTGTATTATAGCTCTATGTATATAGCTCGATTTACATTTTTATCAGCTGTGCCACATATGGCCTGTTCTGAATGGAATTGTTGTTAGCTTACCCTTTCCTACTTAACTGTATAGTTGACATTTTAAACTATGCCAGGACTTTATGCTTATTTTTTATCTTAATATTTATAACATTAGGTCATTGTTACAGCCTGTCTTTTAGAATACTCACTCTAACATTGCACCTGGGGAAGCAGCAGAAGACGGCCCTAGTGCTTGGGTCTCTGCACTCATGTGTGAGATCTGGATGAAGCTCCTGGCTCCTGGTTTTGGCCTGGCCAGCCCTGGCTGTTGCAACCATTTGGGGAGTGAATCTGCAGATGGAAGAGCTCCCCCACCCCCTTCTCTCTCTCTTTGTGTCTCTCCTTCTCTCTCTGTAACTCTGCCTTTCAAATAAATAAATTAAAAAAGAAAAGCAGGAGCCTAAAAAATCATGTTGATTTTGGCTATGTTCTTTGCTATAACGAGTTAATATGTAAAAAAGGGAAATGTGTTTCTTCAGGAAACAAAAAATTTTGTTGACAGTTGTCATTTGAGTTACAGATGACATTAACCTACTAATAATAACTAGGTCTATTTTCATGTTTCTCTGTTTTAAATTCTTATATCCAAAATTGTTGTCATCCTCAGTAATATACCAGACTTTGTACTTCCTTTAATTTCATGCAATTGTGACATATTATTCTGTCTACTTTCATCATGGGAAGCACAGTACTAACATTGATATGGAATGCCACTTTCAATGAGAATGATCATTTTCATTTTAACTTCAATATGAAGAACCTTTCTGTGTTCTTTATCTGATAGTATCAGCTTCTAATGTTAATTAGTATTTTCTAGTATGATTTCCTAGTAAGTGAAAAACAAGTAAAAATTAATAAAATACAAGAACAAGAGTTATAGGATATGATTCCTGAATTTGTCACATGATAACTACTGGTCATCATGTGAATTACTACTGTTGGCTGGGAATTATTTTGCACCACACCATATTTCTAGTCAGAGGTTCAAAAATACCTGGAGTGAGCAGTATAAACTGGGTTTTATTAAAATGAGTATTATTAAAATGAGTATATCTTTATACCAAAGATGAGTATACTCATATTTAGAACATGTATATTGAGAGATAGGGGTGGGGGCAGGAACTTAGTATTTTAGATGTCTTTCAGCTGTTTTAAAGATTGCATGATTCCTTTTGCACTTTTCAAGATTGGTTTGATTTCTTCATTTGAAAGACAGAGTGACAGAGAGAGATCCTTTATCCGTAGGTTCACTCCCCAAATAGCTGCATAGCTGGGGCTGGGCCAGGCTGAAGACAGGAGCCAGGAACCCACCTGGATTTCCCATATGGGTTTCAGAGGCCCAAGCACTTGGGCTATCCATCATCTGCTGCTTTCTCAGATGCATTTTCAGGGAGCTGGATCAGAAGTGGAGTAGCTGGGACTCAAACCAGAACTTTGATAGGGGATGTGATAGTTGCAAGCAGTGGCTTACCCTGTGTGCCATAAAGCTGGCCCCAATCTATTGCACTTGTATTGTAAGGTACTGAGACAGATAATAATGAGCTTTGTGGTGAGACATAAAGTTGTAAATGATGTAATTACTTTGTGTAAGCATGATATATATTTTTAAAGTCTTGTATCTAATTGAAGGTCAAGCTGTAACTTACACTTTTAAGAAGTAAGTGATGGTCATAATGATTTCACTTTAGTGTGCTAAAATACTATTAATATGTGTCTTCTAAATCATAGGCAATGATTAAACTATATCTTACATGGTTTTAGTGTTAAGGTTAATATTTTTTTATATTTCTTTGAAAATTAGGTACAGTGAAACCTTGAGTATCTAGAAAATTGGATAACTTATGGTAATAAAGAGTACATGAAAAGAGTAAGTTAACACAACACTAAATACCAGAAATCCCAGATGTAAAAGAGCAACTTGCTTTTTTTTTTTTTTTTTGACAGGTAGAGTGGACAGTGAGAGAGAGAGACAGAGAGAAAGGTCTTCCTTTGCCATTGGTTCACCCTCCAATGGCTGCCGCGGCCGGCACACCACGCTGATCCGATGGCAGGAGCCAGGTACTTATCCTGGTCTCCCATGGGGTGCAGGGCCCAAGGACTTGGACCATCCTCCACTGCACTCCCTGGCCACAGCAGAGAGCTGGCCTGGAAGAGGGGCAACCGGGACAGTATCCGGTGCTCCGACCGGGACTAGAACCCTGTGTGCTGGCGCCGCAAGGCGGAGGATTAGCCTAGTGAGCTGCGGCGCCAGCCAGAGCAACTTGCTTTTAATGATCTTTGGCATTCATAGCTTCAAATTTCATCAGTAAGAAGCTTTTCCAAATAAAAGAATGCCCTATAGTTTTCAGTATGAGTTGCAGGGTTTCACTTTTTCCAAAACAAGAAATTAATAAAAATGAGTTAGAGAAGTGATTTGAAGTTAATAATAATCAATTGATTTCAGTTTTGGAATTATTGCTGACTGGACTTTTAGAAAAACTCTGTTATAAAATACCCAGTTGCTGTTTGAATTACCAAAACGCACTTTTAAATACATAGCCGAGCTGCCAAGGGAATAGGTGTGTGGAGACAAATGACATTGATAAATAGAGTTATTGGCTTTTCTCAGATTGAACTAGAACTGGTTGCACTCCTTTATTCAGTGGAAGGGGCCAATCAGGCTCTAACTTTCTAAATTGTTTTTGGATGGTAGCAGCTCTTATTCCAAACTTGCACCTTCCTCTAGCAATTGGCAACAAGCTCAGATTCTTTGTTTCCTTTTGGAAAGCCAGTTTAGATTTCCTATAAAAACAGACTATCAGTGGAGTGGAGTCCTCCAGATTTAATTCTCTGAAGTCATTTAAGATTGTAATTTCCTTCGTTGTCCAACCCATGATGTTTCCAACTGCATCTTGAACCAAACATGCCTTTATAAGGGACTTTGTGCCTTATCTTGCTGTTGACCTGTTTATTCATGAGGAGAAAATATTTCCAAGAGCCCGTTGCAGAATTGTAGCTCTCAGTAGTAAGCTTGGCTTTGCTTAATAGTAGGGAAAACTTCTGAGGAAAAATACATGAGGAACTAAGACCTAGGTGCTGTGTGAACATGGACAAAAGGCTGTCAAAATGATAGTTACTGATATAGAAACCTAGAGTTTTGAATTAGAATGGATTTGTGTGAGAGTCAGGACAAGAGACAATGGAACCATATGTGGATACTAGGGCTAAAGAATTGCATAAAACTACTAACTTCCAAGATTTTACCCTCAATCAAAGAGCAGAGTGAAACAAAATTTTACAGACTTTGTGGAAGAAACTATGGAAATGTCTCTGATATGCTTTGGCTTCAGATGGAGAATGGAGGGGAGAGGCTTCTATGAGAATATGTAACCTTAGTGATACTCTGACCTGGCTAAGAGTTGTAATTTCCTTCTTGCTGAAGAATTTTAGTTAAAAAACTCAGCAACAGTAATACCAGGTTCATAGGAATCCAAAGCAAGATAGAAGCAAACTGAAATTCTCTTTTGAGGAATCACCTTCAACTGAGGTTTGTTAGAGTCCTCACATATTAAGGTCTGCCATCACATGGTCATGATCTTAAATTGAAATCAATTTGAGAATATAAGCCTCCATGAGAATGTTAGTTTTCTATTGCTGTATAATAAAATGCCACAAATTTAGTAGTATAAACAGTACTCATTGTCTCACGGATTGTGTAGGTCAAAAGGCTGGTTATGGGCTAGGTGTGTCTTTTCTAGAATCTCACTGGCTGAAATAAAAATGTCAGCTGATGCTGAGTCCTGAGTCCTCATCCAATCTTCTCTGTTGTTGGCAAAATTCATTTCCTTTCACATCAGGCTGAAATTCCCCTTTTCTCGCGGAGTATCAACCAAGAATCTTTCTTAGCTTCCACAGACTGCCTTAACCACCCATAGGCAGTTTGCTTCTTCAAAGTTCTACAGTAGAATTTTTTCTTACTTTGAATCTTTCTAATTTTAGAAAGGACGTAGTCCCTTTTAAAAGATCACTTGATTAAATCTGGCCCACCCAGGCCTATCTCCTGATTAACTCAGTGTGAACTGATTTATGTAGGATCTTAATTAACATTTGAAAAATCTTCTTGAATTGGCACAATTGACATAATCTATAATCTAATCAGAGGAAGGAGCTCCATCATATGCAAGGTCAGGATGTGCTCAAAGACAGCAGATTACAGGGCGTGAATACCAGGGGATAATCTTGAGGACCATTCCAGAGTTCCACCCACCACAACATAGAAGAAACATATTCAATCCATGGTTCATTTAATTTGTGTACACAGAGCCCACGGATATAGAGGGCTGACTGTATTTATAATGGGATAAAACTGTATCAGCAATAAACATCTTTTTTTTTTTTTCCAAAAAACCCAGAAACCTTTTATTTAAGGTGTACAAACTATGCATTTCATAAATACAAATTTGGAACATAGTGATTCTTACCACACTCCCTTCTACCTGCATCTTAATAGCAACAGGTACTAGAGCAACTAATGTACTAGGTACATTACCAATAATATATTGAGAGAAAAATAGCCGTCTTTTTAGAATTTTACCCATCTAAGCCATTGTGCTGCAGCATTTAAGCTGTTGACTTTTTTTTTTTTTTTTTTTTTTTTTTTTTTTTTTTTTTTTGACAGGCAGAGTGGACAGTGAGAGAGAGACACAGAGAGAGAAAGGTCTTCCTTTGCCGTTGGATCACCCTCCAATGGCCGCCGCTGCAGCCGGCGCACCGCGCTGATCCGATGGCAGGAGCCAGGATCCAGGTGCTTTTCCTGGTCTCCCATGGGGTGCAGGGCCCAAGCACCTGGGCCATCCTCCACTGCACTCCCTGGCCATAGCAGAGAGCTGGCCTGGAAGAGGGGAAACCGGGACAGAATCCGGCGCCCCAACCGGGACTAGAACCCGGTGTGCCGGCGCCGCAAGGTGGAGGATTAGCCTATTGAGCCACGGCGCCGGCTCTAAGCTGTTGACTTTAACGCTTGCATCCCATGTTGGAGTTCAAGGCCCAACTGCTCTGCTTCTGATCCAGCTTCATATTAAAGCACCAGGGAAAGCAGTGGAAAATGACTCAAAATACCTGGGCTCCTTTCACCCATGTGAGAGACCCAGAAGGAACTCCATGCTCCTGGCTTTGGCTTGGCCATTGCATGCATTTGAGGAATGACCCAGCAGATGGAAGATCTCTTTCTCTCTCTGTCTGCCCTTTTCTCTCTTCTTCCTTTTAAATAAATAAAATAAATATTTTAAAAATAAAGAATGAACGGCCGGCGCCGCAGCTCAATAGGTTAATCCTCTGCCTAGTGGCGCCGGCACACCGGGTTCTAGTCCCGGTCGGGGTGCCGGATTCTGTCCCAGTTGCCCCTCTTCCAGGCGAGCTCTCTGCTGTGGCCCGCGAAGGCAGTGGAGGATGGCCCAAGTGCTTGGGTCCTGCATCTGCATGGGAGACCAGGATAAGCACCTGCCTCCTGCCTTCGGATCAGCGCGGTGCGCCGGCCGCAGCGCGCCAGCCCCGGAGGCCATTGGAGGGTGAACCAATGGCAAAGGAAGACCTTTCTCTCTGTCTCTCTCTCTCTCACTGTCCACTCTGCCTAAAAAAATAAATAAATAAAAAAAAATGAACAAAAATTATACTTCCAAAATACAAAAGATGAGCATTTTGTAGCACAACTTTACCTAAATGACACCTAAAGCAGTGTATTTCTGGAAGAAGGAAAATGAGCCAGAAGGGAGATTTGACTGAAAGTAGGAAGGCTGAGCTAATACATTGGCAACGTGTGAATAAATTTAAACAACAAATTAATGTAGTTTATAATTATGGTAATAATAGTAATGACAATGCTGCTAATTATTTGGGGCAATAAGATAAATTTAGCAACAATACTATGTTAGAGAAGTGATTGATTTTTAAAATATGAGATTTTTACTTTGTTTTGTTTGGGAAAAGGATCATAAATTTAAAATTAAAAAAAATTTTTAATTTATTTGACAGGTAGAGTTATAGACAGTAAGAGAGAGAGAAAGGTCTTCCTTCCGTTGGTTCACCCTCCAAATGGCTGCTACAGCCGCGCTGCGCCGTTCCAAAGCCAGGAGCCAAGAGCCTCTTCCTGGTCTTCCATGTGGGTGCAGGGGACCAAGCACCTGGGCCATCCTCCACTGCCCTCCAGGGCCACAGCAGAGAGCTGGACTGGAAGAGGAGCAGCCAGGACTAGAACTTGCTCCCATATGGGATGCCGGCGCTGCAGGCAGAGGATTAACCAAGTGAGCCATAGTGCCTGCCCCATGGGAAAAGGATCATAAATTTTACCTTCAGTTTGTGAGGTAATTTTGCTTTGTGTTTTTTTGATGACTTTTAAATGAATAAAGATAGAGGAAATAAGATCAGAAACAATACAAGAGAATAAAACAGAATTAGAAAATCCTTGAGAAGGCAGCAAGGAGGGTAGATGGAATATAGAAAAAGCAGGACAAATACATAGAAATTACAAAGGCAGAAATAATTTTACTTATTACAATAAATTTACAATAATCTTAATGCTTTAAGACAGAGATCATGATATTAAGATAAAAATAATTTTTACCTATACTCAGGAGATGTAATGGTATTAAATAGCTGAAAATAAAAAGATTACCAGGTAACTGCTAATCAAAAGAAAGTTATATAGGTATGTTAGTATTAGGCAGAGTAGACTTAATTAAAGAGCATTATTAAATATAAAGAGTATAACTAATGATAAAAGGTTTATCTTACCATGAAGAAAAATCATGTAAGCCTTTTTTTTATAGTTATTTATTTATTTGAAAGGAAGGCAGAGTTACAGAGAGAGGGAAGGAGGGAGAGAGAAAGAGAGAGAGAGAAATCTTTCATCTTCTGGTTCACTCCCCGAAAGGGCCTCAATGACCAAATTTATACTTTAAGGCGAAAGACAGGGACAAGATGAGAACACAAGCTGTTATTCATCTGTTTATCATCATGGTACAAACTTCAACTAATGGAGTACAGTAGTAAAAGAGATAGGAGGTATAAGAATATGAAAGGGCTGGCACTGTGATATAATAGGTTAAGCTTCCACCTGTGGTTCTGGCATCCCATATGAGTGGCAGTTCAAATCTGGGCTTCTCCACTTCTGATCCAGTTCCCTGCTAATGTGCTTGGGAAAGCAGTAGATGGCTCCTGCACCCATGTGGGAGACCCGGGAGAAACTCTTGGCTCCTGGCCTCAGGTTGGCCCAGCTCCAGGTGTTGGTAGCTGAACCAGTGGATGGAAGACCTATATCTCTGCTTCTCTCTGTCATGTAACGCTGCATCTCAAATAAAAATAAATCTTAAAAAAAAGAATATGGAAGATGAAAACTCATTTGCCCTTTTTAAAAACAATATAACAAAATTTAAGAGAATCTACCATTATTAAATTTATTTATTTTTATTTAATTTATTTTTTAAGGAATACAAATTTCATATGTACAACTTTAGGAATATAGTTACTCTTCCCACCATACCTGCCCTCCCACACACGCTCCCACCCCTCCTTCTCTCTCTCCCCTTCTCAGTACCATTCTCCATTAAGATTCATTTTCAATTAACTTTGTACACAGAAGACCAACTCTGTACTAAGTAAAGATTTTGAAAATTTGTGCACACATGCACACACACCAAAAAAACTTTGAGAACTAGTTTTACAGTTAACTCTCATAATACAACTAACTGAGGACAGAGGTCCTGCATGGGGAGTTAGTGCACAGTGACTCTTGTTGTTAATTTAACAATTAACACTCTTATGTATGACGTCCTTGACCACCCAAGGCTCTTGACATGAGCTGCCTTATCTATGGAAGCCTTTTGAATCCACAAAGTCCGTCAATATGTAGACAAGGCAATAAGTTAAGTGGAAGTTCTCTCCTCCCTTTAGAGAAAAGTATATCTTTCATTGATGACCACTTCTTTGCACTGTGATCTCACTCATAGAGATCCTTCATGTAGAATATTTTTTGCTGCAGTGTCTTGACTTTCCATGCCTGAAATGCTCTCATGGACTTTTCAGCCAGACCAGGAAGCCTTAAGAGCTGCTTCTGAGGTCAGAGTGTTACTTAAAGCAATTGCGATTGTATGAGTTTGCTGTTTGGACTGCTTCCCATGTTGGAACATTCTCTCAATTTTAATTCTGTCCATTATAATTACCTAACACTTGATCCTATTTATATGGTCACTTTAACACATAATCCTATCTATATGTTCACTTTAACACTTAATTTGATCACTTTAACACTTAAGATGACATTTTTATCACCCAGCTTAATTGGATTTGGGGTCTCATGACAAATTTTTAAACTGTACCCTTAGAAGTAAGTGTTTAGGAATGTATGCAGAACTATACAGCTTTACAGTTACAAAGTTCCTCCTCCCTCTCCTATCCTCATGCTTATTTTCAATAGACTTTATGCACATATGATTAACTGTAAGTTAAGAGTTCAACAAATAGTGTGAAGAAAAAAAGATTAAAAAAAAACAAAACTGTTTCTTGACAGTCAATACAAGTCATCCCTTCTCGAAGTGTCAATTTCACTTCTACAGATTTCGTTTTAGGTGTTTTATTAGTTCTCACAGATCAGGGAGAACATATGGTAATTGTCCAATGGGACTGGCTTATTTCACTAAATATGATATTTTCCAGATTCATCCATTTTGGTGCAAATGACTGGATTTCATTTTTTTTAATGCTGTGTAGTATTTTTTAAAGGTTTTTATTTATTTATTTGAGAGGTAGAGTTACAGACAGTGAGAGGGAGAGACAGAGAGAAAGGTCTTCCTTCCGTTGGTTCACTCCCCAGATGGCCCCAAAGCCTGGAGCCAGGAGCTAGGAGCCAGGTGCTTCTTTCTGGTCTCCCATTCGGGTGTAGGGGCCTAAGGACTTGAACAGCCAGGACTAGAACTGGCACCATATGGGATGCTGGCCCACAGGCAGAGTATTAACCTAATGTGCCACGGTGCCGGCCCCAATGCTGTGTAGTATTACATAGTATATATATATATCTTGTAATTATTTTACCCAGTCTTCGGTTGATGGGCATTTAGATAGGTTCCATGTCTTAGCTATTGTGACTTGAGCTGCAATAAACATGGAGGTGCAGATAACTCTTTTATTTACTGATTCATTTCCCTTGGGTAAATTCCCAGGAGTGGGAAGGCTGGTTCAAATGGTAGGTCTATGTTCAGATTTCTGAGGTATCTCCATACTGTATTCCATAGTGGCTTTACTAAATTAAATTCCCACCAGTGGTGGATTAGTGTTATCATTTTCCCTACATCCTTGTCAGAATTTGTTGTTTGTTGATTTCTGTATGAAAGCCATTCTAACTAGGGTGTGGTGAAACCTCCTTGTGGTTTTGATTTGCATTTCCCTGATTGCTAGTGATCTTGAACATTATTTCATCTGTCTGTTGACCATTTGGATTTCCTCTTTTGAAAAATGTCTGTTTAGGCCCTTGGCCCATCTCTTAACTGGGTTGTTGATTTTGTTGTTGTGGAATTTCTTGTTCTCTTTGTATATTCTGGTTATTAATCCTTTATCTGTAGCATAGTTTGCAAATTTTTTTCCCATTCTGTCGGTTGCGTCTTCAGTTTCCTGACTGTTTCTTTTGCAGTACAGAAACTTCTCAATTTGATGCAATCCCAGCTGTTAATTTTGGCTTTGACTGCCTGTGCCTCCGGAGTCTTTTCCAAGAAGTCTTTGCCGGTGCCAGTATCTTGCAGGGTTTCTCCAATGTTCTCTAATAATTTGATGATGTCGGGTTGTAAATTTAGATCTTTAATCCATGTTGAGTGGATTTTTGTGTAAGGTGTAAAGTAGGGTTCTTTATACAATGCACGTGGACATCCAGTTTTTAGAGCACCATTTGTTGAAGAGAGTGTCCTTGCTCCAGAGATTGGTTTTAGCTCCTTGGTCAATTATAAGTTGGCTGTAGATGCTTGCATTGATTTCTGGCAATTCTATTCTTTTCCATTTATTTTTGTACCAGTACCAGGCTGTTTTGATTTTAACTGCCTTGTAGTATGTCTTGAAATCTGGAATTGTGATGCCTCCTGCTTTGTTTTTTTTGTTGTGTAAGATTGTGTTTCCAATATAATTTCAGCATCATTTTTTTCTATCTGAAAAGATTGTCTTTGGTATTTGCTTGGTATTGAATATTATCTATAAATTGCTTTCAAAATAATGGACATTTGATTTTTCCACTTTTTTTAAAAGATTTATTTTATTTATTTGAAAGATAGAGTTACAGAGATAAGCAGAGACAGAGAAAGAGGTCTTCCATCCGCTGGTTCACTCCCCAAATGGCTGCAATGGCTGGAGCTGCACTGATCCAAAGCCAGGAGCCAGGAGCTTCTTCTAGGTCTCCCACATGGGTGCAGGGGCCCAAAGACTTGGGCCATCTTCTACTGCTTTCCCAGGCCATAATGGAGAGTGGGATTGGAAGTGGGGCAGCTGGGACTAGAACCAGCATCTGTATGGGATGCTGGTGCCTAAGGCCAGGGCTTTAACCCACTGCACCACAACGTTGACCCCCATTTTGATGATATTGATCCTTCTAATCCATGAATATAGAAGATTTTTAAATTTTTTTGTATCTTCTTCTATTTATTTATTTTTTAAGATTTTGTAATTCTCCTCCTAGAGATCTTTGACATCCTTGGTTAAATTTATTGCAAGGTACTTGATATTTTTGTAGCTATTGTGAAAGGGATTGATCTTAGAAGTTCTTTTTCATACACGGCATTGTCTATGTATAAAAAGGCTGTTGATTTTTGTTACTGATTTTATACTCTGCTACTTTACCAATGTTGCTCCTCCGCAGGCTCGCGGGAGAACGACACCGGACTGGACGCTATTGTTTAAGCGAATGACTCTGCGTTGTGCGCTCAAGTTTGCTCCTGTGCTAACCGCATTCTAACCGCATTCCACTTGGTGTGTGTCTGCATTCTTGTTATTCTTTCGGCGCGTGGTATGAGATGTCTGCGGAGCCTCACAGCGCATAAGCGAATTTCCCCGCGCCGCTTCTGTCTCGCCTTTATAGTCCTCTCCCACCAATCCGTGCTCTGCTACCCATGTGCTGAGCACGCTGTTCTCCTCCAATCAGAGGTTGGATCAGGAATCAGCTAATTGACGAAGCAGTGTAAGATTTGTTTACTCCCTCTCAGCGCCATATGGTGGGAGATCAGGCGCATAGAGTTAGTCTCAATAGTCTCAGTAGTCTAGTCTCGGTAGTCTCAGTACTTATTTCACCATGTTGCGGGAGATGGGCCCTGCTCCCCACAGGGCCCTGCTCTCCACAACCAAACTCTTTTATGAGTTCCAATAGACTCTTAGTGGAGTCTTTTGGATCCCCTACATACAGAATCATGTCATCGGCAAATAGGGATAATTTGGCTTTCTCTTTCCCAACTTGTATCCCTTTGATTTCTTTTCCTTGACTAGTAGCTCTTGCTAATATTTCCAGGAGTATAAGGAATAACAGTGGTGATAGTGGACATCCTTGTCTGGTACCAGATCTCAGTGGGAGTGCGTCCAACTTTTCCCCATTCAGTAGGATGCTGGCCATGGGTTTGTCATAAATTGCCTTGATTGTGTTGAGGAGTGTTCCTTCTATACCCAATTTGCTAAGAATTTTCATCATGATAGGCTGTTGTATTTTATCAAATGCTTTCTCTGTGTCTGTTGAGATAATCATGTGGTTTTTGTTTTGCAGTTTGTTAATGTGATGTATCACATTGATTGATTTGCGAATGTTGAACCATCCTTGCATACCAAGGATAGATCCCACTTGGTCTAGGTGAATGATCTTTTTTCTGATGTGTTGTTGGATTTGATTAGCTAGAATTTTGTCTGGGATTTTTGTACCCAGGTGGGAGACGTGGATAGAATTCCTTACTCTTGGCTTCAGCATAGTTCAGACCACTATTGGCCACTTGCGGTGGGAATCAGAGGATGGAAACACTCTGTCTCTGTCTCTTCCTCCCTCTCTCTCTGCTTTTCAAATAAATAAATAAAATAAATAAATATTTTAAAAGTTATTATAGAATATATTGGAACACTGAAGTGAAAGGTAGACCATGTTGAGGTGAGAAGGGTAATTATCATGTCATTTCTACCAGATATGTTAATACAAATTAATTTTTCTTAAATTTCCAATATTTAATTTCCAGCATTATTCTAAGCACTTCACATTCATTGACTCATTTAGTCCTCAGAACAGCTGCAGGATGTGTAGTCATTTTACAGTTGACTACAGATGCAGGGAGGTTGTATCTTGTACAAGCAGTGCTATCTGTCTGCTTTAACCATTCCTGTATTTTATCCTTCCAGAATTCTTTATGGAACTTAATAAGCTGCTGACCAAATTCATGTGGACTAGTTAAGGAGCAAGAATAGCCTAGGACATTTAGATGATTAAAGTACATGGGCAAAGGTGATGAAAGAGAGCTGTTGACTCTGTTACTAACATTCTCTATTTTAAACTTGTAGTGACCAAAATAATGTAATACTGGCTCAGTTGATGTAAATACATGTGGAACAGATTATAAATAAGTCCAAAAGAGATCTAAACATAGCAATATATGGCAGTTAGGGATTTACAAAAAATTGGAGGAAAGGATAGAAAAGACAAAAAGTTCACATTGAAGAATTGGATTGCTACACAGCAAAAAATAAGATTATATTTCTCTTACCACTGAACATAAAAACAAAGAAATGGATTAAGAATCCGAATGTAAAAAGAAACATCACAACTACTAAAGAATGTCTTTTTGATTTAGGATTAGGTTAAGATGTTATGCTACCCAGAGTATAATTTGAGAAGAAACAAACATTATTTAAGTTTACAGAAACAAAAGTAAAGTATCTGGAGTGGACCTTTACCCTACCACTGAAGATATCCAAAACTGAGGGTGGTATTGTGATGTAGCTTGTAGAGCTGCTGCCTGCAATGCCTGCATCCTATATGTGTGTTGGTTTGTGTCTCAGCTGTTCCAGTTCTGATCCATTTCCCTTGCTAATGGCCTTAGAGACTCAACAGATGATGGCCCAAGTGTTTGGGCCCCTGCCACCCACATGGGAGACCTTCATGAAGCTTTTGCCTCCTGGTGTAGAACTGGCCCAACCCTAACTGTGGCAGCCATTAGGAATTGAACCAGTGGATAGAGGAGCGTGCTCTCTCTCTCTCTCTACTCACTCTCTTTCTCTGTAACTCTGACTTCCAAATAATAAATCTTAAAAGCAAATAATAAAAAGATATTCACATCCCACATCAGAGGACCTGCTTTCAATGCCTAGCTCTGACTCCTGACTTCAGCTCTCTCTGCCAATGCAGATCCTAGTAATTGGATTCCTGCCACTCATAGTGGAGACCTGAACTGTGATCTGCTCTTCCGGCTCTGGCCCTGACATATCCACAGCCATTGCAGGCATTTGGGGAGTAGACCAGCAGATGGAAGCACACTCTTTCTCTCTCAAATTAAAAAAAAAAAATTAAGTGAAATACTATACTTTGGAAAAAACAGCAACCTAAGTTAGAAGAGACAGTTTGGATGAAATTATTTGCAATACATGTCAAAAGAATTTCTGTCTGAATTATGTTAGTAACTCTGCATATTGATTTTTTAAAAAAGACAAGCTCAATAGGAAAATAAGCAAAAGAAGTACAGTTTGAAAAGGAAGAAAGACTTATGTCCAGTAACCATTTAACTGTTTTTTAGAAAGGAAATAAGGGGCCAGCACCGTGGCGCAGTAGGTTAATCCTCCGCCTGTGGCACCTGCATCCCATGTGGGTGTCAGTTCTAGTCCTGGCTGCACCTCTTCCAATCCGGCTCTCTGCTATGGCCTGAGAAAGCAGTGGAGGATGGCTCAGGTTCTTGGGCCTCTGCACCTACTTGGGAGACCAGGAAGAAGGACCTGGCTCCTGGCTTCGGATCAGTGCAGCTCTGGCCATTGCGGCCATTTGGGGAGTGAACCAATGGAAGGAAGACCTTTCTCTTTCTCTCCCTCTCATTGTCTGTAACTCTACCTCTCAAATAAATCAATAAAATCTTCAAACAAAAAAAATGGAAATAAAATTTAAAACTGTGAGAACCTGTTGTTTTTTTTTTAAGGATTTTTTTTTTTTTTTATTTGAAAGACAGAGTTACAAAGAGAGGTAGAGACAGAGAGAGAGGTCTATAAAAGAAGTGAAAGGGACTTTTATATACTTTTTGCTTGTGGTGAAATGTTACTCTTCTTTTGATTTGTTTTATTCAGCCATTAAAAAAATGCAGAACTACTCCTAGCTCACAGGATATCCAGGTAGAGGTGATAAGCCATATTCGACCCCATGTATTTCGATGAAAATGAAGTGACAGAGATAATTTATTAATCTAGTGATTTATAGATATTTATATATTTTTCATATGTACAGGGATATCTGTGTAAAATTAAATTAAAATGAATGGAAAAAATGTATCTCCTGATATATTTAGTAGCTTAGATACATGGAGGAGTACGCAGTGATTTTGACAATTGTTTCTCTGACCCTTTTCCTCTTGATCCTCTCTGTGATTTTAGATTTGGCTTCAACTCTACAAAGATAGTTCTTTATGTTTACAAGGTAATTAATTGGATGATCTTTTGGAAAACCCACCTGTAACTTATGCCAGACAAGAATTTCCTTCCAAAGTTCCTCAAATGAACACTAGTGCCTTGCTTTCTAGGATTTTATTATATAAACTTTACTGAGTTCATTGGGAGATACTCTTTTTTAACTAATATGTACATTTCTAATACTGTATTGCAAAGTGCTGGTAAATAAGGTACATTTCAATAGTAAGGCCATAAATTAGAGTAACCTTAGTTCTCTTGGGAGTTAACTTTTATTCTACTTCATATTATGTCTCTTTGTCTGGCTCACAATCTTCCTAGTGGTTTTGGTTATAACCAAGGTTAACATTAGGGTCTGGGCTTTATGCTCCAGTTAGGTGAAGAGGCAACTGATTGAAGCAGGAGAGTTTTATTGAAAATAGAATATCAGAGAAATATTGTGTTCTGCAAACACTCTGTTTCAAAAAATAGTAAAATAAGGAATACAGTTTTTTTTTCATTTAGATTATTCCTTTATTAAATTATTTAAACAGACTCTATTAATGAAGTGATGAGGCTTAGGAAGAACGAGTGACCAGAAGTAGCAATCTTAAAAAAACACTATCTGGGATAATGGAAGACACCTTGCATGGGGGAGGATCAGACTTGGGGACAGTTGGAGTCTTGGTGATGAAAGAAAGAAGAGAGCACCATGAGATAAAAGCTAGATGAAAATAAGATCCTTACCCCTCCAAAAAAAAAAAAAAAAAAATCAATTGTATCCTCTTGCTCCCACTGCCACAGAAACCACCTTTGATAAAAAGAAGCTACATTTCATTCTAGCCACAGAAGAGGGTGCTGTAGAACTGAGAAACCTAAGAAACCAGCTTATCTCCCTTCTCCCTTATCACAAGATAATTTGCTATGGCTAATCCTGAAAAAAAGCCAATACAAGCATTCCTCAACAGAAACAGAAGCCAACTCTTGTACAAAGTTACTGTAAAACAGAAAGGTAAAATTGAAACCTTTTAATAAATTAGACACACACAGACATATACACACACACATAGACACGTGCATATGCACACAGAGTGTGAAAACAGAAAAAAGAAAGAAAAACATGACAGAAGAATTCTGAAATGCTGCACTTGAACACAAATCATGTCTATTAAGTAAGCAGTTGCACTAGAAAAGGACAGTGTGAGTGATGCCCAAACATTTACAATTGAAATGGGCAGATGTGGGGAGCAACCCGGACTGGACTGAGTTACTGGAATTAAGACTTATTCTATGCATCTGCTCTCCCACAATATGGCGCTGAGAAGGGAGAAGCAGCTTCTACACAGCTGCCTCCAGTTCAACCAATAAACAGCAGGACCTGCTCCTGATTGGAGGAGAGCAGCGTACTCGGTGTGTGGGTAGCAGAGTTGGGATTGGTGGAAGAGGACTATAAAGGAGGAGAGAGACCATGCACCAGGAACATCTAAGAGGAACATCTATCTGAAGGAACACCTGTGCAGCCCCCGAGAGAGCCGGCCGGCGGTGTGCCGCTCCCCCGCGGAAGTGGGGAATGTGGCAGGGGGAACCGCCCTTCCACGGAGGTGGAAGGGACGGTAGCCAACCCGGGAAGGACCAGCAGCAAACCCGGGAAGGACCAGCAGCCAACCCGGGAAGAACCAGCAGCAAACCCGGGGAGGGCCGAGCAGACAAAAGAACAACGCAGGGTCCTGTGTCGTTCCTCC
Source organism: Oryctolagus cuniculus (assembly GCF_964237555.1). Classification (NCBI taxonomy): domain Eukaryota; kingdom Metazoa; phylum Chordata; class Mammalia; order Lagomorpha; family Leporidae; genus Oryctolagus; species Oryctolagus cuniculus. The sequence goes on from NC_091438.1 coordinate 94,693,996, forward strand.
ACGAAGACGGGGAGTGACATAATGGTGCCGTGACTAGGATATGAAGCCTAGGCAGGGCTTAGTGTCGTTCCTCCATGAAGAGGGGGAGCGACATAATGGTGCCGTGACTCGGATAGGAAACTTAGGAGGGAAGAAACGGGAAGAAGTGGAAATTACCGGAGAGAGAGACTAGCAAAGAGCCTAGGGGAAAGCCGGACGGAAAAGGTGCCGGAGGAAGCTATCGAAAGCCTAGGCATAGACTCGGATACGGACTGTGGGAAAGAAGTTAGAATTGAAAGCGAAAGTGAAAGCTTTCATAGACTTGGATGCGGAATATGGCGGGGAAGCTAGGAGATTGAAAGCGAAAGTGAAACCTGGAGGAGGCTTGGACTCGGATACGGACTGTGGGAAAGAAGTTAGGATTTAAAGTGAAAGCAAGAAGAAACTTAGACTTAGATACGGACTGCAGGTTGAAAGTGAAAGTGAAACCTATAAGAAACTTAGACTTGGATACGGACTGTGGGGAGAGGCCAGGAGAAATGAGGGAGGAATATTGTTGGAAGAAAACTTAGGGAAACATACCGGGTAGAAAAATATGTTAGGGAGGATGAAGCCGCGAGTGCAGGCCGAGGCGGAGACGTAAGCCAGCTTGGAATTCTTCAAGTCACCCCGGGGAGCAAGAGGCGAAGATCTGGAACCAGAGGCAGAGACGTGGGCCGCCAGGTTGGAATTCGCCAGGTTAGTCCGGGGAACTTGGATTGAATGCTAGTGGCGGAAACGTGAGCTGGGGCTGTGTGACTCGTGGAAGCCGCCGCGTGCAGAGAGAGCACGGGGCGTGAATAGATAGGGAACGCGGGGCTGGCGCAAGGCCGTGGTGCGGACGCGAAGGGGCGTGGAGACCGCGGAGTGTGCGCGCGAAGCCGAGCCGCGCAGAGCCGGGAGCCCGCCGGCGGGGCGAGGCGCCGGGAAGCCACGCAGAGCCGTGAAGCTGCCGCGGGGCGAGGTGCCGAGAAGCAGCCTCGGGGCAGGCGCCGGGAAGCCGCAGGGATAAGAGAAACAGAAGTTTAGAAGTAAAATGAGAGAAATAGGAATGCTGGTAGATAGAAGTAAAATAGGAGAAATAAGAATGCCCGGAGATAGAGAAATAGAGAAAGGCCTCCCCACAACACAGCAATGAGAGAGCTTGGATTCGGTCTGCCTGATTAGGGCGATAAGCACCAGCAGGCAGCTCGACCAGAGTATGAGCTGCAGGTCACCGAAGATAGGCACGAATCAACACCAATAAGCCTCCCCACAATATGGCAATGAGAAGGCTTGGATTCGGTTTGCCTGATTGCTAGGGCTTGTAAGCACCTGCAGGCAGAGCAGAGCATGCGCTGCAGGGCACCGAACACAGGCACGCATCAGCGCCTAAAAACCTCCTCACAACATGGCGAAGAGAGGACCCGGATTCGGTTTGCCTAATTGATAGGACTTGTAAGAACCTGTGCGCAACTCTAGCAAGCAGAGCAGAGTGTGTGCCGCAGGTCACCGAAGACAGGCGCGTATCAACGCCAAAAATAAAAAGAAAGGGGGATCTGTGGGGAGCAACCCGGACTGGACTGAGTTACTGGAATTAAGACTTATTCTATGCATCTGCTCTCCCACAATATGGCGCTGAGAAGGGAGAAGCAGCTTCTACACAGCTGCCTCCAGTTCAACCAATAAACAGCAGGACCTGCTCCTGATTGGAGGAGAGCAGCGTACTCGGTGTGTGGGTAGCAGAGTTGGGATTGGTGGAAGAGGACTATAAAGGAGGAGAGAGACCATGCACCAGGAACATCTAAGAGGAACATCTATCTGAAGGAACACCTGTGCAGCCCCCGAGAGAGCCGGCCGGCGGTGTGCCGCTCCCCCGCGGAAGTGGGGAATGTGGCAGGGGGAACCGCCCTTCCACGGAGGTGGAAGGGACGGTAGCCAACCCGGGAAGGACCAGCAGCAAACCTGGGAAGGACCAGCAGCCAACCCGGGAAGAACCAGCAGCAAACCTGGGGAGGGCCGAGCAGACAAAAGAACAACGCAGGGTCCTGTGTCGTTCCTCCACGAAGACGGGGAGCGACAGGCAGACAGAAGGAAGATCTTTGAGACAAGAAGTGATAGAACTCAGGAAAGAAATAGACAAAAAACAAAAATCATTTTGGAAATAAAAACTAAATTACAGGGTGCACAAGGGGAGATAGATATTACCAAAAGTTAAGTAAGAGGCATAGACAATAGATATGAAAAAAATTCAAGAAAATGATACCGAAATAAGAAAAAAAGAATTGGAGAGAAAATTAAACACAATTTCATTATATTAAGGCTTTGAAATAGAAAAAGAAATGGAAAATGAACAGAAACAATATTTAAAATAATTAAATATTTTTTTCTGAAATAAACAAATCTGAATTTCTGTGTTGAAAAGACTTGTTTCTTGTGTACATAGGAGAATTGTTCTAACAACAAGCTCTTAAAGTATACTCTAATGTTAGGTCTTGAAATGAAAGGAGAAAGACAAAAAAAAGAAAAGAAAAAAACTAAAGTAAAAAAAATGAAGAATTTAAAATTAAAAATAGATAAAAAATGAAAGAAAACTTGATATTATGCTTCTTGATAGCAATAAATGATGCAAGAAAACAATAGATAAACATTTTTAAGAAATTATGAACATGAAACATTTAATAGATTGTGAAACACTAAATAAGTAAAATACTCTTTTTTTTTTTTTTTTTTTTGACAGGCAGAGTGGACAGTGAGAGAGAGAGACAGAGAGAAAGGTCTTCCTTTTGCCGTTGGTTCACCCTCCAATGGTCGCCGCGGCTGGCGCGCTGCGGCCGACGTACCGCGCTGAATCGATGGCAGGAGCCAGGTGCTTTTCCTGGTCTCCCATGCGGGTGCAGGGCCCTAGTACTTGGGCCATCCTCCACTGCACTCCCTGGCCACAGCAGAGAGCTGGCCTGGAAGAGGGGCAACCGGGACAGAATCCGGCACCCCGACCGGGACTAGAACCCGGTGTGCTGGTGCCGAAAGGTGGAGGATTAGCCTAGTGAGCCGCAGCGCGGGCTAGTAAAATACTCTTATGTCCTAGTGATACCCATGTGAATTGCACTTTGGCTTTGGAAAAATGCTGCCTTTATTAAAATTTTCAAGCATATCTTGGATAAATGCTAAAATAGTTAGATGTAAACTGTCAAATTGTCTGCCAATTACTTTCAAAAATAGTTCAACAAAAATAATATATAAAATGCTTGATATTTTATAACAATTATTTCATTTAAAAAGTTACTGAAAACAAATTGCAGGATTTTGTATATTTGCATGCTTACAGAAATGCCTTTTATATTACTGAGAAACATTTTATAAGTAAAATCTATTTCAATTTTTTAAAAAATTTATTTAATTTACTTGAGAGGCAGAGTTACAGAGAGAGAGAGAGAGACATAGAGAGAGGTCTTCTTCACTCCCCAAATGGCCACAGTAGCCACAGCTAGGCAGATCCAAAACCAGGAGTCAGGTGTTTCTTCTGGGTCTCCCACGTGGATGCAGGGGCCCAAGTACTTGGGCCATCTTCTACTGGTTCCCCAGGCCATCAGCAGGGAGCAGGATCAGAAGTGGGGCAGCCAGGACTGAAGCCGATGCCCAAATGGGATGCTGGCACCTCAGGTGGATGCTTAACCTACTATGCTGCAGTGCCACTGGCCCCTGTATTCCATCTTTTTAAAAAAATTTATTTGAAAGGCAGGCTTACAGAGAGAAGATGAGACAAAAGAGAACAAGCACATTAGCAGGGAGCTGGATTAGAAGGGGAGCAGCCAATACTTGAACTGGGGTGGGGGTTGGGCTGGGGGTAAGGGTAGGGGTTGCGGGGAGAGAGAGAGATTGATTTTGTATCTGCTGATTTACTTCCCAGATGGCTTGTACAGCTCAGACTGGGCCAGGCTGAAATCAAGAGCCGAGCCTGGAATTCCATTCTGGTCTCCCACATCATGGCTGTTGCCTGAGCACTTGAGCCATCATGGCAGTAGGAGGCTTGACTGGATGTGGAGCAGCTGGAACTCAAACTAGTGCTCATATGGGATGCTGGCAGCGTACCAAGAGGTGGTTTAGCCCACTGCACCACAGTGCAGGTCTGCAAGACTGAATGTTTTGAGACAGCTTTTTTCCTTCCACGATTAGTGGGAATCTTCAGGGTTCCCAAAAATTAAGTTAATTTTATGCTAATTCTGCAAGTTTTACAAAGTAACTTACTTAGAAAAGAGGTTCTTCAAACTCTTAAATCATATGCAAACTTTTGTCTTTATTTGTAAATCTACATTTTTCTTGGGAGAGATTCCAGAGTTCTCATCAAATTGCTTAACTGTAGCTCTAGAAAATTAGACCCATCTTGTTTCATTAATTACTCTAGGTAATTCAAAATTTAGATTTTTAAAATCTAATTTTCATTATGTATAATTCACAGAAAAAACAATAAAGGAAATATTTAAACATGCTTAGTCTTTATTGTCTTAAAATTCCATGTTTATTTACTATTTCAGAAAATGTTGATAATTTGAAAAACTTGTTATCAATTTTGTTTGAAAAGATTTTTTATTTTAGTTTTCTGCCCTTCACTATTTACTGTTATATTAGGTATGCATTGTGTCATATTTGCATCTCCTATTCAGTGTAGGTCTTAAAGAAAATGTTTTCCATATCAAATAACCCCTGAGTTGTTTTTATTTCATTTTATTCATATATTCATGTATTAATTCAGCAGACATTTATTGAATCTTTATTATATGATAAACATCATATATACAAAGAAGAATAAAACATGATTTTTATGTTCAGGAATGTAAAAAGAAAGTGCCTGGTTGGGAATAAACAATATATTTTTAAAAAGAATAAGGGGAAGATGTTTTCCACACTGGTTAAGAAACTTCATTTCATGCTTGTAAAGTATGTCAGAGATCCTGGGTTTGAGTTCTGCCTTTACTCCTGATCCCAGCTTCCTGCTAACGCACACTCAGGAAAGAGCAAGTGATGATTTAAATAGCTGGGTCCCTGCCATCCGTATGAGAGACCTAGATTAAGATTCTGCCTCCCAGCCTCAGCTTCAGTTTGGCCCAGCCCTAGTTGTTGCAGGCATTTTGGGAATGAACCAGTGGATGGGAAATCTCTGTCTCTTTCTTTCTCTTTCTCTCTCCTTTTTGAGTAAATAAATAAATAAGTTTTTTTGGTTTGTTTCTTAAATAAGCAAGAGAATTGGTGTTTGGTCCAAATAAATGTAACAGCATGGGAAAGTAAGAAATGTAACAGCATGATGGGGGAGGTGCAGGCCAGTAGCTGAATATGGCCAATGGTAGGCCAGAGCACAGAGATGTCGCTAGGGGGAAAGTTTGAAAGTGTTTGGAGCCAGATGTGAAAACCTTTAAATGATGTGATAAAAAGCACCCTTGACCTTACTCCAGCTAGAATGGCTCTAATACAGAAATCAACAAATGATAAAAGTTGGAGAGGATGTAGGGAAAATGTACCCTGATCGACTGTTGGTAGGAATGTGAATTGGTGCATACTCTGTGGAAGACAGTATGGAGATACATCAGAAATCTGAATATAGACCTATCATGTGACCCAGCCATCCCACTCCTGGGAATTTACCCAAACCAAAATAAATCAGCACATGAAAGAGTTATCTGTACTCCCATGTTCACTGCAGCACAATTCACAATAGTTAAGATATGGAATCAACTCAGATATCCATCAACTGTAAACTGTATAAAGAAATTATGGTGTATATATACACTATGGAGTACTACTCAGCTGTAAAAAAAAAAAAAAAGTGAAATCCTGCCTTGTGCAACAAGATGGATGTAACTGGAAACCATTATACTTTGTGAAATAAGCCAGTCCCCCAAAGACAGATATGTTTTCCCCGAGCTGAGGTAACAGAGTACCTGAAATGTAATGTAAATGTAATGTATTGGAGTGAAATAGACATTTTGAGGTTCAATGATTGTTTATAGCCCTTGTCTCTTCCATTGAGGAACAGTGATTTTTTTTTCTTTTCATACTATTTGTTGAACTCTTTTACTTAGAGTAGGGTTAACTATATGATCATAAGTATACTTAAGTATTCTAAAAATAGATCTTTGTAAAAATTAAGGGTGAGAATGTGGGGGAGGGAGGAAGGGTTGGAGTGTGGGTGTGAGGTGGAGGGAGTGTCACTATATTCTTTAATCTGTATATATATAATCTGTATATATGAAACTTGTATAACTTAAATAAAATTTAAAAAAAGAAGAAAGCATCCTTGAGGAACAGAGAGCTCTTACTTACCTTTAAGTCTCAGAGTGAAAGACAGGATCTGAGACCATTAAATAATGTTAGCTTATCTTATTACACTGTAATTAAATACAATCTGGATATATCTTTTATCATTAAAAATTTTTTTATCATTAAAAATATTTTTATCATTAAAAGTTGTATTAGGTGATCTTTTAGAAGTTATTGGTAAATATTGATTATTTCCAAAACTTACATTAAATGTATATATTTAAAAATATTTCACATTTGTCATATTTAAATATTTGCCATATTTAAAAATGATATTTTCTTAGCCTTCTGTTTTATTTTTTTTACAGCTTTAAGGAAGACCGAATGGATGAAGAGCTAATGGAACCTCTTAAATATGCTGAACAACTTCCTGTAGCTCAGATAATACACCAGGTTTGCTTTCCATTTTATTCTTTTGAAAAAAAACAGGAGTTTTAATCTCTGAAAAGTAATTGCTTTTGTTAGGTTTTTCGGAATCAATGTGCTGTGGCTGAAAGGCATTCCAGGCTGTCTGTCCCTATTTAGACTGCACCTATTACTGTTGAAAGTCTCTTTCAAAGCACAATGGTAAAAGGCTACTTGCTGTGTAATAATAAAATTCTTACTTATATAAAATACAGGGTAAAATCAGAATTATCTTTTGTGTATTACTTAACAACAAAACTTAATTTCAGAAAACTTTCATTTTGAACCATTGTATATAGTATTTGTTAGTGACAAGGAAAAAGAACTGAAAAAGTATCACTTAGTATAATTTTTTGGAGTAGCTAAAAAGAAAAAACAGTCTTACCCTACTTTCTCCACCTCACCCCATTATCAACCCTTGTAAAGTGTAATTCTAAATGTCATATGGGCAATTTGTTCATTTCCAATTATAATGACTCTGTCATTCCTTCTGTATAACTATAATCTTAGAGAAGGCAGTGTTGTAAGTATTTAAGCTTAGACTTTGTACTGTAATTTTGACAACATATAACCTCTGCCCTGCTGGGCCAGAATCTAACAGTTTTAAATGGTCTGTTGACTAGAGTTACAGCCTTTAGACCTAGAAGATTTTTCAGAGCCTTTCAGATGATTGGAAATATTAAAAGTCTTTCCATGTCAGAATCTCTCAGAATTGTTATGAATGTTAATTTTTATTGTCAGTCTTTCCATATGTCATTTTCAATCAAAAGAATGTATTTAACTGATATGGGTCGATTAGAGGAAGAAGTCCTAGTTTGAGCTTATTAAAAGAAATAGAAGCTTTTTTTTAAAAAAATTATTTATTTGAAAGTCTGTTATAGAGAGGGATCTTCCATTGGTTCATTCCCCAAGTGGCCACAAAGGCAGAGCCAAGCTGAAGCCAGGAGCCTTGAGCCAGGGCCCAAGCAGTTGGGCCGCCTTCCGCTACTTTTTCAGGGAGCTGGATTGTAAGTGGAGCAGCCCAGACTTGAACTGGTGCCCATAGCGTCCTTCCTTTTTAAGAGCATGGAAGCAGCTGTCACATTGTGCTCAAAGGAATGAGCTGTAGACAATTGGTAACAGTAAGTTCAGATAGCTACCCCTGTACCCCAGTCTTTCTTTAAAAAAATCTTCAAAGTCTGTATTTTAAAACCATACCCAAAAAGCTTATGGATGTGCCATAAACCCCGAGGTAGAATATGGTTTGCAATGAATAGTCCCCCTCCTGTCTCCCCACCACAGAGCTCACCTTATGAACCAGAGAGGTGCTGGTCACTTTTGGGGGACTCCTGCTTTTCCGACTACTTCTCTACATCTGCCCGTGCTCCTAATGAAAACAACCTGTTCGGTCCTCATCCCTAGCCAGGCTCCTGTCCAGTGGTTCACAAAGTGGACATTGCATCCTCTGCAAAGGCTATCCGTGAAATTTCCCCTTGGCACGACCATTTTGACATCTGAGTTCCTACAGGAGTAGAGTTCACGGCTCCTCTCTCTGTGCCTCATAAAAACAGTTCTTTGACTGAAAGGCCTGGTAGGCGAAGAAATAGAAGCTTTTACTTTAAAATGTTGGCTATGTAGATCTTTTCATCGACATTAAAATTTAGTTTTAAAATTCTGCAAGAAATTACCAAAAGCCGATCAGGAATTTGCTCCTCTGGGAAGCTCATCTGTGCTTGGTAATCAGGTCCAGTTTGTATGTCAGGAATTCCCTAGTGTTGTCAGAGCTTAAATGACCTAAGAGTCTGCAAATGTCACATTTAAAATTCTGTCTTCATGGCTGACTCTTGGCATAAATGAATTAAATAGCAGAGCAGGCAGCAAGTCAATATGTTCTTAACAGTAAGAGTGAGCAATGAAACAGTTTGTGGTTTGTTCAGAATAGGTAAATAGAATCCTCCCAGAACAGTTCTCCTAGAATAAAATCTGAAAGAGTAACCAAGAATTAACCTTTAAGATGGTTGATCAGATGAAATGTCAGTAGTATTTTTATAGTGTGAATGAACCAATAACTACCTGGTTTGTGTAACAGCTGCATTTTGCTATTATCCCTTGTGTGAATTTAAAGATGAAAATTTTTGACTCTGCTGAAAATTTTAGATTGTATTTTTTGCAAGTATAGGATACTGTATTAATTTTAATATTTAAGTTTAAACATAATTACAATTCTGCAGTACTTATTTTATAAAATTTGATATTTAAGAAGTTTTCTATGATATAAGAATTTAATTTATTGAATAAAATTAATTGTTCTCAAAACAAGTTGAAAAGGTCATTGTTAGTACTTTTTGTTATTGCCCTTTTTTGATAGTGCTACAGCTTGGAGACTATTACATTGGCCTGTCCAAGTGGTTTTTAAGAAACATGAGTAATGTTGCCAGAAGTTCACTTATAAGTGAATTATTTGAAAGTGACATTGTCCTTCAGGACTGTCAATTTGTTAAGTCAACAACAGGAGTCACTGTGCACTTACTCCTCATGTAGGATCTTTGTCCTTAGTGTGCTGTACATTGAGATTTAATGCTATAACTAGTACTCAAACAGTATTTTTCACTTTATGTTTCTGTGTGGGAGCAAACTGTTGAAATCTTTACTTAATGTATGCTAAACTGATCTTCTGTATGTAAAGAGAATCGAAAATGAATCTAGATGTGAATGGAAGGGGAGAGGGAGTGGGAAAGGGGAGGGTTGCGGGTGGGCAGGACGTTATGGGGGGGAAGCCATTGTAGTCCATAAGCTATACTTTGGAAATTTATATTCATTAAATAAAAGTTAAAAAAAATAATACTCATGATAATTATGTGCAGCCAATTCCACAAATATTTTTACACTTATAATATATAGAATCATAGCATTTTGCATAACATATCCAACCTCTACCTGTAACTCTGTTTTTAAAAAAAATTGTATTTGTTTGAGAGTTAGAGAGAGACAGACAGACTAACAGACAACCACAGAAGGCTCTCTTTGTTGGATCATTCACCAAATGCTTACAATGATTGGTGCTGGGCCAGCTGAAAGCCAAGAGCCAGAAACCTAATACATGCCTCCTGTATGTGTGGCAGGGACCAAACCACTTGAGTCATCACTCACTCCAAAGGGGCACATTAGCTGGAAGCGCGAGTCAGGAGCAAAGGCAAGACTCAGACCCAGCACTCTGATATGAGATACAGGTGTCCTAAATGCCAGGCCACATGCCTGGCCCCCACCTCTTTTTATGAGAAATAATCTTACATCATACGTTACCTGTGTCATATTTTTTAGAACGTGTCACTGCTCTATGACATAAAGTTATTTACATATCTTATATTTCTTACTTGATAATCCATCTAGACAATCTTGATTTTTTGGTATTTTTTTCAGCATCTTACCTTGTGCCATGTCTGAATGGATGAATATATAACAATACCTTAAAAATCAGAACCACCACCTCTTTCAGCATCGGATGCTAGAGACTCTCAGTGGTAGCACAATTTAAAAGCTGCAGGTGAGATGGAGACTTTTGGAGCAGGAGCAGGGACAGATGAGCATATTGTGAAACAGGAATGAGTCTCAGTCATCTGAGTAATTCATTTCTTGTGTATGAAATTTAAGTTGCTTTTTATAGTCAAAAGCTAGTTAGGATTCTCATTGTTGCCATTTTGTACTGCCAAATTATTTACCTTTTTTTTTTTTCAGTTATCCTAGCAAAATACAATTTATTTAGTTATTTATTTTTATTTATTTATTTTTTGCCAGTCTTTTTTTATTTAATATATGTAAATTTACAAAGTGCAACTTTTGCCTTGTGGCTTTTTCCTCCATAACCTCCCTCCCACCCGCAGCCATCCCATCTCCCACTCCCTCTCCCATCCCACTCTTCATCAAGATTCATTTTCAATTATCTTTATATATAGAAGATCAACTTAGTATATACTAAGCAAAGATTTCAACAGACTGCACCCACAGAACCTCACAAGATATAGAGTACTGTTCGACTAGTAGTTTTACCGTTAATTCTCATAGTAAAACACATTAAGGACAGAGATCCTATGTGGGGAGCATGTGCCCAGTGGCTCCCGTTGTTGATTTAACAATTGACACTCTTATTTATGATGTCAGTAATCACCGGAGGCTCTTGCCATGAGCTGTCAAGGCAATGGAAGCCTCTTGAGTTCACCAACTCTGAACTTACTTAGTCAAGGCCATATCACAGTGGAGGTTCCTTCCTCCCTTCAGAGAAAGGTGCCTCCTTCTTTGATGGCCTGTTCTTTCTGCTGGGGTCTTGTTCACTGAGATCTTTCATTCATTTCATCTCTCCTCTCTCTGTTACTCTGCTTTTCAAATAAATAGATAAAATATATATCTACAAAAAGTTCATGATTTTACTCTTATTGCATATGATACACTAATTTTTTAAATTTTTATAAGGAACTAATACCTGAGCTGTGGCTTAAAAAACACTTGGATTGGGAATCAATATGTATTGTATTTGGTAATTTAATAATGTAGTAGGTATTTAGTATAAAACAATTAAACTTTTATTTCATGTTGTATACATAATAAATTTATGCATGCAAAATAAAGACAGACTAAAAAATCTCAGAGTAACATTTAGGTGTCTGCAAATGAGGAAGAAATTCTTAATGAATAGAAAAACTGGAAGATATATTCCGTTATGTGAAAACAATATTTTACATGATACAAGGTACCATAAAGTTAAGAGGAAAATACTAGAATCAAGGCAAATACATTTACAAAGAATACAATAGTAAATTGGCTACTCTCTATCTATAATATGCAAAAAACTGGAAGTTAAATGCAAACAAAACAACTCTGGGGAAAAAAAAGACAAAAGAGATGCAAAGCAATTTAGGAAAAAATAAAAATGGCCAGTGAATGAAATTAAAGATCCTCAAATGAGTAAGGGAATGTATATTGCAAATTCAATGAAATTATTTAATATTCATCAGACTGACAGTGATTTTTTTTTTCCAAAATGATGCTTTTGAAAGCAGTTTGGCAGTTCTTAAAAAATTTAAACAGTTTCCATATGACCTAATGATTCTAACTTAATTGTATACCAGAGACAAATGGGGACTTGCCTTTCACATAAAAACTTGTAAATGAATAGTCCTTGCAGCATTATTCTTATTAGGCTCAAAGTGGAAACAATGCAAATGTCCATGAACTGATGAATAAGTAAGTAAAATATAGCACATTCATACATTGGAATATTATTCATCAATAAAAAGAAGTGAGGTACAGTTACATGCTGGAACATGGATAAACCTTGATCACACAAATGTATTGTGTGGTATATTTATATGAAATGTCCAGACTAGGGGTAGATTTACTGCTAATGGTACAGAGTTTCCTTTTTTGAAATGATGAATATCTTCTAGACTTAGTGTTGATCATTGGCTAACTCTGTGTGTGAATATTCTTTTTTTCCCATGATATATATTTTCCTTTATTTTTTAAGGAATACAGATTTCCTAAGTACAACTTTAGGAATATAGTTATTCTTGTTAACATATCAGCCCTCCCATCCACACTCCCACCCCTCCTTCTCCTCCCTCTCCCCTTGCCAGTCCCATTCTCCATTAAATTTTATTTTCAATTAACTTAGTATACAGATGACCAGATCTATACTAAGTAAAGATTACAACAATTTGCACACACATACACACTCAAAACTGTTTGAGAACTGTTTTGAGAACAGTTAACTCTCAGTACAACTCATTGAGGACAGAGCTCCTGCATGGGGAGTTAATGCACAGTGACTCTTGTTGTTAATTTAACAATTAACACTCTTATATCTGACATCAGTGACCACCCAAGGCTATTGAAATGAGCTGTGTAGGCCACAAACTCTATCAGTATTTGGACAAGGTGATAAGCAAAGTAGAAGTTCTGTCCTCCCTTTAGAGAAAAGTACATCCTTCTTTTATGGCCATTTATTTCCATTGGGGTCTCATAGAGATCCTTCATGTAGAACATTTTTTGCCACAGTGTCTTGGCTTTCTATGCCCGAAATGCTCTCATGGGCCTTTCAACCGGACCAGGAATTTCTCAAGGGCTGAGTCTGAGGTCAGAGTGTTACTTAAAGTATAATGTAATTCTATAAGTTTGCTGTGTGTCCTGCTTCCCATGTTGGAAATTCTCTCCTTTTTAATTCTATCTATTATTATTGCTGTGTACTTGATCCTATTTATATGATCTCTTTAACACCTAATCCTATCTATATGTTCACTTGAATACTTAGTATGGTCACTTTAACAATTAAGAGGCCTTTTTACCACCAATTTTATTGGGATTTGGAGTCCCATGACTAGTTTTAAACTGTACCCTTAGAATTAAGTCCATAGGAATGTATGCAGAACCATACAGCTTTGCAGTTACAAACTTCCTCCTCCCTATCTTATTCCTACTTTTTTTTTTTGCTGGGATCTATTTTCAATAGACTTTATACATGTATGATTAACTGTGTGTTAAGAGTTCAACAAATAGTATGAAGAAAAAATGATTAACAAAAAGAAAATGAAACTCTTCCTCGACAGTCAATACAAGTACAGTTTTAATGTTAATGTCTATTTTGTCTTAATATTACGATGGCTACACCAGTTCTTTTTTGGTTCCTTTTTTTTTTTTTTAAGATTTATTGACTTTACTTGAAAGTCAGAGTTACACACAGAGAGAAGGAAAGTCAGAGAGAGAGAAAAAGAGAGGTCTTCCATCTGCTGGTTCACTCCGCAGTTGGCTGCAATGGCTGGAGCTGTGCTGATCCAAAGCCAGGTGCCAGGAGCTTCTTCCGGTTCTCCCATGTGGGTGCAGGGGCCCAAGGTCTTGGTCCATCTTTGCTTTCCCAAGCCATAGCAGAGAGCTGGATAGGAAGAGAAGCAGCCAGGACTTGAACCGGCGCACATATGGGATGCTGGCACTGTGGGTGTTGGATTAACCGCTATGCCACAGTGCCAGCTCCTTTTTTGGTTTCTCTTTGCATGAGATATTTTTCCATTTTTTCACTTTTAGTCTGTGTGCATCTTTCTTGGTGAGATGTATTTCTTGCAGTCAGCAAATAGATGATTTTTGTTTTTTAATCCATTCAGCCATTCTGTGTCTTTTCTCTGGAGAATTGAGACCATTTACATTCAATTGACTGTTGAGAGGTAATGACTTTGCCCTGCCATTTTTCCAAAAATGTTCCTATTTTTTACTTTCAATTTCCTTTGAACTTTTACTAAGAGATTTTCTTCCTTTACCTTCTTTTGTAGTGATATCTATGTTTCTATATTTTTGTGTGCTGCACAACCTTAAGCATCTTTTGTAGGGCTGGAGGGGTAGTGACAAATTCTTTAAATTTTGTTTGTTTTGGAAGGTCTTTATTTTATCTTCCTTCATAATTGAGAGTGTTGCAGGGTATAATATTCTGTGGTGACAGTTTTTTCTCTTAAGATTTGGAGTATATCTTGCCTTTTTCTCCCAGGTTGTAGGGTTTCTGACTTGAAGTCCTCCGTGAGTCTAATTGGATCCACTGAAAGTAATCTGGCATTTCTCTTGTGAACATTTTAGAATCTTCTTTTTATGTTTTACTATGGTGAGTTTGATTACAATGTGTCATGGCATAGATCTTTTCTGGTCATGTCTATTAGGAGTACCATGTGCTTCTTTTTTTTTTTTTTTTTTTTTTTTTTTGACAGGCAGAGTGGACAGTGAGAGAGAGAGACAGAGAGAAAGGTCTTCCTTTGCCGTTGGTTCACCCTCCAATGGCCGCCGCGGCCGGCGCACTGCGCTGATCCGATGGCAGGAGCCAGGAGCCAGGTGCTTTTCCTTGGTCTCCCATGGGGTGCAGGGCCCAAGCACCTGGGCCATCCTCCACTGCACTCCCTGGCCACAGCAGAGGGCTGGCCTGGAAGAGGGGCAACCGGGACAGAATCCGGCGCCCCGACCGGGACTAGAACCCGGTGTGCCGGCGCCGCTAGGCGGAGGATTAGCCTAGTGAGCCGCGGCGCCGGCCCATGTGCTTCTTGTACTTAAATGTTCCTTTCTTTCTCCTACCTAGGGAGTTTTTCTGTTATTATTCACTAAAAAGGCCTTTTAATTCTTTCTTTCCACGCGTTCAGGAACTCCTAGAACTGATATGTTAGTTCGTTTTATAGTCCTATAGATTCCCAGCAGTGTTTTAGATTTCTTTTCTTTCTTTCTTTCTTTCTTTTTTTTTTTTTTTTTTTTTTTTTTTTTTTTTTTTTTTGGCAGGCAGAGTTAGTGAGAGAGAGAGAAAGGTCTTCCTTCTATTAGTTCACTCCCCAAATGGCTGCTATGGCCAGTACGCTGCACTGATCTGAAGCCAGGAGCCAGGTGCTTCCTCCTGGTCTCCCATGCGGGTGCAGGGCCCAAGCACTTGGGGCCATTCTCCACTGCCCTCCCGGGCCACAGCAGAGAGATGGACTGGAAGAGGAGCAACCAGGACAGAACTGGTGCCCTGACCCGGACTAGAACCCGGAGTGCCAGCGCCGCAGGCAGAGGATTAGCCTAGTAAGCCTTGACGCTGGCCATCGAGCACTTCTTACCAGTGTCACGGGCACCTCTTTAGTCCATACCACATTCCCTATCTGTGTCTCTTTGCATTCTGTACATCTTGTTAACAGAGGCTTTCCATTATAATAATAAGTCTCTCTTGAGAGCAAGGGTTGCGCAGGTTTGTTGCAGCCTCCTAAAAAGTATTTGAGATTTCCTAATCTTGGGATTCCTTGCCTGTTAGCTAACACCTGTGCATAGCATCTACCTGGATCTCCCACTGCAGTTGCCTCTGTGAGACTTGGGGGATAAAGTGAACTGGTCACACATGAAGCTCATGCTGATGCAATAAAGTCCTTTGTCTTTGACAGGAGTCTTATGCCAGTCAACTAGCTAGTTTGGTAACTTGGAAATGTGGCATACTTCGGCCCCTTCAGAGTTTTAGACAATAACTAATGCGACCTAACATCTAACTAATATAATAAACCTACTAGAAAAAGCAGAGAGAAAACATGGAGGGGACAGTATATTAAACAAAGATTAGAAGAAATATTTTTCAGAATTCCATAGTTCATTAAATGCTCAGCACAATGAGTAGCAAGTGTATCCCATAATAAGGATCAATCTTTGAAATTTTACATCAGTAAAAAAATAAATATTCCAGAATGAAAAGAAGGGTACAATAACAACAAAAAGAGTCAGAATATCCTCAGAGTTTCCCATAGAGCACTTGAAACAGGGAAGCTATCTCCAAAATATGTGAAAAAGTAATTTACTGCTTAAGAACCTATGTGTTTCCAAATCATCTTTCACGTATCACGATATTCCAAGTCTCAATAAATACTTTTTTCTTTTGTGTTTATCTCTACTCAAGAAATCACTGAATATTTGATTCTTTGAAGGAAAGAATAAAACAAAAAACCCGAAATGATACCCAGGGCATAAGAAATTGTTCACACAAGTGAGATTGCTGGTGAAATTCTCAGATTGATGGTAAAGGGGAGAAAACTTGGGGTGACAGCTGTGTAGAAGTTTAAAGAGTCAAGAGTTTAAGTTGGAGCAGGACAATAGAGGACTCGAAAATGGGCACATGGGATCAGTAGTATGATGCTAACTTGTCCAATGTGTTCGACCATAATAAGACAAGTTTTTGATTTAAGAGATTTACTTGTTGTACAAGATTGCTTTAGCTATTTGAGGCCTCCTGTGCCTCCATATGAATTCCACCATAATTTTTTCCAGATCTGAGAAGAATGTCTTTGGTATTTTGATTGGAATTGCATTGAATCTATAAATTGCTTTTGGGAGAATGGACATTTTGATGATGTTGATTCTTCCAATCCATGAGCATGGAAGATTTTTCCATTTTTTGGTATCCTCTTCTATTTCTTTCTTTAAGATTTTGTAATTCTCATCGTAGAGATGAGGTATTTGATTGTTTTTGTAGCTATTGTGAATGGCATTGATCTTAGCAGTTCTTTCTCAGCCATGGCATTGCCTGTGTATAGAAAGGCTGTTGATTTTTGTGCATTGATTTTATATCCTGCTACTTTGCCAAACTCTTCTATGAATTCCAATAGTCTCTTAGTAGAGTTCTTCGGATCCCCTAAATAAAGAATCCTATCATCTGCAAAGAGGGATAGTTTGAGTTCTTCCTTCCCAATTTGTATCACTTTAATTTCTTTTTCTTGCCTAAAGGCTCTGGCTAAAACTTCCAGTTCTATATTGAATAGCAGTGGTGAGAGTGGGCATCCCTGTCTGGTACCAGATCTCAGTGGAAATGCTTCCAACTTTTCCCCATTCAATAGGATGTTGGCCGTGGGTATTTCATAAATTGCCTTGATTGTATTGAGGAATGTTCCTTCTATACCCAATTTGCTTAGAGTTTTCATCATGAAAGGGTGTTGTATTTTATTGAATGCTTTCTCGGCATCTATTGAGATAATCATATGGTTTTTCTTCTGCAGTCTGTTAATGTGGTGTATCACATTGATTGTTTTGTGAACATTGAACCATCCCTGCATACCAGGGATAAATCCCACTTGGTCTGGGTGGATGATCTTTCTGATGTGTTGTTGCATTCTATTGGCCAGAATTTTATTGAGGAGTTTTGTGTCTGTGTTCATCAGGGAAATTGGTCTGTAATTCTCTTTCAGTGCTGCATCTTTCTCTGGCTTAGGGATTAAGGTGATGCTGGCTTCATAGAAAGAATTTGAGAGGATTCCTTCTTTTTCGATTGTTCTGAATAGTTTGAGAAGAGTTGGAGTTAGTTCTTCTTTAAATGTCTGGTAGAATTCAGCAATGACTCCATCCGGTCCTGGGCTTTTCTTTGTTGGGAGGGTTCTTATTACTGATTCAATTTCTTTCTCAGTTATTGTTCTGTTTAGAATTTCTATGTCTTCATGGTTCAATTTAGGTAGGTTGTATGTGTCCAGGAATCTATCCATTTCTGATAGATTTCCCTGTTTGCTGGCATACAACTCTATCTTTTTCTTTTTCTTTTTCTTTTTTTTTTTTTTTTTTTTTGACAGGCAGAGTGGATAGTGAGAGAGAGAGAGAGACAGAGAGAAAGGTCTACCTCTTGCCGTTGCTTCACCCTCCAATGGCCGCCGCTGCCAGCGCGCTGCTGCCGGCGCACCGCGCTGATCCGATGGCAGGAGCCAGGTACTTCTCCTGGTCTCCCATGGGGTGCAGGGCCCAAGGACTTGGGCCATCCTCCACTGCACTCCCTGGCCACAGCAGAGAGCTGGCCTGGAAGAGGGGCAACCGGGACAGAATCTGGTGCCCCGACCGGGACTAGAACCCGGTGTGCCGGCGCCGCAAGGTGGAGGATTAGCCTAGTGAGCCGCGGTGCCGGCCACAACTCTTCATAGTAATTTTTGATGACTCTCTTTATTTTTGTGGTGTCTGTTATTACGTTTCCTTTTTCAGCTCTGATTTTATTGATTTGGGTCTTTTCTTTTTTTAGTTAGTTGGGCCAGTGGTGTGTCAATTTTGTTTATTTTTTCAAAAAACCAGCTCTTCGTTTGGCTGATCTTTTGTAATTTTTTTTTATTCAATCCTGTTGATTTCTTCTCTAATTTTAATTATTTTTCTTCTCCTACTAGTTTTGGGTCTGGTTTGCTGCAGTTTTTCTAGATCCTTGAGATGCATTGAAAGCTCATTTGTTTGGTGCCTTTCCAGTTTCTTGATGTAGGCAGCTATTGCTGTAAACTTTACTCTTAACACTGTTTTTGTTGTATCCCATAAGTTTTGATTTGTTGTATTGTTATCTGTAAATATTTCCAAGTACACTATTATGTATCTATCATCTATTTTTCTAGTATATGTCATATACCTGAAAGCAATCTATACAGGATTTAAGAATAACAATAAAATATGGTTGTACTATGTCTCACTAAACAATAAAAAAAGAGATTTAGTTGTAACTACATGGAGTAATATTAAACCAACAGAATAAACTGTTAACTAGAGTAATAGGATAGTACAGGAAAATAGTATCAGTATATTTTATGAGTCAGTTCAAACAATAGTTACATAGTTGTAATAATGAAATGATAATTGTTGAAAAATTTTCAACCTAAGGATGAGTTTACTACAGTAGTCTATGAAAGTATCAGAGGTTTGGTGTGGCTCAGTAAATACAGAGTTTAAACCTCCCAGTAGTCTCTCTGTTCTTGGTCCTCATAATTATTAATCCTTTTGTGAAATTAAATTGATCTTTACTTTTTAGCCCATTCCTATATTAAGCAAGCATATATGGCAAGAGTTAAAAAAGCTTGAATAGAGATATTTTGGTAGTTCCTTACTTGAGGTTTAAAATGTGTGAGAGATTGCCGTCGCTGTGGCTCAACAGGCTAATCCTCCGCCTAGTGGTGCCGGCACACCGGGTTCTAGTCCAGGTCGGGGCGCTGGGTTCTGTCCCGGTTGCCCCTCTTCCAGGCCAGCTCTCTGCTGTGGCCAGGGAGTGCAGTGGAGGATGGTCCAAGTGCTTGACCCTGCACCCCATGGGAGACCAGGAGAAGCACCTGGCTCTTGCCTTCAGTTCAGCGCGGTGTGCCGGCCGCAGCGCGCTGGCTGCAGCGGCCATTGGAGGGTGAACCAATGGCAAAGGAAGACCTTTCTCTCTGTCTCTCTCTCTCTCACTGTCTACTCTGCCTGTCAAAAAAATAAAATAAAAATAAAAATAAATAAAATAAAAATTAAAATGTGTGAGAGATTAAATTCTGGAACTCAACATCATGAAGTAAGTTTTATCTTCATCATTAATTTAGCCCTTCCAGTAAGACAAAAGCTCTGTGTAAACAAAACCATAAACTTATGTATGTTTTATATGTTTAGAAAAACTTATTCAAATGGCTATTTTTGCTTTGAAATAAGAATATTATCTATTGTCTTTCTTTGTATGTTCTTAACCATATTCCAGGCCTTTTCTAGATCTCCCTATTTGAATTAACAGACTTCTTACATATCCTTTTTTGGTGACATTAGTAGATTGCAAGATTTCTGTTTTAATGCATCACTGCAAACCGTATGTGTGTGCAGTGGTATAGTATAATCTTACTGTTGTCTTATATTTGACAAGCTGCACAGCCATTACAGATTTAGTTTCTTGGAAAGAAGACTGGAGTGAACTTGTAGGCCCCCACTTAAAACCTAGATTATCTTGCACAATCTGGTTTCATCTGTTGTTACACCTTTTTAGTCCTAAATATTTTTTTTTTCTACTATAACCAGTTCATTTAGTATCCTGGTGTGCCCATTGTCTTTCTTTGGGGACATTATTGGCATTTGCTAGGGCAGTTTTATTGTGTAGGCCCGCTGTGTGCATTGCAGGGTGTTTGGCATCTCTGATCTTTAAAAACACTGATTGCCAGTAGCATTCCTCAGTCAGTGTGATACCAAAAAATGCCCTCACCTCTTCCGAACTCTCGTGCTTCCTGTGGAGGGCAGTGCCACCTCCCATTGAGGTGCAGGTAATTATTTACCATGTCTGTTATGGAACCATAGTATGCTGTAGGAAATTATTAGCTATGACTGCCTGTACAAACTTTTATTTATATAATCCAGCCTCTTAACCTTAGAAGTGTGATCTTTCAAAATGTCTATAATTGAGAATCTCTTCTCACTTTTTGACTTTTTGAATGTTGCCTTTGACTCTGCAGTTCTAGCTCCTGTCATTATAAGGCATGGATTGGGGGTACATTTTGAGTTCTCCTGTCCTTGTTTATGATTACTCTTCTTCATTTTATTCTTCTATAACTATTTTGGCATTTTAATGTTTTTCAATTTGAGTAATGCCTACCCTATTATAGATAAACTTTACTAAAGGTTGACTGAAATGTCTATCAAATAGAAAGTCCTCTGATACCTTCTTTTGAAAAATGTAGTTATTGAATTATCGATATCTGGAAACTCATCAAAAGAGTGCTCAATCTATATCACTCTCTCTGCCTGGGGACTGACTAACTTATATTGCTTTAAAATCTTATGGAGTTTTCCCTAACCATAGAAACTTTAAGTGTAATGAAAAATAAAATACCGTTCCTTTGTTTTCATTGAGATTGTATGGCCAGTAATGAAAATTAAACTACTTGAAGGCTTGAGCTATTCTTTTAATTCAATTAGGATATGTTTTTAAATTAATATAAAGTAACCTTTCATTTTATAACTTATGACAGTCACTTCTAAAAATGCCACTTCTCAGAGAATAAATGGAACTATAAAGCTGTTTGATAATAGTGATCAAAATTTCAATAATGGTATTTCATCAGCTTTATCTAAGTTGGAAAGTTTTTGATCCATCCATAAATTTGTCATCATACTACTTTATTATATATTGAATTCCTATATTAGAAATGAAAATCTGAGCCTCATTAGTCATTAGTATTCATAAATAAAAGCAGATACTTGTTTCCATGAAATTTGTGAAAATTTAGAAAATGAGAATAGCTGGTGCAGCATGGAGATGGGCATGCTTACCATCCCTCTTTTTCCCCTCCCTCTGTTTTCTCCTCCCCCCATCATTTTCTCTCGCTCCCTCTCTCTCACAATATTCATATATTACTGGATTTTAATTCCCATTTATTCTCTCCCTTAACTCTCTCTTTATCTGCTTCATTTCATTTTGTTATGCAGCTGCAAAACTTCTTATTTCACAATTGGTAATCATCATCATCAGAAAATAACTGGTACGTCTTTGTAGTACTACCTTATAATTTTTGTTTTATAAATTAAAAACTATTCTGAAATAAAATTTAAAAAAGAAAATAACTGGTGTAATTGAAGTTATTCCCATTTTCCACATGAATAAATGTATGGGGTTCAGAATAGTTTAACTAATTTACCTAAGATTTTCCATTTTGTAAGTAGCAAAGCCAGAAATTAAATAAATTTCAAAGTTGATCTTCCTAAGTACTAGGCCATACTTTCTCCTTATGGACATTTAAAATTTCTTAGAAAGGAATTTTGACCACATAAATTTGATAAATGAAATTTCAATAAGTCTAATTTACAGTCTGGCTATTTGAAGCCTTATTTTGGAAGAACTGTATATTCACAGACTTAGTTCAATTTTTTTTTTATAAGGTGACTATTCCTCTCTATAATTCTATTTCTGATTTCCTTCTCCACTATAACTGCATTTGGCTCCCCGCTATGAAGTGAAGACAAGTAGAGATCTGTAGGAATGTGGATATAAAAATGATAGGGAAAGTGCTAAAGGTTGGCTTTGCTTATTTAAAACTTTACCTGCAGGTTATTCACTATATATTTTAAAAATTATTCATGTATTTATTTGAAAGGCAGAGTTATAGAGAGAGAGAGAAAGGAAGAGACAGACAGAGAGAGAGAGATCTATCCACTGGTTCACTCCCCAAATGGCCACAACGACTGGAGCTGGGCAGTCCAAATCCAGGAGCTTCTTCTGGTCTCCCACATGGGTGGAGGGGCCCAAGTACTCGGGCTGCTGTCTTCTGAGCTGCTTTCCCAGTCACATTAGCAGGGAGCTAGATAGGTAGTGGAGCAGCCAAGACGTGAACCGGAGCCCATATGGGATGCCAGTGCTTCAGGCAGCAACTGGCCACAGTGCTGGCCCCAGATTACTCACTTTAAAAAAGAGTAATTTTTACCTTGTGACCTTCTATTTTGAGGGTTTATATTTAGTTATGATTCGTTAAGGTTAAATAGGCTGTGGTGAACTATCTAGAAAATCTAGCCACCATTTATAGCTTGAATTTCAAGCACATTTTTTCTGGGAAGGGTGTTGTGGTATAGTGGGTTAAGCTGCTGCTTGGTATGTCCACATCCCATGTTGGAGTTCCTGGGATCAAGTCCTAACCTCCACTTCTGATCTAGCTTCCTGCTAATGCACCTGGGATACAGCAGAAAATAGTTCAAGTACTTTGTTCCTGCTGCCCACTTGAGAGACCTGGATATAGTTTGAACTTCTGGCTTTGGCTTGGCAAGTCTCCCCGTTGTGGGTAGTTGGGGACTGAACTAATATGCGGAAGATATCTCTCTCTCTCTCTCTGATTTTCAAATAAATAAATAAATAAATCTTTTAAAAAAGAACATTATGGGGCCGGCGCCATGGCTCACTTGGTTAATCCTCCGCCTGCGGTGCCAGCATCCAATATGGGCGCTGGGTTCTAGTCTTGGTTGCTCCTCTTCCAGTCCAGCTCTCTACTGTGGCCCTGGAGGGCAGTGGAGGATGGCCCAAGTGCTTAGGCCCCTGCACCCACATGGGAGACCAGGAGGAAGCACCTGGCTCCTGGCTTTGGATCGGTGGAGTGTGCCGGCCGTAGCAGCCATCTGAGGGGTGAAGCAATGGAAGGAAGACCTTTCTCTCTGTCTCTCTCATGGTCTAACTCTGCCCGTCAAATATAAATAAATAAAAAAGAACATTATTACTGATTCCATAAAACTGATAGCAAAGACAGTGTTTAGAATATAACTCATTCACTTGTTGAAGATTGCCTCCACTATTTTTTTTATCTGCTCCCCTCTACTATGAGCAACCTATTAGATGATGGAATGTCCACAGTTGGAAGAAAACTGAATGTCAAGGAACCCTGATGATCACTTGTGTGACTGGACCTTGAATACTTGAGAATTAGCTATACACAACTTAAACAACCAGTAATTGGAAACAGCTTGATAAGTACATCTTTCTTTCACAAGTCAAAGGGACTTAAAATTTGTCATATTTAGAAAGCAAACATCCCTAATGAATATGATATTTGATTCCTTCATACTGCTTTGAATATGAAGATATTTGGTAATTAACTTTATTCCCTTTGTATTACAATTTCATCATCTTAATTACCAAGACAGAAGGCTTTCAGAAAAGCTTTTGATGCTTTTTCACAGAGTGTATTATAATTTTTTCCTTTAAAATATTTTTATAAATAGTAAAAAGTTGTTAAGATATGTTTTTAAGTGGCTCTTCATTGTTTGAAACAATATGATAGAATCATATGGCAGTTCTAAATTGAGTTTTGGTCTTTAACTAGCAATCAGGGAAATGCAAATCAAAACCACAATGAGGTTTCACTTCACCCCGGTGAGAATGGCTCACATTCAGAAATCTACCAACAACAGATGCTGGTGAGGATGTGGGGAAAAAGAGACACTAACCCACTGTTGGTGGGAATGCAAACTGGTAAAGCCACTATGGAAGTCTGTCTGGAGATTCCTCACAAACCTGAATATAACCCTAGCATTCAACCCAGCCATCCCACTCCTTGGAATTTATCCAAAGGAAATGAAATTGGGGGAAAAAAAAAACAAAAACAAAAACAAAAACGGTTTGCACCTTAATGTTTATTGCAGCTCAATTCACAATAGCTAAGACCTGGAATCAACCTAAATGCTCATCAGCAGTAGACTGGATAAAGAAATTATGGGATATGTACTCTATAGAATACTATACAGCAGTCAAAAACAATGAAATCCAGTCATTTGAAACAAAATGGAGGAACCTGGAAAACATTATGCTGAGTGAAATAAGCCAGTCCCAAAGGGACAAATATCATGTATTCTCCCTGATGAGCGACAACTAACCGAGCACCAAAAAGGAAACCTGTTGAAGTAAAATGGACACTATGAGAAACAATGACTTGATCAGCCCTTGTCCTGACTGTCGAGGAAAAGGTTACTATGAAAATGGACCAGCGCCGCGGCTCAATAGGCTAATCCTCCACCTAGTGGCGCCGGCCCACTGGGTTCTAGCCGGATTCTGTCCCGGTTGCCCCTCTTCCAGGCCAGCTCTCTGCTGTGGCCAGGGAGTGCAGTGGAGGATGGCCCAAGTCCTTGGGCCCTGCACCCCATGGGAGACCAGGAGAAGCACCTGGCTCCTGCCTTCGGATCAGCACAATGTGCCGGCCGCAGCGCGCTGGCCGCGGCGGCCATTGGAGGGTGAACCAATGGCAAAAGGAAGACCTTTCTCTCTGTCTCTCTCTCTCACTGTCCACTCTGCCTGTAAAAAAAGAAAAAAAAAAATGAGAGAGAGAAATGAAAATGAATCTCAATGTGAATGGAAAGGGAGAAGGAACGAGAAAGTGGAGGGTTGCGGGTGGGAGGGAAGTTATGGTGCGGGAAGCCATTGTAATCCATAAGCTGTACTTTGGGAATTTATATTCATTAAATAAAAGTTTTAAAAAAATAAATAAAATGTATAATCACAACCAACCACATTTGATGACAAAGATCACCTTACATTTTAAAAATAAAGCACAAATATTAGGTAGTGTGAATGTATTTTACATGAAAACCTTCCTACTATTAAAATATATTTAATATGTAGAGCCGGCGCCGTGGCTCACTGGGCTGGTCCTCTGCCTTGCGGCGCCGGCGCACCGGGTTCTGGTCCCGGTCAGGGCGCCAGATTCTGTCCCGGTTGCCCCTCTTCCGGGCCGGCTCTCTGCTGTGGCCGGGGAGTGCAGTGGAGGATGGCCCAAGTCCTTGGGCCCTGCACCCCATGGGAGACCAGGAGAAGCACCTGGCTCCTGCCTTCGGATCAGCACAATGTGCTGGCCGCAGCGCGCTGGCCGCGGCGGCCATTGGAGGGTGAACCAATGGCAAAAGGAAGACCTTTCTCTCTGTCTCTCTCTCTCACTGTCCACTCTGCTTGTCAATATATATATATATATATTTAATATGTTAAAAAATTCCTTGTAATTTTGCAAATGTGCCAAATATGAAGGTGTTTTATTTTTCTTTTTTTTTTTTTTTTGGACAGGCAGAGTGGATAGTGAGAGAGAGAGACAGAGAGAAAGGTCTTCCTTTGCCGTTGGTTCACCCTCCAATGGCCGCCGCGGCCGGCGCGCTGCGGCCGGCGCACCGCGCTGATCCGATGGCAGGAGCCAGGAGCCAGGTGCTTTTCCTGGTCTCCCATGGGGTGCAGGGCCCAAGCACCTGGGCCATCCTCCACTGTACTCCCTGGCCACAGCAGAGGGCTGGCCTGGAAGAGGGGCAACCGGGACAGAATCCGGCGCCCCGACCGGGACTAGAACCCGGTGTGCCGGCGCCGCTAGGCGGAGGATTAGCCTAGTGAGCCGCGGCGCCGGCCCGGTGTTTTATTTTTCTATATTCAATTATAGCAAAATGTGTCACATAGCTTCCAATATTTTTGTTTCCTCAATATATTTGTCTCAAGGATGGAGTATAACCCATAATATTAATGACATGAGTGTGCTTTAGTGGAGGATTGATGATTTTTAAATAAAAGTTAACTTTCTGAGGGTTGAAATAAATGGTAGTGGAGGTAGTGATGTACACTTTTCTAGAGCCAGGAAAGAGAAAAGTGATGTTAGTTCTCTAGCTATGTATTTGCACCAACTTCTAAGGAGGGGGAACTACAAGGGAGAAAAAAAAAAAAAAGACATTGCATAGTGAAGAAGGCAGAACCAAATTACTCATACCTAATGTGTCCTGTTAACATTATTTATAGTGCAGTAGGTAACATCTTATTTTTAAAATATAGACAGAAGAAACAGTGAGTAAGATGCACTGTTGCTCTTATCAATTGACTGATTTTTATATAACCATTTTAATAAACTTGACATCAGTCAAACTCAGAGATCTACCACAATTTTAGAAGTACTAGTGGAGGTGCTAGCATTTGGTCTAATGGTTAGGATGCTGCTTGAAATGTCCACATCCTGTATTGGAGTGTCTAGGTTCAAATCCTGGCTCCACCCCCAATTCTGGCTTTCTGCTATTGTACACCCTGGAAGGCAGCAGATGAAGGGTCATGAAGTTGGGTCACTGCCACGCGTGCAGGAAACCTGGATTACATTCCCAGGTCCCTGTCTTTGGCCAAGCTTAATTCTGGCCATTGCAAGCATTTGGGGAGTGAATTAATGGATGAGAGCTCTCTTTGTCTCTATCTGCCTTTTCAATTAAAAAAAAATAAGTACCAGTGGAAAAAGAAGTAGTTTAAGCCCTGGGGCATCTCTTCATATAGAGATGAAGAAACTGTTTCGAAATACATATAATAAAATACAGGTCCCTTCAGGATCATGCTGTATACTTGGGAGTAGTTACATACTTATTTGTAGCAGATCGAAATTGTGTAACTGGGAGTTACTTAATCTGTCATCTGAATTGACCTGAAGTCACCTTAATGTGTTTCCTGATAAGAGTTGAGATTATCGTTTACTTTGAAGCTGATCTATTCATGTCAGAGAAGCTATATTTTATATTAGAGGAATCAATATCTTTAGTTACAGATTTAACATGCAAGATTAATTTTCATTCATTGTACCAATCATAATTGATAAATAACTGTATATTATTATTTCAATTGTCTCACATTATAATATCTGATAATTTTTAAATAAGCACAAGTTTTTCTTTTAAAATATTTTATTTTCTCCAATCTGCATTCAGTGGTATTCATCAGTATCTAATCTAATCAGTGTATTTTTAAAGTTTGTGTCTTTTTTATTCACCAGTTCTATATCCAGGTTTATTAATACTAAGTAAAAACAGAATAATGTCCATGTTACCTAGTTTTGATTAATTAAGGTTTTTCAAAAAAATTAAGGGTTTTCCTCAAGAAAACATAAGATACACATTAACAAATGAGGAATGAAGTGTTGTCATTTAATTTTAGTTATTTACTAGAATATGACATTTTATCTGGTTTATTCTGGAAAAAAAAAAAAGTAAGATCCCATCAGGATATTGACTTTTACATGGTTAGAAGGTGATTTTTTTTAAAAAAAAGTCAGCATCCCTTAATCAGAAATGAGGAAAAAAAGGCTGTACAATTTTTTAGCCCATGATATTAGAAGTACAAGTAGAGAACATAAGTAGATGAAATGTACAAGTAGAGAATGGCTGAGGCCATCAAATTCTGAGAATTGATATATTGCAATTAAAAGTCACATAATTAATCTATGTTATTAGAGCGACTCACTGTGCAACCATAGGTTGAGAAGTGAACTGAGTTTTTCATAAAGATGTGGTAATTCTTTTTTTTTTTAGATTTTTTTTTCAAGTTTTATTTGGTAAATATGGGTTTCCAGGGTGCAACTTTTGGATTGTAGCGGCTTTCCCCACTGCAGCCTCCTTCCCACCCACAGCCGTCTCATCTCCCGCTCCCTCTCCCATCCCATTCTTCATCGAGATTCATTTTCAATTATCTGTATACAGAAGATCAGCTTGGTGTATACTAAGTGGGGATTTCAGCAGTTTGCACCTGCGCAGATGCACAAAGTGTAAAGTGCTGTTTGAGTGGTGGTTTTACCATTAATTCACATAGTGCAGCACATTGGGGACGGAGATCCTGCATGGGGAGTGGGTGCATGGTGGCTCCCATTGTTGATTTAGCAATTGACGCTCATTTGTGACATCAGTGGTCACCTGAGGCTCTTGTCATGAGCTGCCAAGGCTGTGGAAGCTTCTTGAGTTCACAAACTCCAAAGATGTGGTAATTCTTAATATTCAATATTAAATACAACTCTGAGGGTAGATTTGCAATGCTTATTTTCTCCAAACATTTTTACAGACTCTAGGTATAATTAGTCAGGACTGCTTTGTTGCTTCCTGCAGTCCGTTGAGTATTGCAGTAGAACACCATGAATCATGGTTTATTATAGGAAGTTGTTAACATATTTATTTTCCATCTCAATGTCATTGACTATTTAAGAACAGGTAGTATGCTTTTATGTTTTGCTGAAATAGTACAATTTGTTTAGTTTTTAAAACTAGTGTAATCTAGATATTGCATGGAGCTAAAAGCATAAAACCATCTTCCAAAGCTCAAATTTGCTGTTTATCTTACAGCACTGGGTTACTCTATTATCAACATCACCACAATCACCACCACCACTACTACTAGATGAAAGAGTTGACTTTAATTCAAGACAGAATTATAAAACTTATTTATTTATTTATTATTTTTAAGAGCCAGACAACTTTAAAACCATTCCTCAAGTAAGTCTTCACATTTTAAGTGTATTACTTTGTTTGTGGTTTTGTAATTTCCAGGATATTTTATTTTATTTTACTACCATCTGATATGTTACTTTTTTGTGTTTATGTGATATTAATACAAAGAAAACATTGAATATAACTCATGGATATATTCTAAGAATATAATGGTATTCCTTTTCTTCTCCCTCCCTCTCCTTTCTTCATTCCTTCCTTGTTTCTTCTTTCTTTCTTTAGATTTTGAGGTAACATTATTTTTTTAGCTCACATTACACTCAAGGGCTTAATTTTCCATGAAATGAAGAGTTCAACAAGTAAAAAGAGTCTTGTTCAGTGGAAATATAATCAAGGGCTATACACAATAATCAAACAGAAAGATTTTTAAAAATAAATTTTTGGGGGCCGGTGCTGTGGCACAGTGGGTTAACGCCCTGGCCTGAGGTGCTGACATCCTGTATGTGTTCGAGTTCCAGTCCTGACTGCTCCACTTCCTATCCAGCTCTCTGCTGTGGCCTGAGGGAGCAGTGGAGGATGGCCCGAGTCCTTGGGCCTCTGCACTCTCGCATGAGAGACTGGGAGGAAGCCCCTGGCTCTGGGCTTTGGATCAGCGTGGCTTCTGCCGTTGTGGCCAAAATGGGAGTGAGCCATTGGATGGACGGCCTCTCTCTCTCTCTCTCTCTCTCTCTCTCTCCCTTCCTCCCTCCCTCCCTCCCTCCCTCCTTCCCTCCTTCTCTCTCTGCCTCTCCTCTCTCTGTGTAGCTCTGACTTTCAAACAAAATAAAATAAATTTTTAAAAATAAAAAAAATTAAGGGTTTTCTACTTTAAAATGTGCCAATAGACATCTTAATTAAACATGTTTACATTTAGGAAGTGCTGTTCCATCCATAGCATCATTAGATTGACATGTAGTGATTTCATAGATATGGTATGCAAATTCAAAGTATTTTTTTTCTTCTTCTAAATAGCTCCCTACTATTATTAAAATGGTTCACATTTGCAATAGAATACTGGATTTAATCAGTACAAGCTATTAATTTTTTAGAGATCTCAGACTTATTTTTTTAACTTTTTTTTTGGCATACCTTAGTTGACTGTCTGCTTAAAATAAAAGAATTATTCTAATTGACTTTAAACCTTACCTTGCCATCTTGAATTGGAATGGAAGTAGAAAAGGAATATTTTAAGAGCTTTGTCATTGATTAAATAGAAAGTTTTTATTCATGGAAAAATCATTATAAGTAGAACATGAAGAAAAAATTGTCTTTCTTATAGAAGTATGTTAAACATTTTAATAATGATTACTATAGCTAAATGTGACTTTATTTGTTTAAAAACACTTTGTCAAACCTTTTTTTAAAAGCAATTTAGTTTATGATCTTTATTGATACAGGAAAATAAAGTTCTAAAAAATTAATTTGACTGAAATTAACTTATTTCTCCCAAATGTGATTTCATTTAAGTTCTTACCAATATTCTGCTAAGTAATAGTTTTGTTGCCTTGGGCAATTTACTTATGTCTTTAAGGCTAGTTCTTCATCCGTAAAATAGGCTAATAATTTTTTTGTATGTGTGGGGGTAGTATTTCTTCTTTTCCAATCTTTCCTTTTTTTGTTAGTCTCTTTAAAATATTTTTTAATATTTTAATTTTTAATTAGTTTAACAGATTCAGAATGGTTTGTAGGTACAATTCTAAGAACATAATGGTAAGCACCTGCTCCATTCTTGACACTCAGCAGTGTTGTTTTTTGATAAATATTGACCATCTTCCTCATCCTCCTGTCCCCTTTTCCAACATTCTTCCCTCAAATTGAGGAGAATTTATTTAACAGCACAATTTTATTTTTGAGGCAGAGGTTAGTTAAAATAAGGACACCATAGAAATCACTTAGGTAATGCATAGTTATTGGGAGGAAAGAATAGATCAGCAGATCTTCCGCCTGCAGCTCCGCACCTCAGGTTCTAGTCCCGAATGGGGCGCCAGATTCTGTCCTGGTTGCTCCTCTTCCAGTCCAGCTCTCTGCTGTGGTCCGGGAGGGGAGTGGAGGATGGCCCAGGTCCTTGGGCCCTGCACCCGCGTGGGAGACCAGGAGGAGGCTCCTGGCTCCTGGCTTCGGATCGGCGCAGTGCGCCGATTGTGGCAGCCATTTTGAGGGTGAACCAGCGGAAAAAGGAAGACCTTTCTCACTGTCTGTGTCAAAAAAAAAAAAAAAAAAAAAAAAAAAAAAAAAAAAGAATACATCAGCAATTACCCTAAACCCTACATCTGTTAATTTAGGATGGCTGGGAATTGTGATGATTATTAGTGATCAGAATCAAATAAAGAATAATGTTTTGCAAATTTCATTGAAAATTTATGTATCAGTTTCTTCTAAAATCTGCTTGCTGCTCAAAGGAATGTTGTATACCCTTTGTAAAGAAAAACAGCCAGAATCCCTGTTAGAGGATTTTCACACAATTTTACTTTTAATTAATTGTTTTTATATTTCATCATTGGTTGCTTGTCTGTGCCATTATAATATAAGCTCCAAATATGTCTTGTCTGTCCTCACTGGTTTGTTCCATTGGCTAACCTAATATCTGGCTCATTAGGCACTCATTTCATGCTTATTGAATGAATAGTTGAAGGAATAAACCATTGTCCCATATATCTGATTGGTAAAACTGGGTATACATGTAGAAAAATTCATCTAACAAGAACACAGCTGTTGATATACATAAATAACCAGACATTTTTGGAGTGTGCATCTATTTTATTCTGCCTGTCTGTGTCTTAAATTGAAGGTGGGGTTTTATTGGCAGCATATCATGGGGTTTTATACTGACAACCTCTGCCTTTTAATTGGAGTGTTTAGACCCTTTCATTTCCAATTGTCAGTATGGTTAGATTTAAGTCCAGCATATTCCTATTTGTGTTTTATTTCTCCATCAGTTCTTTTTTTAAAAAAATTTTTTCACTTTTATTTAATGAATATAGATTTCCAAAGTACAGCTTATGGACTACATTGGCATCCCCCTCCCCTCTGATGACTTCCCTCCCACCCGCAACCCTCCCCTTTCCCGCTCTCTCTCCCCGTCCATTCACATCTAGATTCATTTTCGATTTTCTATATATACAGAAGATCAGTTTAATATACATTAAGTAAAGATTTCAACAGTTTGCACCCCCATAGAAACACAAAGTGAAATATGCTGTTTGAGTACTCAATATAGCATTAAATCTCAATGTACAGCACATTAAGGACAGAGATCCTACATGAGGAGTAAGTGCACAGTGACTCCTGTTGTTGACTTCACCAATTGACACTCCTGTCTATGGCATCAGTAGTCTCCCTATGCTCCAGTCATGAGTTTCCAAGGCTATGGAAGCCCTCTGAGTTCTCCGATTCTTATCTTGTTTAGACAAGGTCATAGTCAAAGTGGAGGTTCTCTCCTCCCTTCAGAGAAAGGTACCTCCTTCTTTGAAGACCTGTTCTTTCCACTGGGATCTCACTCACAGAGATCTTTCATTTAGGTTTGTTTGGGGTTTTTTGGTTGTTTTTTTGTTTGTTTGTTTGTTTGTTTGTTTGTTTGTTTTTTGCCAGAGTGTCTTGGCTTTCCATGCCTGAAATACTCTCATGGGCTTTTCAGCTGGATCCGAATGCCTTTAGGGCGGATTCTGAGGCCAGAGTGCTGTTTAGGACATCTGCCATTCTATGAGTCTACTGTGTATCTCGCTTCCCATGTTGGATCACTCTCCCCTTTATTTATTCTATCGGTTAATATTTGCAGACACTATTCTTGTTTATGTGATCCCTTTGACTCTTAGTCCTTTCATTATGATCAATTGTGAACTGAAATTGATCACTTGGATTAGTGAGATGTCTCCATCAGTTCTTAGTTCTTTTTTTGTTCCTTTCCTGCCTTCCTTTGGATTGGGTACTCTGAGTGATTCTGTTTTATCCCCACTACTGTTTTATTACTGAATCTAATTTGTTGTGGTTGTTTTAGGATTTATAATATAAATCTTTAATTTATCACAGTCTACTTTAAATATTATGTAACTTCGTATGAATTTTAGTACAAGAACTTTACAATAATGGATTCCTTCTCAGCTCCTCCTTTTACTTTCGGTTCGCCCGGCGAATTCACCTAAGGGCCTGATCATCCCAGAACTCAGAACCAAGTCATCTTCCCTCACTCGAGAGATGTGACACTCTAGAGACACCATGTGGGCATACAGCCTTTACCAAACAAATCAAGGAAGTTCCCCACTAAGCACAGGACATACTTACGATCTGATACACCACTGTCTATTTGTCTAACATAGGGAACCCCCTGAAAAATGCCATCAGCTTCTGAGGTGCTAGGAATTTACTTTGTTATGGCAGCAGTGCTGTGGGTGTCTTTCTTTTTGCTAGAGTTGGCATGGCGTGTTGTTCTTAAGCTCTCAAACATGGGAAAGATACCCCCCTCTCCGAAGCCCACACAGATTACCAAACATAATGAATTTGTGTGATAAGAGCCTGTCACTCCAGGCCTCTGCCTCACAGGCAACAATTGATGACTTAGGGACAGAGAACTCCGCCAGTGAAAATGACATGACAGCAAACAACGTAGCAATGCCTAGTCAGCCACCCCGCCCAAATACCCACAGGATGAACTTAGATGACCTCGAGGTGATAACCCACATGAGGTCATCCCATCCGCACCCAGTGAGGATCCCCACATTATGGCAGTCCCCAGGCACCCCAGGCTCTCAGGGCAGCCGCTAGACCCCATCCCACTCACATGTTTGCTGTAAATGTAGGAGTGGACGCAGAATTTAGGCCCTGGATTCCAACGCCCATAAATGACCTTACTATGCTAAAAACGGCTTCCCAAGAGTCAGGCCCCGACTCTCCCTACTTTGAACAGGTGCTCACACAATGGGCGGCCAACCTTCAAACTCATTTTGACTGGGTTATACTGCTCAAAGCACGTTTGTCAAGACTACAGTTCTTACAGTGGAAAGCCTCCTATGAGGAAGAGGCTGAAACCATGGCAAGGAATAATGCTGCCTCTGAAATTGCAGTAATCTTTGATATACTTATAAGCATATATCCTCATGAACATATATCCTCATGAACAGGCCCACATTGGAGTAGTTGCCTATTTTGATCAGGTCAGAGATTTGTCACTTAAAGCCTTAAAAAACATAAATCCTCCTAATTATAGTCAACTCTTTAGAAACCTAGTTCAAGGCCCATGTGAATGGTTCCCCGATTTCCTTGCCAGAGTCTTGGAGGCTGTAGAGAAAAGATTACTGCTTGGCCCTGATCAAGACAATTTGGTCAAACAATTAGCTTGGGAAGGTGCTACCAAAGAGGCAAAAGCTGCAATCGCCCCAATCTGTAATGAAGACATTTCTAAATGGATAGTAGCTACAAAGGAAGTAAACCCTGCTGACATACCCATACAGGCCCTAACTGCGGCCGTTAACAAACTGAACACAAGGAAGTATAATGACCTTCCAGTTTGTTGGGATGTCAGGAACGGGACACCTACGGCGAAACTGCCCAAACACTGACAGATGGGGCAAGCCCAAAACTCTGTGACCCAGATGTAAAAAAGGCTTTCACTGGGCAAAAGATTGTAGGACCAAGCCTTTAAACTCCCAGCGGGGTGGCCCTCAGCCCAACAAGTAAGAGAGAGTCTCACCACCATTACCTAGTCGATGCCTATCTTCGATCTGAGGCCAAAATTGACCCTATATTTAGATGACATTGCCTTTGTGGGTTTAATTGATACGGGGGCAGATGCCACTGTCTTAAAAGCTAGGGATGCAAGAAAAATGCAACACTGGATGACAGTGCCTGGGCCTGACCTCCAAGGTGTTGGAGGATTAAAATTGGCTGATCAGGTCATCACGCCTGTAACGTGACGAGATGACTATGGAGATACGGGAACCATCTTTCTGCTAATTGCTGAGGTTTCTATGACCTTATGGGGGAGAGATGTGCTCTCACAAATGCAAGTGGTTCTTACTACGGATCACAAATCTCCAACGAGCCAACAACTTTAATGGAGAGCCTATAATTAAGATTCACCCCCAATTCTAGGGGCCACTGCTCACCTCATACAAAAGCCAGGCCCAATCCCCATTGAATGGGAAAAAATAGGAAACATCTGGATAGAGCAGTGGCCAATATATATATATATATATATATATATATATATTTTTTTTTTTTTTTTTTGGACAGGCAGAGTTAGACAGTGAAAGAGAGAGAGAGAGAGAGAGAAAGAAAGGTCTTCCTTCCATTGGTTCACCTCCCAAATGGCTGCTACGGCCGGCTGCACTGATCTGAAGCCAGGAGCCAGGTGCTCCCATGCGGGTGCTGGGCCCAAGCACCTGGGCCATCCTCCACTGCATTCCTGGGCCACAGCAGAGAGCTGGACTGGAAGAGGGGCAACCGGGACAGAACCGGCACCCCACCCAGAACTAGAACCCAGAGTGCCGGCGCCACAGGCGGAGAATTAGCCTAGTGAACCTCGGCGCCAGCCAAGGACGAGCCAATATTACAACCCAAACTTGGCATCCTTAGAGAATTGGTACAGGAACAATTGGAAAAGGCGCACATCGAGCCCTCCACTAGCCCTCACAACATGCCCATTTTTGTGATACCAAAGAAACAGGGAAAATATAGGCTACTACAGGATTTGAGAGCCATCAACAAAATCATAAAAAAGATGGGAACATTCCAGGCTGGCATTCCCCATCCAGGGGCCATTCCTAACGGATACCACATAGTTAGCATTGATATCAAAGATTTCCTCTTTTCCATTCCCATCGTGGAGGAGGATAAGGCCTACTTCGCCTTTACAGTATGGGAGCCCAATTTCCAGCTCCCCGCAAAAAGATTTCAGTGGACAGTACTCCCGCAAGGCATGAAAAATAGCCCTACCATTTGCCAAAGATACATTTCTCATGTGTCTAGCATACTTAAAGATCAGTGCTTGGTCATACATTATGTGGACAATATCTTACTTGCTCACAAGAATGCGGCAACTCTGAAAGCCTAAGTGAGACAGTAAGAAATTTACAATTCCTGGGTTTGTCTTTTGCCACAGAAAAGGTATAACATTTTCCCCCCTTTCAATTCTTAGGTTATCAAATCTCCTCCCATATATCTCCAATGGGCCCAAACCTAAAAGTCAAGCATAAATACTCACTTAATGAACTTCAGCAGCTATGTGGCCAAATCAATTGGCTGAAGCCCTTGCTTCCCCTAACACCTGCAGAATTTAGACCGCTATACGCAGTATAGTATTTGCCATAACCATATCTACCCTCGAGGTCCCCTTAGGAGTTATTTGGCAACAACATGGACCACTTTTTTGGTTGCACATAGCCTGGAGTGAGTGTCGTAAAATAGTTAACAAAGTAGTTGCCATCCTTATGATGAGACTTAAATTAAGATATTATGCCAATAAGATATTTAACACAGAGCCAGACATAGTGGTCCTACCCCTGTCACAATTAGAACTGTCGACATTGATGCAGAATACCATGCTCTTTCAAACTTTAATGATAAATTTCCCAGGATAGGTTGACAATCACCTGCCAGCGGACAGGCTACTCCAGACATTACAAAACTTAAAAATAGACTATCCAAAACATGCTTTCTCTGCTAATCAACCTATATCCATGACACCGTGTGCATTTACGGATGCCAACAAGTCACTGCTTTGGAATAGTGATCAAATCCTCAACAGAAAAAGAGCCCACATGGAAACAGGGTCAACAATGGTATGGCCAAGAATCATGACTCCCATTGCTCAAAAGTAAAAGGAAAGGGGGAAATGTGGTGGAATGAGAAGGTCATGCAAAGATGGCAGCTGGCAACAGAAACTTCCTGGCAACAGGCTGTGATTGGATGGTTTCAGAAACCACATGACAATGGAGCCTGACTGACAACAGGCTGTGATTGGATGGTTTCAGAAACCACATGGCAACAGAGCCTGACTGACAACAGGTTGTGATTGGATGGCTTTGGAAACCACATGACAATGGAGCCTGCCTGGCAACAGAGCCTGACTGGCAACAGGCTGTGAATGGATCACTTCGGAAACTGCCTGGCAACAGGGTGTGATTGGTTAGGGCATAGACCACCCCTTGACCAGATTGGCTGCCTTGGCTATATAAGCTGCTGTACCAACTGAAATAAATGAGTCTGCGGGCTGCTCGCTTCTGGCCTGCTTTCTCCCGGCTCCCAGGGTCTGTGTGGTGACTCTGTGCCTCTTGCCCCCACCACGCTCCTCCTCTCAGAACAAATCCACTGCAACACCCAATTCCTTCTTCTATCTTTGGTGCTGTTGTATACATCTATACTCTATACATTTTGAACCTCACAATATCTTATTTTTAGAGAATAAAATGAATATTTTATTATTTATTTTTATTTAAATCCATATATTTACTCTTTTTATCTTTCCTCACTTTTTAGTGTGAGTTCATATTTGCATCTGGCATAATTTTCCTTCTGCCTAAAGAACTTCCTTTAGGGGTTAGCACTGTGGCATAGTAGGTTAAGCCTCTGCCTATGGTGCTAGCATCCCATATGGGCACTGGTTTGAGTTCTGGCTGCTCCACTTCTAATCCAGCTCTCTGCTAATTGCCTAGGAAAACATTGGCAGATGGCCCAGGTGCTTGGACCTCTGCCCCCCCATTGGGAGACCTGGAGGAAGCTCCCGCTTCCTGGCTTCAGATTGGCCTCGCATCCATTTGAGGAGTGAGCCAATGGATCTTTCTCTGTAATTCTGCCTCTCAAATCAATAATTTTAAAAAATTTTTGGAGGGCTGGCATGAATTAGCAGGTGAAGCCACCACCTGCAATGCCTACATCCTGTATGGGCTCAAGTTCGAGTCCTGGCTGCTCTACTTTGATCCAGCTCTCTTCTATGGCTTGGAAAAGCAGTAGAAGATGGCCCAAGTCCCTAGGGCCCTGCACCGTGTGGGAGACCGGAGGAAGCTCCTGGCTCCTGGCTGCTGGTTTCAGATCGGCACAGCTTTGGCTGTTGTGGCCAACTGGGGAGTGAACTAGTGGATGGAAGACCTCTCATTCTCTCTGCCCCTCCTTCTCTGTGTAACTCTTTCAAATAAATAAATAAAATCTTTAAAAATTCATTTAAAAAAAAAAGAACTTTTTTAACACTTCTTGTGTTAAAGTTTTGCTGATGTCGAATTCCTAAAGCTGTTTTACTGAAAGATGTTTATCTTAGTCTTTGAAAGGAGTTTTTTCACTTTGGTACATTTCCCCCAGACTTCTCGGTTAATAGTTTTTCTTTCAGCACTTTAAAGCTGCCTTTCTGTTGTCTTCTGTCCTCCCTGATTTCTGACAGCCCATCTTCAATCATTCTTATTTTTGTTCCTCTGTAGCAGGGGTCCACAAACTTTTTGAAAGACCAAATAGTAAATATTTCAGGCTTGTGAGCCACATGATATCTGTTGCAGTTTCTCAGTTTTTGCTGTAGTGTGAGAGCAAGCAATAAATGAGTAAGCATAGTGTATATCAATGAAACTTTATTTATAAGGTCAGGTGGCTGGCACATGTGTTGTAGATTTCCAAACCTTGGTAACTAAGAACAAATCTGTTGATCTAATTGCTTTTAAGAGTCTTTGTTTATCATTGTTCTTCAGCATGATATCCATTTGTATCACTTTCTTTATTTCTTCTAAGTAGTTTTTGTGCTTTGTGGATGTAGTGATTTATGGTTGTAGAAATTTGGAATCTTTTCATTCATTATTTGCTGTAGCTATATTTCTCCCTCCCACTTAGACTCCTAATGCTTGAATGTAGCCCTGCAGTAGCTCACTTTTAAGTGCTTTGTCCTGCCCTTTTTCTTTCTGTATTTCACTCTGAATGATTTCTATGACTGTCTTACTCACTCTGATATTTTTTATGCAGAACCTAATCTGCTATTAATACCATGTAATGTAGTTTTCACATATCATAATTTAAAATTAGAATTACTATATGGAATTCATTCATATATTATATTTCTTTCCTCACGTTTCATGTTTTCCTTTACATCTAGTTAATAGCTATTTAAGATCCCTGTCCTTTAAACCCATCATATGTTTCAGTATGGCTCTGTTTCTGTTAATTTTTCTCTTGGTTGTTTCATATTTTGTTCCTCTTTACATGTCTGCTTTTTATTTTTGTTTTAAATTGTATTCTAGGTAGTATTATATTTTGTTATTGTTGGCTTCTAGATTTGAGGGGGTTTGTTTCATTTATATAGTAGTGAGAAATTTTCTTCTAAGGCCTGTTTGATCTCTTTAAGAATTACTTTTGGGATAGACATTTGGCCTTACCATTAAGACACACTGGTCCCCCTGGCAAAGTTTTAAAAGGACCTATTCCCGAACATGTTGTTTCTTTCTCTCTACTTCTATCTCTCTCTCTTGATCTTTGTCTCTCAATCTCTCGCTCGCTTGCTCTCTCTCTTGATCTCTCTCCTACTCTCTCCTTCTTCCTCTTTTCCTTCATCATCCCTTCCCTCTGGATTTTTGGGTTTCCCCCAGTAAACTCTCTCCCTTAAAA
Organism: Oryctolagus cuniculus; assembly: GCF_964237555.1. NCBI lineage: Eukaryota > Metazoa > Chordata > Mammalia > Lagomorpha > Leporidae > Oryctolagus > Oryctolagus cuniculus. The sequence continues at coordinate 94,733,251 of NC_091438.1, forward strand.
AAAAAAAAAAAAAGATACACTGGTTCAGATGCAGGCATCCATGTTGGATTTCTGGGTTTGGGGCCACTTCTGATTCCAGCTTCCTGTTAATGTGCACCCTGGGAGGCAGCAGGGGATGGCACAGATGGTTAGATTTCTGGTTCCCAATTTGACCTGTCCCAATTTTGATCAAGGTGAGGATTTGGGATTGTGTCAGGGATAGCAGCTCTTTGTGATGCTGTTTATCTGTCAAATAAATAAATAAATCTAAAATCACTTTTAAGTAGTTTTAGGTAGATCTAGAATAACCTTTTTTAAAAAAATGTTTAATCTCTCAAATGTGTTGTTGGATTCAGTTAGCTATTATTTTGTTGAGGATTTTTGCATCCATATTCATCAGGGATATTGAGCTATAGTTCTTTTTCCTTGTTGTATGTTTTTCTGGTTTAGGAATTAAGGTGATGCTGGCCTGATAGAAGGAGTTTGGGAGGATTCCCTCCCTTTAAATTGTTTTGAATAGCTTGAGAAAAATTGGAATTAGTTTTTCCTTAAAAGTCTGGTAGAATTCAGCAATGAAGCCATCCAGTCCTGGCTTTTCTTCTTTGGGAGGGTCTTAACTACTGATTCAATTTCGTTTTGGTTATTGATCTGTTTTCATTTTTTGTGTTTTCATGACTCAATTTTGATAGACTATATGTGTCCAGGAATCTATTTCTTCTAGATTTTCCAATTTGTTTTTTTGGTTTGTTTTTTAAAGATTTATTTTATTTATTTTATTTTATTTATTTGAAAAGCTGAGTTACAGAGAGGGGAAGAGACAGTGAGAGAGATCTTCCATCAGGTAGTTCACTCCCAAAATGGCTGCAACAGCTGGAGGTTGGCCAATCAAAGCCAGAAGCGAGGAACTTCATCCTGGTCTCCCATATGAGTGCAGGTTCACAAAGACTTGGGCCATCTTCCTCTACTTTCCTAGATAAATAGTAGGGAGCTGGATTGGAAGTGGAACAACTGGGACTTGAACTGGCACCCCTATGGAATGCTGGCAGTGCAGGTGGCAGCTTTACCCACTATGCCACAGCACTGGCCCCTAGAGTTTCCAATTTCATGGCATATAGCTGTTTGTGGTAATTTGGATGATTCCTTTTATTTCTGTGGTATCCATCATTACATTTCCTTTGTCATCTCTCATTTTATTGATTTAGCTTTCTCCCTTTGCTTTTTTTTTTTTTTTTTTTTTTTTGGTTGATTGTGACAGTGATGTATCGGTTTTGTTTATTTTTTCAAAAAAGCAGCTCTTCATTTCACTGATCTTTTGTATTCTATTTTTGGTTTCAATTTTGTTTATTTCTTCTCTAGTTTTATTTCTTTTCTCCTATTAATTTTGGGTTTGGTTTGTTGTTATTTTTCTAGATCCTTAAGATGCATTGATAGCTTATTTATGTGGTACCTTTCCAATTTCTATCTTTTTTTTAATGATTTACATATTTCTTTGAAAGGCAGTTACAGAGAGGCAGAGGTAGAGCGAGAGAGAGAGAGGTCTTCCATCGCTGGTTCACTCCCCAAATGGCCACAATAGCTGGAGTTGTGCCGATCTGAAGCCAGGAGCCTGGAGCCTCTTCTGGGTCTTCTACGCTGGTGCATCTCTGCTGTTCTCCCAGGCCATAGCAGAGAGCTGGATTGGAAGTAGAGCAGCCAGGATTCGAACTGGTGCCCATATTGGATGCCAGCACTGCAGGCAGCAGCTTTACCCTCTACACCACAGTGCCAGCCCCTCCAATTTCTTGATGTAGGTAGCAGTTGTTATAAAATTCCCTCTTAATGCTGCTTTTTCTGTATCCCATAAGTTTTGATGTTATATTGTCACCTTCATTTCTTTCCAGAAATTTTTTATTCACTCAAGAGCATGCTCTTGCCTCTCCATGTGTTTGCATATTTTTAAAAAGATTTTATCTATTTACTTGAAAGTCAAAGTTACAGAGAGGCAGAGGCAGTGAGAGAGGTCTTCCATCTGCTGCTTCACTCCCCAAATGGTCACAATGGCTGCAGCTGCACCGATCCGAAGCCAGGAACCGTGAGCTTATTCTGGGATTTCCACACAGGTGCAGGGGCCCAAGGACTTGGGTCATCTTCTACTGCTTTCTGAGGTCATAGCATAGAACTGGATCAGAAGTGGAGCAGCCGGGACTTGAACAGGAGCCATATGGGTGCTGGGACTGCAGGCAGTGGCTCTACGCCACAGTGCTGGCCCCATTTTTGCATATTTTCTAGAGATTCTTAAATTAATTGCAGGGATGGTTCAACATTCACAAATAAATCAATGTGACACAACACAGTAACAACTGAAAATAAAAATGGTGATTATCTCAATAGACGCAAAGAAAGAATTTGATAAAATCAACATCCTTTCACATTGAAAACCTTAAAAAAAAAGTGTGGGGGGGGAATAGAAGGATCATTCCTGTACATAATCAAGGCATTCTGTGACAAACCCACAGCCAGCATCTTATTGAATGGGGAAAAATTGGAAGCATTTCCACAAAGATCCAGAATCAAACAAGGATGCCCACTTTCACCATTGCTGTTCAGTATAGTCCTGGAAGATTTAGCCAGAGCCATTAAGCAAGAAAAAGAAATCAATGGTAGACAAATTGGAAAGCAGGAAGTCAAATTATCCCTGTTTAAGATGACATGAGGGGCCGGCACTGTGGCGCAGTGGATTAATGCCCTGGCCTGAAGCGCTGGCATCCCATATGTGCGCCAGTTTGAGACCCGGCTGTTCCACTTCCAATCCAGCTCTCTGCTATGACCTGGGAAAGCAGTAGAAGATGGCCCAAATCCTTGGGCCCCTGTACCCGTGTAGGAGACCTGGAAGAAGCTCCTGGCTCCTGGCTTCAGATCAGCTCAGCACTGGCCATTGTGGCCAGTTGGGGATGAACCATCGGATGGAAGAGCTTTCTTTCTCTCTCTGCCTCTCCTTCTCTGTATAACTCTGACTTTCAAATAAATAAATAAATCTTAAAAAAATGACATATTCTATATATAGAAGAACCAAAAGTCTCCACTAAGAGACTATTGGAACTCATAAAAGAGTTTGGTAAAGTGGCCAGATACAAAATTAACACCCAAAAATCAGTGGCCTTTGTATATGTAGACAAAGAATTTCTAAGATGAATCCCATTCACAACATCTACAAAAAGAATTAAATACTAGAATAAAATTATCTAAGGACATCAAAGAACTCTACAGTGAGAATTATAAAACTTTAAAGAAAGAAATAGAAGACACCAAAAAAAAAAGTAAAAGTCTTCCATGTTTGTGGGTTGGAAAAATTAATATCATCAAAATGTCTATACTTCCTAAAGCAATTTACAGATTCTATGTGATCCCAATCAAAATACCAATGACATTCGTCTCAGATATAGAAAAAAAGTTGCTAAAATTATATGGAAACAGAAAAGACCCCGACTAGCTAAAGTAAAATTCTACAACAACAACAACAAAAGCAGGAAGCATCACAATACCAGATTTCAAGACTTGCTACAGGGCAGTTATAACCAAAACAATCTGGTACTGGCACAAAAATAGACATGTAGAACAGAATAGAAATTTCAGAAATTAGTTCTCACATCTACAACCAACTTTTCTTTGACAAAGAAGCTAAAATGAATCCCTAGAGCAAGGATACTCTCTTCTACTAATGGTATTTGAAAATTGGATCTCCGTGTGCAGAAATATGAAAAAAGACCTCTACCTTATAGCTTTTTTGTTTAACCTATTTTTCACCCTTTCAATGTGGGCATGGGTGTAGTTTTTATTTTTATTTATTTATTTATTTATTTTGGATTTATTTTATTTGAAAGACAGAGTTACAGAGAGAGGGAGAGACAGAGAGAGTTCTTCCATCCAATGGTTAACTCCCTAATCGGCTGCAATGGCCGGAGCTGTGCCAATCTGACACCAGGAGCCAGCAGCTTCTTCCAGGTCTCCCACATGGGTTCAGAGGCCCAAGGATTTGGGCCATCTTCTACTGCTTTCCCATGCCATAGCAGAGAGATGGATCAGAAGAGCAGCAGCCAGGACTAGAACTGGTGCCCACATGGGATGCTGGCACTTCAGGCCAGGGTGTTAACCTGCTGCACCACAGCCCTGCCCCCACCACCTTTTATCTTATACAAAAATCAACTCCAAATAGACCAAGAATCTAAATCTATGACCTGATATCATCAAATACAAGAGGAGAACATTAGGGAAATCCTGCAAGACATTGGCATAGGCAAAGACTCCTTGGAAAAGATCCCAGAAGCACAGACAATCAAAGCCAAAATAGACAGATGGGATTTCATCAAGCTGAGAAGCTTCTGCACTGCAAAGGAAACACTCAACAAAATGAAGAGACAACTGACAGAATCAGACAAAATATTTACAAACCATACAACTGATGAAGGATTAATATCCAGAATCTATAAAAAGGTCAAGAAACTCAACAAGAAAAATGAACCGTCTAGTTAGGAAATGGATAAAGGATTTGAACAGGCATTTTTCAAGAGAGGAAATTCAAATGTCCTAGAGACACATGAAAAAATGCTCAAGAGTGCTAACCATTTGGGAAACGCAAATCAAAACCACTATGAGGTTTCATCTCAACCCAGTTAGAAATGGCTCTCATAGAGAAATCAACAAACAATAAATGCTGGCAAGGATATGGGGAAGAAGGTACTCTAATTCACTCTTGGTGGAAATGTAACTAGTACAACCACTGTGAAAACCTAATGGAGATACCTCAGAACACTGAAAGTAGATATACTATATGACCCACGTTTGGCCAGTTTCTGTGTCACTTAGTTTTCTATTGCTGTGTAACAATCTTAGTGATTTAAAACCATTATTTATCTCAGTTTCCATGGGTCAGAGATCCAGGCATGGATTAGTTGGTCATCTTCTTGGGCCTCACAACTTCAGTCAAGGCAGCAACTTTAACAGTGATCTCATCTGAGGCATAGGGTCATCTTCCAGGCTTACTAGTTAGTTCTTTGAGGTTGTAGGACTGAGACTGTTCCCTTCCCACAGTCCACTCCACCACATTTCTCATTTCTAAGAGGAGAGCATCTTGACTCTTCTAAGGTAGCTGTCTTTCTGCCATCTGTCTTTGATATCTAAAATGTCTTTTAGAGAGCTTGCCTGATTATGTCAGCCCTTCTCAAGATAGTCTCCCTTTGGATTAATTGAAAGTCAGTGGATTCAGGACCTAAATTACATCCTCAGTGTCCCTTCATCTTCGTGCTGTAATGAAGTCTAATTACAGGAGTGATATCCTAATATATTCACAGATTCTGTCAACACTCAATGGATATTTATTTTATGGAATATATATGATAGAGAGGGGAAATCTTTTTTTTTTTTTATCAGATAGAGTTAGACATTTAGAGAGACAGACAGAGAGAAAGGTCTTCCTTCCACTGGTTCACCTCCCAAATGGCCTCCATGGCCAAAGCTATGCCGATCCGAAGCCAGGAGCCTCCTCCTGGTCTCCCACACGGGTGCAGGGGCCCAAGCACCTGGGCCATCCTCCACTGCCCTCCCGGGCCAGAGCAGAGAGCTGGACCAGAAGAGGAGCAGCCGGGACTAGAACCCGGCGCCCATATGGGATGCCAGTGCCGCAGGCAGAGGATTAACCAAGTGAGCCACGGCGCTGGCCCCAGGGAGAGGGAATCTTTATAAGTATCTTGGATTTCTGCCTATTATACTTTGACTTATGCATTCATGTAAATGAAATTCAAAGATATTTTAACAATGATTATTTTGTTGTAAAAAGTTTGACATTTATGCATTCTTTTTCCATAATACACATTTTCTATGAACTAGTCCCCTCGTGCTAGTACTACAATTTAATAGATATAAATTATATTGTATATAAATTGACATTGAAAGACCAGAACTGGGGCCGTCGCTGTGGTGCAGCGGGTTAACTCCCTGGCCTGAAGTGCCGGCATCCCATATGGGCGCCTGTTTGATCCCCAGCTGCTCCACTTCTAATCCAGCTCTCTGCTATGACCTGGGAAAGCAGTAGAAGATGGCTCAAGTCCTTGGGCCCCTGCACTCGTGTGGGAGACCCGGAAGACACTTCTGGCTCCTGGCTTCAGATTGGCACAGCTCTGGCTATTGTGGCCAATTGGGGAGTGAACCAGTGGATGGAAGACCTCTCTTTCTCTTTCTCTCTTTCTCTCTCTCTGCCTCTGCCTCTTCTCTCTCTGTGTAACTCTGACTTTCAAACAAATAAATAAATCTTAAAAAAAAAAGACTAGGACTATAAATATTAGTGAACTCTACCACTCATAAAATAGTTGAAAGCTATTTTCTAAGTTTTATAAGTAATTAAAATGTAACAGCTTTTTATAATTAAAAATTGACAAATAGTAATTGCACATATTTATGTGGTAGGCTGTGACATTTCCATGTGTATATACAATGTCTAACAACAAGATCAGGGTAATGTATCTACTACCTCGGACATTTATCATGTCTTATTGAGAACATTCAAAATCCTTTGTACTAGCTATTTCAGAAGTATACAATTATTATTGTCAACCATGGTTATCCTTCTGTAATATAAAACTTTAGAAATTACTGCTTCTACTCAATCTACCCCAGTACTTGTTCAATATGCTGTTTCTATCTTCCTCCTCCACAGATTCGACAGGCCCTGGTAGCCACTCTTCTATTCTCTATTTCTATGAGATCAACTTTTTAGCTTCCCCATATAAGTGAGAACATTTGAGGTCTTCTGAGTCTGACCTGTTGGTCAAATGACAGAATTTCATTCTTTTTTTATGGCTGAGTAGTATTTTGTTTGTTTTTACATACCCATTTTCTTAATCCTTATCCATCAAGGGACACCTAAGTTGATTCCATGTCTCTCAGTTGATTCCGTGTCCTGACTATTGTGGATAGTGCTATAATAAATTTGCAAATGAGGATGTTTCTTCAAGATACTGATTTTATTTCCTTTAGAAAATGGAAGTATCAGTGGGATTGCCAGATCACAAGGCAGTTCTGTTCCTAGTTTTTTTGTGGAATCTCCATAATGTTTTCCATAAGACATTATGTACCGCTTTACAATTTTCTATTTCCTTAGATATAATTTAACTGAACTGATACGTTCATTATGCTTTAAGAAAATAGTCTCACTGAAACCTTGGAGATTTTCTATTTGCTTACTAATAAATGCATACAATTTAAAAAATCTTCAGTTCTTCTTTTCATATAATTTTCATACTTAGACCTATGCTCTGTTAACTCTTGGAATTAGGTGGTAGCATTCTCCTAGGGACATGAAGAGGGAGTGCTGTTCATAATCGGAAGTGCAGTGTGTTGCTTAGCTACCTATCTTTGTAATTTGAAATATTAGGCATTTCGGTAAGAGGTAGCCCTTAAGCTTTTAAGTGTTTTCTCATGACACATTGCAGTGTTTTATGAATGCTTTTCACCGTTGTATTGGAACTGTTATTGTGAAAGGTTAAAAAGAAAGGGGAATGTATTTAATAGTAGTCAACAGAGCACCTTTACTACATAAAATCAGTCATTTTGTAAGAAGCTGCAGTGGACACAAATGAAATAACAAAATATGCCTTAACATGAAGTTACCTCAAATATAACTATACTACAGAATGTAATAATTATACCAATCTGTCACTTATTATAAGTAAAATCATTGTAGAATGTCTGAAATGTTGTATATGGGAGCTTTTCAAATAACTATATTGTTATACAGTAGCAATATCATTAAACACATACTGAAAAAGCACTTTTTATGTTGCTGTCATGCTATTCATGTTACTTCTTAAACTAGAATATCAAGTACTAAGCAGTATTACTGCAGTGCATCTCCTAATTTGGGAGAGAATAAATGAAAATTCTTGCAGGTGGAATCTTGTAATACAAATTTTTCCTACATATTATCCCCTTTTCTCCAAAATAATTAAAGAAATAGATACCTTTGTAGAAAACATTTTCAAAAGTGTGAATAATTATACAAAAGAGATTGAGTTACCTGTAATTCTAATTCTCTCAGAGAAACAATACAGACTTTGCAGTGTTTCCCTAGTTTGAATATTATAGAAGTAAATATCAATTTCATATTCATATTGCATCTTTATTTTAGCATAAGCATCTTTTCAAATAATTAGAATTGTTTGTAAACCTTTCTTTTTTTTTTTAATTTGAAAGGCAGACAAATGGAGGGCAGTTCCATCTGATAATTTACTCCCAAATACCCACAGTAGACAGAGCTTGGATTAGGCTGAAGCCAGGAACCAAAAACTCAATCTTTTTCTCCCACATGGATGACAGGAACTATTGAGCTATTCCCTGCTGCCTTTCAGGGAGTTGGAGTTGGGAACTTTAAAGCTGGGACTCAAATCTAGACACTGTAATGTGGGTCGCAGGTGTGTTAACTGGTGTCTTAACTCTAGGCCCAATGCCTATCCCTAAATACATTTTCTGACTGATTAATATGCAGATATATACTGTTATCCATACTACTATTATACATATAGATTGTTTCCTGTTTTTTATTATATACATAACCCTGAAAAGAAAATCTTTGTACAAAATCCTTGTCGACATTTCTGAATTTCTTAATGTATATCATGAAAGTGTTACAGATCCTAGGAATGAGAAGAAATAAACATTTTAAAGTCTTTGAACATGTCATTGGATTACTTTTCCTGAAAAATTGACTTATTATTTACTGTTTTTATTTTATAGAGGAAGCATTAGTTAATACGTTGTTTTGTTTGTTTGTTTTTTAGGATTTATTTATTTATTTGAAAGTCAGAGTTGCAGAGAGAGAGGTCTTCCATCCATTGGTTCATTCCCCAAGAGGCTGCAATGGCCAGGGCTGAGCCAGACTGAAGCCAGGAGCCAGGAGCTTCATCTGGGTTTCCCATGTGGGAGACAGGGCCCAAGTTATTGGTCGGTCTTCTGCTGCTCTTCTCAGGCCGTTAGCAAAGAGCTGGATGGAAAGCTGAGCAGCCAGTAAACAAACTGGTGCTCATATGAGCTTTGCACCCTAAGCTACAATGTTAACCCCAGTGTGCTGTTTTTATAGTTAATAAGATTGAAGTTTTTCAAATATTAAAATGTGCCCCATTTTAACTTGCATACTTTAAAATTTGAGTTATGCCTGGACTGATCAGACATATTTCCCATATTAATAGTAATGTTAACAGAATTCTTGTCACAGAAAAGTTAAAATCATGGTTAAGGAGAAATTATGATCAACTTTCTATTAAATGAAAATCACTGTTGAAATAAACCATCCTTAATTATCTGAGATTAGATTAACTGCTTTGCAAATATGCCATAGGTAAAGTGCATTAAGCTCTTGAAAGATGTTCATCTCTCCAGCAGGGAGCAACATTTGATTGCCACTAATTGGTAGATTTAAGAAGGAAAGGAGCCCACTTCAAATCTAGATTGTCCTGGGGAGCAGGAAGTATAGCAGGAAGCTAGGTGAGTTTGTCTCCAGATTCCCCCACAGCAGTTCCTGACCTGGTAACAGGTGAGGTCTGTCTTTCCAGGAAGAATTTAAGGGAGAGCTAAAGGTGAGCAGCATTGCAGCTCTCTTAAGTGAGGAAGGTGACAAAGAACATTCACAAAACTGACCTCTAGAGGACAGTAGAGCAGGAGTTTTATTTTAACAGCTTCATCAGAATCCAGTGCCAAGTACAGGTTGAGTGTGACAGGTGGCTGTGAAGTCCTTACTTTGTGGGGCTTGATTTTTCATTCTGGGAGGGTCAGTGAGATTATCTTGACAGACCTCTACCACCCCACAGAAGTTCATGGTAGACAAGGCTTTTGATCAGCTGCCCTTTATGCTATTCTTGTTTATAATAATGTTGGAGAAACCTGAAGCTCTAAGTGTATAAATGGGAACTGTTTCTGTTTTCCTATGATGAAAAGGATCAGGGTTCTTCTTTCCACATAGATTGTCACCTGAGTGGATGTATTCCATAGCTTTTGATGCATTAAAAAAAAAAACTATAAAACTAAATGACTTAAAGTATCAGCCATTTATTTAGCTCCTATTGTGCAGCTTGGCAACTCATTTGGGTTCAGCTTTAAATGAGTTAGGTGGCCTCATGGAGGTTGGCTGGTTTTTGACTGAGGGGACTTCTGTTCTTCCCCATATAATGTTTCTTCCTCCAGAAGCTTGGGCTTTTTCTCATGGTGGTGGCAGAGGTCTGAGTGAAAGCGGAAGTACACAGAGCCTCTTGAGACTACACTTGGAACTGTGGCATTATTGACTTGCATTATTGACTTGGCCCAAGGAAGTCCTACAAGCTGATTTAAGGGGTTGGGGAATAAACTCCACCTCTTGATGAAAATAGTTTTAAAGCTGCCTTGCAAAGGGTATGGACACAGGGAAGTGTGGAAAATTGGGGCCAAATTTGCCACCAATCTAACACAACTGGGTGACTGAAGGATTTGGAGGTGTGCTCAGAACACTATGTTCCTCATCAATGGGAGTTTTAATGTTGTTATCATAAAATAATGTCACCCAAATCCCTTTTTAACTCATCCTGTTGTCTTGGTGTATTATTTCCTTTTCTCTTTATACCATTATTTTATTTTCATTGCTTATTCAACTTTGTTAGAATTCATGCCAAATACATTTTTTCTGAAATTATCTTTTGGTTCCTTATTGAATTCTATTCAGACATATCTCCTCTGCTTCTTCAGCACGTAATTTCTCTCTCCTTTGTTTATTTTTCCTTTTTCTTTAGACGCTGTTGATTATCTTATCTGCCAGCAGAATGTGTGGCTGCTGCTCACTTCCCTCTTAGGGTTGAATGCCTTCCTAACTCTATATCTGAGGAACAGATTATTTTATGGTTCCCAGTGATGCAGGATGTCATCAAATGTGACTTTGTTGAACTAAACTAAGATCATCTTATGCCATGTATGTTTGGTTTGGGAACACTTTAAAATGGTGAAGTATATGGAAAACCTGTATTTATTAACATGAACTACTAGAAGGATTTTCCTGTATTTTTGTTCTCTGCAGAGTTTTTCTTGTGGATGTTGAACCTCCTCTTGTCTGCTTTACTGGGAATTGCATTTAATGAATGTACAAAGAGATGTGCCACTGGGGAGTGGGAATGACCAATAGAACTCTGGCTGCCTCATAGTGCCATCCTTCCACTACATAAACACATTGTCTCTTAAACAGCTGGTGGAAAGAGAAAGCAAAGTTAAGTTCCCTTCTCAGCTGGTAGAATTATTATGTTTCACAGAGCAGAGCATTCATCTGCCTGGGTTGTACCAATCAGAAAACTGGATTTTGCAGGGTGGGCATTTGGCGCAGCGGTTAAAATGCCACTTGGGATGCCTGCATTTAAGTCCTGGATCCACTTCCAATTCAAACTTTCTTCTAATGTGTACCCAGGGAGGCAGCTGGTGATGGTCCAACTAGTAGAATCCATGCCACCCCAAGGAGAGATCCAGATGGAGTTCTGGGCTTCTGGCTTCAGCCTGGCCCAGTCCTGGCTATTGTGGACGTTTGAGAAGTGAACCAATGGATGGAAGATTTTTCTCAGTTTCTCTCTCTCTCTCCTCTCCCTTCTCTCCTCTTTCCAGTGTCCTTTCTCTCTCCCCTCCCTTCTCTCCTCTCTCCAGTGTCATTTCTCTCTCCCTCTTTTCCTCCCTCCTTTACTCCTTCCATCCCTCTCCTTTGCAAATTAAAAAGTGTTAAGTGCTACTAAAAAAAAAAAAAGAAAGAAAGAAAATTAATTGAGTCCACCGTTAATTTGTTTCTAGACCTGTTTCTGAAACTCAGATAGTGAAACAGATTTCTCATCAGAGGTTAGCTTAATTCTGGTGGAGGTGCTGTTGCCTTTGTATGGACAGTGATGAGAAGATAGGGAGAGCTGCACTGGGGGATTCTAATCATATGCCCTCTTAAACTGAGTCTAAATTATGTTTAATTAGTAATGCATTTTGTATTTTTTTTGGTACTCAAAAAAAGATCTGATGAGTGTACAACAAAGAAACACAACAGTTGCAAATAGCATTTTTGAAAGGCCAAGATCTGCTGCTTTTGTTATCTTATGCAGTATTATAATGTGAATTAATATACTATCCTATTATAGTTGTGAAATAATTGTGTGTATATGTGTGTGTGTGTGTGTGTGTAATCTTTCATTATTATTTATGAAGTTTGCTGTTGAGAACTACGGCTCTAGTGCTTTGCTTTTATCTTTGACCCTCATCTGGCCATTGGTAGTCTCGATGTGGCATGCATGCCTCCTGTTCAGGAGGTTAAAGGACCAGAAAGTGGTGCCTCCAGAATTCTCTGAGCCAGCCAGCTGGCCCTAGGAATGACAGATCACAAAGCGGCTAGGGCTAATTGCTGCATCTTTGGAGAAATGGTAGTTACTTTCAAAGGTGGTGTTTTTTTCCTTAGTTGTCTTATCTCTGGCAAGTGTTGCTGGCTGTTAAGTTTAAAACCTAATGGTAGAATTACAAACTCAGGGAATCCATTTCATCAGAAAGTTAACTTGAGTTCCTAAAGCTGTAGAAATGAGACTTAATATTAACTACTTGATTGTTATGTACTTTAATGAGTAATAGAGCTTAAATGATCTTCACTTTTTTTTTAATATAACTTGGTTTAAACACTTTCTGGACTCTTTTAGCACTGATGGTCATTAATTTGATTTATAAAACAATTGTCTATAGCCTGTTATCCCCAGTTAAGAGTTTAATGCCACATTTTAACAATATTTATTTCACTTTTCTTCTGTAATAATATAGTTGTGGGGGGAGGGGTTGGGTGGGGGGGGTCAGAATCGTTTGTCCTTAACCAGGAAGTTAGTGCTCATGAATTGGGCACCCAGGGAACATCTGCAGGGTGTCCTGTAACAGTGTGCTGCTACTAGTTACAAATAGTGCTGATCTTTTCCCAGTTTGTGGAAAAATAATTTTTAGGCTTAAGCTATTTTTGACCCTTTTATATCACTATTAGAAAATAAGTGGGACAAAACCCAGTAGTAGTCAGTCATGTTTAGTGCACCTGCTTGTTTTTTCTTTTCTTTTTTTTTTTTTTACTTTTATTTAATGAATATAAATTTCCAAAGTACAGCTTATGGATTATAATGACTTCCCCCCCCCATAACGTCCCTCCCACCCGCAGCCCTCCCCTTTCCCACTCCCTCTCCCCTTCCATTCACATCAAGATTCATTTTCATTTCTCTTTATATACAGAAGATCAGTTTAACATACATTAAGTAAAGATTTCAACAGTTTGCTCCCACACAGAAACATAAAGTGAAAAATACTGTTTTGAGTACTAGTTATAGCATTAAATCTCAGTGTACAGCACACTAAGGACAGAGATCCTACATGAGGAGTAAGTGCACAGTGACTCCTGTTGTTGACTTAACAAATTGACACTCCTGTTTATGGCATCAGTAATCACCCTAGGCTCTTGTCATGAGCTGCCAAGGCTATGGAAGCCCCCTGAGTTCACCGACTCTGATCATATTTAGACAAGGCCATGGTCAAAGTGGAAGTTCTCTCCTCCCTTCAGAGAAAGGTACCTCCTTCTTGGATGACCCGTTCTTTCCACTGGGATCTCACTCGCGGGGATCTTTCATTTAGTTTTTTTTTTTTTCCCCCCAGAGTGTCTTGGCTTTCCATGCCTGAAATAGTCTCATGGGCTTTTCAGCCAGATCCGCATGCCTTAAGGGCTGATTATGAGGCCAGAGTGCTGTTTAGGACATCTGCCATTCTACGGGTCTGCTGTGTATCTCACTTCCCATGTTGGATCATTCTCTCCCTTTTTTATTCTATCAGCTAGTATTCGCAGACACTAGTCATGTTTATGTGATCCCTTTGGTTCTTATTCCTATCATTATGATCAATTGTGAACAGAAATTGATCACTGGGACTAGTGAGATGGCATTGGTACATGCCACCTTGATGGTATTGAATTGGAATCCCCTGGTATGACCCTTTTATATTCACTATTAGAAAATAAGTGGGACAAAACCCAGTAGTAGTCAGTCATGTTTAGTGCACCTGCTTGTTTTTTCATTGATATATGCTTGTGATATTTGTATTTACATTACTTATTTCTAATGTAACTATGTTTAATGTTAGTCTGGAATTCTTACTATAATTAAATCATAACGTTTCACAGTTGTACAAAGAGCACTGAGACTTCCAAGAGTTTTGCTGTTTAATTGGTTTGAAAACTGCTGAATTGATCATCTAGTAAGACAGAGAGCAGGAATTTTTATCATCATCATTATGTGTGTAGTCAGAAGCCATTGCAGACCTTTGATGGGAAGTAACACAAGGAAAATCAGATTTCATATAATGGAGCAATATTTGGGGGAGTTTTCTGGAAGAGGAGAGGTAGAGAGTGAAAATGGGTATAGAAATGAAGATAGAATACAACCTTGGCAAATGATATTGTTAGCTCAGATCATATCAAGCATTTGATTAGAAGTTCCTATAATTCTAGCATCATGATTCAAATTAAAATATTAGGGACCGATGCTGTGGAATAGTAGGTTAAGCCTTCACCTGCAGCACCAGCATCTCAATGGGCACCGGATTGAGTCCCGGCTGCTCTACTCTCAATCCAGCTTCCTTCTGATGGCCTGGGAAATCAGCAAAAGATGACCCAACTGCTTGGGCCCCTGCACCCATAGGGAGACCTGGAAAAAGCTCCTGGCTCTGGCTTTGGATTGGCCCAGCTCCAGCTGTTGCAGCCATTTGGGGAGTAAGCCAGTGGATTTAAGGCCTCTCTCTCTGTCTCTGTCTTTCTGTCTGTAACTCTACCTCTTAAATGAATAAATAAACCTTCTAAAAAATTAAAATATTAAGGTAGCTTTCTTTAGTTTAACAAGTTAATTTTGCGTTGATGAAAGTTAGACATAGTAACTAAAGCAAATTTTAGATTACAGTTTCTCTTTTTAATCTACTTTCAAATATGATTCTTCTATCATAAATATTCTTAGAATCTTGAACAATAATTCGGTAAGTATATTCCTAAAGAGATCATAGTCACAAGTCTATAGATACTGGAGCACAATGTAACTGTTGAAATGGAGAAGATGGGTCCTTGCTGAATAAGAAAACATTCAAGGCATTTGGCTGGGGGATAGGAGTGAAATAAGGGATGCAAAATGGACTCAGGCTTGGGCTCCAGGAATTTTTCAGGGATATGAATGGTAAAACAAATTCAATGTTAGTAGTAACAGTAGAAGAAATTATATATCGGGTGCCAAGAAAATAATATAACAGCTTGAAAAAATCTAAAGGAGTTGGTATTTGAGTTAGTTACTTTTGAATAGACAAAATGGGATAAAGAGCATTCTGCCTCAAGGAAGAAATACAGCCAAAGGCACTGGCCCCTAACACAAATATTTGTTGGGTAATTTAATAAATGGAATTGGGTAGCATTTGTTTTTCTGTTGATTTATTTGGTATGACACATTGAATGTCTCCTGTGTGCCTGCTACTGTGGCAGGTAGTTATGGGATATAACAAGATGAATTTGAAAGAGTTATAATCCAGTAGGAGAGATGGATAAAACTGACAAATGAATATACAAATTCAAAGTGAGGAGGATGATTAAGTTACTGAGTAACTTAATAAGGAAATCTGGTTGGATTGGATAGTCAGAGAAGGCCCCTTTGAGAAAACTAAATATAAGCTGAAGGGGATCTTTGTTAGAATCTGATATACCCTGTGGGATATATATCCTGTTGGAAGCCTTTACCATTGTTGTTATTCTAGTACATATAATCTGGCTAAATTAAAAACACAACCTGTGAAATTTCTCTTTTTCATCAGTTTTTGCTTTATTGATTACTGAATTATAAACCTATTGTTACTTTTGTTTTGCAGAAACCAAAGTTGAAAGATTGGCATCCTCCTGGAGGTTTTATTCTTGGATTATGGGCACTCATTATCATGGTTTTCTTCAAAACTTATGGAATCAAGCATATGAAGTTCATTTTTTAGACTTTGATAGATGAAGAAGAAAGCATGGAAGACTACAACCTTGGATAAAAATTTCTGTCATATGATTTTAAAGATACAATTCTCTTTGCATGAATTGGAGAAAACTATAAAGAAACTAAATTTAAATAAGCTGTTGATAACTAAAAGAAAAATAATTGTTAATGCAGTTGCTTAATGGCACCAATTATATTTCAACTTTATTTTGTGTGTTATAAAAACAACTGGGGCAGAGAAATGGGAATGTACTGATTGATTTTTTTAGAATAACAATTTCCCTATATCTCCTGTTTATTCAAAAAAGAAAAAATTGTGAAGTCATGAAATTCTGATAGAAGCAACTTTTTAAATAATTTCTTATGTGTCCTCCTGGTCTTTTTATTTTGCACTTATTTTCCCCAAGTGGAGATCATACAGGAAACCACTTTTATAATTTATCCTTTTTCATTTTACTATATATAATGTTTCCCTTTCATTGGATATTCAAGAAAGCCTTGTGAACTGCTGCATAATACCTGTTATATGAGTGTGTAGTCCTTTATTTGACAGCCTTAGACTGTTGGACTACTGACCTTGTTCCCGAAGTTTTCCTTTGATTGATTCTTTAATGTATGAACCTATTAACATGTTACTTTCAGTCACTCATAGAATTCTGTAGCTTTAATTATAAGATTAACAAATTGATTTCTTAATCTATGTCACTGACAGTCTCCAGTACCTTGTTTGTGGTCAGTGTATCTGTGACTTTGTAGCTGTTGGGAATTTTACATATTGATTGCTCAACAGAAGCATACTCCATTATTTTTGACTTCTAAGTGTTATAATCTTTCAGAATTGGTCACCTCCTTCTCAGTTTCTCACTTGAAACAGACATCCAGCAAAAACTTTTATTTCATTTTGTTTAAGATAAATCTTGCCTACTGGCAGGATCTGTACTTTGCCTGAAAACAATCCCATAAAATGGGTGACCTACTTAACTCTGTCTTCACATTTTTTTTTTTTTTTTTTTTTTTGACAGGCAGAGTGGACAGTGAGAGAGAGAGACAGAGAGAAAGGTCTTCCTTTTGCCGTTGGTTCACCCTCCAATGGCTGCCGCGGCCAGCACGCTGCGGCCGGCGCACCGCGCTGATCCGATGGCAGGAGCCAGGAGCCAGGAGCCAGGTGCTTTTCCTGGTCTCCCATGGGGTGCAGGGCCCGAGCACCTGGGCCATCCTCCACTGCACTCCCTGGCCACAGCAGAGAGCTGGCCTGGAAGAGGGGCAACCGGGACAGAATCCGGCGCCCCAACCGGGACTAGAACCCGGTGTGCCGGCGCCGCTAGGCGGAGGATTAGCCTAGTGAGCTGCGTGTCTTCACATTTGACTAATGGGTTACACAGGCATTAAGTCCTTTCAATTTTTAAGCCTAACAGCCAGCTTCACATCTTTCCCATGGATATGTTATTGAGATTCTGCTTTCTGATTGTGATTTCTTTTTAAATTTTTGCATGTGAAGAGGGAAAGGGCTGAATGCTCAGTTCTCTTGTCTCGAGGAAAACCTTTATATGTGTTTTACCTATTTTATCCAAGAACTTATGTGTTCATCTTTATTCATTGTGGTTATCTGTCTTATAATGGTAGATAACGTCAAGAACAACTCATCCACCACCGTAAAAGCTCCTAAAAGCAATATTACTTAGAATTTCCCTTTTTTTTTAAAACTAAATGGACTTTTATTTGTTTTAAAATCATTAATCATTCAAAGCTAAAAAAGTGTACTTTTTTTTTTTTTAAACTTTAACATTGATTACAGGATGAATGCCTCTGGTTATATTAACAATGGAGTTAATTTCCTTTGCTCTAGATAGTGTTCTATTTTTCCACAGAAACTTTTCATTTAAGGTGTAGAAACTTCATTCATTTAGTAAATAATTTGTTTTCCTTTTAGCACTTAAAATATTGTCCTTTAATAACATGCAAAATGGTCAGACTTTTTCACAGACGAGGGATTGAATATGTGTATCTCCCTTAGAGCGAATGATAGAGGCTTTCATTAGTTCTAAATCTTCACTTGAATTATTTATTTTATTGGTGTACCATACAAGAAGATAATGTGCATTTTCCACCAACTTTTTGAAGATCTCATGTAAATGAAGCAAGACAACTTTATCTGATTGTATAGGGGAGAATTTTTTTGTACCTATTTGAATAGCCTGGTCACAGTAGCATTAACAGACAAAAAGACTGGCCATGTCATCTTCCAGTCACTTACTTAAGGTCGTGAATACTATGGTGGAGTGGAGCGATTTAGAGAAGTAAAGGAATTATGATTTTCATGAGCCAAAGTGATTTAGCTAGAATAAAATGAAGCATACCCTGATGGTAAAGACTGTTGGAAAGTAAAAGAATTCCTCCTTCGAGGTTGTTAGAAGGTGCCTTTCTTACTTAAAACCAAACTGGGAAAAGTAATACTGGATATAATATACAGGATTAATTTTGCCTAGGCAGGACTTCAAAGGGCAATTATTTTTTCTCTGTTTCATTATTGAATTTTCAGAATATAGTTAAAGCAAAAGGCTTAAAATATGTTAAATGTTTAGCCCATGACCATAATCTTTTCACATAAGGTATATTCTGTCTTCAGTAATAAGCAAATCCTCTGCACGGGAATATTTTAAGTGCAATTAAATGGCCTAGAGTTTAAATGATTACATAAAAGCACATCATTAAATGCATTCTGCTGGAGTCACAGTGAGCTAAACAATGGGAAGATGTTTGCTTTTTTGCCTTTGTCAGTGTTGTGCTGAGGATCTGATGAGATAATGTTATGACTAAACACTTTGGAAATCAGAAATACATGCTGATATTATATCCGTGTGGGAAGATGCCTGGGGCGGGGGGGGGGGGTTAACGGTGATAGTGTCCCTCTTCATGTAGCACTTCTTTAGCTTTCTAAGCCACTCAATGTGTCTCTTGTTCTTCTCGGTATTCTTTTTCTCCTCCTCAATGGTATCCTTCAGGGAGACAAGATGTGTATAAATGGACCCCAGAAAACCTGTTCTGACATTTCAGAGAGGGACAAGGTGTAATGATACCATCCTGCAAAGGCAATCTGAAGGCAAACAAGAAACCCAATGATATGGATTTTAAAATTACAAAAGATATTCATTTGCAGCTTATGAAAGGAAAATGTAGTTTGCATGCAAAGCTGATTACAATGGATCAAGGAAAATTAGAATTAAAAACAAAAATAATGCATGTATTTATGGTTTCAATTTTTATATATTCTCAGCTGCTTGGAAATGATGACTCCCACGACAAGCATAACTTAGCTTGTTTCTGCTTACTGAGTATTTTCTACTATGGTATATATTGATAACACTTCTTCCATTATGTATGTTCTATAGCAGAGTTACAGTTACTGTGGGAATCATCATTTGAAATTTCGACTCATGTTTCCAAAATATTCACAACAAATATTGTATTAACATAGAACGTTTTTTGGTGGATTTTACCAAAATTAGTCCCATCTGTAGTAGACACTGTTTTAACTTAAGAAATATTTTATAAGCATACTATAAGGTATGGCTATAAGATAATGAGATCTGTGTCCATTTTTGCTTCTTGGAATCAACTTTATTGTTTCATTGTCACATCTCAAACTTCAGAGCATTTGCCACAAAGAAAGTGGTTTTGTTGCTACTTTCCCTACCTACACATGTACCTGCTGCTTAAATTGGAAAACTTTTCAGTTCATGGCCAACACATCTTGGTGATAATCAGGCTGGTTTTTTTTGGGGGGGGGAGAGGGAGAGAGGAGAGGGTTAGGGGTACAAAAATTTATTGTTGTAGAAATGTATTATAAGCTATTTGGCTAGATTTAACTTTGTCAACTATAGGATAATGGGATTGATATAAATGGAGGTGTAACCAAGAAATAGGCTATTAAAAATTCATGAACTCCAAATATGGAAAGATTATACTGTCATTTTTGTCTTACCTATGCTGCTTGCGGTCTCAGAGTCAAGAAAACTTTCAGATTTGCCTGTGTCATAGAGTCTGCTTGTGGCAGCCCTAGGATATGATCCACATTCAGTTCTGGCTGTGCTAGAAGTTCAGGGACAGTGGCATGAGGATGTAGAGGTAAATTTCGTACATTACAGCAGGCAGTATGTCCTGTTTAGGACATGGCCAATGTTTTGTTCATCGCTGAGTGGGAACCTACCTTCCTACCTACCTTCCTGTCTTGCTTTAACCTTTATTCAGGGCTGCTTGCTTCTTCAAGAGTGTTAGCTTTACTTCTCCTAGATTGAACAATTCACTTCTGTTCTTAGCAAACAACATTTTTGTATGACAGTTTATTTTCATTTTTGTTCAGTGTTATCCAACAATTCCGCTCCAGACTTTTTTGCCTTTCCTGGATTTTTTTTTCCTGTTTTAGCTGTAGTTTTCTAATGTCTCTATAGCCTATAGCTTGGTACATCCTCATTCCCAAACCCCAAAAGTCTGGATAATAATCCTGGTTCCCAAAGAGTGGATTCTGTACTTCAGGAAGAAACCTCTCTTTTCCCAGTGTTGGAACTTTTTAAGTTTCAAATGATAAAAACTCATGTAGAGCAAAGGCAGTCCAACAGGGAATTCGCTGCAGAGGTATTATGTTACCTCATGTAAAATTCTTGTGGGACTGGGCTTGGTCTGCACCTCTTCAGGAGTTGAAATGTCACCTGGATTCTTTTCATTCTGCCTTGATCCCTCCTGGAAACTGTCTTTTTGCGTCGTGTGGCTGGTGACTGCAGAGCCTCAGAGCTCATTCTTCTACCATGAGAACAATTACTGTCTTCCTTTAATCCCAGTTACAAAATCTTGTGGAAGAACCAATTTACCTCATACTTTGTCAGATGGCCAAGGACTTGTAAGCACATAAAGATCTCTGTTGACATGGGGAAGAGAGAGAGAACAGGAGCTAGGCAGTCACTCTTACTTTCTTCTAATTTGCTATTCAACAGGTGGCCCTGTAAATCCCAGCATCTGTAGCATCATCTAAAACTCTTTAAAATGCAGACTGCCAGGCCCCATCTGTGAATGAGAATCTGCATTTTAACCATATTCCCATGTAATTTGAATGCATTTGAAAGTAGGAGGAACATGGATCTATTATACCTTCCTAGACTCAATAGTTCAATTTTATCTCCTAAAAAGAGATTTTAAAAGAAGATTGAAAACACTCGTTTGTACAACAAAACAGCCATGGGTAGCATATTTTATATGTTAATTTACTCAGGCATCATTACCAGCTTCTACTCAGACCTTTTAAGACTATGTACCCTTCTCATTTTTTTTGTTGTTGTTGTTCCTTCTGAGACTTATTCAAAATGTGATAAATACTTAAAACAGGCATCTGGTTAGCATTTATTGTGTGTAGTGTCTGCAACTTCTTCGATACTTCAAGAGGTGAGGGTAAATTCCTCTCCCCTTGAATGTGGGCTGATATTAGTAACTTAGTTTGATAAGTGAAATATGACAGAATAAGACTGCATGATTTCAGAGGGTAGGCCATACAAGGAGATAGAGCATCTGCCTTACTCTTTCTCAGCATACTGCTCTTGGAATGCAGCCACCATCCCCAGATGAAGCCCAACCCACCTGGAGAAGGCACGTTTGGAGGACAGCCCAGTGATGTAAGAGCCAGCATCAGGCTCCATGGATGCAAGAGGAGATTCCTGACTTCCTGACTGCAGCCACAAGGGAGGTTCCTAAGTGTGAACCACTTGGAAGATCCCCAGAAGTGTGAGAGGTAATAATGACAGAAAGGGTTATTTGCCCCACTGGTATAGAGTGGTTTGTTGTAACACTCTTAATGTGTTGCCTACTCTAGATGCTAGCAATGTGGCATAGTAGGTTAAGCTGCTGTGACTCTGGCATCCCTTAGGGGAGCAGTGTGAGTCCCGGCTCTTCTGCTTTTGATCCAGCTCCCTGCTAATACACCTGGGAAAGCAGCGAAGATGTCCCAAGTACTTGGGCTCCTGGATGGAATTCCTGACTCCCAACTTTGGCAGGTCCAACCCAGCCATTGTGGTCATCTGGAAAGTGAACCAGTGGATGGAAGATCCATTCCTCCATCAATGTTGCTCTGCATTTCAAATAAATAAAATAATTTTTTTTTGAAAAAATGTGTTTCCACTGTAGTAGATGCTTATGAGTGAATATAAACACGATTGTTCCTAAAAAGTCACAAATTGATTCTAGAAAGACATATATGAAAAAAGAACTTAGCAGGAAATGACAAGTGCCATTTAAGAGGTATATGATAGGGGCTGGCACTGTGGCTAAGCCTCTGCCTGAGGTTCCTGCATCCCATTTGGGCACCGATTCGTGTCCTGGCTGCTCCTCTTCTGATCCAGCTCTCTGCTGTGGCCTGGAAAAGCAGTGGAAGGTGGCCCAAGTCCTTGGGCCCCTGCACCCACGTGGGAGACCCGGTGGAGGCTCCTGCCTCCTGGTTTTGGATCATCTCAGCTCCTGCAGTGGCAGCCATTTGGTGAGTGAACCAGCAGAAGGAAGACCTCTCTGTCCCTCTCAGTGTGTAACTCTACCTCCCAAATAAATAAATAATAAATCTTTTTTAAAAATGGATAGGAAGTTTAAAGAGAAACTGCTTTTTAATAATTTCTATGTACATGAAAGTTACCAATATTTATTAGTGAAGGGTCAGAGAGCATGTGTAGTTGGAAGTGAAATTTGAATGATGGTTTAAAGACAACCAAATTATATTTATTTTTTCCCTTCTCCATTTTCTGCCATTGTTTCAATTTTTTTCAATTTTCTTGTCCCTCCAACTCAGTTCTTCCTATCATCATAAAGCTTTGCTTTGTAATCGGAAAATTAAATTAGGAAAGATAACCAGTTTGACTTCCAGCTCTATCTTCTACATAATTACGTCTTATTTTCTCCCATCCCACCTCTACCCTTCTGCTTTGGACTCAAAGGAGTGGACAACCCTCCAGCTATAGTCACTGGTCCCGTTCCTTCTTCTGGAATCTTATCACTGATATACAATCATCTCATTTCTTCCATCAATTTCTTCTTTGCATAGAACTGCTTTCCCTTATATTTTATGATGTTTAAATCTTCATCTTAAAATTAAAAAAAAAAAACCCATGTTCTCTTCTGAATGCTTTGCAGGGCTCTGTTCTACTTTGTTTCAAAGCTATTATTTTAAATGAGGGGGCCAGGTTCACTGCCTGAGCCTTCCTGCCTTGCCTTCATTGTGAACACTCTGCAATTTAGCTTCGCTCCTACCACTCCCCTGAAGCTATTCTCTTTGCTGATAACAGCGACTCTCTCTTTGCCAAATATAATGTAAAATTTTCTTTCTATCCTTTCCACTTTTGTTTTATTCATTTTTAATTTACTTGAAAGGCAGGCAGACAGAAACAGAAAGAGTTCATCCATACTGGTTCACTTCCAAATTGCCTGCAAGAGCAGGACTGGGCCAGGTTTAAACCAGGAGCCTGGTTCTCAATCTGTGTCTCCCATGTGGGTGGCAGGGAAAGCCACCACTTGAGCCATCACTTCCTGCCTCTCACAGTGTGCATTAGCAGGAAGTTAGAGTTGGAAACGGAGCCAGGATTCAACATCAGTCACTTCAGTATGGTACATGAGCACAAAGCACTCACAACAAATCCCACTTTTAGAAAAACTTCCCTCTCCAAGGGGCTGGCGCCTCAGCGTACTAGGTTAATCCTCCGCCTGCGGCCCTGGCATTCCATATGGACACCGGGTTTTAGTCCTGGTTGCTCCTCTTCCAGACCAGCTCTCTACTGTGGCCTGGGAGTGCAGTGGAGGATGGCTCAGGTGCTTGGGCCCCTGCACCCGTGTGGGAGACGCGGAGGAAGCTCCTGGCTCCTGGCTCCTGGCTCCTGGCTGCTGCCTTTGGAATGGCACAGTTCCAGTCATTGCAGCCATTTGGGGAAGTGAACCAATGGAAGGAAGACCTTTCTCTCTCTCACTGTCTGTAACTCTACCTGTCAAATAAATAAACATCTTAAAAAAAAAAAAAAAAAAAAAGAAAGAAAAACTTCCCTCTCCAGAAAGCAGACATTCAGCCTAGTAGCTAAAATGCCCACATCTCACAGTGGAGTGCCTGGGTTCAGTTCTTGACTCCAGCTTCCTGCAAATGCAGATACTGGGAAGCAGCACTGATTGGCTCCTGCTACCCAAGTGGGAGACACATTGAGTTCCCAGCTCTTGGCTTCAGCCCTGTGGTTGTCTCAAGCATTGTGGGATGACCAGCAGTTGCAGACTCCCTGTCTGACTTTGTATCTATCTGTCTCTTAAATAGATTAACTTAAAAGAATATTTCCCCTGCCTTCATGATCTTGGTATCTTCCTAGTTTTTCTGCACTTAGCACCTCCTTTCCAGTCTTCCAAGTGCTTCTGTTCAGTAGCCCACTCCAGATATTCTGCAGTTATTTTCCAAACTTCAAATTCTGCACTCTCTTTGGATATGCTCTTCCTGATCTATGATTTCCACATTTGTTTTGCATCATTGGCAGCCAACTTTCCTTAAAAAAAATTTTTTTTTAAAATTTATTTGAAAGAGTTACACAGAGAAGGAGAGGCAGAAAGAGACAGAGAGATCTTCTATCTCCTGGTTCACTTCCCAGATGACCGCAACGCCCGGAGCTGCATTGATCTGAAGCCAGGAGCCAGGAGATTCTTCTGGGTCTCCCATGTGGGTGCAGGGTCCCAAGCACTTGAGCCTTCTGCCACTGTTTTCCCAGGCCATAGCAGAGAGCTGGATCAAAAGTGGAGCAGCCAGGACTTGAACCGGCACCCATATAGGTACTCTTCTTTTTCTATTTTCTTTTTTCTATTCCAAACCTTCTCTGAATGGTCACAGATTGTGAAGGTGTATGTCCTATGCAATGCTACCATAGAATATTCACTGCAGTGGAGGTTCTTATCAGGTGGATAAAATGACATGCTCTGTAGATGTCAGCTTCTTTTCCCAGCCATCCTGGTGATTGCTCAGTGGACTCCTGAAAAGTGGTTATGGTGCAAGGATAGGAAATATGTTTGGACTGGGCAACTTGGACTTCCCCTCACCAATACTTGACCTGGCTAATGCTATTACTGAGTACCCAAGCTGCCAACTGCAGATAACACTGAAACCCACCCACCAACTATACGGTGCCTCCATTTTGTAGGAGTCAATCACTCAACTAGTGTTAGGTTTATGACATTGTTCGCTTTGTTCAGAAGGGTAGGTAGAAACACATCCTCACTGGCATAGACATATTCTGGGTGTGGATTTGAATTATCTACATTATGTGTGGACTCACAGATACCTTGCTCACCATCATGGCATTCTTCTCAGTACCGAGTCTGATCAAAGAATTCATTTCATTGCATGGGAAGTGCAGCAATGAGCCTAGACTCAAGGAATTAACTGAACTTATCATATATTCCATAACCTAGAAGTAGCTGACCTAATTGAAGATGGAATGCCTTACTGAAGACTCAATTATGTCACCTGTTGAGACTCTGAAAGGAGAGGGTTCTGTTTTGCAGGGTGCAGATAGTCACTGCATGGTATGGTTTTCCCCATAGCCAGATGCATAGATCTGGGAACAAGGAAGCAAATGTAGGGGTTCTGACCCTATTACATCATGGGTGTTTGCTTATTCTATCTGGGGACTTAGAGCTTTGCTAGTTTGGAAGTCTTAGCCTCCAACGGAGGAATGCATTCATCAAAGGCAAAATCAAATGGAATTTGATTCCACTGCATTTGAAGGAAAGATTGCCATCTGATCTTTACAGGCCGTTTATATCGCTAAACCAACAGGCTGCAAATAAGGTGTTACTCTACTGGCTGGAGTGATTGATTCCAATTACCAAAGAGAAATTAAGTTGCTGCTACACACTGGGGATGAGGGGGGTTTTGTAGAATCCCTGGGATTCTCTGAAGCACCCTCTAGTAGTTCAATGGCCAATAGTAAAAGTTAATGGAAAACTAACAAATCTAAGCAAACAAAAACAGCAGGACAATTGGGTCTCTCTACCAGATAAAGAAGTAACCAACTGAATTTCTGGTGGAAGGCAAGAGAAATATACTTCAGAGGCATCAACTATAGTCCTACAGACAACTGCTAAAGGACAAAAGTCACTTAGCATATTATCTTTGCCTATAATATGTGTTATGTGTATGCTACTTTCTTTTTTCCATTTTTATTTTTATACAAATTGTGGTGCTTAATCCTGTGATACAGTCTGTTTAAATAATTATTTATTTATTTGAAAGGCAGTTACATAGAAAGAGCAAGAGAGTGAGCTCCCATCCAATGGTTTACTCCCTAAATGACCTCAATCGCCAGGCTGAAAACAGGAGCCTGGAACTCCAACCTTTTCTCCAATATGGGAGGAGGCAGCCCAAGTCCTTGGGCCATCTTCCAATGCTTTCCCAGGCTCATTAGCAGGAAGCTGGATTGGAAGTAGAGCAGCCAGGATTTAACCAGCACTCTGATATGGGATGCTGGCATCACAAGCAATGGATTAACCTGTTGGGCTACAATGATGGCCTTTTTTTTTTTTTTTTTTTTAATTTCAGCTTCCACATGTAAGGGACAGCATGCAGAATTTGTCTTTCTGTGTCTGGTTTATTTCTCTCAACATGATAGCCTCCAGTTCCAACTATTTTGCTACAAAAGATAGAATTTCATTCTTTTTTATAGCTGAACAATGTTCCATTATGTGTGTGTGTGTGTGTGTGTGTATATATATATATATATATATATAATGTTTTCTTTATCCATTTACCAGATGGTGGATACCTTGGTTGATTCTACATATTGGCTATTATTGACAGTGCTGCTATAAACATGATGGGACAGATATCTTTGGTACAGTGAGTATATCCCAGTAGTGGGATTGCTGAATCATATGGCAAGTCTATTTCTAGTTTTTAAAGAAATCTCCATACTGTTTTCCATAGTGGCTTTACTAATTTTCATTCCCACAGTGTATAAGAGTTCCCCTTCCTTCACATCCTCACCAACATTTGTTATTTTCTGTCTTTTGGATAATAGCCATTCAGACAGGGGTAAGATTTCTCATTTTGATTTTGATTTGAATTTCTCATATTGAGCATTTTAAAATATATTTAATAACATATATTATTTAATATATTTGTTGACCAGTTGTATTTCTTTTATAGAAAAACTATTCAGGTCCTTTGTCTTTTTCTTAACTGAACTGGTTGGTTTTTGTTGTTGTTGTTGTTGTGGAGTTTTTTGAGTTGTTGATACATTTTGGATAATAATCTTCTATCAAATAAGTAGTTTTCAAAAATTTTCTCTCATTCTGTCAGATGTCCCTTCACTATATTTGTATCCTTTGCTATACAGAAACTTCTGAGTTTGATATAATCCCATTTGTTTAGTTTTGCTGTGGGGCCTTATCCAAGAAGTCATCATCTACACCAATGTCTGAAGTGTTTCCCTACTTTTTCTTCTATCAAGTTCATAGTCTGAGGCCTTAAAATTAATTCTTTGATCCATTTTGAACTGATTAATGTGAATGGTGAGAGGTAGGGATCCAATTTCATTCTTCTATATATCTCCAGGGGCAGTAACATTTATTGAAGAGACCTTTCTTCAATGTATTTCTGGGTATTTTTGTCAAACATTAGTTGACTGTATGTACATGAATTAATTTCTGGGCTCTCTATACTTCCTATTGATCTATATGTATATTTTTATGCACTTCCATATTGTTTTAATTATGAAAGCTTTTGAGTATGCTTAGAAAGGAGGTATTGTGATACCTTGAATTTTAGGATTATTTTCTTCTAGTTCTGTAATGAATATATTGGTATTTTGATAAGGATTACATTGAATCTGCAGATGCTTTAAGAGTATAGACATTTTAATTCTTACAATCCATGAGAAAGGAATATATTTTCATTTTCTGTGTCCTTGATGATTTCTTTCATCAATGTTTATAATCTTTCTTGTAGAGATCTTTCCCTTCTTTGGTTAAATTTGTTTCTAAACATTTGAATGGCTTTTTTGAATGGAATTTTTTTTCTGATATATATTTTGGCAAATTCATTATTGGTGTATAAGAAAACTACTGTATTTTTGGTATTTTTGTATGTTTATTTTGTAATCTACAACTTTACTGAATTGGTTTATCAGTTCTAACAGCTTTTTGGAGAACTGTTTAGATATTTTCATATACAACAGCTTGTCATCTGCAAGCATGTTGACTTTCTCTTTCCAATATCAATGCCCTTTATTTCCTTTTCTTACCTAATTTCTCTTATTAGTACTTCCAATATTATATTGAAAAAGAATGTTATAGTGTCACATGTTTTCATGATGTTTACTTCCTCTGTAAGACTCTCTTTAGAATTTCTTTTAAGGCTGATTTGGGGATGATGAATTCCTGTTTTTGCTTATCTGGAAAATATATTATTTCTTCCTCACTTCTAAAGGATGTCTTCACTGGATATAGTAGTCTTCTTGGTAGTTTTTTTTTTCTTTTAAGACACTTGAATATATCATCCCATTATTATTTTGGAGTTTCTGATGAGAAATTTGCTGTTAGTCTAATTGGTTTTCCTTTATATGTAATATGACACTTTCTCTTTTTTTTTTCTTTTTTTTATTTTTTAGACAGGCAGAGTGGACAGTGAGAGAGAGAGACAGAGAGAAAGGTCCTCCTTTTTGCCATTGGTTCACCCACAATGGCCGCTGTGACCGGCGTGCTGCAGCCTGTGCACCACGATCCGAAGGCAGGAGCCAGATGCCTCTCCTGGTTTCCCATAGGGTGCAGAGCCCAAGCACTTGGGCCATCCTCCACTGCACTCCCGGGCCACAGCAGAGAGCTGGCCTGGAAGAGGAGCAACCGGGACAGAATCCAGAGCCCTGACCGGGACTAGAACCCCGTGTGCTTGTGCCGCAGGCGGAGGATTGGCCTATTGAGCCATGGTGCCGGCTGGCACTTTCTCTTACTGTCTTTAGAATTCCCCCCATGTCCTTAACTTTTGGTAATTTACTACATATGCCTTGGAGAAGATCTTTTTATTGGTTGAATCTGCTTGTAGTCCTTTTAAACTTCTATATCTGGATGTTCATATATCTTTCAAGACTTGGGAGGTTTTCAACTACTATTTCATTTAATAGGTTCTCAATGCCTTTTTCCTTCTATTCTCTTTTGGGAATCCACATAATAAAAATATTTGGTTGTTTAATGGTACCCAATATTTTGCATAGCCTTTCTTCATTCTTTTTAATTCTTTTATCTTTATTTTTGTCTGGATTATTTCAAAACTCTTGCCCTCCAGATCAGTAAATCATTCCTCTGGTTGGTCTATTCTGTTGCTGAAGTGCTCAACTGCATTTTTTATTTTATTGATTGAGGTTTTCAGCTTCAAAGTTTCTGTTTGGTTCTTTTTAATGAACTCTACCTCATTAATGAATTTCTCATTCATGTCACCTATTGTTTTTCTCATTTCTTTAAGCTATCTGTATTTACTTGCAATTCATTGAGTTTCCTTAAGATTGTTATCTTTGAATTCTATTTCAGACATTATATAAATTTCCTTCAGATTAGGATCTATCTGTAGAGGACTGTTGTGTTCTTTTGGAGATGTTATGCTTTTTTGCTTGTCCATGTTTCCTATGTTCCCATGTTGACATCTCTGCTTCTGGTGTAATAGTCCCTTCTTTATGGAGTACGTTTTGTTAGGAAAGTTTTTTTATTTTTTTAATGTGGGATGCAGGGTATCACTTGGTTTGTTGTTGCTTTGGCTTTGGTTCTAGGTGAGCCTAGAAGTGTAACCTCTGAGTGATTTGTTTTGCTTTAACCAATGTCAGCAGTGTCTATAAGTAACAGAGTTGTCTATTCTGCAGCAGTGCATGGAGGTCTAAATACATCTTTGAAGTAGAGGCGGACTTCTTAAGGTGTATATCTTCAGTCTTCAGAAAGTTCGGTATCGGTCACACTCAAATTTATAATAACCTGAGCCTTGTTTTTGATGCTGAGAGACACCAACATTGTGTCCCTTGTCCCACTGGGCAGACCTGAGTGATGTGGGGCTTTTTGCACCAATATCCATGGCTCTAGAACTGTGTGAAGTAGATAGGACCTTCTCTAGGTTCTGCTGAGAGACAGGTGCTGGGTTTTATAGCACCAAAAGCCCTTACTTCCAGAACTTAGCAATGTGGAATGGGGACCCTGCTGTGGATCTACATGGTAACTGCAAGTTATCCTGGAGATTGTGCACTGGCAAGTATGAGTCTGGACAGGTGAAATGCAGCAGATTTTTCCCTGGGTCTCACAGGGTAAATGTTGATGCATCTGAGGAAATTAATAATAATTCTAACAGTCCTGGTCCTGTGGAATGCTGTGGGGTCATTACCTACGTCTCCCAGGATTACAGTCAGTTGTGTTGGGAATGGTGGTAGTTACTTGCCTGAAATAGCATCTCAGATAGAGCTCTCCAGATACCTCAAGTGAGTATGAGTTACTCCAGAGATTGTAATACCAACATCAGCAATACCAGCTCTGTAAGGCACTGATGGAAATGTCTCCCAGTTCCCACATGACATGCAAGGGTGATGCTGGCTGGTGTTTGTGCCTTGGGTTCCCAGCACTGTAATCTAGGAGGTGCAGAGGTAACTTCCTCCAGTCTCATCCTCTTGAATTTTATCTAAGCTGCTCCTGGTGCTAATGCCAAGAAACCAAGAGGAAACCCCCTGAATAACACATAGGGAGTGAGCTCAAGCCCAGGGTCTTATCCCTAGAATTCTCACAGTCACAGGCCACAGGGTGCTCTGAAAAGCACCCTGTTCTGGCACTAGTGGCTTTTGGTAGCAGCAGAACTGCTCGCTGTCCACTAGAACAGAGTTCAGTGGTGAATCTACCATAGTGAATTGAGGCTGGCACTTTAGCAGGGAGGGAACATTTGGCTTTCCTATGTAGAGCTTAGACACCAACCAGTTCCCTAGGCTAGACTTGAAGTTAGTGGGGACCATGGAATTCTGACACAGGACTGCCAGTGGTGGGAGCCACAGCACCTTCTTACCTCTTCCCAACATGATGCTGTTCCCTGTCTGAAAGCTGGTGGAGTAGGTGCTGTGGCAGCTGGTGGCAATGCTATGTCTGTCCTCTCTCTTTGCTGTCTTATAGAGACCACTTCTTTGCTGGAAATTTCTCTCAGTTCCCTCTGAACACAATCCTCGCTATGTTTTTCTGGAATTTCTCTGTGGCTGAGATGAGTGCAGTTTCTCACTCTTCAGCCATCTTTGATCCTGTCATGATATTTTCTTGGTCTCTTGATTTATATGTGTATTCTCTTCTTGTTGTTAAAAAACACATTTGGAAAGTTTATTTTCCTTTTGTTAAAATATATATCTATTTGAAAGTCAGGGTTCCAAAGAGAGAGGGAGAGACAAAGAGAGAGATCTCCCATCCACTAGTGCACTCCCCAAATGGCCACAATGGTCAGGACTGGGCCACACAAAAGCCAGGAGTCTAGAGCCTAGAACTCCATCCAGGTCTCCCAGGTAGGTGACAGTGGCCCAAGTACTTGGCCATCTTCTGCTGCTTTTCCCAGGCACATTGGCAGGGAGCTGGACAGAAAGCAGATCAGCTGGGACTTGAACCAGTGCTTTTATGGGATGCTGGTATTGCATATAATGGCTTAACCTGCTCTGCCACAATGAAAAGGTTTTTCTTTTTTTTAAGCTTTTATTTAATAAATATAAATTTCGAAAGTACAACTTTTGGATTATAGCGGCTTTTTCCCCCATAACCTCCCTCCCACCCGCAACCATCCCATCTCCCACTCACTCTCCCATCCCATTCTTCATCAAGATTCATTTTTAATTTTCTTTATTTACAGAAGATCTACTTAGTATTTATTAAGTAAAGATTTCAACAGTTTGCACCCAAACACACAATGTATAGAGTACTGTTTTAGTAATAGTTTTACCGTTGATTTTCATAGTACAACACTTTAAGGATAGAAATCCTACATGGGGAGTAAGTGCACAGTGACTCCTTTTGTTGATTTAACAATTGACACTGTTATTTATGACGTCAGTAATCACCGAGGCTCTTGTCATGAGCTGCCAAGGCTATGGAAGCCTCTTGAGTTCACCAACTCAAGAGACAAGGCCACAGTCAAAGTGGAAGTTCTCTCCTCCCTTCATAGCAAGGTACCTCCTTCTTTGATGGCCCATTTGGAAAGGTTTTTTTCTAAGTTGTTTCTTATATGTCCAGTATTAGAAGTTTATGTAAGTTTTCTCTGGAGGATTTCAATATAGTTACATGACAAAATTTTTAAAAATTGCTTTGTAGCCATATGTTCACTCTATAATGGGTATATTTTCTACTTTCTATCTGACAGAGTCTTTTTTAAAAAATTATTTTATTTATTTGAAAGATAGAGTTATAAGGAGAGAGTTAGAGACAGAGAGGGACAGAAAGATCTTCCATCTCTTGGTTTATTCCCTAGGTGGCCACAATAGCCAGGGCTGGGGCAAGCTAAAGCCAGGAGCCAGGAGCTTCCTCTGGGTCTCTTACATGGGTTGCAGGAGCCCAAGTGCTTGGGCTATCTTCTAATGCTTTCCCATGTGCATTAGCAGAGAGCTGGATCAGAAATGAAGCTGCCAGGACTTAAACCAGCACTCATAGGAGATGCCGGCATCCTAGGCAGTAGCTCATCTCACTGTACCACAATGCTGGCCCCTGATATGATCTAAAGACAATATTCAGTGGAACAGCAGATTCAGTGAATGTTGGGTAAATGCACTTCCTTATTTTGGTTTCTTCATTAAAGAATAGGGATATTTTGTTGGGTCGATATACAGCATTCTTTCATTGTATAGAATTCAACTGTATGAAGAACGGTGATAGAGTAGCCAAAGGAATCCACTGTTCCAGTTACTGATTCCTTATCTTTCAGCTCCACATCACTCCTTGCTGTTCTATGGGAATGGAATTGAACCCTTTAAGGATATCTTCAGAGTGAACCTGATGTTAGCTTTGTCACTAGAGCATGCTGGAGGAGGGTTGCTGGTAGATGAATCTTCTCTTCCTGTTCCTGGTATCCTCCTCTTGCAGTGTGTGTGTGTATGTGCACATACATGTGTGCATGAGAGTGTGGTTCTTGCAGTGCCCAACACCTGGTAGCACAGCCCATCCTCCTGTAGGCAGCTTCATAAGGAAGGGCTACCAGCAAGGCATCTCCTTATGAATGGCTGCCTTGGGCAATCTAGCCTCAGCAGCTTTGCAGTGAAATGCAGTTGGTGGGCAACTGCACCCCTCCTTGGCCATCTACATCATGGAGTGCTACTGGCTGGACACTTCCCCCTGACCAGTATTCCCCACTCCCCTCCAGGTGACTTTTCAGTAAGTTTTTGAGACATGGCTCCTCCTTGAAATAAGCTTTCTACCAAATCCCACTGAACGTATCTGCCATCCAGTGAACTTCACTATGCCTTCTCCAAAGATGTCTGGACCTCAGCCCATGGAGTGAGAAGGTCTCTCCCTTGTGTTTTTTCTCAGTCATAGGGGTTGCCACCTCTCAGTTTTTGAAAGATTTACTTATTTTATCTGAAAGGCTGAGCTACAGAGAGAGAGACATAGAGAGGGAAAGCTAAAGAGAGAGATTTCTTTCATTTGCTGGTTTACTCCCCAAATGGCCGCAATAGCCTGGGGCTGGGCCAGGCAATGCCAAGAGCCTGGAACTCTGTCTAAGTCTCCAAAGTTGGTGCAGTGGTCCAAGCACTTGAGCCATCTTCTGCTGCCTTCCCAGGTACATTAGTAGATTGGATTAGAAGTGGAGCAGCTGGAACTCAAATCAGTACCCATATGCGATGCTGGTGTTGTAGATAAGGGGTTAACCAGCTGTGCCATGACGCATGCCTCTCCTCTCTGCTTTGAGTTCTTTTTATCTCTTGCTGGTAAATCCTCCATCCCTCTAATGTCTTGCTTAAATCACCGTGTGATGCATGTCTCCTGATTGGACTTTGACAGATACAGCTTCTTACAGAAACCAGATGGCAGTAAGAGGTGACATCCTTGTTCACATTCATTTTTTAAAGGTTTGTTTATTTATTTGAGAGGTAGAGTTAGAGACCGAGATAGGGAGAAACAGAGAGAGGAAGAGACACAGAGAGAGAGAGAGAGGTCTTCTATCTGCTGGTTCACTCCTGAAATTGCTTCAATAGCCAGAGCTGGGCCAATTGGAGGCCAGGATACAGGAGCTTCCTCTGGGTCTCCCAAGTGGGTGCAGGGGCCCAAGCACTTGGGCCATCTTCCACTGCTTTCCCAGGCAATCTTCAGGGAGCTGGATGGGAAGTGGAACAGTTGGGAGAACCAGTGCCCATATAGGATGCCTGTAGTACTGCAGAGGGAGGCATAACTTACTACAGCACAGGGCTGACCCCTCACAATAATTTTTATTGTTCAGATTATTCTTCTTTAAAAAGAAGAAGCCCACCCTGTACCCCTACCCCAAAAGAGTCAGAGCCCATTCTTTGCCATCTCATTCAGAAGGCCTCCCTGGGGATATCAACTGAAGGTTGCAAGATGAATGGGGCACCACCTCTGACATGGTTCTGGCCCGTGGCATTGGCCTGGTGATGCACACAACTATCATATACGAGATGTCTTCAAAAATTCCTAGAAAATTAGCATTGTTTAAGAAACTATATATAGATTTCAAAGGTTTTTATTCCCCCAAAAAAGCAATTTTATGCATATTTTTAGCTAGTTTTCATTCAAGAAAAAGAGAGCACTCCCTTGTACTGGTTTACCCCCCAAATGCCTGCAATTGATGAGGCTGGGCTGTGGCTTAAGCTAGGAGCCCCATACTCAGTCTAAGTCTCTCAAATGGTAACAGGGATACAATTACTTCAGCTTTCACCTGCTGCCTCCCAGGGTCTGCATTATTGGACAGCTCCATTCAGGGGCTAGAGCCAGGAATAGAACGCAGATACTCCAATAGGGATCCTAGATATCCTAAATGACATCTTAACCCGCAGACCAAAATCCTGCCCCTCCATGAACTATCTGAAGTGACTTCATAGATTGAAACCACCCACCAGTCTCATCAACTGACTTTGTTTTAAAAAGCCCTGATTCTTCTGGTCCGGGTAGTTTTTCCTGGCTCTGAAATTAAAAATAAAAACAGGGAAAAATGAGATAAGGGGAATAAAAATTTAGATGTTAAAATGAGAAGCTAAGACTCTAAAGGATATACTTATGAATAAAGTAAATTACAAATTGGAAACAAAACTCTTTTCAAGTGAAAATAATAGAAGGAAAAATTAAATTGAAAATAAAGAGTAATCCAGGTAGCTGAAACATTTTAAAGGAAGATTAAAAATAAGCTCACATTAGTGAAAGAATATAACATTCTGTAAGTGCTAAACAGTTAGAGAACAAAACAACTAAAAATAAATACAGAAGATAAGAGATGAACAATTTAAAACATGAGAACATTTTTCTAAAAGGCAAATTACCTGCTTTTAAAAGACATCTAGCTTTTGTTATTCTCCAAACATTAACACAGCCACAAGTTCCAGTAGCTTGTATCTGTGGCTTTGATTTCCAAGGTCAGGATCTTGGCAAAGCACTCTTCAGAGTCCCATTGGAGTAGCAAGCAGTTAAGAATGTTTAGCTCTTCTATTTCCTCATTCTCCAAAGGCTCCTGTCTCCTCTGATTGCCTGGTTTTTAATTCAGTATCTTGTAGAGTTGGGTATGGAAAGAGGCTAGAGCAACACATGCCCTTTCTTGGCCAGCCCTGTTTGCTGTGGCTCTAGGAGCAGGCCTGCCGATAAATCCTTTACTACCAGCCTGAAAACCCAGGAGTAGGCCTATAAGGATGTGGATTGCCCAGGTATCTCCTGATGCTGAGGTTGCTGTGTGTCCTCCTTTCTTTCCCTCACACTGCTGGCTGCAGCTCAAGTAATCAAACTGCTTTATAATGTATCTTGCCCCAGGAAAAGGCACATTAGTATTTTTCATACCTTTTGGTTAGAACCTACAGTAAGAAATACTTTTCCTACTCTTGACTCAGTACATATATGTGTGTATATACATATCTATAGGACTGAAAAGGCAATTTTACAAAACAAGTCCCTCTCTATCATTTTCTATTCTTTTGTATTCTGTATTATGGAATTGTCTCAAATGGGAGCTAGATCAAAGGTTTTCAAAAAATATTTGGCTTTCATATACCCTAAAAATGCATGTTACATTGTGTTTCCTAATGCATATATAAGCATATGCATGTACATAACTAAAATAAAATCTTACAGAACAATTATGAGTCTTCTTTCATGTAGTACACCTTTTAATTTTCTACTCTATTGTGTTACAGTTCTTAACTATATCTGCCTCTACTTGCATCTCCAAGCTTCCCACTAACAGTGATAGCATGGAGAACCACAGCCAAGGAAAGTAGTCAGCAGGGTGGTTTAATAATCATACACATTTAAAAAAATATTTTTATTTATTTATTTGAGAGGTAGACTTACATAAAGAGGAAGAGACAAAGAGAAAGGTCTTCTATCCACTAGTTCTTTACCCAAGTAACTTCAATAGCCAAAGCTTGGCCAGTCCAAAGCCAGGAGCCAGGAGCTTCTTCTGGATCTCCCACATGGATGCAGGGGCCCAATGACTTGAGCCATCTTCTACTGCTTTCCCAGGCCATAGTAGAGAGCTGGATTGGAAGAGAAGCAGCCAGGGCTTGAACTGGCACCCATATGGGATGCCAGTGCCACAGTTGGAGGCTTAGCCCACTATACCACAGCACCGACCCCCATACACATTTTTGTACCAACAACATACTTAACTCCTCCCTCTTGCTGATTGGATCTATAGTTTGCACCCTTGTTCCTCTAATGTTTATGAAGTATGAATACCTTGTATATGAATGAAAATCTCTTTCTTTGTGGTATATACAATAGAGGATGAAGATCTAGGACCCTGGTGAAGAGAGCTCCAAAAGGGTTTCTAGAAGGTGGAGACATTGAATGTTCGACACAGGTTTCTCAAAAGTGGCAGAACCAACACACATATACCTTAATAAAAAGTAGAATTTATTTATGCAGCTGAATCTCTAGTAGAGATTTGTCTTCAGGCTCAGTTTAATCCAGGACATGATGACATTCTGGGACCCATTTCTCAGTTCTGTTTCCTCTCAGATGGCTTTGCTCTCAAGGTGGTTCTTCTTGTGGTAACAAAAACTGAAGCCCTCCTGAACGCTAAAGGACCATGAAGTGAGGTGAGAATGTGTGGGAGGTAGAGGAGAGGAGTTTGTATCCCTTTATAGGATCATGTTCCCATCTCTATTTATTGTCTCTGGAGAGACAATCAATGGACAATAAAGAGACAATAAATGTTCCCATCTCCATTTATTGTATCTGGCCAACAAGTTTAAGCCAGTGAGGGCCTGTCCCCTGGAGCTACATATAGAGCATGTCCCCCATAGAGTGGGCTGATTTTTCTAAAGAACACATGGGGGATTGTGTGTGAGAAGATGGAGGCTGGTGTTTACCCCCAGGGAGCCTTGAAGGCTGTGTGGAAATGGAGAAAGAGTTTGATTGGGGAGCT
The DNA here is from genome assembly GCF_964237555.1 of Oryctolagus cuniculus. Taxonomy (NCBI): domain Eukaryota; kingdom Metazoa; phylum Chordata; class Mammalia; order Lagomorpha; family Leporidae; genus Oryctolagus; species Oryctolagus cuniculus. Next base: position 94,770,871 of record NC_091438.1, read on the forward strand.
GTGTCAACAGTTGGAGACTCAAAGGAGGAGACAGTGCTTTATTTGGGAGTAGAAGCTGGCATGAAGCCTGGAGCCACCTTTGTTCCTCTGGAGCATAAGCATACACTGGGAGCAGTGGGAGGTGAGACAAGCTGGAAAGGCAGCCTGTGGGTTCTGAAGTCCAGGCTACAGAATGAGGACCACATCCAGCAGCTGGTCATTCTCCAGAGAAACGTCTTAAATAAAACCACTACTTTCAGACACTAATTTTGGGTGCAGAAAGGACTAGAGAAAGACAATCCTAGAACTTCACACTAGTCCCTGCAAGAGTTCAGTGAATGCCAAACAGTGAAGCTGTGATTGTGGAGGGAGGAGGGAACTTACTGGGAAGCTCTTGGCTCTCTGCCTCATAATCCCAGGAAACTTTAAATAAATGCTGTTGACTTACGCTGTGTAGAAGAGATCCTTTAATATTTAATGACATTCAACAAAGATTAAATAAATTCAACAGGCTTTGCTTTCCAAAAGAAATCACCTTTTGGAAGAAAAACAAACTAATGGTTATGCGACTCATTAACCATATCAACCTTATCAAATGGTTAAATTACTCTGTAGTATATGAGAGAGAAAAATACCACCACTTCTAACTCACCAGACAAGCTCCAGAGGCCTCCCTAGAACCTTGTGGTCACAATTCCTCTCCTCCCTCTCCTACAGAATGAGGTTCCAAAGGTGTTGTTTCAGCCTTGCACTCTCCTGTGTGCATCTTTGTGGCCTCTAGCTTTTGGTCAGTATGACAGAAAGCTCTGGCAGTTGAGTGAAATAATTTCCCAAGCACCTGTAGCTGGATTTAAGCACTAGAGATACAGAGATGAATCTCAGCAAAACCCAAAAGAAGGAGGCTCTATTCTAGTGTGTCAAATGAGATATTTGTAGAGTGCAATGGGAGGAGAGGTCAGCTGTGTGTGGCAAGAATAAGAAATGTCTCACATGAGAGAATCTTTAATAGTGAGTCTTAGAAAATAAGTAGCCAGAGAAGATGGGTGGGAAAGAGGAGAGCCATGGGGAAGTGCTTCCCTGGCAGATGGTTGTATTCACCTGGTAAGGCCATAACAACTTTGACCTCATGGATGTCTCAAGAAATCTGTGGCCATTTCTTTAGAGCATGGTTAGAGCTCCGTTCCAGTAGCCTGAATCCAAACCGTTGGTTCTACCCTTGCTCAGTTTGGGACTGATTATTCTAGTGAAAAGCAATGTGCAGATTGATAGTTTTTCAGGAGCCTTTCACATGGTCTTTTTTTTTTTTTTTTTTAAGATGTAGTTATTTATTTAAAGGCAGAGTTACAAAGAGGAAGAGAGAAGGAAGCTTTGGAGCTGTGCCGATCTGAGGTCAGGAGCCAGGAGCTTCCTCTGGGTCTCCCAAGTGGGTGCAGGGGCCCAATGACTTGGGCCATCTTCTACTGCTTTCCCAGGCCATAACAGAAAGCTGGATCAGAAGTGGAGCAGCCGGGACTCGAACTGGCACCCTTATGGGATGCCGGTACAGCAGGCAATGGCTTTATCCGCTACGCCACAGTGCCGGCCCTGGTGTTGTTTAATTCTTACAATAATGCTGTATGATAGTAATGATAGGAAGGATGCTAGTTCTATGGAAATCCTCAAGAGGCACTCAGCCAGGAAGGGCGTGGAGGGCAGCCTGGGAGAAGTTGTGGCTCACAGGTCTGTTTGCTCCACTAGTGTACATGGATGTCACCTTCTCTGCTCGCTGGACTCTGTTTTCAGAGTTGGATCAGATTTGAGAACTGGGGCTCTTTGCTGCTCACAGTGATGCCACTACTTCATTTTATGTATCAGTCATCCTTACAGTTTTTCCATTTGCTTGATGAAGAAACCATTATAGATAGAATAAACTGTACACACACAGGCACACACATACACACGTATCTGGCAAGAATGATGACAAATGTATGGTAAATGATGTATGACAGTAAGAATACAAGTTTACACTGATAGTTATACTGAGAAAAAGGAGTAATGTTGTAGAAATTGAAACATTGACATTTAATGTGATTTTGATGTCTTTCTTTAAAGGAAAACTTTTATCAGAAGAAAAAGTTTTTACTCTTTCTAGAGCTCTGTAAGTCATTCATTTATTCACTACGTCCATGCTTAATGAACTTCAGTGATACACTGCTAACATTGCCAAGTCCATACCCTTCAACTTGAGATTCAAGGTGTATTTCACCACAGGCTATGTTCCTAGTTACACATCCAAGCTGTCTTCCCCACCCCTGTAGTTTCCCTCCTCTGTCCCTGCTCACTTCTCTCTGCTTACCTTCAATTTTCAGCCTCCTCAGTGAGACCTACTGCTCTTGACAGTACTCTCTGTGCTGAGAATACTTGGCAGTAAGCCAAAACATCTTCTGAGGACTAAAGCCTTGATGTGATATGTGATATATGGTGGGCAAAAATCTCTTGCCAGTAAACTCTATATAGGTCTTCTTTCACCTTGTGAGTGAACCTGGATGGATGTACCTCCTTTTCTAGGTATACTTTTTTTTAATAATTTAATTGATTAATTAGCCCATGAGAGTATTTCAGGCATGGAAAGCCAAGACACTCTGGCAAAAGATCTCTGCGAGTGAGATCCCAGTGGAAAGAACAGGTCTTCAAAGAAGGAGGTACCTTTCTCTGAAGGGAGGAGAGAACCTCCACTTTGACTATGACCTTGTCTAAACAAGATAAGAATCGGAGAACTCAGAGGGCTTCCATAGCCTTGGAAACTCATGACTGAAGCATAGGGAGACTACTGATGCCATAGACAGGAGTGTCAATTGGTGAAGTCAACAACAGGAGTCACTGTGCACTTACTCCTCATGTAGGATCTCTGTCCTTAATGTGCTGTACATTGAGATTTAATGCTATAACGAGTACTCAAACAATATATTTCACTTTGTGTTTCTATGGGGGTGCAAACTGTTGAAATCTTTACTTAATGTATACTAAACTGATCCTCTGTAAAAAAAAAAAAAAAAGAAAGAAAGAAAGAAATTATCAACTCCCAACTTGACTCTCACTGGGATTAAACATGACAATAGGTCTGCTCTGATTTCATCATCATTTAAAAAAAATCATCTATTATTTTTCACTTTATATTTCTGTGTGGGAGCAAACTGTTGAAATCCTTACTTAATGTATACTAAGCTGATCTTCTGTATATTAAGATAATCGAAAATGAATCTTGATGTGAATGGAAGGGGAGAGGGAGTGGGAAAGGGGAGGGTTGTGGGTGGGAGGGACGGTATGTGGGGGAAGCCATTGTAATCCATAAATCATACTTTGGAAATTTATATTCATTAAATAAAAGTTAAAAAAATAATTTAATTGATTAATTAGTTTGGAAGGCATAGACAGAAAAACACACACATACACACACACATCTTCCCTCTGCTGATTCATTCCCCAAATGCTCACAATAGCCAGGACTGGGCCAGACCAAATCCAGGAGCCTAGAACTCAATCCTGGTCTTCCTTGTGGGTGGCAGGGACCCAAGCACTTGAGCAATCGCCAACTGCCTCCCATGGTGAGCATTAGCAGGAAGCTGAATTGGAAGCAGAGCTGGGACTCAACCCAGGAACTTCAATATGGGATGTGGATGTCCTAGGCCATGACTTAACTGCTGCATCAAATGCCTGCTCTTAGATATTTTATACAAAAGAGTAGCTCTATTCTCTTGGAGGGCCTGTAGGTGGGTGGGCTATTTCATAACCATCAAGCCCATACCTGATTACAACCTCAAAGAAGGACAGGTACTGAGAGTGAACAGTCAGGGCATGGGATTTCATCAAATTAAAGAGCTTTTATATAGCAAAGGAAACAATCAACAGAGTGCAGAGACCACAGGAAAAGGGAAAATATTTTCAAGTTATACATCTGATAAGGGATTAATAGCCAGAATATATATGGAGCTCAAGTAACTCAATTGAAAAAAAAACCCGAATAATTCAATTTAAAATGGGAAGTAGATTTAAACAGATATTTCCCAGACAAAACCATAGGAATGGCCAACAAATCCACAAATCCAAATCACAATGAGATATCACCTCATTCCAGTTATATGGACTGTTTTCAAAAAGATAAATGATAACAATTGCTGACAAGGATGTGGAGAAGAGAGAGCCTTGCGATGTTCTTGGTGGGAATATAAATTAGTACAGCATTTGTGGAGAACAGTATGGAGATTCCTCAAAAACTTAAGACTAGAACAGCCACATGACTCAACAGTCTCACTACAGGGTATATATCCAAGGGATATGAAATTAGTCTGTAAAGAGACATCTGTATTCTAATGTTTATTGAGGCAAGATTCATCACAATAGTTAAGAAATGGAAACAACTTTTCCATTCACTAATGAGTGAATGAAGAAAACATGCAAATAATGGGATACTGCTCAGCAACAGAGAATGAAATCTTGCCATTTGCAGCAACTTGAATGGAACTGGAAGTCCTTATGTTAAGTGAAATAAGCGAGCACAGAAAGACATATATCATGTGATCTTCCTCACATGTGGAGCCTAAAAAAAGGTAAATCATAGATGTAAAAAGCTCATTTGTGGTAACCAGAGGCTGGAGAGAGAAGAATAGGAAAATGTTGACTAACAGGTACTAAGTTATGGCTAGCTAAGAGTAAGAAGTTCTGGAGTTCTCTCCCAAAGTAAGGTGACTATGCATAATGTTGATGCATTGTATATTCTCATATATAAAGAAAAAAGTTAGAATACAAGATTTTGAATGTTTATGCCCTATAAAGAAATGTTAAAGGAGGATATGGGTATATTTACTCTGATTGTACACTCTACAATGTGTATGTGTGTATATTGAAACATAACATGGAACTCTATAAATACATACAATTTATTTAAAAATTTTTTTAAAAAGTAAAGCAAGTCATAAAAGCAAACACACAAGCAAGCAGGCACGCGCCCACTTCAGTGCCTTGTCTCATCTTATTCCTTGTTAAAAATGCCAAGGAAGTTAAAAGAAAGACTCATATGTCTCTTGAAATCCAGGGAAGGAAGGAGGCAGGTGTGTTGGCCAAAGAGGTGAAAGGACATGGTCTGATGCAGAGAAGAGGAAGCTGAGAACCATAGCAGAGAACTGCAGGGCAAAGGCAGGCTCTCAATGAGCCCAGCGTCATGAGAAAGGGCTTGGAGCATTCTATGTTTGACGGAGAACTTAAGAGAAGGAATACAGCGTTCAGTGTGTGCTAACTTGGTTTTCTTTTTTAGGTTGGTGACAGGCCATGGGGATGATAGAGACAGAGAATGTTTGCATCGCAGTAACATGACTGAAAAAGTCTTCCTCTGCATCCATGAAAAAGAAATGGTGAAATCTGCTGTGAATCCCAGCAACAAGCACCAGGTGGACAAGTCACATCCAAATTACCAGCTTTCTATTAATATCGGAAAGCCTTAGCTGCAATGCCATCTTCTAATAATACACTTATGTACTTCATGTTTGGCATAAACAATAAGGGATGCAATATTGTTAGAAATGACAGAATTAAAGTGACTTTAGCAAGCAGATACTGATATCATTAAGTTGAATGTACATAACTGTTGAGTTTTATTTAGGCTGTGTTCTGAAATTGATGTGATCTGGTCTATAGGAGTACAGGCAGATGCTGCTATGGGCTGAAGGTCTGTGTGTCTCTGAACCCCTCCTATTCCTGTGTTGAAGCCTGTTCCCCAGTCCGATGGTATTGGCAAATAAAGCCTTCAGGTGGTAATTAGGCCCTGAAAGTGGAGCCCTCATGAATGTGATTAATACTCTTCCCCTTCCCCGCCCCAAAGGCAGGGTTCAAAAGGGAGAAACAGAGGCCAGTGCCGTGGCTCACTTGGTTAATCCTCTACCTGCGGTGCCAGCATCTTATATGGGCGCCGGGCTCTAGTCCCGGTTGCTCCTCTTCCAGTCCAGCTCTCCGCTGTGGCCCAGGAAGGCAGTGGAGGATGGCCCAAGTTCTTGGGCACCTGCACCAGCATCAGAGACCAGGAAGAAGTACCTGGCTCCTGGCTTCGGATCAGCATAGCTCCAGCCGTGGTGGCCATATGGGGGATGAACCAATGGAAGGAAGAACTTTCTTTCTGTCTCTCACTAACTCTGTCAAATAATAATAAAAAAAAAAGTGCTCAGAAAGGGAGAAACAGAGAGAGAGGTCTTTCATCTGCTGGTTCACTCCCAAAATGGCCACAATGGCCAGGGCTGGGCCAGGCAGAGCCAGAAATTTCATCTGGGTTTCCTATGTGGGTGTAGGGGCCCAAGCACTTGGGCCATCCTGGCTGCATTCCCAGGCACATTAGCAGGGAGCTGGATCAGAAGTGGAGTAGCCTGGAATAGAACCAGCACCCAAATGGGATGCTGGCACCACAGACAGCTGCTTTACTTGCTATGCCACAGAGCTGGCCCCAGATTAATAATATTGTAAAAGGAGGAGACATAAGATCATTCTGCTGTACACAACACGAAGGTTCAGAAAAGAAGTTGGTCCCTTTTAAACAGTGATCTTGGACATCCCAGTCTCTAAAACTGTAAGAAATGCTTGTTTAAACCTCCCAACTTATGGCCGTTTGTTACAGTAGCACAGACTTCATAAGATGCTATCATCCACTGTAGTGGATGATAAGAAAACTTGCTGATTTGAAAATCCATGTAAAATATTTTTAATATCCCACTATAGTTATTTTATATTGGATATGTAATCCCAGCCTCTTTTTAAAACAATATTTATTTATATATTTTATAGTAAAATATTTATTTATTTATTTATTTTACCCAGAAACCTTTTAGTTACCTATATACACTTTATGCATTTCATAAATACAAATTTAGGAACATAGTGATTCTTCCTACCCTACCTTCCCTCTCTCCTGCACTCACATCCTTCTTCTTGTTCCCTCTCCTATTCCTATACTTATTTTTTACTAAGATCTATTTTCAATGCATTTTATACACATAAGACTAACCCCACACTAAGTAAGAGTTCAAAAAATAATATGAGGAAAAAAAAAAACCTGTTCCTTAGCAGTCAGGACAAGGGCTGTATAAAGTCATCACATCTTGAGATGTTAATTGAAATTCTATAGATTACATTTAGGTACTTTATGAGTTATCACAAATCAGGGAGAACATATGGGACTTGTCCTTTGGGACTGGTTTATTTCACCAAGTATGATGTTTCTAGTTTCATCCATTTTGTTGCAAATGACAGGATTTAGGATTTCAGTTTTTTTTTTCTTACCACTGTGTAGTATTCTCCATGGTGTACATATCCCACAATTTGTTTATCCAGTATTCAGTTGATGGACATTTAGTTTGATTCCGTATCTTAACTATTGCTGAGCTGCAATAAACATAGGCATATAGATAACTCATATGCTGATTTCATTTCCTTTGGTAAATTCGCAAGAGTGGGATGGCTGAGTCATATCCTAGGTCTATATTCAGATTTCTGAGGTATCTCTATATTGTCTTCCACAGTAGCCGTAGAAGTTTGTATTCTCACCAACAGTGGGTTAGAGTATCTTTTTCCTCGTTTCTTCACCAGCTTTTGTTGTTTGTTGATTTCTGTATGAAAGCCATTCTAACTGGCATGAGGAGAACCCTCATTGTGGTTTTTATTTGCATTTCCATGGTGTCTAGTGATCCTAAGCATTTTTTTATGTATATGTTGCATTTCCTATTTTGAAACATGCTTGTTCAAGTCATTTAGCCCATTTCTTAAGTGGGTTGTTTGTTTTGTTGTTGTAGAGTTTCTTGAGCTCTTTATAAATTCTAGATATTAATCCTTTATCAGCTGAATAGTTTGCAAATACTCTCTCCCATTCTATCAGTTGCCTTTTCACTTTCCTGAGTGTTTCTTTTGCAGTGCAGAGGCTTTTCAATTTGATGTAATCCCATTTGTCAATTATGGTTTTGATTGCCTGTGCTTCTGGGGTCTTTTCCAAGAACTCTTTGCCTGTGCCAATGTCTTGCAGGGTTTCTCCAATGTTCTCTAATAATTTGATGGTATCAGGTCATAGATTTAGGTCTTTGATCAACGTTGAGTGGATTTTTGTGTAAGGTGTATGGCAGGAGTCTTGCTTCATACTTCTGCATGTGGAGATCAGTTTTCCCAACACTATTTGTTGAAGAGACTGTCCTTGCTCCAGGTATTGGTTTTAGCTACTGTGTCAAAGATAAGTTGGTTGTAGATGCATAGATTGATTTCTGGAGTTTCTATTATCTTCCATTGGTCTAAAAGTCTGTTTTTGTGTTAGTACCAGGCTGTTTTTTTAAACTTTTATTTAGTAAATATAAATTTCCAAAGTACAGTTTATGGATTACAATGGCTTCCCCCCACAATAACGTCCCTCCAACTCGCACCCCTCCCATCTCCTGCTCCCTCTCCCATTCCATTCACATCAAGATTCATTTTCAATTATCTTTATATACTGAAGATCCATTTAGTATATATTAAGTAAAGATTTCATCAGTTTGCACCCACACAGAAACACAAAGTGTAAAATACTGTTTCAGTACTAGTTATAGCATTAATTCACATTGGACAACACATTAAGGACAGATCCCACATGAGTTCCCAAGGCTATGGAAGCCTTTTGAGTTTGCTGACTTTGATCTTATTCTGACAGTGTCATAGTCAAAGTGGAAGTTCTCTCCTCCCTTCAGAGAAAGGTATCTTCTTCTTTGATTTATAACTTCCCTGTGCTATGTCTTGAAATCTGGTATTGTGATGCTTCCAGCTTTGTTTTTGTTGTATAAGATTGCTTTAGCAATTTTGGGTCTCCTATTTGTTCATAATAATTTCAGCATCAGTTTTTTTCTGTAACTGAGAAGAATGTACTTGGTATTTTGATTGGTATTATATAGAATCTGTAAATTGCTTTTGTTAGTATGGATTTTTTTTGAACTTTTATTTAGCAAATATAATTTTCCAAAGTACAGTTTATGGATTACAATGGCTCCCCCCCCATAACTTCCCTCCTACCCACACCCCTCCCATCTCCCACTCCCTCTCCCATTCCATTCACATCAAGATTCATTTTCAATTATCTTTATATACTGAAGATCCATTTAGTATATATTAAGTAAAGATTTCATCAGTCTGCAACACACAGAACATAAAGTGTAAAATACTGTTTCAGTACTAGTTATAGCATTAATTCACATTGGAAACACATTAAGGACAGAGATCCGACATGAGGAGTAAGTACACAGTGACTCCTGTTGTTGACTTAACAATTTGACACTCTTGTTTATGGCGTCAGAAATCTCCCTAGGCTCTAGTCATGAGTTCCCAAGGGTATGGAAGCCTCTTGAGATCGCTGACTTCGATCTTATTTAGACAAGGTCATAGTCAAAGTGGAAGTTCTCTCCACCCTTCAGAGCAAGGTACCTCCTCCTTTGATGGCCCATTCTTTCTACTGGGATCTCACTCACAGAGATCTTTCATTAGGTGGTTTTTGTTGTTTTTTTTTTTTTTTTTTTTTTTCAGAGTGTCTTGGATTTCCATGCCTAAAGTACTCTCATGGGCTCTTCAGCCAGATCCGAATGCCTTAAGGGCTGATTCTGAGGCCAGAGTGCTGTTTAGGACATCTGCCATTCTACGAGTCTGCTGTGTATCCCACTTCCCATGTTGGATCGTTCTCTCCCTTTTTTATTCTATCAGTTAGTATTCGCAGACACTAGTCTTGTTTGTGTGATCCCTTTGACTCTTAGACCTATCAGTGTGATCAATTGTGAACTGAAATTGATCACTTGGACTAGTGAGATGGCGTTGGTACATGCAGTCTTATGGGATTGTATTGGAATCCCCTGGCACATTTCTAACTCCACCATTTGGTGCAAGTCCGATTGAGCATGTCCCAAATTGTACATCTCCTCCCTCTCTTATTCCCACTCTTATATTTAACAGGGATCACTTTTCAGTTAAATTTCAACACCAAAGAATAAATGTGTGTTAATTACAGAGTTCAACCAATAGTATTAACTAGAACAAAAAAATACTAAAAGGGATAAAGTATTAAATTGTACATCAACAGACAGGGCTGATCAAGTCACTGTTTCTCATAGTGTCCCTTTCACTTCAACAGGTTTCCTTTTTTTTTGTGGTTGGTCAGTTGTCACTGATCAGGGAGAACATATGATGTTAGTATGGATATTTTATGATATTGGTTCTTCCAATCCATGAACATGGAAGATTTTTCCATTTTTTGTATCTTCTTATATTTCTTCCTTTAATGTTTTGTAATTTTCACTGTTTAGGTCTTTGGTGTCCTTGGTTAAATTTATTCCAAGATATTTGATTTTTTGTAGCTGTTGTGAATGGGATTGATCTTAGAAGTTCTTTCTCATGGGGTTGGCACTATGGCATAGTGGGTAAAAGCCATCACCTGCAGTGATGGCATCCCATGTGGTTGCCAGTTCAAGTCCCAGCTGCTCCTCTACCAATTCAGCTCTCTGCTATGGCATGGGAAAGCAGTAGAAGATGGCCCAAGTGCTCGGGCCCCTGCATCCATGTGGGAGACCTGAAAGAAGCTCCTGGATCCTGGCTTCGGATCAGTGCAGCTCCGGCCATTGTGGCCAATTGGGGAGTGTATGGAGGATGGAGGATCTCTCTGCATCTCCTTCTCTCTCTGTGTAACTCTGACTTTCAAATAAATAAATCTTTAAAAAAGAAAAAGAAGGTCTTTCTCAGCCATGACATTGTCTTTGTATACAAAGGCTATTGATTTTTGTGCATTCATTTTATATCCTGTTACTTTACCAAATTCTTTTATGTGTTTCAATAGTCTCTTAGAGGATTCTTTTGGATCCCCTATATATAGAATCATGTCATCTGCAAATAGGAATAGTTTGACTTCTTCCTTCCTAATTTGTATCCTTTTTATTTCTTTTTCTTGCTAATGGCTCTGGATAAATCTTCCAGGACTATAGTGAACACAATGGTATGAGTGTGCATCCTTGTCTGGTTCAGGACCTTAATGGGAATGCTTCATACTTTCCCCATTCAATAAGATGCTGGCCATAGGTTTGTCATAAATTGCCTTGATTGTATTAGGAATGTTCCTTCTATACCCAATTTGCTTAAGTTTTCCATTATAAAAGGGTATTGTATTTTATCAATTGCTTTCTGTACATCTATTGAAATAATCATATTGCTTTCATTCTTCAGTTTGTTAATGTGATGTATCACATTGATTGATTTGTGAATGTTGAACCATCCATGCATACCAGTTGGTCCACTTGAATGAACTTTCAGATATGTTGTTGGATTCTATTGGCTATTTTGTTGAGGATTTTTGTGTCTATGTTCATCAGGGTAAATGGTCTGTAGTTCTCTTTCTCTTTTGTATCTTTTTCAGGTTTAGGAATTAAGGAGTTTTGGAATATTCCCTCCTTTTCAATTGTTTTGCATAGCTTGAGAAGAATTGGAGTTACTTCTTCTTTAAATGTCTGATAGAATTAATCGGTGAAGCCATCTGGTCCTGGGCTTTTCTTTTTCTGGGAGGATCTTTATTACAGTTTCAATTTCCATCTTGGTTATTGTTCTGTTTAGGTTTTCTATGTGTTCATGACTCAATTTTGATAAGTCCTGTGTGTTCAGGAATCTATCCATTTCTTCTAGGCTTTTGGCATTCTGGTCTTTGGAGTAATTCCTAATGATTCTTTTTATTTCTGTGGTATCTGTTGTTATATTTTCTTTTTCTTCTCTAATTTTATTGATTTTGGTCTTTTTTTGATTAGTTGAGCCAATGGGGTCAATTTTGTTTATTTTTTCAAACAACCATCTCTTTGTTTTGCTGATTTTTTCAAATTTTGTTTCAATTTTGTTTATTCTCTAATTTTAATTATTTCTTATCTCCTATTAATTTGGGTTCTGGTTTGCCATTGTTTTTCTAGATCCTTGAGATGCATTCATGGCTCATTTATTTGATACCTTTCCAATTTATTGAGGAAGGCAGCAATTGTTCCAAACATTCCTCTTAACACTGCTTTTTCTGTATCCCATAGTTTTGATATGTTGCATTGTTGTCTTCATTCATTTCCAGAAATTTTTGATTTCTTCAATGACCCACTGTTCATTCAGGTGAATGTTGTTCAGTCTCCATGTATGTGCATATGTTCCAAGATTCTTGAGTTATTGATTTCCAGCTTCATTCCATTGTGGTCAGAGAATATTGGTGGTATGATTTCAATTTTTTAAAAATTTGCTGATACTTGCTTTATGGCCTAGCATGTGGTCTAATCTGGAGAAAGTTCCATGCACTGGTGAGAAGAATGTGTATTCTGCAACTGCAAGATTGAAAGTTCTGTAGATATCTGTTAGTTCCATTTGGTTTATAGTGTTGACTAACTCTGTTGTTTACTTGCTGATTTTCTGTCTGTTCACTGCCCAAAGTGAAGTATTGAAGTCCCCCATTACTACTGTATTTGAATCTATGTCTCCCTTTAGATCCATTAACTCTTATTTTAAATAGCCAGGTGACCTATAATTAGTTGCATATACATTTATTAAAGTCACATCTTCCTGTTGAATTGATCCCTTAATCATTACATAGTGCCCTTCTTTGTTTCTTTTTTACAGTTTTTGTGTTAAAGTCTCTTTTGTCTGATATTAGGATGGCTATACCAGCTCTTTTTGGTTTCTGTTAGCATGGAATATCTTTTTCATCCTTTCACTTTCAGTCTGCATGTCTCTTTGATGGTAAGATGTGTTTCTTGTAGGCAACAAATAGATAGGCTTTGTTTTTCAATCCATTCAGCAAGTCTGCATCTTTTAACTGTAAGTTGAGGCCATTTATATTCAAGTTAACTATTGATAAGTACTGACTTGACCCTACCATTTTTCCATGAATATTCCTATTCTTTACTTTGGATTTCCTTTGTACTTTTACTGTGACATTTTCTGCCTTCATCTTCTTTCATAGTGATGACCATGTTTCTGTGTTTCTGTATGTAGCACATCCTTAAGTATCTTTAATTCATTCATGGATTTGCTTCAGATTACTTCTAGTAATCCTATGATAAATTTTTTGAATTCCATTTCCAGTATCTCATCAATATCTTCATCTTCACATTCTAGTTTTGAAGTATTGTTATGATCTTTTGGAGGCATGATGTTGTACTCCTTATTCTTGTTTCTTGAATTTCTGTGTTTATTTTTAGGCATTTGTGGAGATACTTGTTGGGTTTTTTTAGCCCCTGTTATGGCTCTTATATTTGGACTGTCTCTGTGGTTTAGTGAAATCTCTGCTCTTTCAGTGAACATCCAGAAGTGTGTGCTGGTTGTAGCCAGTAATCTCTGTTTAGTGCTCCGCACGAGAGGAGTATCCAAGGTGATACCCAAGTTAGGTATGATAAATTCCCTCATTTTATTTTTTATTTATTTATTTTATCAGAAGAAAGGGTTTGGTCAGCTCTGTTGGTGTAGTCTCATGCTCACCTCTCTTCCACGGCAACTAATGCCTTAATGCTAGCCCCAGTATGTGTAATATATGTCCATACCACCACAAGAACCACACAATGGATATGTGTAGTCCTCAGTGTGGGCAGAGATCCTATAGCAATGCCCTCCCCAGGCAATGAGGGAGCCCCAAGTGTGTGGAGCTGCCCACAGCGACTGCCCAGAGACCGAGCTGCATCCTGCACCCTCTCACACAGCCACAGTTTTATCACAATCCTAGCAAACAAGGCTTCTACAGTCATGGGCACCCAGTCCCTGTCAATTCTCCCAGCATCTCCTCTCGGCTAGTTGCTGAGCTACAGATACAAGCTGATGTAGCTATTACATATGACCAAAATGGCCCCTGGCCTCTCTCAGCTAGTTACAGGATGTCAGTAACTAGGTGATCAGGAAGAGAGAAACATGCCCTCTTTTTCCCCTTTAGGTTGGCAGGTACACTGTTCCCCACAGGGCCCCAAGCCAGACTCATGCCAGGCTCTCCTCGCAGATTTATCGCTGGTGGCTTGGGCTGCTGCAGTCTGGTCTTACCTCACTCTCCAAAGCTGGTGCTGAGGTTCTTGGCTGCTGGGGTCTTGCATTGTTTCCATGTTCATGTTATGTGTCTACACTGTCCATGTACATCCACAGCATCCCTCTAACTTGCTGAAGTTTCCACTGCCATTTTCTCCCTATCTATTTTCTGAGATTGGACTCTCTTACTTTTTTTAAAACTAACATCCCGTAGACTAGAGCAGTAAGCTCCCTCCCTATTTCACCGTCTTGGACTATCCTGTATTTATTTTTATTTATTTATTGGAAAGCAAGAGTTAGAGAGAGAGATTGAGAGAGAGAGAGAGAGAGATATCCTCCATCTGTGTGTTCACTCCCCAAATGACCACAATCATGTCTGGGCCAGGCTGAAACCAGAAACTAGGAATTCCATCTAGGTCTCTCATGTGGGTATCGGGGATCCTAGTACTTAGCCCATCTTCTGCTGCTTCCAATTCCAGATTCCTGCTAATGTGCATCCTAGAACACAGCAGGTGATGGCTCAAGTACTTGATGTATCCACACAATGGCATTATACAAGAGTGAAAATAATCAAGAACTCTATGCAAAGAAAATGAATAAGTCTTTAAATAAAGCAAGTTCCAGAAGACTCTACACAATTGTACAAATAGTTATAATGTTTACAAATATGTAAAACTAAAGAGTATAGTATTTATAGATTATATGTAATAAAACTATTTAGAAATCATGAGAATGATAAATAGAAATTCAAAGATAATAGAAGGATAGTGTCTGCTTCAAGATTTTGATGTCTGCTTCAAAATTTGCACAATTGTCATATTTTGTTTGGTATGTATCAAATATTATTATGCAGTGATTATTCTAATAAAATTGTTACCTATAAGATTACAATTCTGTAATAAGAACATGGTGACCAACAAAAGAAACTGCACAGATGCACTGGTTTTTAATTGCCTTTCCCACTTAATAGTGGTAAGACCTTGGGGGCGTTACAGAAGTGTCTTGTACCTCAATTTTCACATCTGTAAAAGGGGAATGAAAAAATAACCTAGTTGATGGGATTGTTGTGAGAAGTAAATGAATTTACACACATAAAGTACTTAGAGGAAAGCTTGGTACAAGCATGCTGTATGTCCATTTTTGTCTTCATCACCCTGAGGCCCAAATGCACAGCTTCTCTTTGTCTCAGTTTGCTTATTTGCATAACAGGATAATAGGATTATGGGGAAATAATATGAGTATATATGTCACGAATGTTATTTGCAAAACACAGTAGATATTCAATGGATAAAAATGTAGTTGCAAAGGTTTTGACTCACTTTCATGGGTTTCCTATATTTGATTTTTTTTTGTTTATTATTATTATTATTTTCTTTTGACAGGCAGAGTGGACAGTGAGAGAGAGAGAGAGAGAGAGAAAGGTCTTCCTTTTGCCGTTGGTTCACCCTCCAATGGCCGCTGCAGCCGGCGCGCTGCTGCCAGCACATCGTGCTGATCCAATGGCAGGAGCCAGGTACTTATCCTGGACTCCCATGGGGTGCAGGGCCCAAGGACTTGGGCCATCCTCCACTGCACTCCCTGGCCACAGCAGAGAGCTGGCCTGGAAGAGGGGCAACTGGGACAGAATCCAGCGCCCCGACCGGGACTAGAACCTGGTGTGCCGGTGCCGCAAGGCGGAGGATTAGCCTAGTGAGCCGCAGCGCTGGCCCCCTATATTTGATTTTAAAATTAAATATCTAGCCTCATGCTAAAGAACTATAGCCTTGAGGTGACTTATGTAGTGAATGAAGACATTTTTTTAAGTGTAGTTACATGTGGCTATCTTTCCTAGCACCCCTGCTAGAATTCTGTTTGAAATCCTGTTACAATGTCTTTTAATATTTTATGAAGTAACATTTTGTGATTGTAATAAAAGTATTGAAAATATGGGAAAATCTATATAATTCTATCTCTTCAGAAATAAGTACTCAACTCAGTTTAATGTAGTGTCTTGTAGCTTTTCCCCTATGCTTTAAAAAGTGAAATTAAGATCACACAATTAAGTAAGTATGTGGAAGAGCCAGCAATGAATGAGAGGTGTTCTGAAAAAATCCACATATCCAAGAAAGCAATGGTTATGATTCCTCTCGGGGGCAGCCACTGGCAGTGAATTCACCTTTACTGGAGCTGTGAGGTCCCTAGAACCAGGTGTTGGCTAGTAGTGATTCAGGAGCCTGGGACACTCTGCCAGGGACACCTTTTTCCAAGAATTCTTTCTCCTCATATTTTGAAAACTTTAAAACCAGTTTTAATTGTTTCACTGGCACAAAAGGATTTTGGTTTTTTCATTTTGTTCTTAAGATAAACATGCACTTAATTTTTATACATCCTTAATAACCATCAGTTGGATTCCCAATAGCTTTAGGAGGCTGTCAAGGTTAAGTTAAGTTAAACCTTGTCTCAGTTTAGCCCTTCTTTTGTTAAATCAAAAAGTCAGAGCCTGAGCTGCTTTTTTGCCCTTCTGCTGATGGTGTAGCATTTGTCAATACTAAATTTAATTTCAACTAAGACCAGTGCATGAACAGCAAAAACATAAAGCTTGTTAACTTGACTTTGTCTGTGTGCTCCGTACAGCCAGCATTAGCAAACCTAATGAATTCAGCAACATTATTCTATCCAAATCTAGGTCAGCTATGTTGATTAAAAAATTATAAGATTAAAGACTGGCCCTATAAAAACCCACTTAAAATTTAATTATATCATAAGCTATTGCATCTCTTGTACTTATAGAATGTATTTTACACCCAATTACCAATCCAGTGGGTCAACATTAAGAGATCATCATCAACAACAGACATTTATTGAGCGCCTATTGTGTGCAAGGCACTGTACAAGGTATTGGGCTACAAAAACAAAGGAGAAATAGTCCCTGCCCTCAAGGAGCTTACAATCTAATTAGACTCACAGGACACATACATACAAAGACAAAGAACAATCCAAGGTAGCATATAATGTTAGGGCACTGAGTAGAAACCAACAAGATTTCAGCCTTTTTTGCATTTGCATTTCAATACCCTGAGTAGGTGGGGGGTGAGTAAGCTAGAATAGAGGGGCTACTCTTGTTGACACTCTCTCATCTCTTTCCATGCCAAAGTATCTTCTGGCATGTGATAAAACCTAGACAATGGTTTACTCCCCTTCCCCCCCACCTCCCAGCTCATTATAGTTCTTGAGGTGGCAATTAGACAGGGTGACCTCCTGTCCCAGTTCCAGGACTGCCCTAATGTTAACATTGAAAGTCTATGTCTTGGAACTCCCACCTCTACACTCCTCTCGCAGTCTTGGGAAAACAAGGAGGGTATTTCTGAAGTACCTTGTTTGTTGCCAGATGTATGCCTCCCATCTATGACAGTCATTACTCTGGCAGTCATTACTCTATCTGTTCCCCAGATAGTTCTCTAGCTAAGAAACCTAGGAGGAAGACCTTAACAACCACAAAGACTGCTGGTGTAGACAAAAGAATGACAACTCAGACGGAATGGGTCCCAAGAGAGATGTGAGGATGAGAGGAATGATTGAGCCAGTTATGAAATATGTCGTGTGTTGCATTATTGCATCTTTTCCTAACACTGTCAAATGAGAATGTGGCACAGACTCTCTCAGGGTAGGTCTACTTGACATTTGGAATCACCACTCTGAACCCAGGATAGACTCCTAAAATGACGCCACTCTACAGGGGCAAATATTTGGACAGGTACTAAACAGGTACAAGTGCATTTAACTAGCACTGCCTTCATCCTAACAAAATTTCTACTTTCCCTTCCACTATTCAGCTAGCATTCATTAGCTTATAAATGAATCATTTTAACTTTTCAAGGGGGAGTTTATTTCAAATGAGATAATTTCCCTTCATTCTAACGTAATTCAGGTAGATCAGGGATGGAGAGAACTGCAGAGCAAGAGCAATTTAAGTTGGAAGGTATCTGATAAACAAATGTGGTAATAACCTAAAGATTCCAAAACACAAATGTGGTAGTAACCTAGGGATTCTGAGAAACCACATGAATTTCTCTTTTAGGTTCAATACTCTGTTATATTTGTTTGCTTTTCAAGAAAACATCTAATGCTGAAATCTTAGCATGTTGGACATTTCAGAAGTGCTCTAGTTTTATGTCTAGCCCTTAGGAGTACACACCAGGGTTAGCGAGGCACAGGGACTTAGTTGCCAAATACCCATTAACAGTAATGGAAATCACATAGCTAAATCCCCATGCAGCACGCTGAATATTTACCTCCTAATGTTCTTTTAATGTATGTTTTCTTGGGTGAATATTTACTGTAGAATATTAAATGTGAGATTCCTCTTTTTATGGGCCATTTGCAGTGATTGATTGTGTTTGTGAATCCCTGTATCTTTGCCCATAATGGCTATCTATTGTAATGGCCTCTGCCAAATGTTCTTGCGTTGAAATAACAGAAGCCATGGATCGACCAGCTGTGGGATTGTATTACCTTGGTCTTAAAAGCTAGGAGGGAGCTCATGACACAGCTGGAGAGAGAAGAAAAAGGTATGTTGCAGGAGTGTGTGACTTGGGCTTCAAACACAATCCTATCCAGTGAAGTTGGTGAGGTCTGTAAATGTGGTTTTGTAGTCATCTTTTATATCAGAGTTTATATTGAATGGTGTTGAATGATGTTAAGACTGACAGTCATGAAATGATAGTAGCAAGACAAGAATTCAATTGCCCACAACCATGTCCATCAGCACAATCTATCAGAATTCTAGGCATTTCCCTTCATGCTGTGATAAAGCATCTATCCAAGCAATAATTTCTTACAATTATTTACACCACCATTTTTTTTAAAAAAATGTGAACTCACATATCCTAGCTACATGTGATGTAAGACATTTCCCAGTGAAGACAGGATTCTCAGAATTTGGTTGCTTTTCACTCTTTTGAGTATTGAAGAGGGAACAGTTACCAAAAATGGAATTATCATGATTTAAAAAAAATCCCTAAAACCTGAAATACACAGACATATGAGATACTATTAGATAACTATATTTAGTTATATCCTTGCATGTCTCAAATAGTCCATACAGATTTCCAAGAATAGAGAATTCTTAAAAGATTCATTTACATCTGAGTAATAGAATCTACCCAAGTGACTGTAAAGTGGTCTGTAGATAATTGTACTGAATTCATACACCTTTGCAGACCTTCAGAAAATACGGTATTCAGAGTCCATGCTGCCTAAGATTATTGGAAAAAAATTCATAGTCCCTTCAAAAACTAGGAGAAAATTTAAAGACTGTGTTCTAGTTTGTTTTCATCAGCCATTTCAACTTTACTGGCTTTTAACAGCTCAAGCCACATCACCCTAATACCAACTTTGGTTTTGCTGTGTGAACACTTGGATTGTGTTTGTATTTCAACAATGGCACTCTATAATTAAGAGTACCAGTTAGTGTAAGGGGATGGAACCTCATTACTAATTTTAAAAGGAGAAAGATGTGGTAATGTGAGTGACCTTTAATCATAAGCCAGGTCATGTTCTATAAAACAGTGTCAGATTCCATACATAATATTTGCTGGTGCCTTCAAATTTGAAATTAAAGAAACTAATGCCTCCTAATCCTGGTATAAGGAAAACACTATAATATTTTTAAAATACTGTTTTTGTACATGACTCTTTTTTAAATGAAAATCTATAATACTAATTTATCTTGTCTCTGCATACTGTAAATCCTTCATATTCCTTCAGACCAGGGAATGGTAGTGAATATAATCTAAGAAGATTTGCAGAGAGTATAAATAGTTCGTAGAATAAGTGAGTTATCTGATAGGAAATCTCTTTGTATTCTTTTTTCACAGAAGGTCAGCTCCTCCCTCTTGTAGACAGAAAACACCGCAGAAGTAAGTCTGTGGTATGTGGATGTGTGGTCCTTTCAGAGAAGCAGGGGATAGATTTTAGCTAATGGAATTGCAGGAAGAAGTATGTTTTTAACCACAAGAGGGTGATTACTAGCATTATGGAAATATTAATGCTCCCCCCATGTTCCTACTATTGTTGTAGTCTGATTTTTCCAAGTATAAAGTTCTCAAGTGGGTCAACAGGAGGCTCATAGAATTGTAGATTCAGAATAAAACCTTAGAGGTCATCTGGTAGGGTGATATCACCCTACTGAAGAGGAGAAACTAAGGCATTCAAGAAGCTACTTACATCACCTATTATTCAAGAAAACTCTCTTTAAGTTTTATCTTGTTAGCATGTTTTTGTTTTAATAACACAGTTTTTGGTTTTCAATTTTGTCTTTTTGGAGCAGTTCTGCACATTAGAAAATGTTGTAGCTATTCTTACTATGAACAAGCAATTTGCCTGAAGCCTAGGTGTTCAAAGAATGCAAGACAACATTTCCAAGTCAAATACCAAGTGCATGCTAACAATGAGTATTGTGAACACAGTAACTCATCAATCCAATTCTAGGCCATTTTCAAAAATCATTCAGGATTAAAGAGTTAGGAAGAATAAATCACCACAGAATCATAATCTATAAAAATACTGGCCTAGAGTGCACTAAAAAACTCTCAATAAATAAATATTGGACATTTGCTTTATGAAAGTTAGTGGAGATGTGCTCTTCAGAAATCAAGTCCATATTTTCAGATTGCTTTGTACAAATCACACATACAGAGTCCAACAGATGACAAAGGTTACAGATCAGGTTAGAATACAACTGGATAGAAAAATGTCTTTTGACATGGTATTTTTATAAAGGAATGTGATTATTCTTGTTGAGTTGCTCATGTTTCGGTTTCAAAGGCAATACTTAAAGTGATCCAAAATGTTTTTAGCCAGGGCAGCATCAGTGAAATGAGTGTTGAGCGCCTAAGGTAGCCCCTTTCAAAGAGGCAACACTCATTAGGATGGATTAATTCTGGTATTTTCCCTTTAAACCAACTGTACTGCCTGTAGTCCTGGGACATAGGCATCTGTCCATGGTACTAGAGGATTGAAACTGTTTTTTGCTACCTGTTCCTGTCTGGTGGATCAGGAAGTCCAGCACCCCTGTGTCTGGTACAGTGGGTATCTGAGATTACAGCCTGGCATGCTCATTTCTCAGAACGCAGGTTTATTTTCAGGATGATTTATAGCAAGTGGTTCTGGTTTCCAGTCTGGCTGAAAAAAGTGGATATTGAATGTCCGTGCCCAGTTCTTAAAGACTCTCTTCTCTGTGATAAAGCGGTGATGACTGCCCTTCCGTCCTCGCTCATGGGAGAGATACATTGTACATTCATCAGGTCCAAAAGGCTCATAATAATGATAAGGGACAGAGAGGTGATTGGGATCCCTGTAGGAGGAAAAACGAGATAACTGATTAAAGCAAAAAATTTTTTTTCCTTTGACTGACTCAAGTAAGATGTTATCTTTAATAAGCTGATAAGCACAAATCATACTTTCTAGTTAAATGAATTTCAGGAAATGGTTTTTCTGATGTTTAAGCAATAAACAAGTAGAGAGGTTTTGGGGTTGTTAAATAAATGCAATGACCCTCAGTCTCAAACAAAGAGATTAAATCTGTGTTGTGGGTAGTCAGGCTTCCAGGATGGAGACATAACATATCACTAAAGTACCACTGGAGTTCCTACTTCCACTCTTGCCCCCTTACAGTCTGTTTACACCAGCAGCTATAAAGGTATTTACAAAGAACAACCATATCATGCCCCTCCTCCACTTCAACCCCTCAAACCCTGCAGAGGCTTCTGGTTATACAGAGAGCAAGGCATACAAGACGCTCCATGAACTGGCTATTCTCCAGAGTCTCCTAATTCACCTTACTTGTTCACTATGCCCTGGCCATATCTGTCTTTCTGGTCATTTGCTTCAGGTCCTTTGCACTGTTGGGAACATTCTCTGCATGAGTTCTCTCCTCATCACTGGGAATAAACTCAGATGTATATCCCTCACAAGAGGCTGTTCCTGACACCTACTCCTTTCACTTCATCACATCTTTCTTTTCTTTATAGCATTAACTGCTCTCCAAAATTGCTATTTTTGTTCATTTATTTATTGACTGTTCATGAGGGGAGAGATTTGTTGTATTTCTGGAATATCACCTGGTAGATACTCAATAAAAAAAATTTTGGAATTTCTTGTTACTGAAAATGATTTAAATGGGCTCAGCAGCTAAACAGCAAGCTTCTAAAGACATTTTCTCATCCAAGTCTGGGAAATAGATTTCTTAATTTGATCTCATGGAGGAACAAGGAAGATATCAAGTCAGACACTTCTGTTTTTCTCTTATTGCTCTAAATGGTTTATGTGTAAATGAATTCCCCAAGAAGTTCACGGAAAATGGAATTAAAAGATCAGTTCATTTTGCTACAAAATCTTTTGAAATCCATGCATATTCATAGTGAACATTAAGTCAGTCCAAAAATTTTAAGTTGTCAATCTCTTGTTGGTAGTCTGGCAATCCCAACAACTTTTGGCCTTTATATCCCCATCTCAGCCTCAAACAAGAAACATTGGCTCATTTCTTTAAGGCAGTGTATACAGGAATAACATGCCAGGATGGTGGTGGTAGATGCCCTTGTTGAAGGGTTAGCAGACTATTTAACTCCCAAAGAGTACTGATCTAAGACTGGTCTCCACTCTATGTCTACCCCATTTTTTTCTGTCTTTTAAAGAGTAGATGAAAAGGTTAGTCAAGGTTTCTCAGAGGACAATCTTTCTATCTTGAGTTTTGCTCACCAGTACACCTTGCTGAAGAGCACAAAAAGAGAAAAGGCGCAGGCTGCCCAGCTTCAGAAGAATCACCTTTCAAGGCTGATGACCTGGGGTTCCCTCTCCAGTTGCTTAGGCTCTCCTGCAGTTCTCATAACTTGATTCCCCACCCCCACCCTGATTCTCCTCCTGCTGGACACCTACCTGTGTTTTCAGAGGAGATCAATACACAAATGGCGTTTAAAGCAGCAACTTTACTGGGGTCAAAGATTGAAGTCTTTTATCATGAAGGGTATCGAGTTTGTGGTTCTGACAATAAACATTTGAGTGGCTTCTCCTCTCAGGGTAAAGTTCTTCCAAGAAGAGAGATTTTTTTTGTCATGTAGCATCAAGACATTTCTCATTCCACCTTGGATACTGTATTGAATTAATATTTTGCATCTCCAACATGCCTATCTCAGAAATCTCTGTGTTCTATTGTAAAACTGTGGACTTGCCTGTCTGATTATTGCATAGTTCACTAATTTACTTACTTTAGAACTGGGATCCCTGTAACATTTTAATAGATGTGTTATAAATACAGAAAATACTGCTAGGAGCAGTCCAGTATAAAGAAGGAAGTCAACAAAAAGGAAGAGAAAGTTCTGAGACAAATTTCCCCAGATTCATGTAGCATAATTTGGGTAAGCTGCCAAGGTCAGCCTGCCATGGTATACTTAGGGTTAAGCTCCTGTTCAATCACAAGGCAGTCTCTAAATCCGGTCCATCTAAGTTTTGGACACATTATTGGCATCAGTCTGACTAAAGAAACAATTAGGTTTCTAAAAATATCAGGAGATTGATTAGACATCTAGGAATAGAAGGTAATTGGAAACCAGCTAAAGGATGCTATAGGATCAATTTCCTTATTCAGGAAGACCATCTCTTTCAATGGAAATTTACCTGGCTCTATATTGGTCACCTAAAGGGAGAATTGAATTTCTGTATTTGGTTGTTAAGATTTCAGAGATATCCAAATAAGTTATTTGTGTAACTGAGAGTTGTTGTTACACTGGAAATTTTGTCCACCTGGCTGAAAAGTGCTTTGCTGGACTTGGAGAGGCAGAGCCAGGAACTGCAGGACCAGCTCTCAGGCCCTGAGAGCTTAAGGTCCTAATTCCTGAGGTCTTTCTCAAGCCCACCTTTCTAAAAGCTGCCTTTTCTCCCTCCACCTGACTACAGTGAAAACCACTGAAAACATCAGCAGAATTTCCACAGGAGGAGGCTGTTGTGAAAGGAAGGATTCTGGTGCCTAAGCTCCTGTTTGGGGCCAAGAGAAGCCAAAGGAGAGGAGTGTGGGCTGAGGGTAGACAGGAATATGGGCACCGGTGTGCTAACCTCCAGTGCAGGAACAAATACTGCTAAATGTGCAAATAAAGATTTTTCTTAAAGAGAAAGTAGAGGGGAGAGTGAAGCAGCTAATATTTAGTGCAGACAGAGAACTTGAAAGAAGCACCATGCATGCACTCCACAACCATAGATTTTGGTTTACGTGATTTGGTAAGGGTCCCAGGTAGGGATATTTTTAAAAAGTGCCATAGCATCAAAATAAATAATGGTAGCATTGAGTTATAAAATCTATAAAATGAAATAAATATCTATGAGTCCTTGATGATTTCAGTAAATAGCTGAATAAATAAATAAGGGAGGAGAAGAAACAGCATTTCATTATAGAAGCGGATAAATGCAGAAAGAATGAAGGAATAGAACATCACCCGTAGAACAGAGCAGCAATTGTAGTGGGCAAGATGCACCAATGAACAGAATATTTTGAGAGGGGGAAATGAAGAGAAATATATTATTTGCATACTCCTAAAATTTCTCCCCGAAGGTATTTATGAATTGCAAGGGAAAACTCAGAACTTTAGAATGGGTAAACTTAACAGACATCACTTTAACCAAGCGATCAAAGTCGCCATTGCCAGGATAAGTCTTACTGACATTATGTACTTCCTGATATGAGATGCTGAGGAGGGCTCATTGCTTCTGTGGCAGTCTCCCTAAGAAAGCATAACCTCAATCTACTCATGGGGAAGTTACCCAAAGCAAAGGACATTCTACAACATCCTGACCAGTACTCTTAGAAAGAGTCAAGGTCATGGAGGACAAGGACAGATTTGGAGAGATTAAAGAGACATGATAAGTAAGTGCAAAGGGACCTTGATTAGGTCCTAAAGGAGACAAAGGACATTAGGGGAAAAATAGGTAAAAATCTCAATAAAGCCAGTCATTCAGTTGAGTCTTGTACTGATGTTCTTGCTTTTGATAACTGACCCACAGTTATGCAAAACATTAACATCAGAAGAAGCTGGAAAAAGGGTCTATGAATTCTGCCACTTTTGGAATTTTTCTGTGCCTTAAAATGAGTTGAAGCAAAAATATATATAAAATATGTATCTTTATAATAAATATATGAGGACCCTTCAAAATGTTTGTGGGGAAATGGAATTAAAATTAAAATTTATTTTGTGCAGAATAGTTTGAAGTTGATGTGTAGTTGTTTTATATTATGTATTTCCCATGAGCTTTCGGAAGGGCCCTCGTAGGCTCGCCTTTACGTCTCTGTTTCCCTCTAAGGCACGTTTTGCTGCTCCTGTTTGATAATGAACGCCTGGCACCCAAGTAGAGAGTTCTGTGCCTGGCTTTGGGCACACACCCTCGACCATGTCAGGCTAGAGTGCAGGGTTCAACACTCCACATATGGTAATCCTCACAACTTTCCCCTAAGAAAGGTAGTATCCCCACCCCTATTTTACAGATGCGAAAACCCAGGCACAGGAAAGCTGCAGATGTTTCAGAGCCAGATATGGATCAAGACCTGTTGCCAGCAGACCGTGTACTATCAACAGGGAAGTTGTGGGTCTTAACAGAACTCCTGTCCTGTGGGTGGGGATTCTGTATTTAATGGCAGCCTGAGGCTTCTGTGGGAGCAGCAGTGGCACATGATCGTGCCTCATTCTTTCAAGGTCCTTGCTGCAGAGGTGCCCTGTGTGTGGTGCCCGCTCTGTGGAGCTGGTAAGAGAGGATGTCAGACAGAGGCCTCACACTCATTACAGTTCTCCCCACTAATATTCATGGCAGCAGGGGCAGCTGAATATTTGTAACATTCCACACTTGAATCTCATTTGTTCTCATTTTTCCCTCATCCTTCTCCTTTAAAACAGAACACAAAAGAATTCTCTGACCTTCTTCTAAAGAAGATTAAAAAAATCCCTTCATTATGGACATATCCTAAAGTGAAGGAACAGTCTTATTCTTGAAGACACAGAGGTGGCAAGAAGAATCTTAACAAACAGGCCTTGTAAAATCTCCCACCTCTCAGTTTATTACCAGTAGATCACATACTCTTTGTCCAACCATATTTCTCCACATCTATTGACTTTTTCAGCATCTTTGTATAAAATATGTATGAATCCCTCTTTTTTCTCTTCTTTTCATTTAAGATTTATTTTATTTATTTGAAAGACAGAGTTGCAGAGAGAGGTAGAGACAGAGAGAGAGGTCTTCCATCCTCTAGTTCACTCCCCAAATGGCTGCGATGGCTGGAGCTGAGCTGATCTGTAGCCAGGAATCAGGAGCTTCTTCTGGGTCTCTCATGTGGGTGCAGGGGCCCAAGGACTTGGGCCATCCTCCACTGCCTTCCCAGGTGCACTAGCAGGGAGCTGGATCAGAAGTGGAACAGCCAGGACTTGAACCAGTGCCCCTATGGGATGCCGGTGCCACAGGCCAGGGCTTTAACCCGCTATGCCACAGCACCAGTCCCATGGATCCCTCTTTCTTAGGGTCTTCATTTCTGAAGACTCCAATGTCCCAGAAAACTCATATTAAGTAAATGTGCTTGTTTTTCTGTTGTTACTCTTTGGGTATAGGAGCTCAACCATGAACCTGCTGGTGGGTGAGGGAAGGAACTTACTTTTTCTCCCCTAGAATACCATCGAAGGTTGACCCTGTTCCTGGGTTTGTGGCTTGACCATCAAAAATGGAAACATATCCCAAAGACAGCATGTGGTCTTTGCCTCTCTCTCGCTCTCTCTCTCTCTCTCTCTCTCTCTCTACTCTCAGACACTCTAAACACATTTCGATTCTTGGCATGGTACCTGCCTATTGTAGGTAGGAAGTGTTTGAAGAATGGTTGCATTAACAGCTGTCAAGTGGCTGGCTTGTATTGCAATTGGGCTGTATGGGCAGCCATTAGGGATAGCATGTAGCATTCAGATGAAAATGTTCAACAGCAGCCCTTCCTAAACGCCTGTCTCAGGCCCATGAGATTCACTTGGCCAACTTCAGTGTTTTTGATTGAGTTCTTGCCCTTAGAGCCTCTTTAAGAAGTATCACAGCTGGGCCGGCGCCACAGCTCAATAGGCTAATCCTCTGCCTGCAGTGCTGGCGCACTGGGTTCTAGTCCTGGTCGGGGTGCCGGATTCTGTCCCGGTTGCCCCTCTTCCAGGCCAGCTCTCTGCTGTGGCCCCGGAGTGCAGTGGAGGATGGCCCAAGTCTTTGGGTCCTGCACCCCATGGAAGACCAGGAGAAGCACATGGCTCCTGCCTTTGGATCAGCGCGGTGCGCCGGCCACAGTGGCCATTGGAGGGTGAACCAACGGCAAAGGAAGACCTTTCTCTCTCTCTCTCTCTCTCTCTCTCTCTCACTGTCCACTCTGCCTGTCCAAAAAAAAAAAAAAAAAAGTATCACAGCTGCATACCTTGGAAGCCTGTGGAATGACACTTGTGGGTCTGGGACACACAGGACATCAAGAGCCTATAGCAAAGAGACAGAGTGAATCACCTGAGCCCCACCCAGGCCCCTCAGGCGGTGCCATACATCTCATAGTGGAACAATGGTGCCCACAACCCAGGGACTGGAAAGAGTTGACCAAAGTTGGAAGAAACCATAAGCATTGAGGAAGAAATGCCTCAGTATATTTGAAGTATATGCCGTAGACTGTAAGCCACTGGGGGATATTACTATTCCACACCACCTTCTGAGAGCACCCCCTTCTGCAGGGCAGACTGTCACCAAGTAGGAACTCTCCCTGTCACTGACACTGGCAGCTTTATTAATGTTCACTAAGTAATAATTCCAGCAGAATCAACTCTCTGGCATTCATGATACCTTTGAGATGTCCTTCACATTATGGATGAAATATTAATTTAGTTCCATGACAGTGATCACTCTGAATCATTACCCCACTAATTAATACTGAAGAAATGATGGGTAACAGAGAGTTGTAAACTTGGTAATGTGCTAAGTATGACTGGAAATAAGATTATTAGGTGGAATTTAAATGCTAGACCCATTATCATCACAAATAATTTACAATGGAGAATGAGATTAAAAATACGCACCGTAACTTAGTTTGGAAAGCAATGATAACAGACCTTTTCACTGCAATTTATAGTCCATCCAGAGAGGATGGATTGAGCTTCCTGTGTGGAGATGGCAAGATTTAAGGGCCTACTATCCACAGAATAATATATTTTGATGCTCTCTCAGTGCAACATGGCATTAATATTCTCCAGTTTTCAGAACACTGATGAGCCCGAAGTCTGGTGATGAAGGCAGGTGGGGCGGGAGGTGGGGGGAGGGGCTGATGCCTGAACTCTTCTCTGAGAATTCCAGGCTGGCGGTGGCTTGCAATAAAACATGATGGCCACCATTGACTTCTGGGGATCCCTCAAAATATGAATTTGCCATTTGCTCATTACATTTTTCATTCACCTAGCACTTTTGGCATTATGATAATAAGTCTAGAATTAATCTCTCAAACACCCCCCAAAAAATCTTTTTGTTATCTATTGTTGAACCAATCTATATTGAGTATAAACTGTGTGCCAGACACACACGGCGATTGAGTCATGCCCCTCCTCCCAGGAGCCCAGAGGCAAACAAGGGAGATGGGGCAGGTGGAAACAGAGGAAGGCCCATCGCACCCAGAAGGTCTGGTTCAAGTCAGCAGTCAGGGAGGGTGTGAAGAGGAGCAGCTGCTGTCTCTGACACAGTGGAATGAAAGGTTATAGATGTGCTTTTGAGCACAGGAGTCCTGGATTAAAATCCTAGCTAGCTCTGCAACTTATCTGTTCCATGACCTTGGCTAGCTGTCTCATGCCTTTTAGCCTCATATGTAAAATGGTGAGAGTAGCCAGCGCCGTGGCTCAATAGGCTAATCCTCCACCTTGCGGCGCCGGCACACCGGGTTCTAGTCCCGGTCGGGGCGCCGGATTCTGTCCCGGTTGCCCCTCTTCCAGGCCAGCTCTCTGCTATGGCCCGGGAGTGCAGTGGAGGATGGCCCAGGTGCTTGGGCCCTGCACCCCATGGGAGACCAGGAAAAGCACCTGGATCCTGGCTCCTGCCATCGGATCAGCGCGGTGCGCCGGCTGCAGCGGCGGCCATTGGAGGGTGAACCAACGGCAAAGGAAGACCTTTCTCTCTCTGTCTCTCTCTCTCACTGTCTACTCTGCCTGTCAAAAATAAATAAATAAATAAATAAAAAAAAATTAAAATGGTGAGAGTAAAATGTCTTTTTCATAAGATTATTAAAACAAACTTCAATGAAAGAATGCATGTGTTCATGCTAAGCACAGAGCTGGCATGAGCTATGCAGACAAAATGTCAGCCATTATTATTATAGTAAAGAATGGTCATCAGGTAGATTAAAAAACGTGGGGTGTGTTACAGTGGGTTAAGACACCACCTACAATGCTGGCATCCAGAATGAGCTTTTATTTATTTATTTTTTTTTTGTAAACAAAATTTACCTTATCTTTATTCCCTGACCCAGAGATAGTCATTGTTAATGTTCCAGAGTCTGAGCTTTCCGACTTTTCTTTGTGAACCACCACCAAAATTGTAAGTGATATCATGTTATGTCCACTTCTCATGGCATGATTAATGCTCGCAGGACTCCAGAGACACATGTAGAGGGATCACAAACTAGGCCCAGTCCTCTGTTCCTTGGTAGGTGTGGTTTGATTCCCAGCTGCTTCATTTCTGATCCAGCTCCCTGCTAATGCACCTGGGAATATAGTGGAAAGTGATTCTAGTGCTTGATCCCCTACACACATGTGAGAGACTGAATGAGATCTGGGGTCCTGGCTTTGGTCTGGCCTAGTCCTGGCTGTTATTACCACTTGGGGGAGTGCAACAGGGGATGGAAGTTTCTCTCTCTCTCTCTTTCTCTCTCTCCTCCCCCTCTAACTCTGCCTTTCATATAAATATAAATGAATCTTAAACAAAGAAGAAACTGGGGGGATGAGCTCTTCAGGGCAAGGGCATCGGGACTGGTGTCTGTAGGGTGAGTTTTTTTGATAAGCTTTTCAGAATGGCTAAGATATATCTGTGACTACAGAAATGTGATTAGAGCAGCACGCAGAAACAGAATTCTGAAGGGCTCATGTGCTAAGCTAGGGAGTGTGAACTCTGTCCTAAAAGCTTTGAGGGAACAAGTGAAAACCTTGAAGTAACAGGGCCAGATTTGTGGTGGTATCTAGCAGCACAGGGATGGTTGGTGAGGAGGAAGACCAGAGTGGGAGAGAAGCAGGAGGTTTTATAGAAGCAAATGAGCTTCCTGCTCAAGTGACTTTTGGTCATTATTAGACTCTGCCAGGTTGAGTAAGAAATGTCACTCATCTGCCACCCTGGCCTCTACTTCCACGGGTGGTTTTAAATATGAATATGGGGATATCATTCTTGCCAAAGAATCTACGTGCCTGACAGTTTTAGGGGCTACTCGAAGTTTTCTTGCCAACAAATGACTGACGGCTGGAAGTAACTCAGGCCCTTGGGTGGGCTGAGGTGGCCAGACCTCCAGGCAAGCTGGATGGAAAATGACAGTTCCAGCTTGGTAAGGATGAACATTCTACCCAGGCTGTCTGGGAGATCAAGCACTTGGGGCCTGCTTAGCTGCTTTCTCTCCCCCAGAGTATAATTCAGGCTCCTCCTCCCTCCCTTCTGCATCCCCTCACTCAGGACCAGGTCGGTCGCTGACCATCCCTTTGGGCACCACCACAGGGCAAGTATAGTGCTTTGTTTCTCTGTGCTCAATCTTCCTGGCAGTAAGGAGGTGATGAGTAAACTCTCCTGAAAAATGTGTGAGAATTTAATTTAGGCCAGAAAGCAGCACGATTGCATCTTACTCCAGAGGTTGTCAAAGTCCTTATCTACCAAGGGATCTTTCACTGGGAAGAAATCACAAGAGCCCATTTGTAAAACAGATCCAAGGGAGT
The DNA here is from genome assembly GCF_964237555.1 of Oryctolagus cuniculus. Classification (NCBI taxonomy): domain Eukaryota; kingdom Metazoa; phylum Chordata; class Mammalia; order Lagomorpha; family Leporidae; genus Oryctolagus; species Oryctolagus cuniculus. The sequence continues at coordinate 94,801,851 of NC_091438.1, forward strand.
CCGTTGTTGATCAAGTTGGGTGTGGGTGGGGGGAATCTCAGGTTCTTTGGCTGCAGAGAAATGCAGATTCCTCCAAGTCCACTTCAAAGCCAGAGGCAGATGTTCCAAGAGAACTCAGTGGTCTGATAGGCAGAGAGTGAATATTTTTTCTTCTCTTTCTCATGAGCACCACTGTCCCTCATGACTGGATTGTGGTCCAGTGAGACTTGGGGCACTGCAGGCAGAGACTGCCTCATGTGTCTTTGATTACCTCCCCAGTGCCCAGCATGAGTTAGTGGAATGAATGAAAGTCTCTGTGATATATTTAGCTAATGACTTCTTTTGAGGGCACTAATTGCATCTTAAGTTCAGAAACTGCCAAAAATGAACAGTTGGCTCTCCATTTCCTTGCTGAAATCATGGATTGTGTGGCTAACTTTCAGTCCACTGGGGGACAGGGAACTTCAGAGAAGCAACAGAATGACTGGGTACATTGTGGGCAGTCCACATGATGTCCCACAAGGAGCTGGGGGCCATGGGAAGCCAATTCTCAATGGGAAAGAAAATTGAGGTCCTGTTCACACAAAGATAACATGTAGCCCTCCCTTCTCAGGAACCAGGCCCCCCTCACCGATGAGCATTGATCATTCATGCTCTTGGGCTCTTCTGTAAATTGTGCTAATGCATACCCACACTTGAATATCACCAAATCCTCCTGCCCTGGTAACTTTCTGTGTGAATAACATACCCTGGCAGAGCGCTAGGCACTCCTCCTCTACCATCTCCTGGAACTCTCAGAGAAACTCTCAAGGCAAATATCATCCTCAGCATTCTACAGACACAGAAGCTAAGACTTCAGGACACAGTCATTAAGTAACTTGCCAGGGCCTCTAAGGCTCAGTGAGGTCAGATAACTTTGCCAAGATCACAGTTTCTGAGAAACCAACATGGTTATTTTTCATTCATATACAAAACCCTCCACCACAGCACTAAAGAGAGAGAAGAGGATGAAGTTACTGAATGACTTAATAATTGGGAAGCATCTGCTGTATATTGGGACAGTACAGATCTACAGCTCTGTGCAGTAGGGTCCCAGTCCTGAACCAAACACACAGAGCTCCCTGCCCTCCATGAGGTTATGTTTGAGCACGCTGGACTAGTTTCAGCTGTGCTCTGTCACAAAACTGTGCCTAGTCTATTTGGGTCCTGGTGGTGATATCTTATCTCCTTAGGTTCTAGATCTCATGGCACATGGATCATGCTTTGGGTCTCTAATAGTTCTCAGCTTCTTTTAAAATAAAGACAACAGGGCAATAGACTGGTAGCAGGACTTATACATTAGTATTTCATTCTCACATGGCAGATACTGTTTGTAAAGGTCTTTGGACTCTTACATGAGTATTGCAAAAGCTGCTTCCTTTCACAGTCACATGGTAAGTGGTAAGTGACTGTGGTCACTTTGTTTTTTTTTTTTTTTTTTTTTTTTTGCCCATGGTCTTTTTTTTTTTTTTTTTTTTTTTTGTGTGTGTGTGCCTGTAGTAGGCACGTGTTCTGGTCTATTTTTAAATCTTTTTCTCTAAATTTTCTGTCTCTCTTTTTCAAAGATGTATTTATTTAAAGTGGGGCCAGTGCTGTGGCATGGATGGTTAAGCCTCTGCCTGCAATGCTGGCATCCCATATGGTGCCTGTTCAAGTCCCAGATGCTCCACTTCCGATCGAGCTCCCTGCTAATGCACCTGAGAGGGCAGTGGAAGATGGCTCAAGTGCTTGAGACCCTGCAATCACATGGGAGACCCAGAGGAAGCTCCTGGCTCCTGGCTTCAGCCTGGTCCAACCCTTGATGTTGTGGCCATTTGGGGGAATGAACCAGTGGTTGGATGATCTCTCTCTCTCTCTCCCCCTCCTTCTTTTTATGCTTCTATCTTTCAAATAAAAAAATAAATCTTTTTAAAAAGTGAAGATGTGAGGAACAAGGGCATCAGTCTTGCTGCTCTGGGCTTCCCTGCTGAGCCTCCGCCAGACTGGCATCATGATGGCTTGGAGGGGAAGAGCAGGATGCACTCTCCAGCCCTAAGCCTCTCCTCCATGCATTCCGGCAGAAGCTGGGCATAGGCATCCTTTTGAACCATTCTTGCTGAACATTGTCTTGTGCACATGGCTATGGGATCTTTCTGATGGTAGCTGAGGAACAGAAACTCAGAGCTGGTGGCAACATATGGTGCCTTGACATTATCTTTTTTTTTTTTTTGACAAACATTATCTTAATTTCCTTGTTAGTATCATTCAATGAATTGTTTCCATCCTACTGTACAGGAAGTCCTAATGAACTAATTCTGAGTTAGAGAAATGACAGGTTAACTTGACTTTCATTTGTTTTCCATGATAAAGGAATACTCTTTGAACACTCTAAGTCATTAACATTTCAATTTATTCATGCTTTCTCTTTCTGGCATCCTAATGGCAACAGTATGTAATTACATCTGCTGTAAAACCGTCAGTGTTGACAGGTCCTTGCATGTCTGTAAGTGTTGCCCTACTGCCTTTGTTAGCCTGTTGGTCTGCAGAGGCAGATTGCTTCTTTATGGCATGCTACCTACTTTTTGCACCTACACTGTTTAAAAAAGAAACAAAGCCAGTGAATTAAATGCTGAGGAACTGGGTGAGGATCCAAGCTACTTGCCTCGTGCTTGATATGTCCTAGGTGCTGTTGCAAACACTTCACTTGTATTCACTTGGTGTATCCGCCCCCGACCTTCTGAGGCAGAGTCTGTTGTCATCATCACACCCACTTGTACAGCTGAGGAAGCTGAGACGTAGACAGATCAAGTGATTGCTCAAGGTCACACTAGTCTGGTAAGTGCCAGGCTGGCCTTCACTCCTGGGCAGTCAGTCGTCAGTCGGGCCCCGGCATAGGAAACCCATCAAAAGTTGGCTTCATCCCTACCTTCCCTTCTCCTCTGTGACCTTTTATAAGTTGGCACTGCTGTTGCTTTGGATCTTTAGGCTATAAAAAGTGGCAAAATGCTAATGCTGTTGCCATGGTTTGAATGTCCTCACCCAAACTCAAGGGGGAAATTTCATCTCCATTGTGAGGAGTTTAGAGGTAGACGGTGGGATTTTTAGATTAGGTCATGACAGATTTACCCTTGTGAATGGAGATGGATGAGTTAAGGAGTTATCTCTAGGGTGGGTCTGTCATTAAAGCTGGTTTGGCTCTGTTCTTCCTGAATGTGTCCTTCCTGCCTTAAGGTGCCCCGGGCTACTCCAGACTCCGCACTATGTCCCCAATAGCAGATGCAGCCCCTTAACCTTGGACCCTGCAGCCTTAGAACCATGACCTGAATAAACCTCTGTTCTTTATAAACGACCCAGTCTCTGGTCTTCCATTACATAGCAACAGCAAACAGACCAACACAGACATGGTTAAGTGCCCTTTCTCATCTTGGCTTTAGACCTTGACTTTCTAGTTTTTGCCTGAAGACCCAGAGCCTTTGTGTTCTTGTTAGGTTTAAAACACATGAAAGTTTAGGCAAGCATACATTTTAATGAGCAAGTTTAAAAATGTCCCGCATCCCAAGTCTGACCACTTGAAGATCAGGGCAATAGGCATTCCTGAAAATTAGGGAATTTTTTTAATTGATTGTCTGCAGTACTTTCAATTATGGGTGATTAGTGGACTTCCGCAAATCAGGCCCTGAATTTCACTCAGAGAATCTGTTGGAACACACCAAACTCTGAATACAAATATTCCCAGAGGGGACTTAGGTAGCGATAGAGATGTGCGCATATTTCCTTTATTTTTTTTATTTTTTTTATTTTTATTTTTATTTTATTTTTTTTTTTTTTTGACAGGCAGAGTGGACAGTGAGAGAGAGAGACAGAGAGAAAGGTCTTCCTTTGCCGTTGGTTCACCCTCCAATGGCCGCCGCGGCCGGCGCGCTGCGGCCGGCGCACCACGCTGATCCGATGGCAGGAGCCAGGAGTCAGGTGCTTTTCCTGGTCTCCCATGGGGTGCAGGGCCCAAGCACCTGGGCCATCCTCCACTGCACTCCCTGGCCACAGCAGAGGGCTGGCCTGGAAGAGGGGCAACCGGGACAGAATCCGGCGCCCCGACCGGGACTAGAACCCGGTGTGCCGGCGCCGCTAGGCGGAGGATTAGCCTAGTGAGCCGCGGCGCCGGCCAGCATATTTCCTTTAAAGAGATACATCAAAATAATTTGCTGGTGTTTTTGGCCATAAAAGTACAAACTGAGGCTATTGGTGTGGCAAGGGAAAGGAGCCTGGAGGAGTATTTTAATTTTAGAAAGCAGGCCTCACTGTCAAAGGAATTGCCCTCTTTAGTTCATTAGAAAATTATCACATCCTTTCAAATGAGAATAAAACTGATATTTCTTAATGCTTGTTCTTCGTTAGTATTATGTCAATTATTGCACTACTTTCAGGTGATAAATATTCAGAGGATAAATGAAGCCCACAAGATGGATTAATTCTCCATCAGTACAAACAAAAGCTTTCAATATTTTATATCACATAATTAAATGCGGTTTGTTGTTTCTAGAACCAGAACTTGGGACATGCTAATTAATTGCTTCCAGAAGACAGTTAGGTATGTCTCATGGTTGATATTCAGAATCAGATTATTTGTAAACACTGTGCAGCACTGCTGATGATTTACATTCACAGAATAAATCCTACCTGCAGAAGTCCGGAGGCACCATGCCATAAACATTGATCCTGTCACAGAGTTCCAGTGCAATCGTCATGGTGAACCAGCCAGTGCTCAGCCAAGTGTTGGAGATCTTCCTGGAAGGAACCAAAATTAAGCCTGCCAACTGGTAGAACTATCATTACACCAGGCACAATTATAGCTACTACCATCCTGAATCCATCCTGGAGTAAGGCTGACCATAAACAGACATGCTCTTGCTCTTTATCTTTCACCAATTAGTAGATATCTGGAATTTCACCAAATTGAAATATCTTAGCAGTATTACTATAATCGTTAACTGGCATCGATTCTCCATCATGATGGATTTTTGACACTAAATGATGCTCAAGGGACTTCTACATCCTCAAAGTCGATGGCCAAAGTTTTGATGTTCAGTTGTGTGTTAGCCTAACTCAATTCCTTGTAGATGGTAATGTCTGCATGACAATTCTTTAGTAACTAGAGTGCTTGACTAACTAGAAGTTCTCAAAGCAGGCTAGATAATGAAGAACTTATGAAATATGAATAAACATGTGGATGTGAATATCAATCAATATGTTGTTCAATCAATCTCAGAGTAAAAGGTTGCTTTCAAGTAAACTAATTAATACCAACATCCTGATTGAATGTCTTTCCTTATGAAGAATACTCTCATTTAGGAAGAGGTTAAAGACCAGAGAAAAAGGGCCACAGAAATCCTAATATTTAAATGAATATGTGCTGTATTTTATCTCCAAACATTCAGGGCCCTTTGAACATTTTTATTAGAAGGCCAAAAACTGACAAAATTTAAGGAATAAGTCCATGCATTCTACCATTCATTACTTTGCCCATTCACAATCAGTACCTAGTCTCATCCATGTGCCATGCCTATGGATAACCATGGAGACATTAACATCAAGGTCTAAACTGAACGTGTGAGAACAACTCATTGGTCTACCACACTGTGCTGCGGCTGACATTAATTTCAATTCATCGGGGGTTGCCACTTTTACTTTTTTTTTCAGTGCTTATGGCATGCCTCATTAGCCAGTTTCAAATACCTTATCCCCAAGGTCAGACTGTCTGCCTTTGTCCAGCCATAGCACCATATGTGATGTGAATAACAGAGTTGCAGAAAGCCTTTTCTATGTGCACTGTGTGGCCCCCTTCTTTCAGGAGCAGGAAGATTTTTGTGTTCAGCACTTTGCATTATTTCCATTTGACATAGGACCAAAGAAGAAAAAAAGAAAAAAGAGAACATTTTAAGGAATCCTTTGTTTTGTCAAATATCTGACAGGCAAGGGTACTTTTGGTTATTCTGGAGTTCATGGCTTCACCTTTCTAGTTCTTCAGCCCCTGCTCACTCACTCCAGGCTCCCCTACATTCTACTGTGTCCTGACCCAGCAACGTCCTCAGAAGCCAAGGGGGCATTAGAAGTTCATGGAAAATGCATGTCCTAAAAAACACCATGCATGGATTTCAAATTATTTTTTGCAGTAAAATAAGCTTATCTTTTAATGTAATTTTCTATGGACATTCTGAAGCCCCCTCATACATACAAAAAGCTTAAAACAATGGGAATCTCATGGGCTTGAATCTTACCTGGTTCTAGCATGGACAACTGGATGATCTGAGGCAGCTTATTTCTGATCTCAGACCCTTGATTTCTTATCTATAAAGTGGAAAATGGTAGCTCTATCCTCTAGGCTCTTTGGGAACTAAATGAGAGGCCATCTATGAAAAGCATCCTGCTTGAGGTATTGATACATCCAGATCCCTTCCTTCTATCTTTGTTGCTTAGGTGGAGCAAATGAAGTAATTCAGTCATTTCTGTCTGTGCTTTTTAGTACCCATGAAGAGAGTCCTTCCAACACTCTGCTGCTGGGTTCTTGCAGGAGCCACCATCAGTAGTCAGGACACTAATTACAAAATTCAGTAGCCTCCAGCTTACAGAGGTATTAACAACTCCTTTTGTTCTCAGCAGAGCTATATATTCATAAGGCATTCGAGACTGAAGGAACCAGGATGGAGCAGAGTTGAGTGAATGGTGAAGGCTAAGGGCAGAAATGCTTCCCTTAAGTTAGAACCTCTCTTCACTTCTGTGCTGTGACAGTGAACTCGACCAGTCGGTCTAGACCTAGTCCAAGTGAGTGCGTTAACCGGGAGGAAGTAGGATCCATGAAGTGAATGACAGCTTCCTTGAATTGCCAAGATCCTGATGTGGGAATCCAGGCAATAGCCCCATTTACAGCTAGTGGAAACACCAAAGGGGATTTTTCCCAAGGGGCATCCTTTTGGCTCTCCTTTGCATAATGCTGGCGGGATCACCAGCCACAGCATGGAATCTGGAAAGATGTGGCTCTACAGAAAAAAACTTCATGAGTAAAAATGGGGGAAGAATACAAACTAGGACTAAAGAAACTAAAGTGAAGAATTCTGTAAAGCACCACTTAAAATTCCTCAGACTTCCTAAATAATAGCCTTCTGGTATCACGTGCTACAGAAATGCAACTGCTTTGTACTGTCTTCCTAAAAGGATTTGAACTCTTTTTCCAACAAAGGAATATCTACTGTTTTTACACTTAATCAACTGTAATGAAAGAATATGAAGAGCTGTCATGTGCTTATTAGGGAAAATTATCAGATATTCTTTTATATGATGAAGTAACACACTGAGCTGATAATTCTATAGTGCACACTAAATTACAATTAAAGGCCTTTCTGCTCCACCAGAATCTCATTTATAATCTCTATGGAAATATTCTTCCTGCAGTTATTTCATTTATGCTTCCTTTATCTAATTACTATAATATTGGTTCTGAATCATATTTTCCTAATGTACCCTTATTCAATTATAAAGTTATTTTCAAGTACAGTTACTTTCTAATATCAAAGAATACCACTTGGCCATCTATGTCATTTGTCATGCTTCTTAATTGCAGATTGCTCCTGAGCCATTTTCCCCTTCCAGTTTTAAGTATAATCAAACTTCTATAAATCCAAACTTACTGAATAATCCAATGTCTTCAAAGTATTAGTCTGAAATGAATGTTCTGATCTTGAAATATGCAAATTAGATATTCCACACTCCTTGTAACTTCAATATATGCTACCGTTTTGTTGGGTTTTGAGAAAAACCACACACAGAGGAAATACTGTCACAAACTAAGTCTTTTGTGCTTTAATTTACAGATTTAACTTTGTTGTGAAGGGCTGTTTCTGACTTGCTTTTTTCAGCTTATATTACAGCAGGCTACCAGTCAAGAATGTAGACACATAAAAGTATTGGGTGAGTACAGTACTAACTTTTGAAAGACAGTTTCCTAAAGGTGACTGGCACAGTTTGTAGAAGTAGCATGTACTTAGTCACTCTACAAATCGTAAGTGTGATTCTCCTGAGTAGGGACTGTGTGGCCCTAAGTAAGGTGGATGCTTGCAGAAAGAATCGCAGTAGCCAATCCATGAAAATCTGGCTCCTTTCTCATCAGCTGGGACTACCAGAGACATAGACATGGTCAGACTTTAGTGAGTAGGCTTTGTCTTTTAAAGATTTTATTTATTTATTTGAGAGGTAGTGTTACAGACAGGGAGAGGGAGAGATGAGAGAAAGATCTTACAAATATTGGTTCCTTCCCCAAATGGCCACAATAGTTGGAGCTGGGCTGATCCAAAGCCATGAACCAGGAGCTTCCTCCAGGTTCTCCCACATGGGTGCAGGGGTCCAAGCACTTGGGCCATCTTCCACTGGTTTCCAAGGCCATAAGCAGAGAGCTGGATCAGAAGAGGAGCATCTGGGACACAAACCAGTACCCACATGGGATGGCGGCACAGCAGGTGGAGGCTTAGCCTACTATACCACAGTGCCAGCCCCCTAGGCTTTTTCTTGATATGGGATTATTTCTTAAAGATCCTAAGTGGCCAAGTCTTTAAATGATGAATTTAAAATAAAAAATCTTATAGGAGATCTAGAGCAATGTGTAATTATCCTAAATAGCTAACCCTGCAGCAGAGTTTCACAAGAAGTTTAATTTAGCAAATAGTCATTACCCTGAAAAAAAATGAAAGAAACAAGTGTTTCCTATTGAACAGGCAGTTTCTACTGATTTTGAATTTTCCAACAAGATAAAAAACGAAATAATTCCAGGCACATTCCACTCCTTTGTCCCTTATAAAATGCTTTCTTGGCTAAGGACTCACTCAACTGATGGGCAGTCTCTGTATTTGTGGGTTTTAAGGGCAATGCCTGCTTGGATTTTGTGGCATATTGTGCTGGTGACCAGGATGGCCAGAGAGACCCAATGGCAGAGCTAGCCTGGGGTTTGCTGGGCCCTCCATGTGCCAACAGCAGCTTTCTCTCTCCTGTCTCTACCAAACTCCAGCCCACTCCTGCCAGCCCTCACGAAGTCACAGTCAGGAGGTTTCCAGGATGTAGAAAAGGTAGCTCCTTCACACAAAGAATCTGGGGACAATGGACTTTAGTCTTTCTTTAAGACTCTGTTCTCCAAACAATGCGTTTAGTACTTTATGCTCCTTATTTCAGTCATCTCTGTATTTAAGATAAAAACAGGCTCAATAGTATTTTTCTTCTTGTATGAGAGATGAATGATATGATTAAATCTACGTTGATTAGAGAGCCTGTGTTTTAGAATTGAAGAAGCAAGGACGTTCAACTTTGGAACAGGCCACCATGTTCTTTTCACATGTGAGGTCACCAAGTGTCTAAAAGGTTAGCCAAGCTGAGCAAGGCCACACACCTGGGGAGAGATGGAACCAGACCTCCAACCCACAGCCATGTATTTGGGCAACTCCATACCGCTGCTCTCAACACCGAGCTGTCCTTTATCCCGTCTAGGTTTGGGCAGCTCGTAATCCTTCATCTCTCAACTTCCCCTTGTGCCACCCCATCCAGTCTTTCTGATCGCAGCCATGGGGGGCTTTTCTCCATCCCTCTACATGTTCCCTTATGTATGATTTCTTGGATGCTAGGGAGGTCTCTCTCTTCTCTTCCCAGTTCTTTCCTTGGATAAATACAGGATTCCTTGGTCTGGGTCTTAGGTTAAACACACCTTTTTGACAAAATCTTTCCCTTATCTCCTAGAGAAGTAATTTTCAAAAATTTTCAAACTAAGGTGAAAAATACATCTTAAATCATAATTAAGAATTACATGAAGGATCTTCAAAAAGTTCACAGAAAATACATATTGCAAAATAACTGTGTAACATTTGAAATTTTTTTGCACCAGCAAACACAAGCATTTTGAAGGATTCCTTTATATATTTTTCATTTCATTTTATTTTTAAGCATGTAATTCAGTGATTCTTTTTTTTTTTTTAAGCACATTCACAGGTGTATACCATTAACTCCAGAACATTTTTCCTGGCCTCAAAAAGAACTTGACATCTATCTGTTTCTAACAAAGTGGAATAAAATTTTATGAAACAATACTTGGCCTTACTATGTGGGATGAATGCTGAAATTGTCTGTTCTCTTCCATTCCATTTGATTCTATTCCATTAGAAAATAATCTTTCAGGGTGTCACTACATTGATTTCAAGTTTCATGACTGGGTTATTACAAAACATGGCCCTAGGTCACGCAGTGTGTCTCTACTCCGCATGGTACAGCACCATTCTCTTCCCCTGGATGACCCTCAGCACACTGGTCGCTACCTGGTGAATGTCTATGCCTTTCTTTTCTTGTGGGGGGAGGGGGACAGGATCTTGCTTTTGACTGTATCCTCAGTGCCAGGTGCACTGTTGAGCAAGTAGTTGGTGTTCAGTAAATATTGGTTTGACTGAATAAATGCCTTTGGAGAGACGAGGAAACCCACATACTTCTTTCTGATTAGTGTTCACACAAGCAAAATGAAATGCACCAGAGCTATTATATTGCACTTTCTACCAATATAGGCCAGCAGCTGGGAAGCTTCTTTCTCAGACATAAAGATTGGGCCCTGAATTGTCCACAGAATTGTCCCAGTGCTTCATTTCACTTTGCTGTTATTTTACCTTGAGTAGCCACGCCACCAGGAGGACCCTTCCTGTGACCACTGCTGATGACGTCATCAGCAAGGGCTGCGACGAAACCCTTAGCGGAAGCTTTACTGGTGGTGAATCAGCCGACAACCATCTGTCCTCCCCTCCCTGCCGCCTCAGCCGCCTCCTCCCCTGTGCCTCTGTACCTGTCTTTGCCCGTCTCCTGCTTGAAGAGTTCATCGAACTGCAGCATCTTGTGGCGCGTGATCATGAAGGCCTTCAGTCGCGGCAGCACTTGGCTGAGCAGCTGCAGGTTGTTGTAGACCTGGCCTTTGCCGTCCCGCCGCATGTAGCTGCTGGGGCCCCAGAAGATGAAAACAGTGCCTTGGCTCACGTTGAGCAGATCGTGGCGGTTGCGGAGGATCCTTTGGATGCTGGAGTGGGCGATGACCCTCAGGCTGGTGCGATTGCCCACATCGCGCCCGTAGCCGCGGGTGGGGGCATCATTCATGCGGATGACACACTCTGTCTGGTCAATCTGGGGGCCTTGGTGACTGCGCAGCAGATGCCCTGAGCTGGTCACCAGGGCACAGTCCCTGCAGTGCATTTTCAGAGGCTGAAAGGCATGAGGAGAAGGACATTGTCAGGGGCAAAAGGGCTTAACCCTCAGGTGGCACCAGCAGGTCACTTCCCTGCCTCAGGAACAGGGCACCCACCTTCCTTCTCCCTTCTGCTCTGGCCTCATGGACCCACACATTGTCTTCTACAATGGTGACAGGGAGCAAAAGGCAGGAGATAGAGAAAGCAAGCAATGACCTGTCAAACACTGAACTGGGGTTTTGCAGACGTTAAATGACCAAAACAACACATCAACCAGCAATGTTGCTCTGATACTTGTTTTACAGATGAGGATACTGAGGCTTAGACATGGTGAGAAATTTATGCAAGGATTCATACCTAGCAAACAAGGAAGTCGCACTTTCTAAAGGACTAGAACTCTCCGAATCCAAAGTTATCACCAAGTGAAATCAAGGACTAGACTGCCAATTGCTGTGGAAACAGAACTCACCTTATCGTGAGTTAAGCATTTATATTAACATTCTTGAGTGCTGTACAAATACCTTTACCGTAAACAAACAGCGTCTTGGAATTACACGAGAAGTGAAATGCAGATTGTAACCCCTTGAAAATCTCAAGTTCATGTCACAGACCTCATCCCGGAATCACAGGGGGGTCTGTCTCCTTCCTTCATCTGCATTGAACACATGTCCTGAGAAGGCCCTTGGCTAGTAGTGTCCACCGAAGACAATGCCAACAGCCGTGTTCAGTTCAACACCCTGAACTCATGATTTGCGCTATGAACACCTACGTTCTAACAAATTAAACATTCTCTTGTTCATGTTTAATGAGAAGTACCTTTTAGCTGCTATTTGAAGATCATGTAATTAAGGCCTGAGGCCAAGGCCAGGAAGTGCACAAGAAAATGACAGTCATGATGTTCTGAAGGAATGTTGCACTGTTGGATTTTCCCCAGAGCTCCTGCCCTTCTTCTCTGTTAACTTTGAACAGGGCACACTGGTTCCCTGCACAGCCTCAGGAAATCGGATCTAATTTAGTGCTACATATATTCATTCTTATATCTACTCTGGGAGTTTCCTGAGCCATGGCTCTGTCTTCAAAACCAGATCAAGAGCACCTGAGGGCAGCCACCTGCCTTGTTTCCACAACCTACTAGCTATGGGACTTGGTGAGAGACTAACCTCCACCACTTCAGTTTTCTCGTCTCTAACTGAGGATAAACTCTCCATTCTACCTAGATAGAATTAAAAAATTAAGATACCCACAGTATTAGACTGAGACATTTGAAATTGCCAATATTTGACCTGTGAAATTATAATTGCATATTGTTGAACCCAAGCCTTATCATAGGATCTGTCACAATAATCACTCAGTAAGTGAAAGGTATGCTCATAGAATGTTCAGAGTGGGGAACATTGTTGCTATTCACTGAATCCGTACTGAACACCATGGGTTGACAAGACACATTCACTTGTAAATGGTGAGAATCTCCTCACTCATTTAACACCCAATTACTCTTGGGTTCTAGGCACTGTGCCAGGCAGAATGCAAAAATGGGGAAAGCAGAACTCCTCAAAGCTTACACTTTAGTGAGGGACACTGGATCAGTAAAAGAGTGCATTAAAGTGTGAGAGAATAAAGGCAAGAGTGATCAATTAGCTGATATTTATTGAGTGCTCTTCATGTGCCAGGCAGTGTTCTGAGCCTTCTGTGTAATTGTATTAATCCTTCAAATAATCCTGTACTACATTATCATCCCAATTTTACAAATGAGACTATCAAAGCATAGTACAGGGAAGCAATTTGCTGAAGATTAAACAAGAAGCGGCAGAGCTGGGACTTGAACCCGGGAAATCTGACTACAGAGCCAATGGAATTGACCATTGTACAGTGCGGTGGAATAAGTAGAGTAAGTGTAATGGGACGTTTGCCTAACTCAAAGTCTGCCTTATTTCATCCCAGTGAGAAACTCGGTGATGCTTTCTTAGTCAGCAGTATTGCTATTACTGCTCTGAGGGCACAGGGTTGGGTGGGTGCAGTGAAGGGACAAGGATCTTGTAGGCAATGCTGTATCCCTCAGGGGAATCACTGACTAGGATGCTGAGTCCAGGGTGGTGAAATGTGCAGTAGCCTGTGCTTCCTTTTGAGGAACAGCCACACTCCAGATGATCAGAAAGTGGTCTTTGTTTCCCCTAGGAAATGGCTAGAACCTGGAGTAAGGAGTGTTCTGAACCCCCTGGGTGAACTTCTGGGGCAAGGGGCAATTTCACTGGCCAAAGGATGGGGGAAATACATAACATTCTTATATGCACATCCCATACTTAGATGCTGAAGAGGGGGAGTTTTACAATAATTTATTCAGTGGCAGAGTCCCCAACATGTGCTGGGCACTGAACGTGCTGCTGTTGATCAAAGGATAAAGTTCCTTAAGGAACCTTATCGTGCAGGGAGAGGGTGCCCCAGATCAAACACTACAGGACTGTGCAGACAGCACTGTCATATAACCCCAACAGAAGAGACTATTTCAGAAAGGAGGGAGTGAAATGGAACCTTTCATGACACAAATAGACCTTTGATGATTGTTCTTCTGGTCAGCAACTCCTACAGGTCATCTATGTCCTTATGAAATCATGAGTGATTCTCCTGGGCACCATCCTTAACCAGTGGTGCATCATGTGACAAGCAGTTAAGAGTTCTCTTTATTACCAATATCTTCCTAAATGCACACAGATTTGTAGTGTAGCAAGTTTGGAATAGATCTCTTTATCTAAATTTCTGTATAAAATATATCAAGCTTGACACATCTGTCATAAATTGCAGTAGTCAACTGGTCATCAAGTTATGAGTTTCTACAAATGTCAGTGATAATTTTCTCTCAGAATAACCTGGGCCCAAATTGTTTCAGTAGAAAGAGTTCCCTATTTTCCTTTCTTTCTTCCTCCCTTTTCCTCCCTTTCTTCTTTCTTCTTTCCTTTTTTCTTCCCTTTCTCTCTGTTTTCTCTTTTTTCTCTCTCTCTTTCTTTTTCTCTCTCTTTATTCCTTCCTTCCTTTGTTTCTTTCTTCTCTTTTTTCCTATGTACTTTCTAGGTTTTAATCCAGGTGTACATCATTATAATTCCTCAGGAAATACAGTTTTTTTATAGTTGCACATTATATTTGTTAAATAAAATATGCATCCTACCTTTTATGAAGACTGATTTCTTTGTGTTTTTTTTTTTTTATCTTTAAAATAGATTGTTGTGGCAGAGTTCCAAGATGGTGGAGTAGGGAGGGATCTTACTGCTGTAGTCTAGGAGAAGATTGTTTAAAAAAAGTGGAGAGAATGCAGTCTTACGGAATAGTTAGGGAGAAAATGGCAGAGGAAACTACTCAAATTAGAGGGACACAGTGGACCTATGTGGAGGGCATGGATGCCCACAACTCAGAACTCTAGCAGCTGAGAGCCTATGCACCAGTACTAGAAAGTGAGGTGAGACCAGACCACAGTAGCCCAAGCCACTGGCTTGGAGCCACATGGGGGATAGTGCACCTGCCAAACGAGAGAAGAAAATAAAGAGGGACATGTTTATCTCTCCTTGAGCACTTTACAACAGTGTCCTGTAACAAGCCGATAGAGTGGGCACCATTTTGTACATACTTAACAGCTTTGCCAGCTCATGTCTGTGCCCAGCAACCAGCCTAGTGGAGACTCCTGATGCTCATGGGGAGAACTGACAGGGGACTAGGAGCTCGTGACTGTGGAGGGCTTGTGTGCCGGGACTCTGAAAAAGCCTGAGGCCTTGTGGGAGGATTCAGGGTGAGGCTGGGACTTTAGGCAGTCAGTGTGGGAGATGCCACATGATAAGAGCTTCCTGGTTACCTGATGAGAGATGTTGTTGGGGAATCTGAGCTTACACTGGGGAGAGAACTAATCCTTTGTGTCAACCCAGAATACTATACCCTGCAAATCTCTCATTTATGAATAAAGGTGAAATAAAGACCTTCCATAACAAACAGAAATTGAAAGAATCTGTCACCACCCATCCAGCCCTACAAAAGATGTTCAAGGATATGCTTCACACAGAAACACAGAAAGATGATTATCACTATAGAAGAAGGTAAAGGAAGAAAATCTCTCAGTAAAAGTTCAAAGGAAAGTCAAAGTAAAAATATAAATATTTTTGGATAATGGCAGGGCAAATTTGGTACTTACCAATAGTCATGTTGAATGTAAATCGTCTCAGCTCTCCAGTTAAAAGACACAGACTGGCTGAATGGATTAAAAAATAAAACCTATCTATTTGCTGCCTGCAAGAAACACATCTCACCAACAAAGATGCACACAGACTGAAAGTGAAAGGATGTAAAGAGATATTCCATGCCAAATAAACCAAAAGAGAGCTGGTGTAGCCATCCTAATATCAGACAAAATAGATTTTAACACAAAAACTGTTAAAAGAGACAAAGAAGGGCACTATGTAGTTATTAAGAAACAATCCAATAGGAAGATGTAACTATGATAAATGAATATGCACCTAATTACAGGACACCTGGCTATTTAAAAGAAATGTTAAGGGATCTAATGGGAGACATAGACTCCAACACAATAGTAATGGGGGACTTCAATACCCCACTTTCAGCAAAGGACAGATCAACCAGACAGAAAATCAGCAAGGAAACCACATCGTTAATTGACACTATAGACCAAATGGATCTAACAGATATCTACAGAACTCTTCATACTACAGTTTCAGAATACACGTTCTTCTCAGCAGTGCATGGAACTTTCTCTAGGGTTGACCAGATAATAGACCATAAACCAAGTCTCAGCAAATTCAAAAAAATAAAATTCATACCATGCAGCTTCTCAGACCACAATGGAATGAAGCTGGAAATCAGCAACTCATTATCTATGCAAACACATAGATGCTGAACAACATACTCCTGAATGAACAGTGTGTCACAGAAGAAATCAAAAGAGAAATCAAAAACTTTCTGGAAACAAATGAAGATGGCAACACAACATATCAAAAAGCAGTGTTAAGAGGGATGTTTATAGCAATAGGTGCCTACATCAAGAATTTGGAAAGGCACCAAATAAATGAGCTATCAATGCATATCAAAGAACTAGAAAAATAACAGCAAACCAAACCCAAAACTAGTAGGGAAAAGAAAAAATTAAAATTAGAGAGGAAATCAACAAAATTGAATTAAAAAATACAAAAGATCAGCAAAGCAGGAGCTGTTTTTTGAAAAAATAAACAAAATTGACCCACTATTAGCCCAATTAACCAAAAAAAAGATAAAGAAAACAAAAAAATCAATAAAATTAGACATGAAAAAGGAAATTCCATTGGTTCACCCCCCCAAATGGCCGCCACGGCCGGCGCACTGCGCCGATCCGAAGCCAGGAGCCAGATGCTTCCTCCTGGCCTCCCATGCAGGTGCAGGGCCCAAGCACTTGGGCCATCCTCCACTGCACTTGCGGGCCACAGCAGAGAGCTGGACTGGAAGAGGAGCAACCGGGACAGAACAGGCGCCCCAGTCGGGACTAGAACCCAGTGTGCCAGCACCGCAGGCAGAGGATTAGCCTAGTGATCTGCAGTGCCGGCTGACACTGTCCTTTTGAATGTGGAAAAATTGGAAGCATTCTCACTGAGATCTTGTAGCAGACAAGTATGCTCACTCTCACCATTGCTATTCAATGTAATCCTGGAAATTTTAGCCAGAGCCATTAGACAAGGAAAAGAAATCACAGGAATACAAATTGGGAAGGAAGAAGTCAAACTATCTCTATTTGCAGATGTCATGATTCTATATATAGGGGACCTAAAAGACTCCACCAAGGAACTATTGGAACTAATAGAAGAGTTTGGTAATGTATCAGGATATAAAATCAATACACAAAAATCAGCAGCCTTTGAATTCACAGATAATGCCACAGCTGAGATTGAGCTTCTAAGATCAATCCCATTCACAATAGCTACAAAAAATCAAGTACCTTGGAATAAATTTAACCAAGGGTGTCAAAGTTCTCTACAATGAGAATTGCAAAACATTAAAATGAAATGGAAGAAGATACAAACAAATGAAGCATTCTTCCATGTTCATGGATTAAGAATCAATATAATCAAAATGTCCATTCTTCCAAAAGCAACTTACATATTCAATACAATACCAATCAAAATACCAAAAATGTTCATCTCAGATCAAGAAAAAATGATGCTGAAATTCATATGGAGTCACAGGAGACCTAAAATAGCTAAAGCAATCTTATACAACAAAAACAGAGCTGGAGGCATCATAATACCAGATTTCAAGATATACTACAAGGCAGTTATAATCAAAAAGAGTCTGATACTGGTACAAAAATAGATGGATATACCAATGGAACAGAATATAAATGCCAGAAATCAATCCAAGCATCTATAATCAACTTATATTTGACCAATTAACTAAACTAATCCCTGGAACAAGGATAGTCTCTTCAACAAATAGTGCTGGATCTCTATAAGCAGTAGTATAAAGCAAGACCCCTTCCTTCCACCTTACACAAAAATACACTCAAAATTAATTAAATATCTAAATCTACAACCCAACACCATCAAATTATCACACAACATAGGGGAAACCTTGCAAGATTTAGGCACAGGCAAAGAATTCTTGGCAGTCAAAGCCAAAATTAACAAATGGAATTACACCAAACTGAGAAGTTTCTTTACAGCAAAAGAAACACTGAGGAAAGTGAAGAGGCAACCAATAGAATGGGAAAAATTATTTGCAAACTACACAGTTGATAAAGGATGAATAACTGGAATATAAGAGATCAAGAAACTCCACAACAATGGACTAAAATAGACATTTTTCAAAAGAGGAAATCCAAATGACCAACAGACTCATGAAAAAATGTTCAGGATCACTAGCTGTCAGGGAAATGCAAATCTGAACCACTGGGAGGTTTCACCTCACCCCAGTTAGAATGGCTTTCATACAGAAATCAACCAACCACAAATGCTGGTGAGGATGTGGGGAAAAAGTTACCCTAATCCACTGTTGGTGTGAATGTAAACTGGTAAAGCCACTATGGAATATAGTATGGAAATACCTCAAAAATCTGAATATAGACCTACCAAACTACCTAGCTATCCCACTCCTGAGAATTTACCCAAGGGATATGAAATCAGTAAACAAAAGAGTTATCTACATCTCCACATTTATTGCAGCTCAATTCACAATAGCTATTACACAGAATTAACCTAAATGCCCGTGAACTGAGGACTGGATAAAGAAATTATGGAATGTGTCCACTATTGAATACTACACAGTGGTAAAAAAATGAAATCTGGTGTTTGTAATAAAATGGAGGAATCTGGAAAACATCATATTTAGTGAAACAAGCCAGTCCCAAAGGGACAATTACCATATGTTCTCCCTGATATGTGAGAACTAATAAAGCACCTAAAATGAAATCTGTAGAAGTGAAATTGACACTTTGAGAAAGGATGACTTGAGCTGCCCTTGTCTTGACTGTTGAGAAACAAGTTCTTTTATTCTGTTGTTTTTTCTATTTTTTATACTATTTTTGAATTATTTACTTAACATAGAATTAATCATATGTGTACTGTAAAGCTGTATAGTTCTGCATACATTCCTACAAACTTACTTCTAAGGGTACAGTTTAAAAACTTGTCATAGGATTCCAAATCCCATTAAACTTAGTGATAAAAATGTCATCTTACTTGTTAAAGTGATCATTATTAAGTGTTGAAGTGAACATATAGATGGGATCAAGTGTCTAGTAATAATAGATAGAATTAAAAAGGAGAGAATGTTCCAACCTGGGAAGCAGTCCAAACAGCAGACTCATAGAATGACAATCACTTTAAGTAAAACTCTGACCTTAGAATCAGCCCTTAAGGCTTCCTAGGCTAGCTGCGAAGCCTGTGAAAACTTTTCAGGCATGGAAAGCCAAGACACTATGGCAAAAAATGTTCTACATGAAGGATTTCTGTGAGTGAGACCCCAGCACAAAGAATCAAAGAAGGATGTAGTTTTCTCTAAAGGGAGGAGAGAACTTTCACTTTGCTTATGGCTTTGTCTAAATATTGTCAGAGTTTGTGGACTCAAAAGGCTTCCATAGCCTAGGCAGCTCATGTCAAGAGCCTCAGGTGGTCACTGCCATCATACGTAAGAGTGTTAATGATTAACTTAACAACAGGAGTCACTGTGCATCAACTCCCCATGCAGGACCTCTTTAGGTGTATTATGAGAGTTGACTGTAAAACTAGCTCTCAAACAGTTTTTTTGTGTGTGTGTTTGTGTGTTTGTGTGTGCAAATTGTTGAAATATTTACTAAATATAGTTGGTCTTCTGTGTACAAAGTTAATTGAAAATGAATCTTAATTGAGAATGGGACTGGCAAGAGGAGAGGAAGGAGGAGGAGGGTTTGGGATTGTGAGTGAGAGGGCAGGTATGGTGGGAAGAATAACTATATTCCTAAAGTTGTACTTATGAAATTTTTAGTCCTTAAAAATAAATTAAAAAAGAAAACTAATTAGGAAAGAAAATAAATATAGTAAAATAGAGCGTTAGATTGATGTTTTTAGGTATTTCATATTGGTTGAATTCCTTGGATCTGGACTTTATATTTCTCTTAAGGCAGCATCAGTACAATGGTCAGAGTTTTTCTGAACAAGAAAGTGTCATATTTTGTGTACTGTAAATGTGATTAGAATAAACCTTTAGAACAGACAAACAACAGCAAAAAAAGAGGGTGTGTTCAGTGGCATCAGAGGCCACAACAGGACCAGTGAAACAAGACTTGGAGCATGTTGCTTAGGTCTGATGACTTCAGGAAAAATGGTCTCTGTTGGGCTGAGGTGATGCAGTCTGACTGTGGCTAGCAGGAAGGAAGTATGGCTGCAAAGGACTGGTAGAGTTGATGGTGGAGCTCAGCAGATCCACGGGACTGACTCTCACACTTTTAGGGTGACCAGATTACTGAGTTTGCCAGGGGTTGTCTGGGTTTTAGCATTGGAAGTTCTGCTTCCTGAGAATGTCCTGGGCACCCCAGGATGTTTGGTCACTTTAATAGCAATTCACAGAGAAACCCCATTAAAAATTCGCTGCAAAAATGATAAGGGGCATCTGTAGATAGTGTGCTATTCCATCATGAGTAGGGCCAGAAAGCTGGAATCTTTAGCTGACTTTTTCACAAATGAGGGAATTAATTTTCTCATTCATTTCAAACAAAGAAAAGATCAATGAGATACTTGTGGCCAGGTGACATTGATTTGTTCATTCATTCAAAAGACCTTTCCCAAGCACTTAATATACCCCTGAGGTTCTGTGTAGCTCAGTACATGTGCTTCATAAGGTTATTTTGTCAGTTCTTCTCAGGTCCCCAGAGGCTATGGGAGCCTGCTTTTTCTCATGACACTTACTAGAATCATCCTGCATTTTCTTGATTGATCTATAATTTCAAGACATCGTGAATATTGTCACTGAGGAAAACATTCTGAAGAAGGGTCCCCACAGCATCTCTTTCTCCCAGCGTTAACTGTTCTGCTGTGATTTTCACAGGTCAGGCTGATTGACCAGTGAAACCCATGTCATTTAGTGACATTACTGGGGACCTCATGTGCTCTCTCTTCTCTGTCTTCAGCCCGTAGGAGGCCAGCTGCAAACCCTGACAGGCAAGGCCAAAGTGGATGCACCGTGTTGACCCCTTGAGATCACTGGGCACCATCAGAGCACATGGGGTCCACCCTGTTCTAGAAAGCCTTTCTTCATGGTTCCTGCCCACCTGCCTGAGCTCTGCGGTACTGATTACTTCGGGTACTAACACCCATTCTTTGAATTGCACAGATGCACCAAACAATGCCAAAAAGATTGAAGTCTGAATTACGCCTTAAGTGCCTTTTGGCAAGTGGTGCCAATAAAATGACAATAGCTGTTCTAAACACAATGCTACACTTTTAGCAACTGAGAAGAGCATGTACCAAAGTCTGAACCACTTCCAAAGGAGGAAATGAAGTCTGGTCTCTGCATTCTGAGGGACTGATGATGCCTCGGAAGCAGAATGACTAAGAATTATGCACACGGTGTGACCTTGTTTCTCAGGATGTGCCCTGATTCTCTGAGAGAGCCATGTCCCTCTGTATCTCAATACTCTTAGTACCCTTTTATGTCTTGATGACATGGCTAGAAATATTCATGCCCTGGTGAGTTCAGATTCCGGATGCAGTATTTGCAAGTTCTTCCCTTAAGCATTCAGATTCTGGTTGATGAATCAGTAAGCAGAGCGCGGGACGGTGAACTCGGGACTCTGCCCATGAGCCTGTGAGATAGAGCACAGCCAAGAACGCAGGAAGGGAGGCAGCCTCCGGTGGACTTGCTGTCCAGCCAGATCTTTTCTCTGGCTCCTTCCTCACAGTATTCAGTCTCCCAGATTCTTTGGGACATTTTCTTTAAATCTCAGGCGGTGAGATTCTCTGTTCATTCATTAGTAGGAAACAGGGTCACCCATATTAGGTTAATCTTGATCATCTGTCTTCCATCCTGACACGTTAAAAGCATTTAATTAATACTGAATAGATAGATGGATGGATAAACGAGTAAATGAAACCCAACCTCTTGACCTTTCTGTCTTCTGAGAAACCCTATGTCCTGAGACACAAAAAAGTAGATGGGATGTAAAGCCGTGATAACAATTTGCCTACAACCCCAGCCCTTGTTGCTGATGCCACAGAGAGAAGAATGGGGAGTGAGCTACAGAAGCCTTGTCAACAGAGAAAGAGGCTGCGACCAGTTGCCTCACGGCAACCTCTGGATCCAGGGAGCCATAATGGCCAGAGCCCAGGTCACTGCTTGGAATTAATGGCTGGCGGGGAAAATGGCCCAGGACACGGTAAGGGCCATTAAGCCCAGCCAGTTATTAATCCCCAGTAAGAGCTTGATGCCAAGGTTATCAGAGCTGTTGTGAGGTGAAAAATGCCAGGAAAATCCACAGCACAGGGAGGAGTCACCCATCTCCAGGTAACAGATGCTGAGAGCCATGATCCCGGGCTGCACAGGTGAGGGTGAGAGCACAGGGCTGCCCAGCACCTGTGGGAGCTGAGTGGGCTCTCCAGAGGGTGTGCACACATGCACAGACCCAGAAACTGAACACATGGAACTTGCTATTTATTTTAATGTCACTTTTGCTCTTGAATGTTTTGTGAGCATTTGCCATCACCCAGAAGCTACGACAGTGTCTGCAACTTAGTGGGAGGGCTCATGCATATTTTAGAATGTGTAAATGAATATCTCCCTCCACCAACCCCAGATGCCTTTCCCCCACCAGAAAACAGCACAACAACTCAAAATCAGGCACCGGGGCAGCATGACAACTTTCATCACAACAGACTCCTTCGGGCTGTGGCGACGAGAGCAATACCTCTTGGGCGAGGGAGCTCTGGGAATCAAGGTCTGATTTTCTGTCACCATCCGAAGACCAAGAGCAGAAGGAATTCTCTCTGTGACCCAGCTGATGCCTCCAGAGCCTTTCTTAAGAGAATAGAGCAGACCAAGTCAAATTAAACTTGACACCTAAAACACTCAGTGATGTCCTTGCAAACATTTGCAGCACGGCAATCTCAGGCTTCACTTTGTAAAATTCTGATTTATTTGGCAGAGGGAAGGGTACTTTAGAGCATAATGCCCATTAGCTCAGTAATGAGCCTGCTCTTGCTCTGGGAGCTGCCTCCTGGTCTGGAGCAAACATCAGATATATTAAACAGCTTCAGGTGTTTCGAGAATCTCTGCACTTTCCAATCTGATGTTTTCCTGTAATTACTGGGCTTTCATTAGCTGTCAATCTAGCTCAGGCTGACACGGTGTAGGCCATGCCGATTATTTAATGTGATCCACTAGAAAAATGTTCCTCTTCCAAGCCTCTCCTTTCCCCTTTACTTGACAGCAAGCCTCCACCCAGCCTTCATTGGCAAGAAGACTCCTGTCTCCTCTGGACTCCACCTTATCTGATTCTCACCTATTGCCTGGCAAAGGTTGGATGAATGCCAAGCGGAAGTCAGAACTGAGCAGCATTTAAAATACAGCCCTGGGAACCCCTGACTTTGTGTGTTGGTTTTTTTTTTAATTTATTTGAAAGACAGAGTTACAGAGAGAGGCAGAGACAGAGAGAGAGGTCTTCCATCCGCTGGTTCACTCCCCGGATGGCCGCAATGGCCAGAGCTGAGCCGATCTGAAGCCAGGAGATAGGAGCTTCTTCCGGGTCTCCCACATGGGTGCAGGGGCCCAAGGACTTGGGCCATCCTCTACTGCTATCCCAGGCCATAGCAGAGAGCTGGATTGGAAGAGGAGCAGCCGGGACTAGAACCGGCACCCATATGGAATGCTGGCGCTTCAGGCCAGAGCTTTAACCCATTGCGCCACAGTGCTGGCGGGAGCCCCTGACTTTGAATCTGTTTTTCCCACTCCTTAGGTGGGTAATTTGGGGCAAGATTTTGCTTAGCTTTTCTGAGCTCCACGTTTTTCTTCTGTAGCATAAACATATCTAAAGCCCATCTGAAAGGGCAAGAATGCAGGCAGGCATTTGGCACAATGGTTAAGATGCCACTTGGGGTGCCCACATTGGAACATCTGAGTGTATTGGAGTGTCTGAGTTCAAGTCCCTGCTCTCTTCTCAATTCCAGCTTCCTGCTAACATGTTGAGGGGCAGTAGATAATGGATCAGACATTTGGGTCCCTGTCACCCTCATGGGAGAGCCAGATGGCATTTCTGGCTCCTGGCTTTGGCCTCATCTAGCTGTAGCTGTTGTGGGCATCTGGGGATTGAGCAAGTAGTAGGGTGTTTTCTCTCTCTTTCTCCCTCTCTTGTCTGTTTCTCTGCCTTTCAAATAAATTAAGGAAAAAATTAAAATTTGCTTTCTTAAAAAGAGAATTTTGCCATCTTGATTGACAACACATCCTCTATTCAGCTGCTCAAATCAAAAATTCAAGGATGGGCCGGCGCCACGGCTCACTAGGCTAATCCTCTGCCTGTGGTGCCGGCACCCCAGGTTCTAGTCCCGGTTGGGGTGCCGGATTCTGCCCAGTTGCTCCTCTTCCAGTCCAGCTCTCTGCTGTGGCCTGGGAAGGCAGTGGAGGATGGCCCAGGTGTTTGGACCCTGCACTTACATGGGAGACCAGGAGGAAGCACCTGGCTCCTGGCTTTGGATCGGCACAGCGCACCGGCCATAGCAGCCACTTGGGGGGTGAACCAATGGAAAAAGGAAGACCTTTCTCTCTGTCTCTCTCTCTCACTAACTCTGCCTGTCAAAAAAAAAATTCAAGGATCTTTTTTTTTTTTTTGAGGTACTTCCCTATTGTTTCCCACAGCAGCTGTCCCATTGTATTTTAAAATTTTTCCTCTATTTGAAAGATAGGCAGAGCTAGAATTAGAATGAGAGCAAGAGCAAGTGAGAGATGGTTGATTCATTCCTTTAATGTGCTCACTAGTCAAGACCAAGCCAGGCTGAAGCCAGGAGCCAGGAAATCAATCCAAATCTTCATAGATGGCAAGGACCCAAGTACTTGAGTCATCTTTTTCTTCCCAGGGTACATTGTAGCAGGAAGAACCTGAACTCAAAGGCTTTTTTGTTTTCCCCCCCAAAATTTATTTATTTAAGTCAGAGAGAGAGAGAGAGAGAGAGAGAGAGAGATCTTCTATCTGCTCAATCACTCCCCAAGTGGTCACAACAGCCAGGGCTGGATGAGGCCAAAGTCAGGAGCCAGAAGCTTCTTCTGCGTCTGTCACGTGGATGCAGGGGCCCGAGAACTTGGGCCATCTTCCACTGCTTTCCCAGCACATTAGCAGGGAGCTGGTTTGGAAGTGGAGCAGCCAGGACTCAAACTGGCTCCCATATGGGATGCCGGCATTGTAGCCAGTGCCTTAACCTTCTATGCCACAGTGCTGGCCCCAACTCGGCATTTTTAGTTACTGTGTCAAGCGTCTGCTCCTAAGGACCATTCTTGATAACCTCGCTCTCTCTCTCTCTCTCTCTCTCTCTCGCTCTCTCTCACTTTTTACTTCCCTTACAACTCATTTAATCCTCTTGGATCAGCCTACATTCATCCCAAATTCTATCACTTCTCATTATCCCCACTACCTCCATCTACAATAACATCATCCCTCCTTAGCTTCTGCAGCAAGGATAGCTCTTAACTTTACTTCCCTTACTTTCTCTCTCCCTGACATTTCAGCCTCCATGAATCTCCTGGCAGGCCCTTAAATATGTAAATCAGATCACATCACTCAGCTGCTCCAAACCTCCTGTAGCTTTCTATTATACTGGGAATAAGAAACCAGAGTTTAAGCAAACTCTGTGCCACGACCCACCAGCCCTGCACCTTCTATTCTTGTGTATCGTTCCAGCATCCTCTTGCACAATGCATCCCCACTGCTTGCTGTTGGAGGTGCCTTATGTTGGCTGCTCCCTCCCACAACCTACTCTTCTGATCACATCCTTCAGGTGTTACCTAGGGAGGTCTTACCTGACTATTCACTCTAAACCAATCCCGTCTCCCATCTGCTGTCACTCTCTCCCATTATTCAGGCTTATTTTTTTAAAACTCATATCATTACTTAAAATAATCACAACTATTGATTGTATTTATTTTTATTCTCTTTCTCTTTTCTAAGATGTAAGCCCCACAAAATTTAAGGTTTTGTCTT